>NC_140034.1:17066577-17691492 GCF_963513975.1 Fringilla coelebs | reverse complement strand
GGAGAAAGCAATGGCGATTTTGGCTTTTTTTGTTAATTTTTTGTCTTCACGTAATGAAAAGCTTTTGTAAATTAGCTGAGTGTCAGTATGAGTTCTATGGCTTCAATCTCCTTTAAAAATAAAAATCTTAAGGGTCAAAAAAAAAAAAACAAACCCCAAACAAAAAAACCCAAATAAACAAAACAAAAAGAAATAGAAGAAAAATAAAAAAGGAAAAAATTGCTGATATTGCCACAAATCATTAGAATTCACCTGACGTGCTGAAACAAAACTTTGTAAGTTCAAACAAATCATTGATTTGTTCTAATTTTTTGTGGTTTCCTTTTGCTCTTTCTGCCCCTTTGCCGTCCGATTGGTGATGTTGTTCAAACAGGATCGAATTCCTGCTAAATGCAGGAGTGATCCTGCTGCTTCTTTCATCTCCTCATCGTCACTCTCAGGGGGCTTTTCTGTACGTCTCTTTTTAAGAGGCAGCGTGTCACTTGGTACTTTTTTCGCCTTCATTAAATGTTGCCTTTTCTTGTGCTGGGATGCATATCCACTGTCAGCTAAAGAATCCTTGGTCTCCTTCCGACTTTGCTTTTTGTCCTCCTCTTCTGTTTCGCTATGGCTCTCGTGGCTCTGGAAGCTAACTTCACTTCCTTCACTGCTGTCTTGGCTACCTTTAGTTGCAAATTCGTACTGGTCATCAGCCGAGGAAGAAGAAACGGAGTCACTAGCAGGTGATGTGCTCCTGTGGTTGGAAGATTTGGCACTGCTGTAGTTGTGATCCTCCTTTGGGTCACCGCTAACAACTGGAGAGCCGCAGGACTGTTCGCTTTCCGTCCGCATCCGGCAGTTTGTTATTCCATTCCTGTAAAAACAAATCCAAGCAGTCTTAGAAGCCACAGAGATGTGATCCTGCTTCAAAGCAAAAGATGATAAAGCCAACTGACAGATAAATTGAAATTACAATCTGAAACGATGACTATCAAAGTAATGTCCATGCGAGCTGGTTTCAAAGCCTAATTGCTCGTGGATTGGACTTAACATACAAAATAAGCCAAAAGATGCAAAATAGCACAAAAAGCAGGAAGAAGAAGGGGATGGTTACAAATAAATGATGTGTAACAGTATTGATTTAAATTTCAGTTAATAGTTACACTTTCAAAAATTAAAAAGAAAACTCCCCAACATTATTTTATCTACTGGGTTAGTAAACTGATAAGTTGCATAAATAGCCCCATCATCTTTTGCATATAAAGTGATACTACAAAAAAACATGCGAAAGAGACGCTAGTTTTCTGGGGCAATTCCTCGCCTCCTCTGAAAGACACTTTCCAGCTCTAATGCCAACTTGCATTCCAGGGTTCACCTGGGAAGTAACACAACTTCTATTTAGGACTCTGCAAGAGAAGGAACAACCAGGTCCAGCCACAGTTCTGATTCTGATCAGTTAATAAATAACCTTAAACGCAATGCAATCTTAAGCCACTAGCTGCCAAGAAAATATTAGAATGTGTTCAAAAACAAGCAGTAGAAAAAATAAATCTGGATTTGCTCTAGAAGCTGTCATTTTCTCCTTTGGTTTTATGGCACCCTGTGCAGTGAGAACTACTGCAGCATGATATGTTTAAAAATGAATAGGTTTTTTTCTGGAGTGAAAAGTATTAGAGCATTGCCACTGACTTTAAAAAACAGAATACAATGCTTACAATACTATTAAAGAAGGCACTGATTCTGTGCCATGCAAAACTCCTGCTGAAAAGGAGAAGAGCAGGATGCTCCTCATTGAGTAAAGACATTGTCACTGCCACCTGCTAGTTTACCAGCCTTGAACCTCTCTGTCAGTTAGAAAAAAATCCAACAAAAAAATCAAGCTGTTTAAACCATCACATGATAATCTGATTTAAACTTGCCATCTTTGTGTTACCATTGGAGTGCTTTTGCACACTTGGGGCAGTGTTGGATTAAACCTCTTTCTTAAACACACACATTGAACATGGATGTTTCTTAAGAGCAATGGCAAAGTGGCAAGTCCAGAGTATTACTGCTCTTCTACTTTAAAAAATGGGAAAGTACTTGAGATTTCAGGCAATGGACCTCATGTATAGTTTCATTACACAAGAAACAGCAGAGCATTACCCTTTTCTGAAAGGTAAGGTTGAAAGGTGGGAAAAATAAGAGTAGTATGTAATTCCACAGTTCCTGTTCATCTAAATGGCCTTGTCTGCAAGAGCTTGCTGAGATAAGAAAGCCCCTTGCATTTATGAACCAGTGACAGGACAATGCTGGAAGGCAGCAAATTCATCAGTCATTCCAAATGTTATTTACAGTGCTTTCAAAGAAATGTATAGAATAGAAGGTACACTTATTAGCAAAGAATGCCTCTTGCCAACCTCTTTTGCTCAACAAAATTACTTTTGCCTAGCTTTCTGAGTAGATGTATGATCCATAAATTCCATATAGAACCCAGAAGGAATACACAAAGCTCCTTCAATTATTAATAACTAAGTGCAATGTCATTCATGATTGTGCAGCAAGCCAGCTGCATTTACTCTGTGATGGCTTGCAACTGCAGGGGTTGTCATTAGAGGATGCCAAATGCTTAGAATAAGAAATCATCCATACTAAGCTAGTTATAAGGTGAATTTATAACCAACTCCTTAAGATCAGCCATTACAAGGAAGCATGTGATGCATTTTAAGCGACAGATTCTTCATTTTTAGGGTAAATTTACATTTAAAGATGTTAAAAATTATCATAAATTAGCATAAAATTAAACTTACTTGATTTTACAAGGCAGCTAAAAGTCACAGCAATATGGCTTACTAAAAATCACACACTACTAATTTTCCATTAAAAAAATAACAATCAATTCTTGCTCCAAGAAAACAAGTACAGTACAATAGGTGGGAACTCAAATGAAATTCCTACTGACTTCAAGTGAACAAGGTTTCTAATGGATGTGATTTAAACCAAGACACCCATTTTTATGCTATTTAGATCTATTCTTGTGAGTTTGTACCAAGATACTGCCAATAAAAGGAAAGTCACAGCTCGATCGAGCAGCGCAGCAGCCATGTGCCAAAGGGACATCCCTGATTTACCCTGCTCTTGAGTCTCTAGTGTTGCCTTTTAAGGGGCTATAATTTGGATTCAAAAGCTCTGCCCATGGGACTTACTCCAATTCCTCCAAATCAGCACAAAAATAGAATGAAATGCCCAGGGAGTACAGAGGGATGTACCAGGGGAGGGGGTACTGTGAGGTTGGCATCCCACAGTGAGTGCAAACAGAGATGCTGGTAAAGAAAAACAGAAGTTTACGAAGAGGTGCAAAAAAAGAATTGCTTAAAAAAAAAAAAAAGGGAGAAAAGAAAATACCAATACACTTCAGAAGAAAGTGGAACTGGTCAGGAAATGGATAGCATTTGCATCTCAGAAAAATCTTTGAGTTTCACTTACATTTTGAAAGATTTCCAACCAGTTCTGCTTGAGGAAATACAAAAGGAAGAGAAAGCAGGTCAAGGAGAGAATTAGCAAAGGATATTTGCAGAAAAGTAAAAAGTTATACAGGCAGAATGCTTTAGGATATTCATAACATCAAAAGTCATGTACCCTGAAAGTAAATCTGATCTGTATCTTAATATGCAATAGCTCAAACATTAGATAAATTACTTATAACTGATATTAGTAGATTAGTAAGAGCTGAATGAACTAATATCTAAACAATTAATATTCCACATGTCATCATATTCTACCAATGTCATCAGAAGCCAGACAGGACTCATGGTAGCTAGATCTCAAGTTAGAGGAAATAAAGTCCTTTGTACAGTGTTAGTGCCTCTGCCTTTCAGAGAGGTCTTCCTCAGGTGGAGAAAAGTGAGTCTGTCATTTTACCAAGTACAGGCATATCTTCCTTAAATTTCTCTGCTAGCTTGAAAGAAAGATAGGTAATCACATTCTGTTTGCAAAATGGCAAAGGTTTTGCTGAAAAAAAACTTACTGCATTTCACACTGGAGACAGGTATATTCCTTTGATGAACAAAGAAAACCTATGTGGAGTTTAAATATCACCTTAATCTACCTCTGATCCTTCTGGATGACAGATACTGTGTACCCACAGATGACAGTTTTTGGATGTAACTGGAAGCACACAGTTAGAAGACACAACAAAAACAGTAAAGGTAAGCTGGGTTTGTAGATTTTGACACGTTCCAGGTTTGCAAAAAAAAAAAAAAAATCACTTTTTTTTTTTATTTCAAAGGGAAATTCAGAACAGCCAGAACTTTTGGCTACAGCTAGTTGAGCTGCTTCTTAAAACCACTACAGACTAGCAGACAGAAGGATGAGCAAGCATATGAGATGTAAGTGGTGCTCACTTGCTCTACAATGAGATTCTGTCAGGGGTTACTGAGTTAAAAGTCAACAGTGAGCTGCTCACAATAGTGACAGAAGCTCTTACAAAGGTACTTCAGAGAAAAATTGTATGCAAAGGACCACAGTAAATACACTTCATGAACTGCCAGCAGTATCAGCAGCAGATCTGAAATTAAACCAAATGGAGCCCCGTGCATTTTGCAAAGAAAGAATAATCAAGTCAGTCAGCATTACTGTCCTTTAGTTGCTAAAGGATTCCTTTGGCTCCCAAGGATAATTCATCCTGCCTGTTACAGGTGGGGAGGGGAATGCAATGCAACTGGGATGATCTGGGGTTTGTTAAGTTGATCACACCAGTAGTAAGCACTACAAAGATACAATTAAGAATTTATGAAAGGAAATACCTAGCAATTCCTTTATCTAAGGAAAAATAGTAATTCAGAGATAATGTAAGTGAACGATAATAATTCTACTTATGCTTTGGCATCTACTCTGCACATGCAATGTTTGTTTTATTTATTCACTGCTTGAATGGCTGCTTCAAGGGAGGAAAATAGAAGCAAAAATAAAGCCAGCATGAGAAATAAAGTCACGATAATTAAAGCTATGCCCAAGGAATAATTGAGTAATTGCTCTATAATTTTGAAGTGCAAATAATCCTAAATAACCATTTTCCATCTTCAGATAAGGTTAAGCACAAAAGTCATTCTTGTCATGCCCCAGTGATCAGGAGCTGCATAAGGACTGTGGCATTAATAGCAGAAGAACAGGTATTTTAAAATCTACTCATGATGAAGTGGGTAAGGTTTGTTA
This sequence comes from Fringilla coelebs, assembly GCF_963513975.1. Taxonomy (NCBI): domain Eukaryota; kingdom Metazoa; phylum Chordata; class Aves; order Passeriformes; family Fringillidae; genus Fringilla; species Fringilla coelebs. The sequence continues at coordinate 17,686,320 of NC_140034.1, read as the reverse complement.
GTGTTGCATTTTGGTACTCCAAAATGCAACACTAACAAACCTTACCTACTTTTTGTTGTCTTTCTGCTTGTTTGAAAGATGAGGGATGCACAACACAACTAACTGGTCCCAACTCAATCCATGCCTCAGAAGTGATCAGCTCCTCCCTGCCAACTCTCCCAGTTTATGCTCTGTGGTATGGAATATCCCTTTGGCCGGTTCAGGTCACCTGCCCTGCCCCTGCTCCCTTCTTGTGCACCTGCTCACTGGCACAGCATGGGAAACTGAAAAGTCCTTGACTTGGGACAAGTTCTGCTCAGTAAGTAAACCATTAGCAGATTATCAACATTATTCTTCTACTAAAGCCAACACACAGCTCTGTACTGGCTACTAGGAAGAAAATGAACTCCATGCAAGCCAAAACCAGGACAGAGAAGAATTTGGTGAAGAAGAATTGGATAAAATGGGGAAAAAACATTATTTCCCATTAATTTTTATTTTTAACCTGCAGTAATTTAAAACCCAAGGTATTTCTAACAAACAGTATCAAAAATAATCTAACCTATTACCTAGGTATATGTAGCATATAAGTAAATTTAAAAAAAAAAATTACCAAGGATATTTTGCAAAACATCTTCTGCAAAATAACCTGAACCAAATTACAAGGCCTATGCTAAACAGCTGGTAAGATTCTCTGTGGGGTGAATTTCCATCAACCTCACCTCAGTGGATCTGTCCACATCAGGCATATGAGAGGCTTAGGCTCAGTAGTTCTACTGCACAGCAGCAGGACTTGGACACAGTCATAAACCACCCACACACTATGGATAACTGCAGAAAATTACAAATATCATGGTGAAACTGACGTTACACAATCTCAAATGTTAGATCAACTTCCAAGCTTGTGCTCTTCCCAAGTGTTGGTGTAACAGGTCATACCTGACTCCTGTGGAAGGTGATTACATATGGTAAAAACTTTGTGCACCTTGCCAAGACATGTCAATGTCATATGCACTGGCCACTTCAACAGATACCATCCCTACCAAAGCAACACAGAAGTCCTCCTAGGAGAACATTTAAAAGGTATTTTCCAATGGATGATGATGGGAAGAGCAAGAGCTCACTTTCACAACCAACTCCTTGCTGTATGTAAGGAACTACTGGCTTTGCCTACTTTCAGTGAATACCTCTGTCAGTCAGTATCTTCTACATATGCAGACTGTCACTGCATTTGCTTTTAGATTCTCTCAGGGAACTATATAGGGAAATGGTCTGCCAAAAATATCCCCAAAATACGATGGATCTCATGCTAGAGACACGCTACACGCTGTGCAGCTTTGAAGCGTTATTTTTCCCTGCTGTTTTTGGGTGGGTCTTAGACTTGTCAGCCACAACATGGAAAATATGGATGGTAAACAAGCTAAAAGGGGTGTGAATAAAGTAAATAAAAAGCTACTGTCAAAACACATCCAATTATGCTCTGCTGTGGAGATTTAACACCAGAGGATGATTTTAAAAGTAAAGATAGTGTGGGATGCCTTTCCATTTGTAGATTAGTTTGGAATGAAAGGCCTATTTGTGCAATTTAAGCCAAATGCACTACAAAATAATGATGAACTCCTCAACTGCAATTTGTTATTCATGGAAAGTCATCTTTGTTAAATAATTTCCAGGAGGGTTTTTTAACCCAAAGGACTTAATTCAATTGTACCTTATTTTATATATAAAATATAAAGTAATTACATGTAATTACAAGGGAAGAGCAACACATTGATACCTTGTACAGGAACAAAATAGGCCAATGCATTCAGTCACACTGTCGAAGTCGAACAGCACAGTAAACTTTTCTATTGATGGGAGTTAACCCATTAGAAATCACAGACTTCAGCTTCTTAGTCCAATGCTATAGTTTTGGCCTCCTTTCTGAACAACAAATTAGTCAAAACACCCCACATAATTGCAAATTTAACCCAAGACCACACTTTTTCTTACTGTGTTTTGGCACTATTGGCACTGCACAACAGAACAACATACAACAAGCTATTTGCACCAGCTTGGGGGACAACTAAACCAAAGACCATTACAATATTGAGGAAATAAAACACAAAATTAAAAAAACAGCTCAGACAGCAAGGAAGTGCCAAGAGAAGACCAGCATCTTACAGAGGAACCTCTGATTCCTACATATGGTAACTAAAGAAAAACAGGTATGAGGTTTCATTTATTATGCAACTGTCTGCTACCAGAAAATGCTAATGGGTCCCCTATGAGAATGATGAAAACTACCTTCTTCAGGTGGCTTTAGGCCTTTCATTTACAGCACCAAAGGAACACTTCTCAATAACAGACATTTCATTTAAAAAATCTTAGAAAGAAGCTGTCTGGCTTCTCAATATACAGGCAGAGGCACACAATTTCAGCAGAAAACTTAACAGGAGACTGTACGACCTACCATGGCTGCCCAGACCTCACTCCTGGTAAAAGCTAGTGGGAAAATCAACCTTCCTGCACCTGAACAGGTCTGAAAACATCCCCTGCCAGCATGACTGGACCGTCATCCTCTGTGCAGGAATGACAGCTCAATCTGAGCTGTCCACCTACTCTTAAATTGCTAAAGAAGGCTGTATGGATGCTGTGGTAAATTTCCCCTGCTGCACATTATAAGCAGAAGTTATTCTCATGAGACACCATGAAAGCTCAACATGACAGGTCCTATTTAGTCTTGTGCATCTGAGGAGAGGGGTTGGCACCAAGAAACAGTGTAATTTTCACAGGAACTGATAACAGAGGTATCCAGTTTTGAGAGGACCAGATGATGTTCTAAGAGGCATTGTGAATCCAGATTGATCTTCTTCCCAAAGAAATTCTGAATAGTATTATCCCTGAGGGAAACAAGACAAAACTGCCTGCTGAACTCGCTCTGTTGAAGAGAGTCCCCTGACTTCTCAAAAGCTTTCAAAGCCTCTTGTCTGTGTCTCCCTCTGCCTTTCAAGAATTAAAAGCGGGGATATTGCAGGAGATTTTAAATATGAGCAGACATTATGCACACCAGGAATATATTCATAGCAAGCTATTTCTAATACTGCCTAAGGCTGGAGAAGAGAACAAAAAGAATTAGAAATGTCTGCATTAACTAATGATAAATGCTTTTCTGTGAGACAGAGCAAAAAGAACGTAAGCAAGGGAGGGGTAAAATCCCTAATTTCCCATCTCTACATTAACAGGTAGCTGGTAAAGATCCCGTTCTCTACCTGCTGGGAAAAAATAATGAGAAACAGTCCTTTGAAAATGTATAAAATTTAACTAGATACAGCTTTAAAACACAGCAATTTGAGGATGCCTACACAGAAGTAAGTTTTCAAGTGGCCTGGAAGTAAAACAATTCTATTTCCTCCATGAGTCAATCTTGATTATGAAACAGAGTCTAAGCAGGAAACACAGATAAACTCTAGAGAGAATATTGAGACCACTATGTCCTCCATTTAGCTTGAAAACCTCATAAAAATTATATATAATTAATGATCTAGTAGTCCTATGGCTCTGTAATCCCCACTGGAGCAGAATACAAGTCCTGGGTGAAGCCAGTGGCAAAGCTGATGAAGAGAGCTGACCCTTGCTGCTAGCAAGGCCAAGCTATGGTAAAGAGAGATGGAGAGGAAGTCTGCAGAATTCTGGAGGATGACCCTTGGGGTTGCATCCCTTCAGTGTAGCAAATGGAAAAACAGCTGAAGAACTTGCTCATCAAAAAATATGGATTTTATTCCAATTATTGTCTTCCCCTCTATGCATTTTAAGCATCAAGACTACATGAATGTCATAGGCTCTCTCTGTCTTTCTCTCCATTTACTGGATGGAAATACTGACTCAAGGGGCTAGACACTGATTCTGAAAAGGGATAAAAAATAAAAAAAACCCCATGTAAATAGTGATAGAATTAGACCTACCTAGATACTTTATTTCACTGCCTTGCAGCCCTTTCCTGAGAAAAGAGAGTGTAATGGGAACAGCACCATGAAGCGAGGTCAGCACTAATTATGAAACCCCACCCAGAATACCCAACTGCCTGAGCTGAAATAGCTTTTGCCGATACTGAGAGTTCTGAAAGAGGAGAGCACTGGCAGTACACTTGACCAAATTAATCTCTGTTGTGACTGACTGAAAATGGAGCTACACCCGGGGCAAATTGTTCTTCCACCAATAAACCAGCACTGCTTTAAGCAAAACAAACCACTGAACCACAGTTCCTACTGCCATCACTAGATGTCTCTTACTGCCCTGCTTCCTGATAGTTGAGCATCTTAAACAACATTTTACCCTTGAATGTTTCAGTATAACCTTGAAATAAAACTGTAGTGAAAGAAACTGCCTCACAAAGATCTAAGTTAATAACAAAACGACAGCTCTATGTTCAAACAGCTTTCAGGATTTGCTTTAACATTATTGATACTCTTCTCTCTGGTATTTAATCCAGGAAAAAGTCTTTAAGAAAAAGAAGAGAGGGGAGGAGCAGGAAAAAGCAACTGCACTTAGTAAAACAGGCCACTATAGGAGATCTCACCACAAACTGCCTGCAATTTGCTAGTGAAAATAGAAGTGTTTTTCACAAACCACCATGCAACAGACAGATATGCCATGACTATCTTGCTAAGGATGATATCCCAAGAATTTTAGGTGACACAATTTTATTTCATTTAGAACCTCACAAGCATTGCAAAGCAGCAAAATACCCAGAGCTCACATATACTTTTACATTTTTTGCAGAATGCTGAATTATTTCATACAGATCCCACAATGATGCACTCTTACCTCACTGCGACAGCCATGCTCCCTATAGGGTTGATTGGCAATGGCCTGGCTCCAGGAAATATTCCTCTACTCAGTACTCGAGCTCCATTTTGTATCACTCCCGAAGGAACTAAAAACAAAACAAAACACAGAATGTTATTTCTTTTAAAGTAAAAGTTAGAAAAGTACAGGAGCAAAATGTGGAACTCGAGCTTTTCAACGTACTTGAAAACCATTAGAGAGGCTTGTGCAGTACACTGCTTACCTTGGACATCTCAGCCTCGAGTCTTCTGAGCCATTCTATTTCCAAAGTGATTTTCATGGCAAACAATGATAACATGGCTTGCCAAAGCCACTGCCTGACCTAGTTGCTGCAGATCATTCCTTGTACAAATGAATCACTTTTGTTTTGTAATTGCTGTTCTGCTGCAAATGCATGTGCTTAGAGTCAAAACCAGCTATGAGCACAGATATAACTATTTTGTCTACAAAAAGAAACAATGACCCCTTACAGATAAACAGAACACAAGTATTTCACTGCAAGATCACAGCTGACATCTTTTTATCATCCCAGTTTACTTTCTGAGCAGCAATATCTCGGCCCCCCATCTCTGCAAAACAAAATATTAACTACAAATATGTATTTAGCAGGAAGAGAATGCGAAGAGGCTGAAAAGCCATTATGTCCATAGCACTAATTAGGCCCTGCCTCTGGCCATCCATGACCCTGCCAGGCAGCCTGGCAGCAGTCCCGCGCCTCCGGCACACGGCCGGGTCACGGCCCAGCCTCCCTCACCCAACACGTGCTGATGCCACTGACACCAACTCCTAGGTACTGACCACTACAGACAAGACATTTCACTGGGCTCTTCATCAAAAACTGCAGCTCTGGCCAACAAGATTTTAGGTTACACCCGAGTACTTGCTTTCTACCCAGGCACGTTCCTGTACACTGCTCAGCCCAGGGCAGACAGCTGAACAAGCTGCAGAGAAGCACTAGTCAGGCACCACCACCGCAAGAGTGCCCTTAGCAAGTCCCAGGATTTTCCTGCTCCACTGTGAGATGCAAGACTACCAAACACAGTTCTTAGTCTAGGCCCTCATCAGGGACCTACTTGCATGTAATGGCATTTGTTTGCACTGCTGTTATGTCCCTTCAGTTTGGGACAGTCACCTCACTACAGCCTCCACCTGAACTTGCTTCTTTAACATCCACAGCCAGCCAGCTGACACACATTCTATTTACTAGAAGTCATCCTTCACATCATAACTTCCCCCCACAGGGAATGTCCAAAAAGAGAAAGATGACCATTACTCTTTTTATATTATTTTTAAACCTACAGATATTATATAAACACTTGTAAGATAAATGTAAACCGTATTACTTTATATACACCCACAGAATTTATTTTTAAACAAATTACACAGAGACTAGAAATATTTTTCAGAATCAACATATACACATTACATCCCCAACTTCAAATACTCACACCCCAAAATACTAGTGTATTCTGAGGCAGAGGAGTATAGGCTCAGAAGTATGCTAGTTCTAAGCTACTGAGGTACACTTCAACTTCCTGTAAACATCGAGCCAGATCGACACCTCCCCTCCTGCTGTCCTGGTGCTCACCTTGTTTCACTCCAGACCACACAGATTAGTTCTGGGAAAATAATCTTCTTTTTCCTGCTTGTGAGAGCACATCACTCTCCCGATCAAATCCTGTCACTGTGTTACACCCACTCTTGCTTTTGAGCACCTTTGAAGAACAGGTCAGTTATATTTAGGTGCTTAAGTACAGCCTCAAATGGCTAAAATTACAGAACCTAGTTTATAACAACTTGGGTCAGCTTTCAATGACCAGAATAATTTTAAATAGCATTTTGCTATTTATACCTCCCTACTCTGTACACTTTTCCCTTCATTGCTAGCTTATGAGGAATCGATCAAACCTCTTTCGCTCAGGTGACAATGTAAAGCTTTCTCTGCTCCGACGTTCTGGTTTGTAGATACTTTAGAGCAATATTATCATGTTAAAACTCAAAACCCTGAATTTCTTATCACATTTGTTTCAACAGCATAACCTTGAGATGGTCGAAACACCAGTGCCATGAAAGAAAAGCAGTCTGCTCAAAGATATGGCTAACCTGAAACATGAAGGTAACAGGTAAATTCAAAGCCACAGATAAATGTGCTGAACACCAAAAGATCAATAAAAAGACATAATTTCAAATGGGCATGGTTATTCCAACAAACTTTTAAGAGGCACAGATTTTATACTGCTCTACATTCTATGATTTCTCTATGTTTACGAAGTCCCATCAAAAGAAAGGAGCCAGGGGTTTTGACTGAGAAAGATCTGGGAATTTTCTCTTCACTGTGATACAAACCATATTTTTATACTGAAATGAAACATTTATGCATATGCACAGAATGTCAGTTAGCTATGGATACTGTCTAAATATACACTGTAAAACTTCAAAGCAAACATACTGAAAGTGCTACTGCAAAAAGAGAGCAACAGGCTCCTTGATGCCCAAACTCTTCTTTCACCAGGTTACCTAATTATCCTGGTCTCCTGGCAGAGTTAACTGACGCTTATTTTATTATTTTTCTTCTCCTCTATCCCTTATTGACAACTCCCATTGCTTCTTTAGAACATCCCGTTTGCTTCCTCACCAATTCCCAAAAATTAGCTTCCTGTCTTTCCTTCTTTATCTCTTCTGAGTTTCCTTTTTTCCCTGCACTCCTATGTATGTATCTATACCTCTATCTGTATCAAATACACTGCCAAGTCTCACAACTTAAGATTTCCATACACTGACACCTCACTGGAACCCATTCTTCATTTTCCTTGACTCTTGCAGATTTCTAAGTCATGGAGTGCCATCCAGGAAACATTCTCTTCAAAAGCTTCACATTTAAAACATTCCCACATCAACACACACACACACACACTCTCTCTCTCTCTCTCCCCCCCACACATATTCCCTTCAAGAAGTAACAAATGTTTGTAAAAAAAGAAAGCACAGAAGTTTGCTGTCTTATGAAAATATCCCCTAAGAGACAACTTGGTCTCCTGTCCTGCCTATGAAATTCTCTTCAATCACAGCCAGTCTGTGCCTCGTGCCATCACTCACTGAAAGGCTTTAATAAGACTGTTCAGGCCAGAAGAGGTCTTAACCATGATTCTGTGATTCTAACTTTTCTCTAAACTATATCACAGCTCTGGATAATGAAATCATCACTCAGAATTCAATAACTATTTCAGCTTGCAACAGCAGTGTTATTGCTACTGATTTTTGGTTTTTGTTTCCTCAGACTCTCTGAATTATGATTCAGCACAACCACTACATCACTCGGACAAACAGAAATGTTGTATGCAAGGGATCACTGAAGAAGGACACTGGACTATGTAGTGTATCCTTTCAGGAAATATATGGAACCATAAAGGAAAAAACCCACAACATCCCAACTTTCTGGTAAATCAGCTTCTGTAGCACTCTAAACCTAAAATGAAAAGCAGGATTAAAATATTTCAGTAGTAAAAGGTATTAATTTCTAGTTATCCACATTACCAATGTGCTACCATAAGATTGATCTTTCTTGCTCATTCATCTCTACTTAGAGCATTTAAAGCATCAAAACTGATCCTTGCAAAAAATAACATTAATTACTTAATTTTAGAAAGATTATGATAAACTGTCCCTGGTACCCACAGAGTCTCCCAGCCTTTGTGAAGTCTTCCAGCCTTTGTGCAGCTACTTATATTCAAGGAATTATTTCTACGTCTTGGTGCTTTTGAAGGGTTGTGGATTATTTACTGAAATTATGTGGTGCTTTTATTCCAAAGATACATTTACGCCTTACAAGCTTTAATTACGTTTCAAACCCATACTTTGAGGTGAGATATTTATAGTTTAGATTGAAGATTCAAGGTGTGGAGGCAAGATAATTTACTCCAAGCCATATCATCAATCAGTGCCAATCTGGATGAACACCTTACAGTCCTGACCCCTCTCTTGTAATGCTTCTTTAACCAACAGTACAGGCAGGTTACAGGTTCCCAATTCCTAGGCAGAAGTGTGAAATGTAATTTACACCTTTTCTGAGCAAGTGCCGAAAGCCGTTTATGTCTGAGAAACTCAGCTCAAGAAAACAATACAAGACCTGTGCATCTCTTTGATGAAGGTTTCCTTTTTCACAAAATGTTCCCAGTGAAACACAAAGAGTCTGAAATGACAAAATCATTATTCACCTTTCAACTTTCATCTCTTCTATGTTTTCAAGGGTCTACTCTGCTCTCAGGAAACTTAAACCCAGGAAACACTTTCATTGGAGTAGAGTCAAAATGTGTACCGAGAATCTGCCCCTAATCTGCTGCATGAATGGGGAAATTATTTTTGGATCTTATGCTGCCCTGGTGGAATTTCACAACCTGGGTAGGCTAGGCCAGCTGAGTCTCCACTGGCCAACTCTGGAGTGGAGCAATGCATCCAATGTCAAAAATCAAGACTACACCTCTGAAATTCTTCAAGGGGGGGAAAAAATCTTCCTTTTATAGTGAACTTTCATGCTATAGTTTAACAGACAATAAAGTGAATGACATGTAGGAAAACATACCACAATGTGAATCCATCAAGGCACAATGTTCACATAGTGTTAAAAGGATCCAACAGAAGCCCTTCAAAAATCCAGTGTTGTTTTGTAGCCTGTACTCAGGGTCTGTAGGTGGAAAGTAAGTAGAGGGCTACATGATCACTCCATAGCCAGTGCAGGACTATTTTAATCCAGAGCATGCTCTTGTGTGCACATTAGCTGAGTAGATTAGTCCAAGTATGGACTTCTTTCATCACATCTCTCAACCCTGATCTCTTACTTGCAGGGATGTGCAGGTGAAGCAAGCCCCGCTCTGGCTGAGATAACCACCTCATCCAAGATCTTCACAACAGAAAAACCATGTCAGACTGGGTCCTTCCCTGAAGATTAGATTGTCAAACAAACAATGTAGCAATTTGGTAAATTGAAATGCAAAAGAAGGATGAAGTATTGGATAGTTACCAGACACACTGACATCCCAAAAGCTCACTAGAAAAGGAAACTAACTTCTTGCCTAAATGTTGGCATGTGAAAGTTAAATGAAGCATAAGCAAGGAGTGAGACTTGTTGTCAATCAAGACAATGAACTGGCAAAAAACATGTTCTTTGTGTGATCTAGGAAACAAACATACACTTCATTAAACTGTCTAGATCAAGGTAGCCAATACTTAGCAAGGAAGAATGAGCAGTATTAACTGAGAAATGAATTTTAAGGAAGTGGTATGTGTGAGTGTATCCTGTAGGGACAGACTGGTTCTCTGCCTCTTCTGTCATCATACAGCACCATGCATTCATCTCAGGGCTCTCCTCCCTGACCCAGCTTCTGTAGCACAGAAGAAATCATTACAGACAAGAGGTACTGAGTTTTGGCTAATATCTGTCAGCTTCAGCTCTTTTCTGCCAAGCTTTTTTTCAGTACAGTGTTTAGCGGAATTCTTTAGATCAGGCTACAAGAAATGAAAGTAGGAAATTGCTGATGATCTATAGTGGATGGGACATCAGAAGTTGCCAAAAGCAAATGTTTTCTGCCAAATGTGTAACTTTATTCAGCTATCTTATCCCAGACACAAATTTAATGACATCTGCCCTACTTGTATATTACGGCTCAAGGACAATTTTATAGCTTTTAAATTCCATACTTTGTAGTCCTTACAAACTGTGAATCTAGGATGCATCCAACAACCATTTATTCTAAACAAAAACTGAGGTGGGGGAGACAAATGTATCCTGATAATCCTATCACACTCCTAACTTTTTCTGAAAATATTATGAGGAGTATGCAGGAAGAAGTAGAAAGTACTTCATAAAAGTAAGCTTTCTTTCCAAATTTATTTCATCCCTTTAATGGCTTAATATGAAACACCAAAGTAAAACAAAGCAAAACAAAATCCCAGCCAAAATCCAGCAGCAGAGTTTGAACATTATGAAAATGTCTTTTCCTAGTTTTTGCTTTAATACAAAATTGTCAGTAAAAATAGCTTTATGAAACATTTTACTCTCAATGATTTATCATTTTCTGATACTCAAAGTTAGGCTGGAAGCTGTCTCAGTTGTAATAAGTCACTTGTCCATGAGCAGGACAAATAGAACTTTACATCTATCAAGTTTCATGTATAATAAAAATGTCCCAACAAAACAGCATGTTCTATTTTATCCTATTTGGAGAATTTCTGACTGTCATTAAGGCAATTTTTTTCCCCTTCATTCCTGTATTTGTATCTTGATCATATACAATCCACTTGCATTAGTTTAAAAAGCAAATTTCATTGGGGTACAATGTTAGAAGTATAGAGGTAAACTAGACCTATTTAGGGAATTACTTCTCCTCCCACCAAAATTACAATTTATGTATCTAGTCTGGGTTTTATATGTTTTGAGACGAAGATTAATAAAGACTTTGAAATCAGAGAGGCACTGGTTTAAACTCTAGAAAACCTATTTTTTAAGAAGCACCCAGCAAAACTCCACGTTCATATCTTACTAAACATCACAGCACTTCAGTCTCCTATAAGGATACAAAACCAGTGTTGCTAAATTTTCTGAAGGCCACCACTTTCTAGCACACCCAACCAACTGAGTAGTGATGAGAGTACTGAAACCAGTAGGTAGATGTCAGAGCTGGGAAGACTCTCAGTTTCCTGGTTTCTACCCAAATCCTTTCTGTGAGCACTGTTTAATAGCTGTTTGCAGTATTAAACTTTAGATTGAGCAATGTACTTGCATTTGTGTGCAATTCACAAATTATACAGCAGCGGGCAAAGGACTATGCATGAACTTGGAGCTATGTGTAACAGCACTGAGAAGCTTCTTGAATTAAATCAGTATTTCCAGGATAATCCCTCTCACCACAGCACTGTTCACTAGCAGTAGCAGCCATACACTAACACTGTCCCTTCTTTACTCATCCCTTCGTAAAAGCAAGTGGCTCAAAGTTCAAAATGACCTCACCAATTAAGAAGGTGTTGCTACTTACATGCTTCCAGTGACCTGAATCTCAGGAATTCAAAGGAATTCAAACACACTGCAAAAGCACCAAAACCTATCTCCCGTTTTAATCATGGCAAAACATCATGGTTGGGCAAGATTCAATGATATGCCCAGGATGCCACACTCTTAGGAGCAGGAGTGTGATGACAGCTAGCAACATTCACTTTCAAGACATTGGTAGGAACTGAAGTGCTAAAAATTTTTTATACAAAAAAGCAACTGTACAAAACTAACTCAAGGACTTCACTGATTTAGTAGTACACATGAGTTCTAAACTGAGCTCTACCATTTGTTCACTGTGCTGTTTTCTTCTGTCCTCTCTCCAAATTAGACTCACAAGAGGGAAACAGGCCCATAAATTTGATGCAACCTGCCCAAGATGGCCCAGACAGTACTCAGTGCCTTGCAGGTCAAGATACAGTTTTCAGTGCAAGTCAAATATTTTGGAATTAATATTAATGAACTGACTACAAATAAAAATCCCAAGTATTTGTAACTTGTGATAGCTGCTTCTAAAGGAAGCAGGTGTTTCAATTGCTGTTTCTTTTCAAACACAAACCTACAAAACCTGATGAAACACAACTTCAAAAAACTGAAGCAAAAAGTATTAAATCTATGTTCCTACATGCCCTCTCTTAGCATATCACAGTATCTTTCATGCTTTAACTTCTGGTGCCAGCTGGATTGCAGGTTTCAGTAGAAACTTGTACACAGCTGGCTACTTTGAACTTCTGCCTTTATTTGGTCTGTGAATATACTGCAAGATGTTAATAATTGAGAAACTGATTTCTGACATTAACACTCTAACTATAATTGCGAATTCCTAACCTTTAGTAGTAATGTGAACAATCAGTTTTATGAGTCTATACAGTAAAACCTACACAAACACAAAATAATCCTAGTAACAGTATTTAACTCTTTTTACTATGCCCTTTTTGTTTTTCTGAATGAAAACTAAAGAATGGTGGAATTGGGGTAAATGGTAACCAATGTTTATCAGATACCATTTCAAGATTTCATATAAAATCAGAAGCTGATTTTAGAATTGATTTGTGATTGTTAGCAGTGTTTCACACATGGGTGTGGAATTTAAAATGGTCATTTAAAACCGTAAAGCTAATTAAACAGTTACAAAGCGTAACCTCCTCTTCCCAATAAAATCTTTCCTTTTTCCTACTTACACACAACAGGTATTGCTTGTCCTTTTATCCTGCACAGTTCCTGAAAGCTGCTTATGAGAGGAGGACAAGGACCACTCTTCTCTTTCCAGAACAGTTTCTTGGTACATCACGTTCTCCTGAGAGCAGCTTCTCAAGAAGCATTCCTCTGGCAGGGTCACAAAGCAGGCTGACAATAGCTTTCCTCAGCTGCATGGCAAATGCTTTGATGGTAATTGACTCTCTTCCCCAGGCAGAGTATCAAAGTGCAAATCAAGGCTTCCCCTGGAATTTGGAGTTGGTTGCCCAGGCTAGAACAATAGCAGTGATGCTAGACAGTCTTGGTAATGGTTTCTATTTTAACTTCTGCCTTTATTTTTTACAGCTGCCTGTCATTTGGCATTACCACCATGTTTGCTGACTAGCGATATGTTTGTTTTCTTGTATTCTCTGTTTTTGTGTAGCTGTATTTCACTACAGATTCCTGTAATACCTTCACTGCAAGCTCTGTGGGGCAGGATGGTTCCTGCAGTATTTGCACAGCCCAGTACAGTGGGGGCCCAGGCCTCTTCAGTGCTCTGTTAATACACAGCATTAAAACCTCAGGTCCGGTCACAGAACAGGGAGGAGAGTATTGGCAGGAAATGAGACCTCTCTTTGCTCCTTGTCACCTGCCTACTGCCTTGCATCAGGTCACAGAAAAAAAAAAAAAACAAACAAAAACCAAAAAAAAAAAAAAAAAAAAAAAAAAAAAAAAAAAAAAAAAAAAAAAAAAACCAAAAACACCCCACCCAAAAAACCCAAAAAACCCCCCCAACCCCCCCCCAAAAAAAACCAAAACAAACAAACAAAAAAAAACAACAAACAAAAAACCACCAAACCAGGCAGGATGTGTGCAAGGAAGGAGCTGAAACAGTGCCCAAGTGAATGGAAAGTATCCAGATGGCTGTGGTAACTTACACGATAGGAGTCAAATCAAAACAAAATGAAAACAGAACCATATGCCATGTATCCTTCACTCTCTTGCTCTCTTTCTCTCTCTCCTTGCCTTTCTCCTGGCTGTTGCCCCAGGTCTTTCTATCAGTATGGATAATAGTATGTTACTCATTTAAGTGTATGTCATGAATAACAATAACCTCTCTTTTACATAAGAGATCACAGATTAATATTATTCATGTAACAAATGTCATATGAACCACAAAATTATACTCATGTAAGGGTCAAGGAAGTGCAAGGGTCTACAAGGGAAGTTATATTGCTTTATTACATCCTTTTTATCTGGTATGCTGTATACTTATAAAAGAGAATATTAATTTTATACGTCTATGTTGCTATATGCTATAGAAATATCTACTCACAACCTGCTTGTATCTCAGGGGGAGTATTCAAAAGCATCATGGCAGTGGCAGCATCAATGTCAGGATCTGGAAAAATCAACCAATAAATACATTATTTACAACTGGGCTAATCTTCTCACCCCCACTGCTAAACTACAGGTTTGACCACGTCTCTGAGTGAAAAGGTATGAGAGGTCACTGCTCAGAGGGCTCGGTGGCTACACATTAAATTTATCCCCAAACTTGCAGGTGATCCCATTGTTACTATTAAACAGAGTGGTGATCTATGTCACTGAGCCATACTTATGCTTGTGTGTGCATGATACCTTTGCTGTTAGCCTCACCAATTCCCTGTTTAATTCTGTGGACAGTATTTAGATTTCATTACAAAGGATCTGTGAAAGCAGGAGCAACATCACTATTTGGAAGCAACAGAGAGGGATGAGCTTACAGCTGAGGAGTGGGAAAGCACAAGGAATACCTGAGCAAGTACAGAAGATGACACTTGGTCATTTCTATTTGTCAAGAAAGATTTCAGCAAAGTTTGAGAAAGTGTTGGAAGACAAACTGCTGCAATTAAAAAAAAAAAAAAAGAAACTAGCATTTCATTGAAGCATCAATTTATTTGCATTCTTGTCCATTGTCACTTTAATATAAGCAAAAAATGATCAGCTGGCTGCTGTTATTCTTAAATTGGTTTCTGAATCCATCATGAAAAGTCAGCTGACAGATGGTAAGTTATAGAGACAGAACAAAATATGATCCTTTTATAACTATATTCACTTGCTTCACACACAACAGCTCGCCTGCTATGGAAATGCAGGTATCTATGACAACAGTAAACAACCCCACAACGGCCACTGAATAAGCTGAAAAGAACATCTGCCCCAGCAAAGCGTCCCAGCTGCCCTGGGGCGCAACTTGCTAATCGTGCAGTGATGCCGTGTGACAGAGAAAGCCGCCTATGCCATGTCCAAATAAATGAAGTGTGCAATTGAAGCAGACATAAAAACGCACACCCTAGCTGACTGCTGCCTCTGTGCTGCTAAACTGAATGACTAATGAGCATGCATTTGTTGTTTGAGGTTGGGGGTTTTTTCAGCTTGTCACTATTTATACCAAACTACATACAAAAAAATTAATTTACTACTAATAGCTTCATGGCACTTTATTTTGGCTATTATGACAGAAAATTATTTACCACTGTTAAAAATATCTGTATTTTTGATCTTTATATATTTCAAATCTATTCCCAGTAATGTAATGTGGTACAAAGCCCTGTAATATATTAACAATACAAATGACGTAGACGGGATTTCAAAATCTGCTTAAGCCAAACAGAAATTCACTTGACTGCAGAATTAAAAAAAGGGACTTTTTATTTGTTTAAGTATGTACTACTTTTCTGTGAGTAGTTGCAAACACTCTTCTAAAGGTGACTACTCTATTATTTAATTGCTAAAACAGTAAACAGAAACGGTGTAGTGGGTGTCAAACTAAAGCTGAAGCAGCAGCAGACTTAGTATATATAAGGTGCCTGCGTCTTCTGGACAGATCAACATTTCCAAAGACAAAGCAGTGTTACCAACTTATGTTCATCTTCAAGTCTGAAGATACCCCAAAGCAGAATTCCTGCTGCAATTATCTATGCTGAAAGTGCCATTTCCCAACAGCATCATTCCCAAATATGTGCCATGTTGCAAGACTGGATCCACACACCACACAGCAAGTGTGTGCTTTCAAACTAAAGAGAAATAATCCATCTAATGTTAAAAAGCAAGACAAAAGAAGCCTGAGAAAGACAAACCAAATTCACCAGAATTCTTCCCTCTTTTTCGTACTATAAAATTAAGAGATTGTTAAGAGTTGAATTTAGCATATAATAATTCATACAGCCAACTTCAGCATTTATTTATTGGCTGTTCCTAAATTTTGCTTTGTTTTACTTCAGTGGATGACGCTGTAGTATAACGCAAATTTTGCTGCTGAAAGAATAAAAGGACACTACCAGGAAAAGCACATTTCCTGATGACTTTGGGTTTTGTTTGTGTAATAAACTCTGTGATTTGAGATAAAATTGATGCAACCAGTTTCTGTTGAAAGGTGCATTTTTAGCCTTTGGACCACTAACGGTACCACAGTGTTTCTGCAGTGACGTAAGACATAAACACGAGCAGCTCACAACACAGGGCTGCATCTGCAGCAGCTGTCTCCCAAAGCATAACCATGTCTCAAGCCCATCCACGCCTGCTATGTTTCTGTTTCTGCTGGTATATTCTTGAAGAAACTAGACAGCTATTCCATAATGCCTTGGCAGAGGTAAGAGAGCTTAGAGGCATGCATGAATGGTGGTGTCAGTAGCATCCAGGAAAATGTGCTTTTGGTTTTCCTACTGCAAGGAAGAAAGAAATAGGAGGGACTGGTGCACAAGTGAGACAAGGGCCGAGGGCCAGCTGTCTGAGCCACACAAAGAGGCAGATTGAAAAGCTGGCACATTCTTTTGCAGCATTTTCGTCCACAATCTGGAGGCTTTCTCATGAGCAGTGTGTCAAGAAGAGCCAAGAAGTAGCCATGAGGAGCAGCACCAAAGGCATGGGACTGAAAGGCACCTTTGCTGGGACTGGCACTTCTGGCTTTGGCTGCCGGTCCCCACCAGCGCCCCCATGCTGATGGCCCTTTCCCCACTGCCATCCTTCTCTAGTCTCTTCCATGTGGACGCTCCCATTTGTAGCTGTAAGGCCTGACCTTGATTACTGCTGCATCCCCACCAGTTGGTAACTGGATCCAGTCCCTTCTACCTGGCCTGTGTTCGTGCAGCTGTGGATTTCAGAACTGAGATCTCTGCCCTACCTGAAGTCTGAGATCAACACAAAGGCTCCTGAAGTTATTAACAGTGGGTGGTTAGTGAAACATGATTGCAGGAACATCTTTCCCTAGGAAACCAGGTTAAAAATAACTACATACAAAGTTTTGGAATATAAAAAATTAAGTATTTAAATGAATGCGTTCTGGCTTCTTTTTTTGCTAATTCAAGTAAATGGTGAACTGACTGCATACATGAACTGGTAATTTTTGTCAGCGGAAAGCAGATGTCCAGCCTTCCCTGTGAAAGAGGGAAGTAAGAAACAATGAAGAAAAGGAAGGATGACGTGTGTTCTACAAAGAAATAAGAGTATGTCAAAATCTCAAACAGGCAACACTGAAGGGTGTTAAGAAAATAATGACAAAAATTGCCAGCAGCCACAGTTCTTCCTAACAAACAACTGCAGTCTAGCTATACATTTGGTACTTCAGCAGCAGTCTGAAGTTTCAGTGCTTGGTCCCTCACGCACCAAGGGCCCATCACAAAGAACCAGAAAGAACCTGGAAGAAGCGATGAGCACTTAGATCTTGTAAGGCATGAAAGGCATCAAGGGGTTGGATTTCTACTACAGCTGCAGTACCTCCCCTTGCACTGTTTTGGCCAGCATTGCTCCTAAACACAAAACCTCTTTTCATGAAGATGATACCATTGGTGGAACGAACATCATAGCAGTTCTATTTGCTGCATTTTAGATTCATGCCCCTTGTCAGCAGAGTCTTCAACAGTGAACACCAAATCTGTAAACAACACCTAGTTCTTTCAGTGATAAAATAACCTACAATATCACTCTGGAATTACATCTTCTACACATATTGTCAAGATGTACTTTGAGCCAAACTTTGCTTTGCATGTTACCTGTATAGATCAGAATCTGTCTTGCACAGACATGTGAAGTGGCGAAATGGTAGGCATGAAATATTTAGCATGATGTTACATACAAGTAATGCAGAGGACAGACCTCAGGTAGCAGACTATTCTAGAATTCACAAAAATAATTAAAATCAGCCATGTACCTGAGAAAGCCAGATGTGACAGCTGTTCATTTTTATGTGGCGATCTCTGATCAGAGTTCATTTTATAGAGAGAGAAAGTGATTTATAGTAATTCCTATTATTTTGATACTATTTTAAACTTTGATCTCGTTTCATCAAACCCTTCAAATCCATCCCCTTCCAATTAAATAAAATTAGGATAACATAGTGCCTTCTTGGTTGTGCAAAAGGAAATTTATCTTTACAGACATACCATAAGGTTTTAAAAAAAATAGCAGCTAAAACAGTTCAAAGCAACCATGGCCTGAATTTTCCAGCACAGATGCCTAGAGAGAGGCACTTAAAATGCATATTTAGGTATTAAGAAAATGTTACAGCCAACTGACGTAAAAAATGCAGTTAGTAAATAAACTGCACCATCTGTACACTACAACCATTGCTGTGTTATCTCATCAGGAAGGAATTTATAAGATCTTCTTTTAATTTAAAGTTACTACATCTAAAATAGAACTACTTTTGTAAAGCACTTCACTTTACCATTCAGTATGCTAGTTTTTGGCCCATTCTACTTCTGCCTCAGCATCCTCCACTGCTTTTTCCCATTTATATGTTTCTAGTGTAGGTGGAATGCCTAAAGCCTGGTGCCACTGTACTCCAAAGGCAGAAGTTCACATTATTCCTTGTCTACAAATCAGTCTTTTAACCCCCTTCCTGCCTCACTTTCTAGCACAGTCCATTCCTACACTTTTTTTTGTTATTTGATTCTTTGATATTTTCAATTTTCATCAGTAGTAAAATGGTGCAAAAGCAACACTGTCTTCCGTCTTTACCTTCAGGCTTATTAAACTGCAACGGAGCAAAGAGCAGCTTGCCCCTGTTTAACTTCTCTGTTGACAGACGTGCCTTTTCCCTTCCCACATCATGATGGTTAACCTTGGTAAAAGTCAGGTCAAAAACATAGAGAATAATAAACAGAGTAGAGGCTTTTTTCCCCCCATTTGCTTTTTCTTCTTTTCTATTTTTAATTTATTTTGCCTAATGACGGAATAAGAATATAGCTGGGTAAAATAAAGTCGCAATGTGCAAGACAGAAAGAAATACCTGAAGAGAATTGTAAGTACTGTAATTCTGTCAAACTCCTTCATGTGGGATGCCACTGAGTCCACTTCTGAAATATTTAAATAAAGTTGAGAAGTTCTCTTAAAATAAACAGAATACTTGTGGAAGCGTACAGTAAACCAGTAGGATTCAGAACCAAGATCTTGGGAAGAAACAAGAAATTATATTCATATCTCAACAACAGTGCACAAAAGACCAAGCATGAGAATTCTGGAAACTATACAATAGAGGTCAGGAGGAAGCAATTTCATTAGTAATGCCAAGTCACAGTGGAGCATCTCACACTCCTTTAAATAGATCTAGTATGAGACACAGAAGAAGAAAGGCACAGGTCTAAATGAACTATTAAGTTAATTTCTGGCACTGCCATGTAAGCTATGGCACAAGTATTGTAAAAGGTCTAATTTAAAAAAATACAGAACATTTCTCCCAGAAACCTTCTTCCTGCTCCTCTATTTTGTTACATTTGTATTGTCATGAAGCAACACATATGATTTCCATTCTCTAACAATACCATTTTATTAGCTGAAAAACTTTGTAAACCAAACATACAGTTACAAGGTATCCTTGTTAAAAATACTAGCTTTAATAAAAAGAATAATAGTAGAAAGACTTACAGTAGGTCATACATGCACTAACTCAAAGATGTTCATCTATCATTCAAAAAGCTGTGGGAAACCAAAGCATCCTAACTTTTCATCTCAGGAGTAAAGACAGACTCACAATACTGATAGTCATTTTACCAGTGTAAAATAAAAATATTTTAAGAGACACCTGACTAAACAGATATGAGATATACATCTTACACATAAAGATGATGCATTGTAGCATATATAGCTTAAAAGCAGGTTGGAGATTTTTGCTTTGGTTTTGTTCCTTTATTTTATTATTTTTTTTTTCATTTTGATGCACATTACTGGCAAGCCTAACTTTCAGTGCAGAAGGACGTGGAGAAAAAAATTTACCAATCACAAAGGCAACAGTAAAGTTTTTTGACTCCATCCAGCCTGTGTGGCTCGGAGTACTGAAGAGAGAACATCAGCTAGAGAAAACACTGGCCAGTGAGCTAGCACAGGAGAGATAAAAGAATTTGCTGTTCCATCATGTACTTACCTAATTTTTGATCAGGAATTTCAACCATCTTCTTGAATGATTGCTGCAGCCTCAGCTTCTACAGTGGAAGATGTGATTATGAGGGCTGTAACTCCTTGCAGCCTTACAGGTCGCAAACATTTTTTTTTGACTGAAGAATACACATACACATAAACACACATGCTCTTTGTACCCAGTTATGCAGATGTGTGTTATCTCTGGGACATCGAGGTCATCATTGCTCAAGCTTTTATAATGTCCCTGCTGCTAACAATAGGTTTCTCTTTCAGCAAAGTGGGAGGATGGCCAGCAGAGGAAGTCCTCTATAAAACTGTGACCAGGAAGCAGTCCTCTATAAAACTCTGACCATTTAAGACCAAATAAACCATACCCTATATTGTCCCATACCAGTGTTTTTCTAAGCACTTATTTCCTTCTCACTGCTATTACAAAATATATTTATGTCCACCAGGCCTTGAGAACCAAGTACCTCTTTCAGTCCAGCAATCACAGGACGTGCCAGCTGGAAAATGCATCTCCCTTAGCCTGACTGACCCTTGAGAAAATGTCTTCAGTCCCCCTTCCTCCCTCAACCACTACAGTTTCCTGCAGTTCTGCAGGAAACGGTGGCTTCTGGATACTTTCACCACAAGATGAGTCTTCAGGAGGGCTTCACCCCAATGTCCCAACTGCTGGAATGACCATGCCACAATCCACGCCAAGAACAAAGTGAGGGAAGGCCTGGGGAGGTGAGCATAAATTCCCCACTGGTTTCAGGATCCAGAAAGCAAAGGGGCAAATATCAGATAAACATGAAAACAACAGTGAGAGGGGTATTTCAGGGATTTGAAGAAAAAAAAGTTGCTGCTAATGATGAGAAAAAGGTTGGGCATGGGACACTGCCAATAAAAGCAGTGAGTATAGCGTAAGAGCCAAAGTCTAAAACCAACCTAAGAGCAGAAAGGGTGAACAAAAAATCCAGCAGCTAAAATAGCTGTGTGCTAATAACATAGGCAGACTGCCATAATAGAAGAGGAACTCAAAGCACTAGTGCTATTACAGGAAAATTCACAAACAGGGTGGAACAGAATTATTAGTGAAACAGGTATCAAAAGGTCTGTGCTTTTCAAAGAAAATACAGATTTTATATGGTAGAGTACTGTTATGCAATAAAGAAGGAGCAGACTTCGGAAATAGAATAAAAGAGAAAATGTTTGGCAATGCTGTGGACAGATGGTCAAAGAAGATTTCTAAGAAAGAGACTCTGGGTCTGCTCTTGACTTCTTACACCAGATATAGATCTGGATAGAGCTCTGCATCATTAAAGAAATGGGAATTACGTCAACAAGGGAGACTAACTTCACAGTGCAGATTGGAGAACAAATGCTATTAACCATGGTAAGACCAGTTATTCCTGGATGTGACAGCTGACAAGTTTCTTTATCCATGTTGCTGAATGAACAAGAATAGATTCTATTCTGCTCTTTATGTTAAATAATGAGGATGACTTTGGAACAGGGGACCATGAAGTGATTCAGTTTAGATTAAGTGGGAAGGATAACAGCAAGCCTAATTTTGTTTAAGATCTATTATTTTGAAAGAGTAAGTTCTGATGAACTAAATGCTTCCTGCGGAACCTCTGGAAAACAGACAGGACTGAGGAACTCTATACCTCAGCCTGAGGAAAGCTGCAGCTTCTGCAAGTCACTGCACCAAGACCTAGATGAACCCTGTATCTGGAGAAAAGCAGAGAAGATGCACTCTTTGAAAATAAAACCACAAAACCTTAAAAAAACCAGCTAGACAACCGAACCAACATGGAAACTGACTTTACAACAGGAAGCAGAGAGCTTGGCTTGCTCAGTTAATCAAAACAAAGGCAGAGAGAAAGTAAGACTATCAATTTGAGGTAATCATGGGATGCAGGGGTAAAAAGCAAGGTAGAAGGACTATTAAGTCGAAAGATAATTTCAGTAAAACAACACTGGCTGAGGTATAGAGTGAGTTATAGAGTATAGAGTTAGTTCTGCCATGCTTAAACAGCTGGGCAGCTTAGCTATAGCTCAGGACAGTTTCGTAAAGGACTAGTGCTTTCATTACCAACAATCATAAGCATGGTCTGCACAATTCTCATGGGCATACAATGAGGCTGGAGAAGAAAACCACTTTCAAATGGTGCTAGATCTCATCTCTTTGCAGCCCACCAAAGGCAGCTCCTGATACCAGGCACCCGTGGGTCTGGTGGGAAGGAACAGTCCTTGCTCCTGCCAAGTGGGTGGCAAGGCAAAAGCTGCCATGAAGAAACACAGAGCTTGCTTTTATTAAGTATTTAGTCATCTTGTCAATTCTGTGCTTACAACCAAATAGAGAAAAAGCCCCATATTTCATTTTGTACTCCAAAATTTCAACGAACTCTATAGAGAGCTGTTTTACTGATTTTAAGCAGCAGTTTCTGCAATCCTTGTCAGTGCAAAACAACGGCACTTCTCTGGTCTTTCAGAGGTTCTACTTCATATAGGTATAGCACACAGTTTGCACTACCCCTGCCAGTGCAAAATCAATTTACTACCATCATCTGTGCATCAGATCTGAGTGTCTGTTGAGAGCAAAACACGGGCTGTCTGGGCAAATGAATCTTAATAATGTTGGGTAATCAGATCGATTACAACAAACCAAACCAGAGAGAACATGTTTGCCTTGTCCCTTTCCCATCTCTCTGCACTCATCTTTAATGAGTGCCTGCCCTCTCCAGGGCGTGCCACATGGACCCACTACCCCACCACCCCTCTGTACTGAGGCCCTCCCAATGCACACATCTCCTCCCTGGCATGGCCACAAGGTGAGCAGTTGTTAAGCTTCCCAGTGTGCCTTTTGAAGATTTCCCTTCCTAGTCCACATCTCCCTGCTTCTCTCCTTCCTGTCTCCAGCAGGGTGCAGGGAAATCTCAAAGGATAAGGTTTGCAAACCTCCAGAAAAGCAAATGCAAAAAGAAAAAAAACCCTTTGATTTATTTTTCATTTTAGTGCCATCATTTACAGCAAACAGCTTCCCTGCACATAATCAGGAACAGAACTGAAAACATCATAGCGATCCTCTTCCCCTTAAAAATACCTGATGCTCTGATTTTCATTTTGAGACAGTTATTCATAAATCTGGAACAATAATTCATCCATATAACAAACATGCTAACGGCATATTCTATAGAATTGTAAGGCTTTTGTTATAAAAGTCACAAATATCATTTCTTTGGGAATATATTAATGAAGATGTTTCTTTTTTATGCAAAATTGTCAGTGAAATATTAGCAGAGTTACAGATCTGAAAGTTACAGGACTCCTTAGAGTAAGAAAGCAAGTGGTACATTGTACAACTATAATACAGTTATGGAAAAAAGTGAAAAGCCTTAAAATGGCTGGGGAGAAGTCATTAGTCACTTGTTTCAAAGAAGGCTAAGAGTGGTAATTATGCCTGGTAATTAAAAATCAGTGTTGCTAGACCTGATACTGGTTGGAAAAGACCTGGAATTCATAAACCCACAAACTCTTTAGTGCTGTGTATGCACTGAGCTACATCTTCCTTTACCAGAGTTCCTTTTCGTTTCAAGGCAAAGTATCTGGGAACATGCTTGAGGTTGGTTTTCATGTCACTACTGGATATTTTAACACAAGTGTAAGGATGTATTTGCAATGTAACAAAGAGCTTATTTATAAAGTTAGTTTTAGAAGTGGGGAAACTTTATTTTCTACTCATGTCAGCCAGCAACATCAAATATGATCCGGCCCTCAATCAGGATAATGCAGCACAGCTTGCTTAGGCTTTTTACTGATGGGACTGTTTGAGATTTCTAGAAAGGATGCTGATGAGTATTAAGTATGATGTCTGTCATTTTGTATCTCTGGGTAATAATCCTACAGCTCTATCACTATGATAGCAGACTGCCGCTCAAGAATTTAAACACAGAAATTCTCTTTTTCCCCAAACTTTTATTTTAAGTAGTTTGACAAGGGTATATGCTTATATCAAGGAAAAAGAGAATGAATGTAAGTACAGGGTACTGGAGAAAAAGCAAAAAAGGCAGAAAAGTGGATTTTGCAAAATCTGTGATAACATTCTGGCTGAGCATGTCTACATGAACTCCTTCTTCCATGGTCCTTAAAGCCAAGCCTACATGTCAAATACTTAAGGACATCACAGCTTTTCAGGAGCAAAACCGGAGAAAATCTCTCGGAAAGCTTTGACTATTTAGACAACTATTGCAATTTTCCAGGATGGTAACTTAACAGATATATTCATAACAGCCTCTATAAAAAGAGTAGAAAATTTTATTTTAAATCAGCTGGGGATGCCCTGTCAGAGCAACAAATCTGTTTTTTATTTTAAAGCCATGTAAGTGTATATATTCCAGTCAGAGCAGCAGACACAGTCTAAGTTCACTGTTACAGATGGATGGAGCAGACACTTCTTGCTCTTGTAGCAACATGACACCCAGCAGCTCTGAAAAAATGAAAATCCCCCAGAGCAGAGGCACAAGGAATGGCCTGACACAGAAAGGACATTTCTTAGTTCGGTCTCAACTTATCCACCACCACATTTTGACACCTGCTCTCAGAAATCTGGATTTGCTCTAATAGTCCAAAGCCCCTGGTTGGAAAGAGCTGCAGGACTGCTTCCCATGATGGCTGATGCCATCATCTCCTTGACATGAGATGCACAAATCTGACATCAGCACAGAGCCACCAGCTGACCAAATGCAGAGGGAGCTCCTCCCTGACTCCACAGAGATGTTTGGTGGTCTCCCACCTTGCTCATTTGCATCTGTTCTTCTCAAACCAGCCCTTCCCTGTGTTTTCCGAATGTGGCTTGGGAAGGGCAGCGGATTACAATCACCTCTGAATTTCACAAGCTGGAAAAGCAGTGTTCCTTTAAGATACCCCAAGCAGCCCACAACTATTGCCACAAGTGGCTTGCCATTCTACCCCACAGAATGCAATGAAAACCACATTTCTGGTCAAAAAGGTCACTTAAATTTCATCCTCTCCAATTTTCTTTCTATTTTCCTCTTCCTCTTGGGGATATATCAGTTCCTTCAGCAGGCTTTCCCCCTTTTTCCACAGGATAAGATGCGGTGCCCCTTGCTATGGTACCAGAGCTCCTCACACCGGACAGACACATCAACATGCCTGGTCCAAGACTTGCCATGGCTGGGGGCTGAGTTTCAGCAGGGCTGGAAACACAACCCTTCTGGGGCAGACAGCCATAGCTGAACACTGAAACACAATGCCTTAATAAGTAGGTCAGCCTGTTCCTATAAAAGCAATGGGTTTAACGCCAACCGTGCCTGCCAGTGAGAGTAGGAAGAGACTGCAGTTTCCCCCGTGTCTCACATTCAGCCACTTTGAAGCCATGACACTCCTCTGCTGTTACCCTCCTGGCAGCAGGGCTGCGCTCCTGGGGTGCCTGCAGCCCCACTGTACCTTGGCCCACAGCAACTCCACCTCTGCAGGGCTGCTGTCAGCACTGCTGGAACACTGCACCAGAAAGCAAATTCCAAGAAAGCAAACACTATCACTAGGCAATTGAAATGCAGTTGGTAGCAACAAACAAACCCTCTGCAATGAGGATCTGGGGCTCTGTTCTTGCCAACAGGTTCAACAGGTTTTGCATATTAAGTCATCCTTAGATTTATTAGCGCCTAAAAGGGAAACGCCACAAAGATCTTGTCACCTCAGGTTTCACACTGTCCCCCCGTCTCCTGCATCCCACTATCTTCCTCCCCTTGGCAAGAATGTATTTTCACCCCCTTTAAATCAGTGAAGAACACATTCCCTTCCTGTCCAACTGAAACTGTCAATCCCCCCAACACAAAGTGTGGGAAGGGGAGGTGGGGGCAGCAGCCTGCTGCAGGGCAGTGGGAACCCTTCTCCCTTTGCAAGAGTTTTAGTTGCACAATGAAGCAGATGCCAGAGTGACATGGTGCCAAGGCAGGATGCTGCCCTTCAGGAGCACACGTGGGCTGTCTGCACTCCACAGGCCACTGACAATCCTTTGTGAGTGATCCCACCCCAAACACCTGGGGCTGAACCTTACCTGCATGGCTTCCTCACCTTACCACAGCTAACATGGGAAAGCTCTCCTGAACAGAAGGAACACTGCTTGCAAAGGACACGGGTTCATTTCAATAAAGGCTCTTGTCACTTTCTTTAAATATAGCAGCAGTCGACAGCATTTACTGAAGACAGCACAAAAGAAAAAAAGTTCATTCAAATGTTTCTTCTCTTGGTGAAGCTGCTCACTAGGATGCCTCTGCAAATGCAACTCTATGAATCAGCCCAACACGGCACTGAGTGGATTGCAAGACCACAACACAATGCCCAAATACCATCTGCTCCTCCCATGAGCTTTGTCTTGGAAAGTCTTTAGCTTTTGTAAACAACTGCTGGTCCATTTTATTTTGAGATGCTGCACAATGTAGCAGAACACACTTACAAGCTGACTATAATCAAAAGCTTTATAGTCTGCTAAACTTGTTTTAAATAATACATAAATACCAAAAAAGACACACTGTACTTTTCATCTATTTTCATGCAAACTCAGTTCTTTCTGCTTGTTGCATTTTCTGTTTACAGCAGTGTGGCTTTAAACCACAGAATAATTATATTATTTTCTGTTTTCATTTAGCTCTAATCCAGAAACATACATTATATTTAATTATTGTTTTGGTAGAGTCCACCTATGTAGACAGGCTGTGCTTACATGAATCAACTGCGATCTCTGGATTCAGAGCACTGAAGAGGTTAAAAAAACATAAGGGCACTTATGTCAGTCCCTCTTTCCTCTCCCCTGCATGTCATCACACTGAAAGGGTTTAAAAGTAAAACATTCCTTCCACATCATATAATCCTGGCATCTGCTATGCAGCAAATCAAGCTCACTCATTTTTGCTGTTATTCCCAAAAGAAACTATACGGATTCAGGTCTGGAACTCCATTTTCCACTTCCTGAAGTTTCCTTAGGCACATTAGAAAATGCAGTAAACACAGCTAGTAAATACAAAACAATCTTCTCTGTCTAAGAGCAATTCTGATTGCATTACTTAACAAATATAATTTCCTGAGCCTTTTTACTACCTTATTTTATGATACACATGATATGGTATCAATCTACCAGCTTCCTTCCTTCTGCTGCCACTGTCTTCAGAAGCCCACAGTTCACCCATGACATTTTGTAGTTCAGATATGAAGCCATTACCAAGATTAAAGCACAGAAGGAATCCAGTTTAGAGGGTGAGTAGGTCACTGTGGTCATGTTTATTATTTAATAACAGTGGGAATAATTCATATCACAGCAACAATTCTCTACCACTCCATTTATCAATTTCAAAGTAAGGTACATCAGACCTCCAAGCAGTGATGGGAAGGCTCAATCCATCTGGACACTCTGTTAAACCCTGTATCCCTATTGAAGGATGAACCCTATAGTAAGATGTATGGGAATAATTATTCTTCACCAGTATCTAGGTCTATCAAAGACCAACGGGACTAGATGTAAACCTGTGCCAGAAAAAACCTGGGATTAGTACAGCCTCAAATTCACATCCTATTTCCAAGCAGACATTGTGGTTTAAGGTAATGTGTTTCATCCTCTCTTCCAAATGGACTGTAGCTTAATTCTTCTCCTTTGAACGGGCTGCCTGGCTGGTGTACTTACTCTGCAAACTTTTTGAGGTAAAGATTGCCTCTTACTACATGTGTCTTGGCTGACAACAACTGCTTTTGCTGGCCTGTAGTCTACAATTTCTCAGATTTTTAAAATGTGATTGAATATGAAACCTTGTGTCCCCACTAACATCTCCCTTGGATACACCTTCTTTGCAACACAGGACAGTGCCTCAGACATCAAGCTAACACAATCATTAATTTGCTTCTTTAACATGCTTGCCTTCACACCCTTGCTATTTGTTAATGTGATTTTCAATACTTATTGCAGGTGCACTGAAACAGAAACAGAAAGGAAGAGATAACAGTAGAATTGAAATTTTTATCACAAGTATTCTCACACATCTCCCAGCTGAGGCATTTTACTTTCAACTTGCTTCTTCCCACATGTCTTTACCCTGCAGCCCAAATTACTGATGAACTTTTTTAACTGAGTTTCCAAATGCTTACCAGTAGGCCAAGGTTTTTGTCTTTTCATGTGGCTAATATTTTTACATCTATTTGCCCTGCTGCCACTACAACTAAACAACACACAAATTATTTGGGTTCATTCAATAAACTCCAAACTATGAGCCTGACTATTTTGTTTGCTTTAGGACAAGAGAAGGAAGCAAACAAGAGCTCTGTAAGTGAAGTTACCCAATATTCTTCTCTCAATTATGGCTGTAAAAAGATATAGGAATGCAAAGTACTCTTTACAGACAGCGTCACTTCATGCTGATGCAGCTTGTCTCAATTCACTTTAATTTTATTCTACCTCTAAAATAACTTTGATACCTACCATGTTTTTTTACATTCAGACAGATTGTTTTCAACTCAGCAGGACAATCTAACAAAAGTAAGTTCCATTTACTTTAGAGTATTTTCTTAAAAGGAGCGATGGAAGCTCACCTTGAGCTTCCAGAACAAACCCTGAGGCTGTAACCAGCTCTCTGGGTACCCAATGTATCATATGATACCAATTTGTATCATATGATCAATTTCCAGTGCTGACATTGTTCAATACTTGGGGACTTTTCCACTACTTTAAATGGTCTAATAAGCCCCCACAAAATAATTATTTAATAACTGCTTGCCAAGGATGTACTAATGCATAATAATTTTGCAGCATAGCTGTAGCAGGCAATCTGGCTTATGGTAGTTCAGCTCCAGTCTGAAATAGGTAAGTGCTTTCAAGCTAATTTTGCTACTCCATGCCTTCACGGAAGCAATCTGAAGAGTTCTTACCAACGTAGAAAAACCTAACAAAACTAACACAAAAAATTCCCAACAAAACCAGAAAAACAACCCCAACCCTAATCCAACCAAACAACCAACCAACTAATCAAAGCAACCCAAAAGAACCCAATGGAATAAACATGTTCTTTAATAAAATAAATGCATTTTGAAACTTTCAAAATTCATTCAGCTTCTTTCCAGGCTGGCTCTGGCAACTAAGTAAGTGCAACACAAATGCACATCATGGCAAGAGGCCAAAGTAACATCACAGCTAGGAATTCCTTTTCTTTAGAAGTCCACCCAATTGCATGAATAAGATTCATAATTCCTAAAATGGGTTTTAAAACCCAAACAAGTCCTGCATCTTCACTCAAAGAGAACTCTCTCTTAAAAAATCCTGCATGGAGCAGAGTCCAAGAGCAAGGGACACAGAGAAGCTTAACTCACTTGGCTCCTTCAGCAGAGATGAGGCATCTCCCCTTTCAGCTGTTCCCTAAGCACCGCTGGCACTGGCAGAAAACTGAATTGAGTAACAGCACGATGGGATGCAAAACCCCACAGTCACTAACACACAACTATCAGTGAGCTCCTAATGGTGCCTTATTAATCCAGCCTTTATTTAATCTAGCCTCAAAAACAGTTGCTGCATGTATACAATTAAAAATTAATTACAACAAAAAAAAACATTGTTGGGATTATTGTTGTGGGGGTGAGGATGAAGGAACAAAAGAAACAGAGTGGAGACATGGAGATGTATGAGAAATAACCAAAATGATGCTGTCTCAGAGGCCCAAGAAATTCTGAGCAACTGGTCACGCAAATACAAAAATGTACAACTGATACGAGATTCACAGACATCAAGGGAGGATAGAAATTTGGTCCTCTGTAAGCTGAAGGTATAAAGCCACCTAAAAACCCATGAACAGCCCTCCAAAGAGTTGACCTAACTCTAGTGTCTGGTGTTCACTACAGGCCTGTAGAAACACCTCTCCCCCAGCACTTCCCACACGAGGTTGTCGCGTTCACAAACACTACAAATAATTAAAAATTACATGAAATTTTACAAAATTACATGGTATGCTTCCGCTTCTATTGCCAGCCCGGAAGTGTTTAGCACACTGTTAAGCTATCAAGTTTTGTACTCTGTGCCAGTCACTCCCCAAGGTGTTTATGTGAAGCACTCAGGCAAACTGAACAGAACATCTGTATTCTATTTGCTAATGAGCAATCATCATTTCTACAATTCTCCAGCCAGGGATTTTGCTGTTTGGAATACTAATGCCATTTGAAAAAAAACCAAAAGAAAAAAAATATGTTCTGCTCATTAGTACTAGAGTTACTGAAATACTTCTGCACTACTTAACAATGCAACCAGGCTTCTAGTTCCATTGCTTTCCCGTATTTTTACAGAATTAGAACTTTCAGAATTAAAAACTTTGATGATATATACCCAATGTATTTTCTGAATTAGTGTCACTTACTATGCATCTCTTGCTTTAATTACATTTTATCCACACAGAGGCAGAGATTTTAAATAAACTATTATAAAGGCTTTTCAAACAAACCCTACTGAAAATTTCCTTCATTGTTTGCTTTATATATTGTGGCAACCTCCAGAGCAGATGAAATGAGGTAAAAAAGTTATAGAAATATGGGCCATGGTCTACAAATTTCATGGTATAACATTTCTCTGTGCACAGACAATGAGAGAGAGTAACAGCTTTGAAACTCAGGATATGTTTTGTCTGTAGACAGAAGGAGCCATCAGTTTCCCTTCTAACCAATGGATGTGTGAATCATGTGCCAACCAAGATTATCCTCTGATGGAAAGGCCTCATCACAAAAACAGCAACATGCAAGGGAGTGCTCCTGGCTGCTGCCCCTCACTGCACTACTTGGGCATTCAGATGTGAACCTCCCTCACCATCCCGTGCATCAGAAATGCTGCTGAAGCCACTGAAGTCGAAGAGCAGCAAATGAGTTCAGAAAGGAATATTGAAGTCGATACGCTCAATTAAAGTGGCTTATGTAGGAATTGTCTTTATACTTGCTCATGGAGTACTGAAATGTAACTTACAAAGCACGAGAACAACGATAAATACAGGATTTGATTGATCCAGCTAAGAAAGTCCAGTGTGGTACTTGTGCTCTGACATGGGAACAGGTGAGGGGAAAGCAACCCTGATAAGCAGGAGAAACACACTACTCCAGGAATATATGTTTTTCCACATGAGAGCAGAGATGTATTTCAATACGCCATGATACTCTTTCAGACTAAAAATAAACACCCTCATCCTATAATCCCCAATCACGTCAGGTAGGGCCAGTACATTTCAATCATCCATGAGAGAAAGGCAAAGGCAGCTCAGCTCCCCAGCAGGGAAGACGTCTCTGCCGCTGCAGCCAATTCCCAGGGAAGGCTCAGCGATGGAGCAATGGAGCGTTGCCTGGCCGGGGAGGTCTTTCATTACCATGGCAACCGGCAGCAGTCCACCACCACCGAGGACAGCAGCCCTCACCCCGGCAGGACAGGAAGCACAGAGCCATACTTTAAAGTCACCTTCCTTAAAGACAAAACAAAATAACACAGAAGAGAGTGAGACACTCCGACTCTCGCAGATGCTGGATGAAATAATCTGCTCATCACAAACCTCTTCTCTACCCCGCACATTCAGCTTCAGACTGTGCTTTAAATCACTCTGAGGGACGTGTTCTATTTGACTGAAATACCCATCTGGCCTCATTTTGCTCAGCCAGACAGGAGGCAGCCCTGTTTTTTTCAGCATTTATCTCTCCTTTTAAGCAGTTGTGAACCAACTTGGAATTGCACATCCCTCCTCCCCACAGAATTGCCAGCTGGTGGCAAAGCAGATCCATCCTCTGTGGAGGAGCTACTCACCAAAGCAGTAAGGCAGTCCCAAAGCCCCCCACATCAAGCCAAGTATGAGGCAAAACAAAACCTAAGCTATAGATAATATGCAGGATGGCATAAGAAACAATATGTTTCTTGTGCCATGCTAAGATAACTTGTACCTGCTCCCTTCTGCCCTCAAGCGCAGGCTGTTCTACCCAAGAGGAGGAAAAATGCGCTTCCAGAACTACTTCAATTTGGTTAAACCATTCTACACAGAAAGCAACACAAACATCTTTTAATACACAGATTACCACAAACCATAACTCACTCTTGCATCCCCAGAACTAATTATATACATGTCACCAGAGCATCATACATATCTTTCTTTCCATCTAGAGAACGCACTGCAGTCTAACACATGATATACTGAACAATACTCTCCATGCAACAGTTTAGGGCAAAAAACCCCACCTGGTCCTTCAAGTGATGTGTGTTCTCTTATGAACATACCTGGAAGCAGCACTGAGCTATAGCGGTTATTATTGAACAATACATGCAGTGTGGAAAAATAAACCACACACCTTACATCAATACTGATAAAAACCTTCCTTCTTGCTGTGTTAGTTGTAGCCTACATCCACACCAACAGCAAATATAAAGGAACATGGTGTACTTGCCATGAGAGAGAAACAGCCAGCAAGACTTTACTATGAAAGTAAAGCAGGAACCATGTTTAAAAGCAAACAAAGTAAAGCCTGGACCCAGGTTAAACACAAAGTTACAGTTCACCTCAGTGTACAGGATTTGTGACCTTGCAGTTCCAGCAAAGCTGCAAAACTATCTATAAACAGAGAAGCTTCTTTTAATGGGAAATACAAGAGCAAGCACAAAAAAGAACGTGCAAAACCTCACACGCTATTGAAGGAAACTGTTAAACTGACCATATATAAATGCCTGAGAGAAAGAAAATAGCAGGGAAACACCAGACTGAAAGACTAAAAAAGGAAACAGTTCACACAAATAGAGTGCCCTTCATTCACACATCACAATTCTCCTTCTTGCTGTAAATAAAATGAGATGCCCAGAGGCAAAATCAGTTGTTTTCATCATGCAATGCCTATGCAATTTTCCTAGAATATACTAGCAAACAAATACGCCAATTCTGTTTCAAAATACGTTAGAATCACACATATTGATGTGTTTGCTCAACTTCAAGAACGGAAAAAACTAAACTGGCAGTGGAAATTGAATGGCTGATAAGAAGAAAAGCCCCAACAAATATGAAAATGTACAGACGGGCCTGTACCTCCTCCTGAAT
The DNA here is from genome assembly GCF_963513975.1 of Fringilla coelebs. NCBI lineage: Eukaryota > Metazoa > Chordata > Aves > Passeriformes > Fringillidae > Fringilla > Fringilla coelebs. The sequence goes on along the minus strand of NC_140034.1, from coordinate 17,652,807 downwards.
TTCCAAACATCCTCTCCCCTCTCAGCCCGACAGCATGATGTATTGGGCCATGTACCAGAGGCATACTTCAAATAGAACAGGCTGCAATACTGAACCAACATCAAGAAAACATATCTTAAAATTAAATTTTAAATGAACCACTTTCCTGAAAACTGAAAAATGAAAGAAAGCCAATAAAATCTAATGGAATTCAATATAACACAAATAAGTTGGATAAAATTTTCAGTTTCTCTTTTATGTCAAAGAGACAGATCAAGAGGTTGTTCTCACAGTAAGTCAACTAAGGAAGAAATGTCATGTTTTAAGCATAAAGAAGACAGTATATTAAAATTTTATGTGTGGGAATAAAGTCACCTGCCCTCAACATACTTGTGACCAGAAGAACTACAGCGAGTTGAACCTTTCTTTCTTTTCACACATTAATGAAGTAATGGCCACTCTTACAACGACTAAACTAGCTTAAGCAATGCAATTTGTAATTAGGAGAGAAAACTTGTATGTTCTCATCCCAAAAGGAGAGGTGCACAAAGCAGGACTGCAGGAAAGATCTGATAACCAAACGTGTGGAGATAACATAAAATGGAGACATTTCTTTATTGACAGTTGCAAAATAGGCTGAACATTTTATTCACTGTTATCTCATTTTCAGTATTACACAGATCATTTGAAAGACGGCAACAGGGATATAAGTCACCAAGCATGAAGCATGTCCGTGTGCATATGTTTAGGCTAACAGCCATGGGGAACTTCAGCTCTTTACCTTCTGCTTTTTCCCTGTGTGGGGCTACAACAGCAGAACAACTTTAGTGCATGCCAAGCACACAGCACAGTCTCTCCTCACGACCTCCTCAGCTGCTGAACCAGGATAATTGCTTATGGTCACGGCTGTTCTCTCTTCCGCAGCAGCACTGCCTGCTCTAGGCAGAGCTTGTGGCTCTCTGGCTGTTTCCCTCCCCACCCCTCCAAAGTGAGGGTTCAGCTCTTCTACACAGTAAAACCTTGACTACTGCTAAGAGAACTGGCAGAAAACACTTCTGCCAGTACCACACAGAGCCATGCACTCCATGTTCTACAGTCAAACTTATCACGTTGGGATGATGCACTGGTAGGACAGCCATCTACTGTTATGGACATAAAGGCTTGAAATAACAAGCTCCCAAAATGTCCAGCTCTCTTACACTGTTTGCATCCCTTTTAAGATGGAGCGTTCAACCAAACTGCTCTGTTAAAATTCAAACTAGGGAAAGACCAACCAACCCAATTTTAAACTATCAGGACTATGATAAGACACACTGACAAAATCAAAAGGCCAAGCCAAGCTGGGTGCTCTGCAAGTGGTAGAGGTTGTCTCTTACCCCACCAGTATGACAGCACACCATGACTGCACAGACCCAAAGACAGAGACACCCTCAGCCCTTCTAAGCCAACCTATCTCCAAGCAGCTCTGCACTAGGTGAGTTGTGTACTGTGTTAGACAACATTGTTTCCAAAGAGCTGCTCACTGAAACCATTCTCGCTGCACAATTAGCAACCATGTTAGTATGAAAAATCAGACTCGCATCTCTTGCCCAGTTCCAGGCCTCCTGTACTAAGCCCAGGACAACAATCTTAGAACATACCACAGTATTCCATATAGCTGTGTCAAAATGGCATAACACTGATTGCCTGTGACAGCAGGCATTTGTACCAAGAGATTTCTGAAAGCACTACAGTATTTCTTTGTGTGAAGTAGCTGAGAAATAATACTCCCAACCCCCCCACCCTAACCTTCTTTTCCTTTGTGCGTTGCCAAGCAAAATGGGCCCAAAACCATGCTCTCTTTATTCTTTCACTTATGGAAATTACATTAGAGAGAAGCCCAGCACAAAGAAGTTTTGGCAAGGAATGTGTCTTTTATGTTATGTTCCATAAAACACCCAAAGATCCCTGACTGGTATTTACAAAATGGGAAATCATCATTTACCCACACAGAGTAGCTGCTGCAATGTTAACTTGATCTGCACTTCAGACTGGCAATATAAAACAAAACATTTAAAAACATATTAAAAAACAAAGCCTTGAAAAGACCATCCAAGCCCTATTCCTTTACACCTGTATTCCAAACTAATTATGGCAAAGAAATGCCAACTTAAACAATGTACTTCTCAACAATATAAGCAATGGATTACAAATGCATATGGCATTTTTGTTCCTAAATAAACTCCACAACTAAAGGCACAGGCGACCCTTGTAACCTCCTTTTCTGACACTTGAAGTCCAATTTATTCCCTCTTTTTCCTGTTACATTGCCACAAGCAGCATTGATTTTCTGCCTTCCTTGGTGACTGCTGGAACTTCAAGTTCAGAAAGGCTTTTTGGATTCAAATTTGTGCTCCATTTTCAGCAACAGTGGTCTGGAGCAAGACAGCAAAGAGCCAACAAACCACCCAAACAACACCAAGGTGTGCAGCACTGTGTCATAGGACATAGTCCTTCCCAGTAATAACTTTCCATCAGAGATCTAATCTACAGCTATGGAGTTTTGTCTCTTCCATATGCATATCACTTTGCTCTTAAATGCTTTAAATAGTGGCAGTTCTTCACCAAAAGGCAGTCTTACCTGCACGGCCAGTTTTAGTAAGAATAAATAAGACATTAATATACTTGCCAATTCCAGCTTCCTCAGTTATAGCTGGCATACTGCTGATGGGCTCCTAAGTGCACCAAGATCCTGCCCCACTGCCAGCCAGGGTCACATCCATGTCACAGGGACACATCCATGTCACCTTTGGATGAAGCCAGGGGTGGGAAGAGTGCAGCCAGGGCTGGGCATGATCCTGGCAGGCACAGTCTCACATTCCCAAGAAACCATATCACAGTCAGTTCCCAGCAACTACTGAGGCTTTGTGAGGGACAGTGCAACACAGAGAGTTACCACATGCCAATTCATATTTGATGATGCTTGTGAAGTAAGTTACTCTACTTAGTAAATGCAGCTGTGCCAGCAAAATGCTTTTTGGTTGTACAATGTACAATGCATCTTCAAGGAGAATTTACCTGTAAAACCACATTAATAACACCAAGGCAAAATTTGCCCAAGCCTAGTGCTCAGGAGGTACAGCTACAGTTCTGCATTTCTTGTAGAATAAAATATAGCACAACCCATAAAGCAAAATAAAAAAGCTCTGAATTATTTCCAAATAAGTACTTTTAAATATCATAATTGCAGCAACGCTTTTAAAAGTGACTCATATTTCAAAACATTGGTGTTTCACATATTAAATAATTTCAATTGCACTTGCAAGATTAGAAGCCTTAAAATCTGGAAAGTCTTTAAAGAACTTAGTTTTCAATACAGTACTGAAACTTGGTTTTCTTTCTTTTGGCAAACTGAATCATAATTTACTCTCCCTATCTTCAGTAAATCATTCTCTTTCCTGAATACCATAAAGGATTAAAACCAGCCCAACATTTTGGAAGAGTTTTTAGGTTACAGACAAAATAAACATTTTAAAATACAGAAAGGATTTACTGAATTAACTGAAATAGTGACTCATCACCCATTGCATCTCTCTAAATTTATTTCACAAGTTCTATTACGTCAAGCTCTGTCAGTTCTGGAGGGAAGGGAAATGCTTGATTTAAAGATCCAACTAAATAAAAACCACAGGGGGCTGCTCTGCTCCTGTACACGTGTTGCCCCCTGTAACTTGACTGGCAGTCAGACACACCTGCACCAGTGACAGAATCGCATACAAAGAAAATATTTAAGTTGATTAGTAATCAAAAGGCCCCTCAGATAACCTGACAGTACTGTTGCTACTTCTTCCGAGTTTTACCCTATTTATTTTCAGCTGTAAATTGTACAACTGTCAAAGGGTTGCATACAGGTCCATGAGTCTCTGGGGGGAAAAGGTTAGACCCATAAGAATCTCACTTCTTTAATGTCTTCCAAACCCAGAGTAACACCTAAACTTTTAATAACTGATTATGTTATATTCAGTAAATGATGTTTATGTAATTAAACACTCATCCTTACTGTGGGGAGAAAAAGCCACCGGGAAAAAATCAAAGCTGCCAGCCGAAGCCCTGCATACACTGTGCTGCCCCAAGATTTGTCTTGTGCAAAAGCCCAGCAGGAATTCAGGCAATGCATGAGTTGCTTGCCTATTGCATCTCTTGAACATGAAACTGTTACAGCAAGGTAATTTCATTTTCAATTGCTTGCCTCCTCCCCCATTTATCACTCAGTACACCTCTCTGCGTTAATTGCTTTATAAACATGGCTCACACTTAAAATTCAGACAGCCTATACCATTTACTTCCCAATGTAACTTGATGTTCAGAGTAAAACACATAATTATTGTATAAAAAGTTGTAGAAATATGGTTAAATATTGGAAACTTTTCCCTTCCTACAATTCAAACTACAACATTCATGCCCTAATTAAGCTTAAAGCCCCCAGGTATGTCCCAGTAGTATGAAACAAGCTCATTTTTGCTTGTTGAAACTACAGCTACCTCAAGGACATGTGTCAGCACTACCACAGCAAACTCTCAATCCTTATGGGAAAGTTTTCTCAAAATTTCTTTCACTGAGAACATATGCAGTCTTAAATGCTTTGGTGAAAGCTCCTGTAACTCCACAGACTTCCAGGGGCTAGTTTGTCATGTGACACAGAGCAACATCACTGCTGGTGTTTCCATGGATTAGCCCCCAGGTGATCACTGTACTGTGTGTAGTAGACTTGCAGGCTGGAATGAGGACTCAGCCCATGGGTAACAAAGAAGTGGCCTCAGTACCAGGATTCACACACCTCATACATGAAGCTTTCGTTCTGCTCTATCAGCTGATGTATCACATCCTGAAGGCCCATCACATAAGAAAGAAAACAATTAAAACTTGTTCTTAGACAAGGCAACACCTGAGCACCGTTCTCTGTATCAAACAGACACAGTGCAGAACTTGCGCATGCGGTTTTCCTTAATTCATGTCTTTGTGTGGAATCAGGACTCTGCAAAAAACGAAGCAAACCAACACTATTCAAAGGGTTGTTGGAGGAGGAAATACAATGTTTTCCACCTAAAAGAACTGGTCAAAATTTCCCCCAAACTGCTTTTACCAACATCCAGCAACGTTTGCTGAGCACACTGCCTCACACCACTGGCTCAAGTAAGAGCAACATATTTGTTTTTGTTCCACTAATGGCCACAGGAGAAAAAACTACAGGAATTACATCAAACCTGGAGCATCATTATCTTGAAATTGTTTACTCTCTCAGGATATGAAAATTTTATACTTACCTCTGAAAACCAAAAAAACTCAGGTCCTCACTGCAAAGTTTGGGGTTAATTTTTCTTGGAAAAACCAGATCTTTCAGGAAGAAATGAAGTTGTAAGATGTTCTGGTTTTAGTTCAACAAGATGATACTGACTTTCTTTCCTTTTTAATTGAACATCCGTGTAGTGCTTTGGGTCATTGCTGACCCAATGGCAGGTAAGGTACTAACTCTTCCTTCTCTACCAACACTTGCACCTATTGTCCTTCGAGGTCAGGACATTCATGCCCTGGAAAGCATAACTATAAAATGCCCATTCTTCTTCTGATTCAGACAGCAGTTGCTATGGAATTTGAGGCAATGCTGAAGCTCAAATATTTTGAGTGTGAGCCTACTTCTTGCTTCAGAGCAACAAGTTCAAAGTTGAATTTGTTGTCACAGAACATGGCAGATTCAAATACACAGCTGACAGCTGGTCCCAAACTTTAAGTAGCTGGCACCTTTTTGCAGAACTTGCTAGGTACTGATGTATTCTTTCATGAGCCACAGCCGAGGATCTGAGCAAATTTAATCATAATTTACCTAGAAACACGTCTTTTTATAAGGCTGGTACAATGACTGGTGCCTTCCTCTACATTATTTAATTGGAAGTGGTAGAAGAGATAGGGGAAAAAGGGGAAAGCACAGCTAGGAAACCATGACCAAAACAGCTAGAGTGGCTCAAGAATTTCCTCCTGGTCTTTCTCCTGAGCAAACCAGTCAGTGCCACATGGCATGGGCATGTATCACTCGTCCAAAATACAATCAAGCCATGCCAAAGCACTGCCAAAAATACACATACAGCATCAATGCAGCAGGGAAGAGAAACCCAGGCTTGCAACAGATGCTGCAATTAAAATGAAAAGAGTTGTAAAGCTGCTCTTCATTTCACCCCAGAAGTAAATTGTTTAAGTGTAATTAATGATCAGTTTATTAAATAGGCACCAGGCTTTTACGTCATAATTCTCCTACAATCCTTGGCTGTTACATAATACTTAAGAATGAGTTTACATGGGATGCTTTCATCCTGAAACATCAATTTATCCATCAGGGGCCCAGTAGGAGAGCTTACCACTTGCTTTTAAAGTCAAAGTGATTTTACTTACTTTTCAAGATTAGCTCAGTGCATTTGCACTTTTGTATGTTAGGCCAGTTTTAAAGACTCACTTTCCTGAGTCCCTGGAATGTGCTGCATTTGTCACAGCAACAAAGCCACAGGAAAGGTCTTTTTTGTTTTTTTATGCTGGTCTATTTTTCTCCTCTTTGTAAAAGTACAGTGCTTTCTGGCATTCTTTTCACAGCCACTTTTCACAGACCAACACTCCAACAAAGGCAATCCATTCCATCACATTTACTGAGTCCTTATTGTGAGGAGAGACTACAGATTTGTCAATGAAATGCTGAAGTTACTATTCTCTGTTAATAAAATGTGCTGTAATACAGTGCAATGCATATAGTTAATCCTAGCTCCTCTGCAGAACACAGCTAAAACAAGCACGTTCTCAGTGGTGACAGTCATGCTTTCTAGTTTACTATCAGTCATCCCAGCTTCAGTACTAGCACGGAACAACCTCCACCCACCCCGGAGGCAGACCTGAAAATCCCAAACGGCACAGTGGAGCACAGAATCACAGGTTTTATAGCCCTCTCCAGTAACTCCAGAGAACACGTGCAAACAACAAAAACACCACCCTGTCAGCTTCGAGAGATCCATTATGCTGTGCTACCCATCAATGCAGGGAATGATTAAGTCTTGACTCCTGGTGCCAAAGACTTCAGATAAAGAAGCAAACCATTCATTTCCAGCCATGACTGCACTTAGCAAAGCAAGGGAGGGAACCAACGGCAAAGTATACTTGGCTACTGAAGTTTATTGTGAATTGCTTGGAAGTTAGATTCCTTTCTACTATGATGCCAAAAAAATCCATTATGTGGAGGCACCAACAGATATTTATTCATCCGAGGTCAGCATGGCTTCATGAAGAAGCAAGAAATATTTAGTTTGGATGACAAATCATTCCACAAACATTATAAATGCTTTGAGCGGTAAATATTTCAGGTTTCAAGAGCCAATTAGAAAGGTCAGCATTTATCTTTTTGTCTGTTTCTAGCCTTAATAACTTTTGCTCTCTGCCTGTAGATTAATCATTGAAGTGAAAGATATAGAGGTTTATAAGTACGAAAAAAGCCCTACGCATAATAAGAGAGGGCTCAGACTGCACAAAAATTATCTCTACCTGTTCCGGTTTTGATGACTATACCTACCTTAATCCAAAATCTAATTATTTGGACTAGATTAGGACAGTGGATCAGTGGATTTTCCTGAAATGCCCAGGCAAGCCACACGCAATTTCATATTTGGGGCACAGGGTTGCATTTCATTTCCAAATCCCTTTTAATTCCACATGGGCATTTGTAACTTCTTCTTCCTATGACAGGAAATATTTGTCCTTTTGCAAAAGTTTAAAAACCAAAATCCTTGCCTCTAAACCTAGTAGAAGACTATTCTTTGGCTCTTGCAGTTACTCACTTGCTGCACCTGAGGTCATTGCAATTACTACAAAGCTGAGAAATTCTACCATTTTTCAAGTGAGAAACATTTTGTAGAGGAATTTGTTGCATTTGTTTTGTTGGTTTTTTTGAGGTAGTATGTGCCTATGTTCCATAATAAGGCACAGCAACCAATAAAGTATCAGTCGTAGCTATCTCTTCCAGGCAGGAGATCATCCACCAAAGATGCAGAAAAAGGGGTAATACACAGAAGCAAGAATGAATACAAATCAGTCATGAATGTACAGTAAGACAGCAAAGAAAACGCAACTGACAAGATAACAAAAAACATGCCTGTCATGTAAATAATTTCTGATTACTAGATGGGAACCTTGTTTCTACACCTACAATAAATAAACAGTAGTATTTAAGGTTAATTAATCCAAACTGGTGCATGAGTCAGTTTGTTTAAGCAGTCTTCATGAGAAAAAATCATTGAGATATAAGTAAAGAAATATGTAGAATGCCTTAATTTCTACAGAAAATGTTCTTTTGAAACTGATGACTCCTTTCTGTATTCTTGAACCATATTCCTCAATATCACAATGTTAATCTCTACTGATTCATGAATATGGTTTTGCTCTTTCTCTAACATAATGATATCAAAATGTATTATCATGAACAAAATAGAAACAATTCTCCCAAACTATCAACATATAAAAGATGCTATTGCTTAAGGAGAGCATATAATTTGGACTTTTTGCTTCAGTGCAGTTCTTACAGGCTGCACTGAGCAGGCATGTACAACTCACAATTTACTTGCAAAACATCCCCTTAGGAAAAGATCCTCCAAAAGACTTCCTAAATGCTACTTTGTACACTATGTGTTTTAATTAACGTACAGAATAGAAATTACCATTTAGATAAGATAATGCTCCCCAGCCACCCCACCTTTGCATTCTGAAACTCTGCCAGGTTTCTCAGCCCCTCATCCACTCATTATTTATTTCTAGCCATCCTCAGGCCTGGTTAGCATTAATTCAGCTGCAGTTGGAGAGTTTCTCCAAGGCAGTCTCTTCAATTCCAAAGTGCATGAACTACTTAATTTGAGTGCTCTGTGATTCAAATACTTTAAATAGAGAAAATACTGCAGGAAATTACAGACCTCAAACTTGCTTACGTGACTGCTCCAACAGCTGTACAGACAGAGGGCTCTGCACACATATGCGCAGCCCCAGCTGCCAGTACAGACACCCAAGGGACGACACCTGAGATATTCCTAGTGTCCTGGCAGAAATTTCAGAGCTCACATGCCAAAGTTTGGGAACCCACAGCAGAAGGTGTCACTGGGGCTTGAAATATGAAAGCTAGCTCAGCTCTTACACAGCAGCCATGGCTGCAGTGGAGACTCATACACATTCCTGGAGATAAAAAGATACACTCTCTAGTTATGGAAGTGCTAATGAGATATACAACTACTTCTCACAGATAACCTGTTATTCCCCAGTTCCTTTCTCTGCTCCCTGGCCATGATATGCATCTTCTCATTTGGACAAGTGCAGAACGTCCCACACCTCCTCTAACACCTGCCAATTTCTGGCTTTTCATAAAGCAATCCTGCAGTAAGCATCCATTACCAGCAAAGAAAACCTATGGCAAGTTTCCTACCCAACTGAGAATCCATGCAATTCTTCATTCATTGGAGACTCCATGTCCAAAACGTATAAGCAGATAATTAACAATAATTTTGGGGCACATTTCTAGACTAAGATGGGAGTCTTTCTCAAGGTGAATATTAAAAAAGTACGCAGGAACCAAGGAGGGCTCTGCAATCCTGTGGATCCTGCCATACCTGACAGGCATAGGCTCACCCTGAAGAAGTTGCTCAAACTCTCCATTTAAGCCAGGGGTACTGGTGCTCACCCAAACCAGAAGGGATGCTTAGTGATTCAATTAGACATTAGACAATGCTTGAAAGTATTTTGAGAGTGAGACATGCTGTATGTAGCTCTGAGTAATTATCACAATCCAAGTATTTTATCATTCTTGAAAACATTTCATAGTTTTTGAAAATTTAAAAAAAAAAACAATCAAAGGGGTCCTCTTTAGACATGTAAAATTCAGACATTGGGTATGACAGGGCCAAGGTCGTTCATTCTGATTTTTTGTCATGTGCCATACCAATTACAGAAAAGCCCTGCCTGAATAAACTTAGATATCATATATTTCTATTACAGAAACAAGCTTATGAAGTCCTAAAAAATGGAAATGGTTTTCCTTGACAACTGACCCACAGCTTCAATTTTAGTGAATGAAATACTGAGTAGTAACACTTGGATGGGCAAAGGGAACAACACCCAACTAAACAACTAAGAATTCTTTTTTGTTAAATGAATACCTCAGTACAATTTGAGTAGTTTAAACTTTCAGAATGGGGGCTCAAGAGTTTCATTTTTATTATTTTTAAGCCCCTCAGATAATCCAATATATAAACTCATTACATCTCTTACAGAACTGACAAGCAGGATGCAGAAGTGAGATAGAATTGAGTCTAGAATTCCTTCCATCTCAAGTAACAAACCTAAATAGAAGTCATGAAGGTGGCAGAACCAAAAAACCCCTAACCAACTCCACCTACCAAAAGGTTATGCACTTGAAAGCTAGAAAATGCTTCATTTCAGTAATTGAAGTAGTCCTCCAAATCACCATTTCTACAGTTAATGCACTGAAAAAAGCAGGAGACTAATGGGGAAAAAACCCCACAGGTTAAGCAATTTTATAATAAGAGGATCTGTATCCTAAAGTACACATAACAGGAGAGCTGAATTAAAATTGTATGGAAAGATTTAAGCTTATTTTTTCCCAGCCTGTATTTGACTCGTAGGAGACAAATCACTACCAATAGCCAATTAACGTAGCTGACAGTCAGCTTTGTCAGTAGAATGCATTATGGCAGAACAGCAGCCTGGCAGGGTTCAGCAAGTGTAGAAGAATTATGACTTGTGAAACCACCATCACAAAGCAGTTGCAGTGAAAGCTGGGATGAATCTTTGTGTTGGTATAACAAGAACAGCATGTCAAAATCTTCACAAACTTCAGCATTTGCTCTGGATTCATGAGCATTAACTAAATCTTGAGTCATTTAAGAAACTTAGCACTTGATGTAAAACTGTTCCCTGCCAGTCACTTCAGGGAATCCCAGCACAGAAGAAAAAGTACATCCATATTCTCAGAAAGGTGTCTCAGATGCATTTGTAAAGACATCCATGGTTTACTCCAACTAGCAATCAGCCTAGTTTCTCCTTTCACAGGTCTCTAACATTGCTTTTTAAATAGCCTCTTTTCAAAACAGTAGCTGCTCACAGGAACTGTGGGATCATACTGACAGACAGTTTCCTTTTAGAGAGGCCACCTCGCTCTGCCCCTCAAAGGGGCCTCCTGGCACTGGCCAGCGGAGGATCACCACCTTCCCCAAGGACTGACTTCCCTAAGCAGGCAGTCTCCTGGCCAAAGGCAACTGCTGCCTTCCAGCGAGCAGGGTCAGCAGGAAACTCTTGTTTATTATTTTGCATGCGGTCTGCATACCCGAAGGTACTTATGATACAGGCTTTTTTTTGCTTCTGAATGACCAAATGTCATGCCTGCAAGGAAGAACTACAGGCTTCAGCTGCAGGCTTCCTATGTAAAGACAACAGCATTTCCCTTCCTGATTTTTGTTAATAGATACTGGAGAAACAACCTAAATGAAGAATCCAGGCGCGCTGAGGTTGAAAGAGATACCTGTAATATGAAAATGCCTCAGGTCTGTAGGGTGCTGCACTTGAGCACATCAGGTAGTCCCTAAAAGCAGTGTAGATGGCTGTTCTAACCAGCACACAAATAGAAGTGGAGGCTCACAATGCCAGCTATTGCAGCCACAGTGAGTGATTCAAGGCCTTCATATCCTTCATTAACAATAGTCCAACTTTCATCAAGTTACTTGCAAAGTAATACAGGTACAATAAATACATGTGAAAAGCATGGCGGAGGGATTACACATTTACAGACATGGGTGCTCACATGAGTTCAGAGTACAAAATGCAACCAGAGGTAGTTGTTTCAAACAAGAGTTTTCCAAGGTAGCAGACAGGCAGCACTGCTGAAGCTCCACTCTCCTCTCAGGACCCTCGACCACGGGCTACAATGCTTGGGTGTGGCCTGAACTGCAAGCTACGGGCTGTTCAAAAAAACAGTTTTAAGATTCTTGTGTCTATAAAGCTGTCTCTCCTCCTGCCAGGCTGTTACAGAGTACACTCCCATAGGATATAATGTGGGAAAGAATTTCAGCTTATAAAACAGGGTTACCAGCTGAATAAAACATCTAGAGGAAGTGTAAACTGTTTTTATGTAGCTGTGAAGATATGTTTCTAAGTTATACTTTTTTGCTTGTTATTATTTTTACCTAATTTTCAGTGGTAAAGATTATTATTCCACTCAAAGTACTGCCTACATCTTTTTTTTTTGTACAACCCCCCCCCCCCCAAAAAAAACAACAAAAAAACCGCTCCAAAACCCCCAAAAAACAAAACCCCGAGGAAAAAAAAAGACAAATGCCTTTAGTAGACTAGTAGTTTACCAGCATCATCTTAAGCTATTTTACTCAATCTGTAGAGTGCTAAACAGCTGGTGAGTGGTCCTGTGTACCAGCAAGTCTCATTCTGGACCTCTATATTTCATTTTCCTCCTCTCCTAAATAAAAAGATTTCTTGCTCCAGTTAATCACAGAGAAAGTAAAGTATCAGTGAAAAAATCAGGAATGTTTGTTTTATAATCTTTGCTGGTCATCCTCTAAGAGTAAAAACTAAGAGCTACCTGGAAGAGTTTAATATGTGTCACTCTTCAAGAAAAACATCTCCATGTAGACAGAGGGGCATCTCTAAAGATAGCAGTCAAATCGTGGAATGTTTACAAAATAAATCATGATGCCATGCACCTATATGCACTCGCAAGTCTGGCAAAAGAGTAACTGCTGATCCTAGGAACAAAATTTCAGAAGGATTAATTTCAGAAATCTTCCAGTAAATTTGGATCCTATCCTTCAGAAGTAATTGGAGCCCTGCTAGCCCCATCGTGACTGACCCGAGAAGTCAGGGAGTCATGACCATGCAGTACTGTGTGTTCACTCAGTCCTGTCCCCATCCAGTTCTGCCCTGTCTCATTTCTGCCTCCAAGCATTAAGCTGTTCAACAGATGGCATGGGGAAATTAAAGGGTTTGCTGGGTATTTTGAGAATCAATTTAAGTAGAAGTGTGTTTCTGTATGAAACTGTCTGTTGAGCACCCGTGTCGTACACAGGTTGCCTTGTCAGTGATTAATACTGTCCAAGTACTAAGAACAAGTGTCAGTGCTGTATTCTGCACCAGTCATATCAAAGCCTTTACTCAGATAACAACTCACATGTTTAAAGACTCATCTTTTTGCAAATAATACAGCAGCTTCATCTGCACAGGAAGAGTAGAAAAAGCTGTATTTGTGCAAGACACTGTAAACCATTTAAAGCAGCAGCTAAGTTACAGACACAGTAAAAAGAACTATATTGGAAAGCAAAAAGCAAAACCAAATAGCCAGAACATCTAACAAACTGACTACAACCCAATGAAATCAATAAATATATTAAATTCTTCAATTACTTAATCAATCACATGTCTTGGCCAGCATTTGCTAATTTATATTTCTAAGCCACTAACTCATTTCTCCGGAAGTTTTAACATGAAGAGCCAGCTTGTGGTTTTTCAGGGACCAGGGCAAGTTGTGATATTGTTACTAAAAAAACCTCAAAACAGAATAACTCTCATTAGCAAAATTTGCAAGAGACAGATCCTTGACCTCCCTATAGAGACTGAATGTAGCAAATAAGGTGTCCGATACCTAAGACACAGATAGAGTAAGTTTTTATGGGCAGAATGTAAGCACAAATTCATGGTCATGTAAGATTAAACAATTTTTTTAAAAAACAAAACAATTTTATTATATATCTTGTTTATTTAACTCCAAACTGCCTCAAGCATTAGCAATGTTGACTGTAGTAATCCAAAGTTGAACTGTTTGAAGAGGAGTAGGGAAGAAAAACCAGGGAAGAGAAGGGAACAACTTTGTTTTTGCTCCACAGGACTGAAAGGAAGAACTGACAGAAACACAAAATAATAAGGAGCATAAAATGTTTATAGAGCTCACAAATCTGAAGCTTGAGATACTTGAAGCACCCTTATGGATTATGAGGCCTAGGCTGAAAGTCACCCCCCACAGACATGTCTGTGCTCCTTAAGGTGCAATCCTTGACTGCCAGGAAACTCAAAGGGATTAGATGTGTTTGAGAAGAATCTTTGATAGGCACCTTTACACACATAGAAATAGGTGTACCAGTTATTTTACCTGTGAGTGTGTGAATTGATTACAGCATAAATGTTACTAACCCAAACCTACAGTTAAGTAATTTTTATAATTGTAGTGAACCCTACTGAATCACTTTGTTCATGTTAAAGTACTCAGTCAATGATTACATGTTGCCAAACCCTTTTGCACCTTTATCTTTGCATCCGTACCCTTTGCACCCTGACCCCCTTTTGTATTCCTGGCTTCCATGGAAATCATTCTAAGTTGCTTCTAATTTGATCCTCCTTTGCTTGCTTTAACCTGTGTAGTAGGTAATGGAGTGAATGCTGCCATCCAGCTCTGTAAAGTTGTATGTTCACCAAGTCATGTTAAACCCTACTTTTGCCAATATCTTTGATGATGTTTCCTTAAGCAGCCAAACCACTCATTTATGACAATCAAAACGGGGCAGATGCACCAAATCTTTAGCACAAAAAGGGAATATTTCCTACAAAACTGTATATGCCTTTGTACATGTTCAATACATTAGATAACCACCTAAATTGGTATTTAAATGCATTTAAATATACACACAGGCACAGGAGTATTTGTACACACACAGCTGGTCAAGTGGGTCTGGCCTTAGTTACTTTTTCATCTCTAAGAAAAATTACATATTGTTCTTGTTACAAGAAAAAAGGAGAAACAAGTTACTTAATGTATTAATATCAGAAACTGAGTGTTGAAACTCAATTTCTGGTACCCAAAGGAGATTTCCTATTTTATTATAACGAAAAACAGTGCACGTATTCATACAAAATAAATAAACTGTGTTTAAAAGATGCAAAGCACAGATGTTAAAATATTAAAATTAAAGATATGCAGGAAGTGTTGTTAGTATCTTGATTCAAAATATGAGTGTATGTAAAAATCAGGACTGGAATTACCCATCACTGTATGTGTAATTTTAATTTCAATTTTACCTTATCCTTCTTGTGCACTAGAGAGCAAAATGACGTGCTAGACACAGAAATAAATATTATCAGAAACAAACAGAATTTATTATTTTTATTGTATCCAATCCCAAGCACTATGATATTCTGACCTGAAAAAAAAAAAAAGGAAGCTAAGAGAAATAACCTGTAGATGAAGCCAAATATCCTATAATCTTATTTCCAAGTTGACAAAAGTTGTCCTAAAACAATTTAAAGGAAAGTTACATTTTCTATGCTAACTTGTGGTCAGTATTAAATGCGTTCAACAGAGGATATAATATTTTATAGTCTAAAAGTCTTACAAACTCTTACATTTGCAAGAAAAGGAGTTTATCTCACTCTGCTGATTGCAGATGACTGTTTTGTAAAAGTTTGTCTGTCAAGATCCTGATGCAACTTTGCTTTTTTTACCAAGGATGTGAGGAAGAAGTGCTGTGTACAGTAGGTTCATGTTCACGGGCTACTATCTTGGCAGGCGTACTTCTAATAGTTCGAAACTTGTAATATAAAGCACTACTTACCCCAAAAGATGCCCTGTCTTTGGTTTTCTGAACACACTGTACTTCTCCTGAAAAAGAAAAAAATTCCTGCCTCCTTTCCTCTTGCAGCCCCAATTCATTCACTAGTCTGTTATCAATTTCAGGAAAATCAAATTATGAATTCATGGTTGTAAGAACAAACTGTGCCATCCCAGAGCTCTTCATACTCTCAAGTGTGCAGCTCAAGTATTTCTAGCAGCAAGATTTATTCCAATATCTGAAACCAATGGATTTTTTCACATTTAGCTTAACTAAGGCATAGCAGTGAAATGTGCAAGCCACTGACCACCCAATCAATTCAAGATAGCTTCTACTTTTCTCAACATTTCAAACAAAATTAAGCTCTCCTAGTAGTATTCCATTTCTGTTAATTTGCCATTTTTTGGATGTTTAAGAAATGCCTTCTATATAATCAAGAACTTCCCAGCAGAACAGAGATCTGCTGACTGACAGGAAGAAATTTCAAGCATGTTAGAGGGGAAAAATTGTTGCCAATGTTAACCATGACCATCATAAACACAGACAGCATACAAGGAAACTCACAAGACAAACTTTGCTTAGATTTGATCACCATCACTGTCTGTCCCATTATTTTCCTCTTTTTACTAGTTAGGAAGCTTTGGCTCCTTCAGAGATCCAAAAAAAAGGTGATTGCCCATCACACAAGCAGGTCATAGCAAGAGAGCATTTTAAAAATTCCTAGACCTTCTGTTATAATTTTCTTAACGCAGTTCTGTCTCAAGAAATCTGGCATAGTCAAGGAACAGCCCGACTTGACAACAGCATTCCCTTGCTCATAGCAATCTGCACATCACCAAAACTGCTCATAGCAACACAACTGCAATAACATTCTTATTTTAGTAATCTCCATGTAAAGCACAGGCATATGCCTCTCTTCTAGCTGTGCTCTCAGACTCTAGAATTATGAAAGCCAAGATTGCTTCTAATATCAGCCACCTTCACATTTTAGGAATGCCAAACATTCACAAGCTCTCAGCACGGAGCATATGCTCCAGCTCATCAGCCCAGAGATTTTGATGGCAATAGTCACAATAATTTCACAGTTACAGAAAATAAATCTTTCCATACTCTACCATTTTCCAAGATACTATACAAATTTCACCGCTAATTTTTAACTGTGACTTTTTCAGAGAACGCCTCCCGTAATACGGGATCTGACTGGTAGTGTGCTATACTGCTGTCACAGACCACTGAAATTTACTCCTCTAAGCCCCAGCCTAAGCAGAAGTAGCCTAGGCCCAAACATCTCTTGGAGGAAAGGTTTGACAGCAGCTGCTGCCAGACTTGTCTCTGTATCTGCAGTGATCACAGCTACGCAACAGCTCCTTAGGAGACGCTCTCACTGTGCCACCAAGTACCCAGTAATCCTAGATGCAAGCAATCACAACAGGCAAACAGCCCTCACTCTTTGAGCAGACTACAACTCCTGGCATGGGAAGGAAAACATTGGAGGATGCTTGGCAGTGCTAGCAAAGGAAAAAGTCACTGAACAGGAACTTGTAGTTTCTTTTGCTCTCTATGGTCTCCATCTTCCTTTACCCAACTGAAACCCCAGAGCACCATGGTCAGTCTTCCATTTTTAAGTCAGCCCTGTATGTGTGCTTGTGGGAGGAACATTGGAACATGTCTCTAGACAAAAGCACCTGTGCCAATGCCTACAGAAGGGTCAGTCATAGAAAATACTTTTCCTTAAAAAGCTGAGATCAGCTACTGCCATTTAAAAGAAGCAGATTCCAGTGTTCAGATTGAAAAATCATAGCCACATCACCTGCAGGACCAATCTGAAAATTAACTACGAACAGATATGAAGCCATTTAACAGCATCCTTGGAAAAACAGTACCTGCAGGTTACCTCAGCTCTGACCTGCCAGGGCAGGGACCATTCAGCTCCTTAACTCCTTCATGCTTTGGGTGTATCCTCCCATATCTTTTCTTTCCTACACTACAGCAGTTACTGAGGCAGCCAGGCCAGTACTGCAGGAGATTGCAGCACTTACTTCCCTCTCTGGTGTGTTCTGCAAAGTGCTGTTTTACTGCCACCACTCACACAGCAGCTGACTGAAGGCAGAACAGGTGAGTAGACCTGTAGCCAGAACCTCTGCCCAAGCTTAATACTGTGGTAGAACTTGTCTTGCAGCACTCATCCACACTCCAGTTGTCAAGGGAAGTAAACAAAGTCAGTAAACTTCATCTTGAGTCACTCATTTGTAATCATTTCAAGTCACTACACAGGACTGTTACAAAATCAGCAGTTATCTGTAAAGATAGTAAAGACACCCATGCAGATATGAAACATAAGTTACTGAGTTTAAACACATCAGGAATTCAACTTATCTTTGATCACCTTTGTACTCTGCAAGGTGATCTTCCATTACCGAGACCTGTCTGATGGAGTTCCGTTTTCTTCCTTCTCAACTTCAGAGACCAAAGGCAGCTCAGACCTTTCGGTCACAGGGAATATAAACAGCTAGAGGTCCCATTTCCATACTAATGGCTCTAACACCATTGTTAGCAGGACTGCACTTCAGGCACTTAATAAATAACAGCTTTTGCCATATTTTACACACTCAACTAGAAAAATGGGAATAAAAAGACTACATACAAACTACACAGCTACATGCACACCTTACACAGAATGCAGAGCTAAAAACATCATCCCAAAGTCACCATTTTTGTAGGAATCAACTGCAAAATTCAGTCACTCATAGGGATTTTTTAATTGACTGTACAGTGCTAAGGCCATTACAAAATCCTCTCACAAACAGGAGCCCTTACCAGCACCCTCAGGACCCTAGAAGCCCCTCTAGGAGTTTACCCACTTTCCCAAACAAAGGAGAGCTCTGCTGTTCAAATTACTCCCTTAGGGACACACTGCACAACCCCTCTGACTTAATTTTACTTCTTCAATAATACCACTGCAAACACACTGAATGCTAATAATAAATAAATTATTCAAATATTCAGTCTCTACGGAAGCACCATGTGAATCATCTTCCTGAAAAGAAACTCCTGAAGAGATTGTCAGGTATCCTTCATGTGTGTGGGAGAAAAAGAAAAAAGCAGAAAGGAAAAAAAAAAAAAAAAAAAAAAAAGAGGAAAAAAACAGGGAAAAAAAAGCTGATTTAAATAATTATGCTATGTGAATGAAAAGTGATTTATTTTAACAAAGACAGATAGCAGCTTTGCTGTTAATTCAGTATGTTGACCCAAACCAACTCACCAGCAAACAAAGCATGACTGTCACCATTTTTTTTCAAAGACAGTGGAATAGCAGTTCAGAGAAGCAAAAGTTGAAAAGAAAACATGATGAAGTCAAAAGGTTTAATGCTCTGCTGATGAAAGTAACGACATCTGAACCAGACTCTCAACCCCCCTCAGGTCTCTACAGAAAACAGCCATTTTCCAATTGTATCTCTCAGAGTAAAGAGTTCAACTGCGGGGAAAGAAAAATAAACCAAAATTCACTTCCCTGCAAAAGTTAATGGACAGCTCTGTTGCTTTTTACAGTTATGTTCCCCATATTTAAAGTTCTTCCATTAGTGAAGCTTCAGAATATGATGCAGAGCCAATATTTTGTAGACTGACAGCTCTGGGCAGTGAAAAGCACCATTATTATCCTCATCTCACAGAGCACAAAATCACGAAATTATAACCCCAAAGCAAGAAAATGTATTTAGATTCTTGGGAACAGGAGATGCCCAAATATGCATTAAGAAATAAAGGTTTAGTTGGATTTGAGCCTTAAGAGTTATGCACAAGACTGTTATAGATCACAGCACCTAAATCTACCAATCCTAAGGCTGGATTATTTTGCACTGCTTTTGGCCTTTTTCTTATGGTCACCATGACATTTAAGTATTATATAATATTAAATTATCTGTAATAATTGCCACATTCTTTTTGTTTGCACCTCTAGGCAGTAGAAGAAATGAGAGCATTTCTCTCCAAGGTTAGTTTTCTTTTGAGGTCTGACAATCAGTTCTGAAGGTTAAACGCACATAAGAATTGCTGAAGTTTCTTGTCTTTCAGCTCTCCCCTGTTCCTCCTTCTCCTCAGCCCTGTTAGCACCAGAAGGTACAGGTACCTTGTGTTCCAGGATGGGCTGTACATCTACCCTACATGCCCAAGACTTGCACCTGTTCTGCTTGCCCGGTGGAAAGAGCAGATGAACTGAATTTCCCCCCAGGAGAAAGAAGCCCACTATGCTGGCAGGGGCTCCTGGGTATTTGTTGGCGGTGTTGACAAAAACATTCCAAATTTTCCCATTATTAGATAGAAAATACACATGGCTGCAGCACACAGGCATCTTCTCTTAGTGATTTTGTTGTCAAGCTCCCTTTTGAAAGGCTTTATTCTTGGAAGTAAAAAACCAACTTCTCCCAGCTTCTCCAGATAAAGGCTGAGTAGCTGGTGTGGGCAATACTTGTCCAAAGAAACCAGGCCCTGTTATTGTTACATTCTTATCCTAATGCCACTTTTAACATAAAAACATAGGCTGGATGTCTTCATTTATAGGAGTGAAAGTTTCTAATTTAGCGTTTTCAAGGGAAATAAGCAATAAATGCCTCCTTTTTGCCTCCTCCCTGCTGATTTATTTCCATCTCAGCAAGTGCTTCTACAATTAATGCTTGGAAAGGTGCAGTCCCAAATCTCCTCTCTTATTTCTTACAAATACTTAATGGGAAAGAGATTAAATGGCTTGTTTGGGCATTTCAAGGATTCTCAAGCTTATTAGAGAAGAAAAAGATCTCTGTACAATTGTATGCACATGTTCAAAATAAACTGGTTCTCATCTTTTTATGTGGGACATCTCATTTCTGGTCTGTTCATACAAAATAAACTTTCTTATTAGGAATGCAATTTTCTAGCTCAAATAACTCACCATTCTCAACTAAGAATAAAGTAATCCATGGGCTTTGGTACTTTCCTTAAAGTCTCACATTATGGCCAGGTGTCAGATGTCAGTACAATAAAACATGAAAGCCATCAACCTGGACTGGGGGCAATAAGGATCAATGGACTAGCAGTGCCCAGAGTTTCCATTTCTGCACTGGAACAAACAGTGGAGTCTCCATCTCACACTGGTTTTGGTGACACCTGACCCTGTGAAGACAGTGTCTTCTGATTCTTTCCCATCAAAGCCTCTCAGAGGTGGGGCCAGCTACAGCCATAGCAGCAGGACCATGGCAGATCGCACATGGGCTGCTTCAAGTATCAGAGAATAAAGTGTGTCTCTCGTACAGTGCTTTCCCAGAGGAGAAGAGGGCAAGTCATCCCCAGGTAAACATCCTATCCCTTGCTCTGTTCTGGAGCATGAGGATGCCTATCCGCTGCAGCTGCTGGTACAGAAAAAACTAAGCAGACCATGAGATCTGGGGAGGGTAACCCCTCCCTTCTCAGGCTCCCTCAGCCAAATGGACTAGAGGCCACATGCAACTCCTCATTGCTCCCCTTCTGCATTCTCAAGGGAATGGATTTTTCCAACCTTTCTTTCCATCCTCATTAAGAGAGAATTATGGCTTCCAAGGAAAGCCATGCTGTCTGAATTCAGTTCACTGACTGCTGCAATCCAGTTTGCAGGAGTTAATCCAGGTTGGCAAGATCTTTGAGGAAAAAGTTCATGTTTTTGATGTAAGATCCACAGGCACTAGATTTAAATTGTGCTGACTGTCAGAAGAAGAAGTGAAGGACCTTGCTCACACCAGAACACAGACAACTTGGCAAGGATCGTGGCTCTACTTACAGTAGGTCAGGCACAACTGGAAGGTAGACCACCAGTCTCAGTGAGTAGGCCCATCTCCATTTTTTTTTTCAACAGCAATAGGGACTGGATGACCCAGGTTCACTTTCCTTCTCCAGACAATGAAAACAAATCAAGATAGAACAAATTTGATACAAAAAGGCATTGTAATATGCTGTATTTAATTTATTAAAGTGTGAGGGCAAGTAAGATTAAAGAGAGTAGTAACTTTGTTGTTTTGGGTTTTTTTCCCTTGAAAGATAAGTTACATCTTTAAGAAAATAAACCAAACCCCTCCACAGTCCAGTTACATCTAACAGGTGACACACAGCCACTGGAATTTATATGACTGCTGCTAAAAGGTAATTTGAATACATATTTTTAGTTTATTCAAGAAGAATATCAGACATATCAACAGCAAAATAGTTTTATTATTACCACTGATCTGTGAGCAACTGCATGCTCAAGTCTGTAACACAAACTTAACACCCAAGATCAGAGCAGAGGCAACGAAACCGCTCTTTTCAGAACACCATATATTAGTTTTAAGGTCTTGAAGTTAATGTGACTATGGCCCCACATATCTTCCACAGTATGAGTTCCTTAAAAGTTTAGAATACGTCTAGGTATTTTCCACCACAAGAACTCTTTCCTCACATATATTTTATTATATAAAAATGAATGTGTTATGACAGATCAGAACAGAAAAAAACAGTGGGAACAAAGGCTCTCCATACAGCAGATTAAAAAAAAAAAAAAAGCCACGATTTTAAACAAACATACAATATGTACAGTAACAAGCTACAAACAAAACAACAGAAAAAGAAAAGCAGCAAGAGCAAAAACCTGTTTTATATGGAAATCCTGAAAGCCAGAATACAGCAATTTCTATGGACACACAGGTAAGTTTTGAGAAAAGACATTAGAGTCTGGTAAGACTGAAGGTCCTACCTAAATTAAGCATGGGACTTTTCTTAGGAAGACCAAACAGCAGAAGCATATAGGGAGCAACTGTTACCCAGAAGGAGTTCAAGACTTCAAAAAGTACCTAAGCAGGTGACTGACTCAGTACAGAGTAACTGGTTAGAGACTTAATCCTAAGAACAACAGAACCAACAGAACCATGATCCTCACAAAAAAAAAAAAAAAGAACAACCAAAAACCTAAGGCAGCCATCTCATATCTAATAAAATCATAGGCAAAAAGAGAACGGCGTAAATATATTTCAAAATTCTTCACAAAATACAAAACCAGAAAGTAACAGAGAATTAATCCCGCTCATGTTAAAAATATTAAGGACAGAGAATAGCTAAAATGAATTTTATCCTCCCTTTCTCTTCCTTTGCTATTTTGAGGTACACAGATAACTGTTTTCTCAGCAACTTTCTCAGAAGAAATATGTTAAACTCTTTACAATGGTTAAGATTATTTTGCCAAATAGTTCTGATATAAAATGAATGGAAACCAGGAGCATCTACAAGTCTTCTTGCTAAAGAAAGCACTACTTACATTGTGGAATTTTTTCTCTTCATTCCTCAGACCAGAAAAAGAACATTTTTCTTAAGAACTCAGAAGAAATGAGGTGTGACAAGTGCACATGAATATCACATTTACTATAATTACAGAAGTATTCTGTATTATTGTCTATAACACAGTGAACATTCTTTTCAAACACAGTAGAACAATTACCAAGTAAAAATAGTTTAAAATCCCTTTGTTACGTCAACTTTTGCCAATCCAAAGGCAGGACTATAACTTGAAACCAATAATTGAGTCAATTTTTCATTCTCCTGATTGCATTAAGCTGACTATAAGCACTGGAAAAATACCTCAGATGGTCATGTAACATAGGTACTGACAGATGCTTTAAGTTTCAGCTTTTGTATTTTCCAGATTCTGTATTGCATTCCTACATAACTCTGAACTTCACATAAAGTGTTAGCAAATTCTCACAGTTCAGTTAGACAAAACAATCCTTTTCCAGCCCAAGAACCAAGGATACCATTGCAGCTTCAGGTCCCAAAAAGTATAAACAATGGCAAATTGAGGAGAGCAGTCTGGGAGGATGGGACTTCATAACCTGAAGCTGTAATTGGACAATTAACCCCAATATGTAAGTGGACCAAAACTTAGCAAAGTGTGAAAACTTGTGATGCATCATCCATCTTGGGTGGAGCCACGACTGGGCTCTTGTACTGCCCAAGATGAATCCTTTGAAGGCCTTTTAATAAGTATCTACTTTATTCCTTTAACACTGTCTAGCCTCTGTTCCACGGAGCCTCTCAAGGCATCATGAAAAATACCTACAGCACATTTCACACCTCCCTGCACTGCCACCATTTCTTACATGGGTCTTCTGGAAAAAGGCACTCAGAGAAACAGCAAAGAGGTGGATGCACTACTTCCATGCGACCTGCTAAAGACTACATAATAAAGAGCCTATTGCAGGGAAAAATCCAAAGACAGAAATGAAAGCAAAAAGACAGAAAGGAAGGCTTCATTGATTTATCTTCTTGCTTTAAAATTATAACCAGGAAGTGTTAAAAGATTACCTTAATGAGGTTTTTCTTCATACTCTCTCATCCTTCCAACCTCAGTTGTATCATGCATATTACAGTACAACTTGACTGCATTTTCCACTTGAAATGGCAATGCAGAATGCCAATTCAGTTAAAGGTCTGTTAGACTTTGCCAGTTGCTTGAAAAGGCAGTCATGTCTTTTCTTTATTTCTTTATGTTAAAAAGTTTTGGCTTTTAGATTTTCCACCCCAATATGGAAGACAGAAGAGGGCACAGGAGAAAAGATTAGAGAATAGTGCATTCTTCTTTGTTTTGAGAAGGCTTTAAGCAACAACTGAGATAGGGAGAACTACAAAAACAGCTGTTATTAATTCCTGGTATCTTGCATCTTAAGAAAAGGTAAAACATTTCTGCCATCCAGACTTGACAGAGCAAGTATACCTTTTATCAACTCAGATTACGAAGACTATGTATGTGCAGATAGCCATTTTAAATCACAATTGTTGAAAAAGTGAAACAAATCAAGCTATTTCACAGTAGTTCTTTTTCCTTACAAAAAAAAAAAAAATCTAATTCTTCTCATTAGGAAGGACTGTAAACATAGCAGCAGATCTATCTGATCAGACTAAAGCCAAAAGCACCTAAACTCTACAATTTATACCATATCCTAGTGCTAAGAAATAATCTGAATGTTTTAATGTATTTAAAATTCACTTGAACAAATCTCAGCATAGATATTAAATAGAATTATGCAAATTCTTAGATATGTGCAAGGAATTAACTTGAAGAATAGTCTCAGGTAAACCTCAGATGCTGAATTCCTTAGGTGTGGAAAAAGTAATACTGCCTGACAATGAATTATTTGCTTGTGTGTCTCTTTGTGAGTAAAGCTCCATCATAGGTGATTTGGATGAATGCTCCTGAGAACATTATATACCATCATTTTCTGTCAGAAGAAAGACCAGAAAAGTCTTGGCACCCGGAGAATGAAAAGGAAACGGAGACAACTCATAGATAAATCCTTGCAAAGACCATAAAATGATCCTCAATGGGGTAAGTTACTTTGCACCATAGAGAAACACTTGTAGTCTGGGGACACAACCTTCTGTGTTCCTAAGACACTTCTTTTAAGAGTGATGTACTCAATGGCAGAAATAAAAGCAGACACAGTAGTGAAATACTACTTTAAGAAGTCTGGTAAAGTAGACTGAAAATTTTCAGCTATCAAAACTGCAGTCATATAGCTTCTCTATATATTGTCCATACAATGGAAATTGTATTTAACACTGTTCTATGCATATAAGCACTATTAACCATGGTAGCTTTCTTGAGACAAACACTCTGTCACTGTTTTCCCTACTACATCATGGCTACCTACCTTCTGGTACCTTTTGCTATCAGCACAATTAAGGAGTAAAAAAGGATCTCTCTCAAAGAACAACCTTGTTTCATCCACAGAGCTAAAAGTGATGTTCCTGGAACATTTCCTTCTGGGCACTCTTTATCCATACAAAGGGAAAAAACCAAAAAGCCACCCTTCACCATATATTACAGCAAGCAATTTAATGATCTGAGGAAAGAAAAAAAGCAGCAACTTTCACAGACTACACTCACTGTACGTGGTAAACCGTCATTTTCAAGGCACCAGATGCGCAATAAAGGAGAAAGGGTAAAGGAAACAAAAAAACATTTGGTTATTTCTTGCCAGGTGAGTATCAAAAAAGTTGTGCAATTTGCAGAATTTATTTCTCAAGTAAGAACAGTTACTCCAAGATGCAGTATCTATCACCTACCTTGTAGAAGGGCTCCATTTCTCTTGAAAAAGGTGCTTCCTGGCCAAATGGGTGGACCTGATGTGCTAAAGGGAATAAGAAACAAGTGTAAAGAAAATCACATTTGCATTAGGAGTTGCAATTTTAAGTTACTATTTGCACGAATTCTGGTTTGTTCTTAAAGCTAATGCAACATCATGACACTTCTGCCTTCAAGCGAGGGTCTAATATTTCATTCTAAAAATAGGTTAATTTGATTCAAGATCGACATTTTCTTCATGAAGAAAAACCTCCTCAGCAGAGCACACACCCACACCCTCTTGGAGGAAGAGAGAAAAAAGCAATTTCGAATAAATAATAAAAAACCTCAAATCAATGTCAAAATTATTTACTGAATTCTACAGAAAAATGCATGCCCTCTGCCAAAGATACCTGCTAACAACTCAAATGTCTCACTCAGCTGTGGCAATGTGCTGCCCCAGCTATTTTTCTGCCCAGGACAGCCCTGGCTGGGCACCAGGCAGCTCCTGAGCCTCACCCAGCGAGCCCCCGCAGGCACAGCCCCTCACCGCAGCAGAACAGCTCAAACATCGTCCGCCAGCACCACACTGACAAACCTCAGCCTTTGCCCTGCGCTTGGGGACCACGGCAGCTCCTTTGAGCCCCTGCAGGGCAGCGGCCACAGGGGCCACCGGGGGCCTGGCAGGTGTCACTGCCTGCCTGAACCAAGGCCCTGCCCTGAACTCACACAGGGCCAGGCCCCTCGTCTGCTTCGCCTCCTGCTCACGCAGAGGCTGCCCGAAGGTGATGGCCTCCAAGAGGCCACTCCTATGACAAGCGCAGCTGAAGGCAACAAACACAGGAAGGGGAAGAGGAGGGAACACTGCCACGATCATCTAAACCTTGTTTCCTTTGAGGCCTTGGAGCAGCCCCAGAGAGCTGTGGGAAACAGAGTGTGGAGCATTTGCTCCAACAACCTGCGTCTGGAGAAGAGAAGAGGGGAGGCTGTGAGGAAGCTGCCCTGCGGCAGCCGCCCACCACCTCCTCTCCCAGTGGGAGGACTGAGGTGAGGTGACCCTGCTCCAGCCCTGGCTGCAGGAGGTGGCGGGGACAAGTTGCTGTTCTACACCCCCTGCACCACCACTGCGGGCATGGTCTGGGAGGAAAAGCCAGGTGCGCCACTGGAAGTGCACCACTTTGCCTCCACAGTGGGAACTTGCTGGGATCAGCCTCTGAGGACTCAGTACCCACCACCACCTTTGGTCTCCCTCCTGTTTTCAATGGAACACAGTTACGAGACATAGTGATGAAAAACAGTAGTGAAAACGCGAATCCACAGCGGTGCTGAGCAGACAGTGCTAGCATGGAGGCTGCTGGGGAAAGGAGTGGTGGGGGGTAACCCCAACCCAGCTGAGACCGCTGAGAGAAGCTGAAAGGAGCGCAGCCAAACCAAGCACAAAGGAGCACAGTGCAATGGCTGGAAAGCAGCAGCAACCCTGGGGCTAACATCCAGCACACCAGAGACATAGAAATGGCAGCACAGGTACCTGCAAGGAACTGAAACCAGTGGAACAGCAACACAATCCAACTCAGATGATGAGCTAGCTTTTGGGAGGTTTGCTTGACACTGTTTTTAGTTGTTTTGGGCTGGGTGGCAGAAAACACTACCCACAGGAGCTCCCTCACCATCTTGCCTGTGTTCTCAACTACCACAGGAACGATCACCACACTGTCTTCGTCTGGGGAAGCCACATGGATACAACCTACAGGATGCGTCCACCATCTTGTATTTGTTTCTGGTAGTGAATACCTTTATTGTGGATAAAATAACTTCTCTCTTTGTATATTTCTGGTATTAATATTGTTGTTGTTAGTGCGCATTTCTTATTCCATTGTTTTTTGCTTTCAGTAAATTGTTATCTCAAGCCAAAGTCTCTGCTCTTGTCCCTCCCCTACCACACAGGGTGAAGGAAAGAGGAGTGGCTTCTTTGGAGTCTAATTTGTTGCTGGTGTTACAAACCACCACACTCTTTTCCTAACAGCACCACTGACTGCAGTCCAGGTGCACTCCTCCCTGCCCTATGGCACAGCTCATCCTCTCCATGGCCATCTGCAGGTTGTGCTGCCTGGAGCAGGAATGTCACCACTACTCCCACTCCTGCTCTGTGGGCAATTCTTGGCAGGAGACACTGCCTGTAGGATTTTGCTGATGGGATCCAAGGGCTCAGACACAGTGAGTATTTTAAAACCACAGTACCTGGGGGAAGTAACTATTTGTTGCAGCATTGTCAAGGTAGGTGGTAGAGACAGGCTGCCACAGAATCTTTCCTGTAGTCAGGAAACAGGTTTCAAAATCCTCTAGAGCTTGAAGACAATCATAGGTGTTCTAATGTGCTACGCTTTTGCTAAAATTAGCATAATGAAACTGTGCTACCAATATATAAATAACTGTCCTATGCCCAAATTCAGGCACCATTTATAAGTAAGAGACTAAATATCCTTCAGAGCAAGATTGCTGTAAGGCACTCTGCATTTTTAAGGAGGTAATCCTTCCTCTGCGGATGTGAAGTGTGAACTAAGCCCTACAATTCATTTCTACTCAAAGTCACTTTTGTCTCCTCTTGAGTTGACAACTGCTACACAAAATGCAATGAAATGAAAACAGGTGCTGTCGTCGACAGCATTAACAAAGTTCTGTTAAAATGCCATATAGAAGAAAAACACTTCTTCCATAATTATTCTGCAGATAGTGCTGTGCTAATATGTAAAAAATTCACTGTGTTAAAATAAGGACTATATAAATCCAAACCAATTACCTGAGTGATAAAAACCTTCAATACTCCTTAACAAAAAGGGAAATTGAGAGAGAGAGAGAAAACAAAATGATCAAAAAGAAGTTAAGGAGGTCTATATTCTAAGTGCTGGAGAGCATGGGGCACACACTTGTCTGAACACATGCTCACTTCACAGTGCTTGAGCAACCAAGTGTTTGCATTCCTTGTAGTAAGCGCCCGCTCTTCAGTGTAGCTCCTCAACTCATAGGAAGGTCAAGAGCTGTTGAGGGCATTCACACTCCTGCAGGATTCACTCCTGTCACATATGTTACAGTGTATCAGAGTGCCCCACAATCCCTGGGACGGCACCCATCCAGCTACGCATAGAAAGCCATAGCACTGATTACCAATCAGAAATCACAGTATGGAAACTACATGCCTCTCAAAAGGCCAAGAGGGAAAAAAAAAAGGAGTGAAATTCTGAAATAACACTGCAAAAAGAAATTCACTCCCAGGCTGTCATCAGTGGATTGAAAGAGGGATAAAGAAAGGAATGGGAAAAGTGTATATATTTGAATAGACAAAATGTCTCCACTAGAGAAACAAAGCCATAGTGATTTATCTTTTTTTCCAGTTTGAAAAAAGGCCTGGGCTCCCATAAAAATCTCCATCTGATTCAGCACAAACCCACATAAGCTGAGAAAATTAACCGTGTCTTCCCAGGGAAGGAAGCTAAAGAATTAAAGCATGTAAATAATGGACTGCAGCAACTGTCAAGCCTTTCGAAACAACAAACTTTTGTGTTTGCGTGACTTTGCAGAAGTTTACCTATGTCTGAACTGCACTGGGTAAATTTTTTTCTGTTCCCAAACTTTTGTATGTGTAGTCTCAGAGGGTATTAATTATTAAAATATATTTCAAGTTGACAAATGACAGAGTTGACCTATAACTTGAAAGTGTTCAAAAGCTGCTTTCTCTCTGTTTCAGATTAGGAAACCGTTTGAAGAAGTTCATTCTTCTAAAGACCCTCAATAAAAACCCAAATAAATTGGTCCATCTCTGGCATTTTTTCAAACAAGTTGTTTCTTCAGTGTAGCCTGTAAGCTACAAGAGAAGAATGGCTGGTTGTCCTACAGAAATAATAGCATATTCTGCATTTAGGCAAAATAAAAATGCAAAATCTGGGTCTATGATTTTCTTTCATAATCAATACCTGATACAAAATTAATATTTATTCCATTAGCATTATTGATGGAAGAGTTTTTCCCCAAATTTACCAACTAAACACACTGACTAAAGTAATATCTCTTGGAAGAAAAGCAGTAAGTAGTCTGAACTCTTATCTCACTATGAAGAAACTTGGGGCTTAATACCTTTTTGCTGTGGACATGTTTGGACTGGCCTAACTGAGAAGCAGATGAGCACGTGGCACTTTCAGGAGTGGGTGGAAGATGGACCTTGATTAACCATAGTAAGCTGAGATTTCAAGCAAACATCTTGAAAGAACAATTCAGACAACATGTGAAACATCAACAGTTACCTGCCAAGGACCACAGGTTTGATTTTCAGAAAATACGATTGTTTGAAGCATACACTCAACCAACAGGATACCCAGCCTGCAACAGTATTTGCAGTAAATGCATAAAACAGGATCCAGGGGTACAAGTCCAGAGGCATCCAGTGCACAATCCACCTCTCTCCAAAGCACAGCCATTGGCACTGTGGCATCTATGAATCACCACAGGGAGCAGATGAAGTATTCACAGCCTGCTGAACCTGTATCTGAGAGAACTGATGGGGGATGGTGTTTCACCCCTGAAGAATTGGGAGTCACCTCTGATCAAAGCCCACCATTCCCATGGATGTGCTAGCAATTTTTAATGCCAAATGGGACTTGATTTCCACTCGAAACAAGCAATGAACAGTTCTTTCTCTCAAGACACAATCAGCAGGAAACTGTTGTGCCACCGGGCCCCAGGCATGGGAAGCTTCTTGACTTCAGGGATTTTTCTGAGGAAAGGCTTTCCATAGGAAAATGTTGCTTTGCTGAAATCTAAAACATTCTACAGGAATGTGTTGATTTGAATACTGTTTCTGCTGGAAACCAGGCCAATATGAAGACTGTCCAGGCAGTGAGGGCTCATGGCAGCTGGCCAGCCCAACCAGGAGCTCCCAGGGCATACAGAAGCAATAATGTGTGTGAGCCCCCCAATCAGTTATTTCTATCAAAACATATGGTGGACATTTATAAAAATCTGCAAAAGGTGCATAGGCTTGAAGAAACTTAAAAAAAGGAAACATAAATCCTTTGTCTTCTGGAATTCACATTAGAGCAAGGAGACTACAGTCTTGAAGCCAAGCACTAAAAAAAGCAAGAGTATGAATTCTCTTGCACAGTTGCAGTATTTCACAACTATGCCAAAAGCTCTCACAGGCCTCTTTGTCAGAGAGGCTTGATTAGTAGATTTTAAAAACCCAAACAACTAAAAATTCAAACCAAATTCAATTGTGTGGCACTACACACCACAATTAAGTGATTATAAAAGCACAGAAGCCAGGCAATAAATACAGGCCAATGACTATACTACCAAATATGTCCAGAGAGTGATGGTAAAGCAGGAAGACACAGAATGAGGGGAAAGCAAACACACAGCCTCTGAACACACATTTCAAAGGCCTTTGAAGCTGATACTTACTAGCCCAATCAAGGACAGCTCATTGGAGAGGAAGGGAAACTGCTCCACACACACACCTTAGCCCACCATGGCCAAGAGGAGGTGGAACTAGCTGCTGGCTAATTCCTGGCTTTCAGGAAAGCCTGGACTACAGGTAGGACAGCTCAGCAAAGGACAGATATATGAACAGTGTCAGCTGTAAGCTAACAAGCTGTGGCACACAAAATACCCAACACTTTCTGCAGTAAGCAAACAGCCGCTAGACCACAAACAGGCAGCAAGGAAACAGAGGTCCTCTCCATCCGTTACCAGTTGCAAAAATGATGGGAACAAGAAAAGATGATTGACTGAACTGCCTCTATGGCTCGACCCAATACCCTGCAACCATCCCCCTTTGCCCTGGCAGCAATACCAGCTCTGAGGACAGCTATGTAATTGAGAATTTCTGGGAACAGATGCTGCCACTACCAGAAGAAGAGAAAGAAGGCACTGCTGTACCCATGCTGTACGTATTCCATTACCAACCATCCATAGTGCAAAATGCTTCTCTCCCAAGCCTCACCGACACCTCTGACAAAGAGTGAACTAAAGGAAATGTCAAGAACACCAAACCTAGAAGCAATAAATCATTTTGTCAAAGAGCAACCAATGAAGCATCTTGCAGGCTTAGAAACCCACCTCCAAAAGTTTCTGAGACTAAATCAGTCAGTCTTATATGCAAGTTGCTGATAACAATAGTTGTAGATGCCTTATCTGGATAGAGTCCATTAAACCCTGTATCTGGAGGCAGCAGGGAATGATGCTCTTGGCAAGCACAATCAGCTCCCGATGCCAGCAGGGTGCAGACTGCTACTATAAGGTATATAAATGGTTGTCCAACTAAGCTGGAAGACCTTGGTTTTTACCATTACTTGAGAAGTAAATTTAGGATGCTGCTGTAACTGAGGAAAAAAGGTTAAGCATATTTTTGTGGGAATACAGCATTCCGTGATGCTGGAAGATGAATAGTACTTCCTTATGGCAATCACCCTGTGTAAGACATAGGAAATGTTCCCAACTACAGTGGTGAGCAGCCTTCTTGGCTCCTGTGCTGAACCAACATGGCCTGCAGAGTGGTGTTCAATGGCACAGGAGGAAGTCACTTGGTCCAAATCACACTGCCATGAGCTTGTAGAGTGAACGCAAGACAGACAGCACCTCCTTCTGATTGATGACTCTTCTAACACCTGCCAGCTCTTCACTGCTTGCACTGGAGACCTCACATCCTTCCACTGTTGTATCAGCTCCCTTTTCTACAGTCAATTTTAATGCCATTACTGCATGGGAGTGAACAACACTACTGCACTGCAAAGAGGGTCTAATTCTGTCCATCTGGATATATAACCATAGTTGTTTTAATGAACTGGTCACTGCCATTTTACCTGTTGAGCAATACAGAAGTATTCATATACTGTTGGACCTGTAATACTTGTGTTTTGCTAATGAGGAAAAGAAAAATCTAATCCTTGCCAGCAGGGTGCTGGCAGTTAATACCACAACTAGCCATCACCCAGCAACAAAACAAGCAAGCTTCCTCTCCAAGCAAAGCAAAAAACCTTCTACTAACCTGGGCCAATACATTAAAAAAAGGCTGGTGATAAGGTATTTCCTCACTTCAATGAAAACTGATTAATACTTTAGAGATTTTAAATATACAAACCCATTACTCCATCTTCTCAAATTTTCTATAACTGACAAAACATTACTGTTAAAGAGAATTATGAATTCACAATACAGATTTTTAATTTATGACTGCTAATCTAATATTCTGGTAATGCTTCTCTTTTCTCTGCAATTCCCTCTTTTACTGTCTCTCGGTATCTCTCACTTACTGCAACATGTGAGATCAAGACTTTAAGCTCCTAGCTGGAGTCTTTCCTGGTTTCTCTAGGGTGTCTAACACATTTTCAAGTGTACAATAACATTTTGATCCCTTGTGAACTCTAAATGAGTTTTCTATATGACACAACTGCCAGAGGGATTACATCTAAATTTCATTAAAGACTAAAGAAAAGTTAGTAGTGAAAGCCACTCACGAACAAAATGCCTGAAAATAAAATTTAATGTTTTTTGAAGGATAAAGTGAAAAGCTGGTCAAATTCTTTCTGTTCTCCAAATAGCCAAAGCCATTCTCCTGCTATGGTCTTCATTTAAGTAATTAAGCAATAACATGGCGGGGAGGGTGGGCAGATTAAAAAAAAAGTTAAAAGAAAACTTCTCAAATTTCCAGAATCAGGGATAAAAATGGTAATTCCTATCTTCAAGAAAAACATGGTCATGTGTCCTTTGAAGTCCATCAATGACTCTGCTGTGGTGCTCAAAAGGCCCCTCTCACTGCTGGTGTGATATATGAAACCTTCTTCTCCCCTATGTGAGACTCTCTAGCCTTTGGCTAGAATGTTGGTCTTTGCTGAAAGCCAAATAGTTTCATTTATTTAAACAAATCCTGTGCTGTTGTCCATAAATATAAACTATCATAATTTCTACAGTAGAGAGTACTTGTTTAAAGAGAGATGGCTATTTGAGGCCATCAGCCTCATAGTGCAAAATGAAAATCTTTCACTAATCTGTGTTTAAATATTTTAAGATGTATTTTGTGAACACAAGATAATTCTAGGCTGAATACTGAAACAGGAGAAAGTCCAGATATATTTGAAAATTCATGGTGAGGCAACTGTCCCATGTTACTTTTAATTAAAAAAGATTTGTCTCCATTGGGAATTGGGAGAGGCTGCCTATCAGCCTCCAGTTCTAATTCTGCCTCTACCACTGAAATCACACAGTGACTCCAGGCAAGTAATTTAATCCTTTCTGTCTGAGTTTTATTTTTCTTCTTTTGTACTAAAAACAGGCTTACTGACACAAGACTATGTATCTCTGGAAGGAATAAAAAATTGTTAACAGCACAACAGGTGAGGGAATAGTCTTTTGAAGTGCATGTAGTTAAGGAAGGACCAACACAGCTCATTTCTAGAGCACAGCTCTCATTTGTTCCCCCTTATTTCGAAGTAAGGAAAAATACAAGGTTACTTCACTTGCTGAAGTGCTGTTTTTCTCACAACTGCTATTAAATGGTTCCTAGACTATTACTGGATAAATAACTGGTAGTTGTCATGCAGGGCAAACTTTGGAGTTACCTAAACTCGCTCCTGAGCTACAGAGCGTGCCTGTGCCAGCTCAAGCAGGAACCACAAGTCAGTGCCCTGAAGCCCAGATGAATAGAATATTCCTTTTACAGACAACTACTGGCCTCTGAGACTACAAAGGACTGTGGCCTCTTCTGGGCTACAGCAGCATCAAACGCTGACCTGGCCAACAGGGAGAAGTTTGATTCTCCTCTATTCTACAAAATCAGAAATGGAGCACTTCAGTTTTCTGCTTCCATTTGCTGCAAAACAAGTGGGAAAGAAGAGGTCCATTTCTGGTTTGGTTTCACTTGCTTAAAATTGCACTGGAAAAAATTCCTTAATCTCAGGTTCTGGAAAACAAATGAGTCCTAGACACTGCCTATACCTAAGGCGCACCTTCACTTTAAACTTAATGTATAAGAGTCTGCTTGGATAGTTAATGCTACAGTATAGACAAGGCTCTAGACTCCACACTGACCACCTAACAACTGAACTGCAGTGAAACTGCAGTTATTAACCGGGCACAACACTGTAATGTTCTCCTAAAAGAAGGACTCTCCCAAATCAAAACTGATCCATTTTTTTTAGAGCCCAGCGTCACACAATTGACTTCTGTTACTCCAGTCATGAATGTTCCATTTATTATCTTGCAGAATTTCAAACAGCTTTGCTGATAGACCTGCCTGGATTTCAGAAATATTTCCTACATGAGGGTCCCAGTTACATCCCTAACCATGGCATGACCATGGCCTGTCAGTTAACTGGACTGGAGAGTGACAACAGGCACACCTCAGCTGAATGGTGCGTCACCCATTCCTGAGAACAGCCCACTCGCCTGTTTCAATGACACCAACATACCTTGAACACGCACTAAGTTATAAATGTGCATATGCAGAAGGGCAAATCTGATGTCAAATGAAACAGAAATAGATGGGAAAAAGGAGGCAAGGCCTTGGAGTGGTGTGTGGGGTGTGTGGGGTGTGCAGGTGTGTGTGTGCTCCACTAACTGCTCCATGTTGCTCGCTGAAATTCTTCTTTATCTGGAATGGTGTGCTTCCCCATTTCACCAATTTAAGAACTAATGGGAACTTAAAATTAAGCATGACCTGCAGGCTGCTGCCAGGATGAACTCCCCCTCCACCACTTGCTCAAAGCCAAGGTGCTTCCTAGCTGAAATTTTCCATACTTGGTCTTTCTCATTAATCTTGAATGAATGTGGTTCAGATGATTCAGAACTAATCTGGCTTCTGGAATTAGAGCAGCAGAGAACAAACGAATGTTTAACCTCTCCCCTGGAACATTTAACCTCTCCCAAATGCTAAGGGTAGTTTTCCTTGGGAAGCTTAATGCGCTTATAGGATCTGCAACACTGCTGCAGAGGACGTTGCAGAGATTTGCACTCACTGGGCCATACACAAAAGTGTTTGATGCACATGTCAGAAAGTTATGTAAAAGAAAATACAATGATGACGGTGATGATGACAAAACAGAAGCAGCCCCAATTACATATTTCATCATCTCAATTCTACCTCTTCATGCATATCTACTACATGAGTCTAGCATTCATGGTAATACTCTTATACCCCAGAAGACCTGAGCTAAGGACCATACTGCACAGCATGCAAGGTGCTCAAAAGATAAATGACAGATAGTTTTTGGATGCTATCATCAACACAAAAGTTTAATGCATAAATAATGTGTTATCCTTAGAGATACATTTTTAGAAATAAACCGCTAAGGCATAAAAAATTTCGTATCAAAATATGTCAGTTTTCACTCATTCATACTCCCAAGATTATTCCTTTTGAAGAACTGAGAGCTGTATTTTAGGGATGGAGAGAGACATCCCTATAAATACACAAAAAATCCTACAGCATCCAACAACGGACTGTCTCACCTTGGCATCTGGGTCTACAGACTCAACAAAATATCACATTTTTTGTACTCAGAAGCATTGTAGAGACACCATCTATATCAATGTTCCCATCCACAGAGATAGAGAGAAATAATTTCCATTCAGAGAAAGGAAAACATACACACAGAGGTAAAAAGGTACCTCCAAAAACACCCTACTGTAGACAGTGGGAGAGTAGGACCAGCTCCCCAGACACTCCCCTCAGGTCTGGGCCGTTCCTGACAATCCACAACCCACACTGCTGTTGTCAGGGCTCCTCATCACTGACTGACATCAGCTGCACCTAACAACAGCTCAGCTTTTCTCCTAAAGTTATCCTAAACGTTTCAGGTTGGCTGCAGAAGAAATTAAAAGCCAAATTCTAATATGCCCTCCACTTTACAATAAATTTAAAGCAAATGGCACAAGTTTGACCAAATTATATCCTATCAGCTCAGTCCAGTCAGGAGAAGGTGAGATTTTTTCACTTATTCTTGATAACTCTTCAACTCAACAAGGCCTCATATTCAAGGGGCAGAACAGGTGAGATCTTATGGGTATCTACACTACAGAAGTCCCTTCCCTCTCTACAGCCTCTGCCAAAATGAAGAACCCCACTGAACTATGGCTGGGAAGTGTGTGTGATTTGGACTTCCCTGGTCTCTGAAACAAGAGCAGTCCTAACTAATTTTACAGGAGCAATAACCACAGCACCCAACTTCCAGTATCTTCTACTTAATATTTTCAAAGCAGAGGTATGAAATAAAGAATTTCATGTGTTCTGTACACCTAACTGTAGTCAAATACTCAGAGGACTTAATTTTGACTCATTTTAGCCACTTTCATTTGACAGAAAAATAAACCTCCCACCAGTAATGGGAAATAAAATTTAGTGTGCATCTTTATCCCTAATCCTTACCTCTATCAACAGCTATTCAGCCTGTTGAGAATACTAACATTGTACTTAATAATATTCTAATAATTCTCTCAAGTTACAATGTTATCTACATGAATGAAGGAACTCAGTGAGAAAAAGAAAAGCTGAGCTTCACAGAATCTATAGTGAGAAGTCTCTCTTCTACCTTTAGACCAGTGATTTCTCATATGACTGAAAAAGCTGTATTGCTAAAAAGGAGACTGCTTTCCCCAAAATTGTCTTAAAACACTGTCATTTCAACAAATCTCAGCTTCCCCAGTGGAATCCATGATGTGGTCTGCTTCCCTCTGCTGCTTCTCCTCAGCTGTTTGTACAGAAGTTGAATGGACTCAGTAAGACAAGGCTTTAACATGGCTCTTCATTTGGGGATTTGCAGTAGAAAGCAGAAGGAATAAAGGATATATGAAGAAGGTGAAATTTTACAATTGCTTTTGCAACGAGATACTTGTTTCTACATTTCTGTTTTATCTGCTGCGACTCCGTGTGGTGAAGGTTGAAAAAAAATCATTATGAACCTGAAAAAAAGTCACAGGAAGTCACAAATATCGGAGTTTCTTTTTTCTGTATAGTGTATCTTTGCAGCAGTTTGTTAGCAACTTTGTGCCAAAACACAAAATCATAGAGGGAGAGTCTAGGCCATCTACTCTTTCTTGACAAAACCCAGGAAAGTTACAGAATAAACCCAAGTATGGCAATTCAGCAATCCTCAGCACCTCTCCCTGAACAGCTCTGGTTTAGCAGCCAGTGGAGGAGACCACAAGCCCTCAACAAACCAAAAGGTTCTGGAAGGTCCATCAGCTGGTGGACAACCCCAAAAACAGAGGTACTGCACTAATGAAGAGCACAATCTTTGGAGGCACCAAAAGGAGCTGCTAAGATGGGCATGGTTACCTATCACACACTGTGTAATTCTCTTTTCAGTTGAATTGGTATCTGCCATGCACTTGCAAAATACCCTTATTAATATTAACTAGAAAAAATATGTTCAAGAATGTATATACACTCTCTCTGTGTGTAATTAATCCCTGAAGTAAAGCTGTTCCTCGGATTATTTCAAGTATAGAAAAGCAGTGAGCTAGATTACAGGAAACAATTACTTATGGTGCACTGGTGTTTAGAAAGAGACAGTGACACCCTGACATCCCCAGACAGCATTTGAGCCCTCTAAAGCTGCAGATCACAGAAAGCATCAAACAACACTTTTCAACATCAGATGATGCAAGCTTGTTCATTCTAGTGAAATGATACTAATCAGTCATAAAATGAATGGGACACAATCTTTTAAACATTCGAGAGGCAATAATTTATAAAGTATCTGTTTACTACAAACAATTCAGCAGAAATATTTTCTTCATGTGTCAATTGTAAATCTGACAAATCAGGAAAGGAAAAAATGGAACAAATTACTTTGCCAAATCACTCTAGTTAATTCTCCTGTCGGTGGTTTCCTTGATAGTTAAGTCTTTTTTAAAATGTCATGTACAGAACATCACTGAATTTTCCAGCCAACACACAAAGGGCTAATAGTAAATACGCATGAACTGGAAAGCAGCAAGCTCAGCCATTTGCAGGGCTGAACCACCCAGATAGCTGCCTGTGCTGGATGTGGCCAGTACACCTGCAATTCTCAGTTCAACTGGAACATGCTCAAGCAACAGCTCCTTTTTAGAAATCCCTGTGCCTAAATTTCAGATCCCAGACCAACACAACTCGAAACAAAGCAGCCTTGGATACCTTCAGCAGAAATTGCTGTCATCTGATTCCATTCTTAACCCTTTTGAAACCATTTTTTGTCCTATTCCTAAGAGGACCTGCCACTCTGTTGTCATTATCAATCCCTGTTCATAAACCATCTCCTCCTCCACATTAGCTCCTCTGTTGAACCTGCTTTTGCATTTTATTATTGTCTTCATTCTATTTCAGAAATTTTACAGCTCATTTATACAGCCCTTAGCATCTCAGCATGGGATAACTTCACAACTAAATCTTATTAAAGCTAATCACACAATTCCTATGGACAGGACAAGGGCCTGTGTTTCTTCATTAACTTGTGTGGAAACTCAGCTGACAGGTTTGTCTCTCAAGTCTCGCCCTCTTTTCTTGGAGGGATTCTAGCTAGACTTGTGAAAACTAGAAAGCAGCAAGTGAGATTCACTAGGTTATGTGAGAGAAGTATAATGGAATAAAAACAAAATGGACAAAAATTTAGCATTTAACAAGGGCTCTGGATGGGAACTAAGATACTTGGTTATAAACAAGTCCAAAGATGACAACTCAGCTCAAAGAAAGATATGCAGAATGCACTATTTTAATGGCTTTGTCTAGAGATAAAGGGTCCCTTCTTTTGAAGGAAAGGTTATTCTCTGTGTGTTCCCCATACAACCCAATCTTGCCCATTATTCAGGCTACAGTAGCCTGAGTGGGAAGATGATGCTTGCTAACCTCTCAGTGCCACACTGGAAAACAGCTTTAAGCACTGAACTTAGAGGTCTTTTTAAACCTTAATGATTCTATTACTTGCCTATGAAAGTAGTTTTAACAAAGGCTTATGTGAAATGCAGAGGGGAAATCAAGAACATGGCAGAACTCATTACACCTTTATGATGAGAAATTTCCCTGTACTTGGCAGGCACAGTGAACTGAAAGCAAAGGTTTCAAGCCTGCCTGCATAGGTATTTTGCACTAAGTTCCACTGAAAAAGTAAAGAAAGGAAAAAGCTGGCAATACATAACAGCCATGCGATCCCTACACAACTGTTGACTCTAAGCCACCCCAAGAGAAACAGCTTCTTGGGAATGGCAGAAGCGTCACTATTTCATACAGTCTTGCACGAACAGACTGCATCAAAACATTTCCTATTGAGTTCACAACACCTGCAATTATTTTTGGTAATTCCCCCTTTTGTAATTCTCCTTCTGAGGGAGAGGAAGAGGGAAGACCACACTTTCTGCTGTCTCCAAGCAAGTTCCAGTCTTCAGTCCCAGACCATTATGGTGTTATACATGAGTGTGTATTGTGGTCTCTTCAACAGGGCAGCAAGGCTTAGTGCCTGTTTCCCTCTCCAAGGAAGAGAGAGATGTTCACCACTATGGCACTGACCGGAGATGGAGCTTTTAATTGAAGTGGGAACTACCTGATCTGCATCTCTGAGTAGCCAACAAACAAAAACTGGCACTGAAATTCATCTGTAGGATGGGTCATGAAAGGGTGACTTCAGTGCCAGTTTCATAGTAACCACCAGGAAAAAAAGTTTCCCCAAGGGAAAAGAGGGAGTTCAATCTGCCTTCTTTTCTTGGCTTCCCTTTTAAAGAATACAAATAAGCTTCCTGAAAAACAACAGGCCTTTTGATGAGGTAATAGCTTTCCTCCATGTTTTTGTTTGTTTGTTGAAAACACTTGGATTTCACAGGAAGCAGTAACAAACACAACTGGGGATCAACTTCGTTAAAGAACCTTAAAAATCAACAAGACACACATCTCTTGCTTCAGCCACTAAACTGGATTGTCTCACTGGCTTGAACAAAACTGCTGAATTATTTCCCTAACAAAAGAAAGGCGCTTTTAGGTCCTATAATCTCATTTCAAATCCTTTTACCCACTCCCTTCTCTTTTTGGCCTTGAAATTGCAATCCTCTTTCAGGACTAATCTTGGGACTAATTGGTGCCAGCACTCCAGTTTCTCTTGCCATTTTGTCCCCTCCCTACTGCATTGTTCAGGTGCCGAAAAGGACAGCAGGCCAGGGTTCAGTGCCCCTGTAATGAGTCTGTTCCTACAGACTAACTGCTAATAATTAGCAGGAAGCATTTTGTCTTTAAATTGCACAGCATGAGCAGCACAATTTCACTGAGCCAGAGAATTGCTTCACTGTTGCTCATG
The DNA here is from genome assembly GCF_963513975.1 of Fringilla coelebs. Taxonomy (NCBI): domain Eukaryota; kingdom Metazoa; phylum Chordata; class Aves; order Passeriformes; family Fringillidae; genus Fringilla; species Fringilla coelebs. The sequence continues at coordinate 17,611,759 of NC_140034.1, read as the reverse complement.
AAGCTCCCCAAGTTTGTGGGTGATGCGCAGGCTGGAGGGCAGCATGCAGGGGGCCAAGCCTCCCAGCTGGGCACACAGGGTGGCACAGGCAGCGCCAGTCCCTCCAGAGCTACCCGTGGCAGGAAGGAGGAAACAAGGAGCACGGTGCATACATCACCTACAGCAGCTGCCCAGGAAAGCATCAATGTGATAGGACTGAGTTGGTGTGGTGAAAGGACAGTCTGCGTTTAAGAAATATTCCAGAATACAACTCCCTGAAGAACAACAAGTAAGAGGAGATTTAAGAAAGCCTGCTACTTTTCAGCTCATGACTGTATTTGCAGGTAGTGCCAAAAAGGAACAATTGCTTCTCTTACCAAGGGAATAGCAGTGTTGACCGTTTTCCATTTTCTGAAATTTTCTCAGACTTGCAGCAGACTTGGAAGCAAAATTAGTTTTTCTGTATTTGGAAACTTCAATCTAGGAAGTGCATTAAAACAAAACCATAAAAAAGCTGTTCCCAATGGATGCTCATTTCCAGCAAACCTAAGGCTAACCTTGAGTTTGATTCAGGCAATATAAGCCAAAAGCTTTTGAAGTTTTCAAGACTTCAGAAGCTTTCTTTGGTTTTTACATCACCGAGTATACACATTATGTTTCGACATTTTGATATTGAACAGTCCTGAATGATATTCTACCGTCCCGAAGCTGAAGGTCAACACAAGAAACTCCATCTGAGATACACAGTGCTTCCATCATGCTCCCCAGCAGTGCTCTGCAGTTTAACCACCACTGGGGCTAAATCCACACTCCTGTTCACTACTGTCTTCAGACATCTATGAAGAGGTATGTCATGAAGAACAAATTAGCATGAAAAAAGGAAAATGACACAACCTGCTTCATTCTCCTGAAAGATAAACACTTCTTGTGGAGCATCAGTGAGAGACATGCTGTCAGATGTTGAGAGTCCTGCAGAAGTCAACACACAAGACACTTGAGTCTCACTAGATTTAGGGAATCTACCATTACTGCAAAGAGACAACAACAAATACACGTATGTAGAAAGGAATGCTCAGCCAGCATCTCACTTCCACTGGAGAAGAAAGCAGTCTGTCACTGCAAGAACCTTCTGGAATGGCGTGGGTATGAAACTTTTACACAGTAAGAACACAGGATTTATCTCCTGTCATAGAAATTGATAGCAAGTATGAACACAGACCTAAACTTACTGATGATTTTTCTTTGTTTGCACCATAGCTTGAGGTCAGGTGGTGTCTCAGTGGCTCAGTTAAGATGGGTAATAAGTAAATTCTGCACGTATTACCATCCTTGGAATGCTAGATTCTCCCACCACACTAAAGCCATCCACAATGCAACACTTTGCTGAGGAATTCATATTATAATTCAGCTGGAATAAAGGTACTTAAATTTTCCATGTCTTGAAAATGCAGTTTGCAAATGTGCTTGGGATCCATCACTTATTTCTGTTTGCCTTCATGTCACAAATTTCAGACTAAGACCTTCCCTCAGGTCATCCAATTCAGCTTCCTGCCAGCAGAAAGCTCTTTCCTACAGTCAATTTTCTAGAATTTTATTGAGTCTGCTTTTCAGCACTCTACCAGATGGATTTCAGACAATCTCCTTTAAGGAACTAATTCAGTCTAGTAAGTTCATTATTTGCACCTGGTCAATGACCAGGGGAAGATAATTCAGGGTCTGTGTACTTGGCTCCTTCTCATATGCTATTAAAACGGGAAGTTTTCCATCCTACTGTCAAAATCTGTTCACAGCAGCAACACAACAGCGGCAGAGAGACATCCCCATGAAAATCAAGCAATTGTGTCTACAGAGAGATATTATTAACTTGTTTATGGCATCAAAGCAACCTCCCTTTTCTACACTGCAGTTTGAAACCTGGTAATCAGAAGATAGCAAGTGAAGACCAGTTCCCATTGCCAGTCCCCTCTCCTCAGGTCAGAGTCCCTGCATAGTGTTTGCCTGCTTCAAAGCACTCCTAATGCCTGTGCCAGCTCAAGCTGCTGGACTGCTACTGCATTAGAACACCAGGCTGAAAGATGCAGCAGAATGCCAAGCTGTGCCTTGCAAATGACCTTTTTTCACCAAGCTTGTGAACACTGAGGAATCGTGAAGCTGACGTAAAACATTTTTCCCTCTCTTTTTCCTGGCACTGGAAGACTTTTCTATAGCACTGAAGTGACTTGAAAAATCAGGTTTGCAAGTCAAGAAACCTTTAAGGGAGGTTTGTAGCACACACCCACTGGACTATAACAGTCAATACTAAGCACAATGATGCCTCCATGCTCTTCTGGAGAGAATCTCCCCTGGGAGCCAAGTATACCATAAATTTACTAGCACAGCACTGTGCCATCTCAGTAAGATTATGGCTCAATGACGGGTTCTCACAGGTAGGAATGCTTTAAGAAAGCCTTCGTCCTTGACAAGCTCCAGTTCCTCAAAAAAACCCCAAAACAAATCACCAGGGTCACACTTAAAGCACAACTACACAAGTGTCTTCACCAGCACAACTAAGAGGACAGTTTGCTATTCTATAAGGGCAGCAAAAGCATCTTAAAATGACTTTGCAAAGGAAAAAACAAGAAACACCAAAAATCCCTGAACAAACCTCCAAAAGCCCAAAAGCAACCCTCTACTGAACAACCAGGTGATACTGCTCCAAGGGTCTTCAAAGCTCAACACAAACCAAACTCCTAAAGCTCTTGTTCCATGTAATTATAAAATACAGGGCTCATCAATACCAACTGTCCTATTTTCAAAGCAGAGTTTTGATAGTGATATTCCCAGTGTGACAGAAAAGAACCTGCTCTAACACTTCCAGGAGAAATTTCCAGTTTCTTTTTCTCCCCAAATCTGACCAAGTCTACTTCTACACATGAAGTCAAAAGCAGCGAAATGTACTTAATGATCAAAATATCTACACTGCTTTAGCAATATAGCTGACTGTGGTTCTTAAACTATCATGGAATAAATGTGTTTGTATAAAGCCTTCCTTTTACATTATATTACACTTGCAAGTTGCAAAATAAAAGCTGGCTACTCCAGAAGCTTTGTTTGTTATTAATTCCCTTAAGTTTAGAAAATTATTTCATTCTAATTAATTGTTTTATTTATTTTTTAATCTCATGAGAAAAATGGTCTTCTTCATCTTTCATATGCAAAACAGCTAAAGAGAGAACAATTTTTTATATAGAGAAGGAACTCCAATTAATAGAGATCTTAAATACGTGGGGAGCTGTTATGAATTTTGCCATTGATCAGACAGCTGCCTGAAAAAAAAGCGCCTTTTCAGGAAAGTTACATAATTAAAAGTAACCCAATTCCTTTTTGTTTGTATTTTTTTCTCCATCTGCTTATCCAGATTAAACATAAAAATTAATGAAACCCAAATGATGTCAAATTTGCTAAATTTACATTTCTCTTTCATATACTTTAACTGGACCTGCATCCTACACTTCCATCAGTTATGAATTTCCATGCTTCATGGACATTTGAAAGCACTGTTATATTTTTAATAACTCAACCTTCAGTTTCTGCATTACTATGCAATTCATTTTTCCAAATTTCATATATTCTGTCTTAAAAAACACCACCGTCTCCACAATCACAATAGAATAAACCACAAAATTCTACACACTTCTAAACTAAGTGTGCCAAAAAGAGAGTCTGTTCTAAGCATCTTTAGCTTTTCAAACTAACCTTAGCCTGTAACTACTGTTTCAACAGAATTTCTTTTGGAAGGATATATAATGGAATTGTGATAAAAATAGTTACAGGAAAAAAAAAGCAGTGAGAGGCATAGAGCTCTGCAATATTTATACCACCCAGGCAGACAACACAGAGAACCCATCAGTGAGGCTAAAAACTGCAGCACAGAGAACAACTGATAACAGCAGTCAGGTATAAGGGGCCATAAGAAACAAATGCAAAACCTCAGTAGCTGCATAAAATTGGATACTTACTACTACCTTTAAAAGTGGGCAGAATAATAAATTATAGTTATTCTACTTTTACAAATAAAGCCCATGTAGTCCTGATTCTAATACCAAAAACATGTCATACAAGCTAATGAAAGAAGAATTGAACAAGTGCATGCATGCTGCAGCACGCCAGGAAAGAAATAGATTTACAATTGTATTAGCAAGACCCACTGGCTGTGCTATCTTGGATGCTTTAAGAGCAGAGCAATAAAAAATTACCATACATAAATGCATCGTTCATATGAGCTGGCAGAATGAGTACTGGCAATTAACGGGAGGGGATTGTCAACAAAGCAGGAATGAGTCAGGACGCAAAGAAAGGAAAGATCTTTTATAAAGCTCTGATCCACACTCATATCTGAGCAGGCCAACCTCTTCAGTCATTTGCCTTTCACAAAGGAATCAAGGATCTTAACACATGGAGGTGGAAACCATGCTTCCCTGTAAACAGATACACAGGTGTATGTGACAATCCAAACAACTTCACCCCACAGAAACAGCTGGGCTGCAGCCCTTCCCTACACTCCTCGTATCCCCAAGTTATTCATCAACATGAACTTCCCTAACGTGTTTGCCAGTCAAACCGCTGGCACAAACCCACTTCAGACCAGTTGTCTCAAACAATTCTCCCATCACTGTTCGCTGAGTATTTGCTCTTTTGTAATGAAAATAGGTCACCTGCCCTAAAACAGTACATTTTTGTTTTAAGTGCAAGAGATAACAGCTTCCCTGGCAGCCAGGCTGTCTTGACATAAAAAGTACACTGCAGTATATACACATATCTGTGCACTGAAACCCCCGGAGATCTGCACATTTATTACTAAAACCATATGCAGTCATAGGGAAAAAAGCCTCAGACAAAATGGGGAATTTTATCTGAAGTAGAACAACACAAAACTCACCAAACTGCGTGAAACCCACAGCCTGTTTAGTCCGTTTATATGACCTAATGCCAAAGATGAATTTTTCACAGAAAATGGAAGAGCAACATAACATAGCACAGTAAATTTGTACTTGCTTCTACAGTCCATGCGGACTTGAAATACTGGAGACATTGATTTAAATGTAAAAATCCTACAAGGAGTAGAATCTTCTTCCAGATGCACTTGTATTAGCTGTGGACATAGTAACTAAACAAAATTCCACCTTTTGTGGGATTATCACTTAATCATTAGCCTCAACATTCTCCTGTGGTAGCCACTAAGGTTCCACTAAGTAATTTACAGCCTGTCCCTAAGCCTCCCATCCTCATTCTTTAAACCAGTAGCAAAAACCAACCAACCACACAAAACAAAACCAAACAAACAAAAAACCCAAGAACCAAAGAGGAAAATGCTGCATTTTACAAACAGGTTCACAATTCAGAAACAGCCCAAATACCACCAATGAGTACCACACACAGACTGGTCTCAGGGATACCTGGAATAGAAAGAAGGCCAATTAAAAAAATAGTTGAATTCAGTTTCTTGAAATCTATCTAAAACATGGCCCCTGAATTCTCACTTGCTTTTTGCTGTAACAGAACTGCCTGACAGAACTATGGGGTTTCCATAAGAAAGTCAAAACATCTGTGAAAAAATACACTACTGAAATCAAATATAACCTCCAGAGTTTCATCAGAGCTCTACTGAAAAAGAACAAGAAGAGCAAGTGCTGAGTACTTCTGTTTAGCAAGGGGAAAGAGGAACAACCGTTTTATCAAGTCACTGTTGCACTGGACAGGCAAAGAGACATACTTCTCACCCTCCGTTCTTGTAGTCCAGGACAAAGGTGGTAAGGAAAACAGTCTCAGTTCCCAGGCACAGAGAACTTTGAGGAGAATAGAAATTTCTTTGCCAAGGACCCTCCAACACTTCCAAAAACCAGTCTTTAATCTAAGTACTTTATTCTGATGAAACAAGCAGCTTGATTTTTCCAAGTCAAAATCCAAAACCCAAGTGTAAAGAAGTTTTTGTATTAAGAAAGACTCCATGCTTTTTGTTCGAAAAGTTCAGAAAAAGGCATTTTAATACCATTTAACTCCTTTCTGGTTTTACTCATCTGAACCCTGGAGACTCCTGAGAAACGAAACTCTAGCAAAACCTGCAAGTTTCATTCCTACAAAAGCCAGTTCCATCAAAATAGCAGGAGTATCACTTTTACTTATGATCATACAGAGGGCAGATTCACACTCACTGAAAACTGGATACAACAGGAACCCAGGTGGTAAGAGTTATAAAAGCCTGACAAACACGGTCAGTAATCACAACCTGCATGAGACAACTCCAGTCTTGAGCTGACATCTTGGCTTTCTGACATCAGAAGTCAAGTCATACCTGACGATGACAAAAATTATGATTCAAGCATTCAAATACTATAACAATACTATAACAAAAGAAACTATGCCAAAATGTACTTTCTTTAAACAAATTAATAAACCTGCCTTCTCCAGAAAGGATATCAAATGATACAGAGATATTACACCACCACCAAACAGCACCCTGTATATACATATATGCATACAACATCCCAGAAAAAGTGAATTGGTCAATAAAGTTTCAAAAGAACTAACCCACTAAAACATCTTTTGAGCTTTTTATCTAAAAAAACATATAGATACTGAAGAAATAGGACATCTGTGCTTTAAAAGAAATAATGCACAGAAAGACTGATTGATACTTTGAGAAATACTGTGTCTAATACAGGCAGGGATTATGGATACACCTAACACAGGTATGAAATGAAACTACACTTTCTTTTAACTGTATGTGTAAGACAACTGGAAACATTATTGGAGCAAGCCTGGCTTAGCTCATGGGTGACCCTTATAAATGGGAGAGGAGGCAATCAGAGGATTTTGTTGAGGACAAGGACCAGCTGGTCTGCAAGGTCCAATGGCCCAGAGCCCAAGCTGATGGTGCACCATGTAGCTCAGTTTAGCTGCTGGCTAACACAAGGCCTGATGGGCCACCTCGGTCACCTGGATGCCACCTTGTTAGCATTCTCCACAGTCATACTGCGAGCAGCAATGAAATGTGGCCCTCTCATGCTCTGCTTCCCACTAACTCCATGTAGAGGAAAGAGGAAATGGATCTCACAGGCCATGCTCACCTCCTGGGACATTTCTCTACGGACAACCACGATTTTCAGTACATCTGTCACCTTCTGTTATGACCTGGGGAGAAGATGGGTCACCTGCAATCAGTTCCTACAGCTCTTGGACTCAAGCAGACTATTCCAAGTCTGCCAAGGCCTTTGAACCTGTGTGCCAAACTGGTATTATCAAAGAAAGATTACACATGGAACAAATTAGTTACACAAATATTCAGAGTTTTGGATAAACTATAACAGCTCCCTCACATTTTAAACATGCTCTCTATTCCCTAAAATATATTAAGATGCTAGGTGAAATGATGACTGGTCCACACAGGCTTTTGTTAAAGACAGAGCTGCAATTCTTGGAAATAGTCAATGCCCCTTAACTTTGAGTTTAAACAATTATTAAATATACAATAAAGAGTTATATTGTAGAATGCCTTGAAATCATAACCATTACACATAAAGCCACCCCTTACCCACTGTTTGAAAGATTCAAGTTATCTTAATATTTTTTACTAGTAGTTCATCACTATTAGCATAACATTAAGAATTGTTCTATGAACATCACTCTTACAACAGAACTACAAACAATGTGACTTTTCCTGTCAATTTTTCTTTATACAAGCACCAAAGGAAAGTCCAATAACTAATAAAGAAGTGAAGAAAATCTAAAAGAAAAGAGTATGATTAAACCCAAATTTAAAAATTTAACTTGAGTTATGAAAATACAAAAAAACCTTTTCATAATCCAAGAGCAGCAAGATGTGACACACTGTGATACTATTTGTGGCTTCACAAGCTACATGAGTCTGTTTTCAAATTCAGAAGTCAGATGATTTGCATGGCTGTAATATTATATAATTAACAAACATGATGCTCATGGTGACCAATGTTCATTGCACTAACACTCCTTCCTGAGTCTGAATTTTCAAGTACTAAAACTTCAGTGAACTGTTCCTGAACACTGCACAGGCTTCCCCATCCACACAACTGCTGCAGCTGTTAATGGGATGGAGGGTGACACATCCACTCACTGCCCATGGACCAAAGGTGACATGTCCCCTCACACCCTCTGCTTTTTGCTCCAGCACACAGCTCATGCACTGCGCAACCCTGCCCTACCTGCACCAGCACACACTCCGGGGGCAGCAAGGAAGAAGAATGGGAAGCTGCAGAGAAATAGTCTCAGAAGCACTGCACCCACATGCTTCAAGCTCCTGCAGTCAGCAACTCACAGCTCTGTCCATGAGGCCACTCTAAAAACTTTCAGAGGGAAACACGCAGTCTACAGAGGGTTTTACAAACAAAGTAACAAAAATTTCAAAACACATCCCTACTCTTTCTTTTTCCCATGAACTTAGTGGAAATATCTACTGTACCATTCCAAGTTATCTTTGAATAAGGCTATATTTATCTACAGAAGGCACAGAGGAGGGGAAAAAGAGCCTAAGAAGCCAAGTAACTGGAAAGACTGTTCAACAAATGGAACTATGAAAAATAACAACATAAAGCAATGAGCTGGTGTTTGCCTGATATCTAGAGAAAGACGGCAGACTAAGGACTCTGCTTTACAGTACTTTACCAAAAGTCTAAATACATGCAAACAAAACAAAGACTCAACCAAATCTTCATGTTTTTGAAAAATGGAAAAAAATGGTATTTCTTCTTTCTGGGGGTACGAATGAGAAAGAATTGAAAACATTTCAGTTGAGAAGGCTCAGAAGCATGTGACTAATTTTGAGAGGAATGAAGATGTGATTAGAGGGTGATTTGTATTTCTACCAGCCATTCCTGCATGAAACTATTATGTTAGTGAGATCAGATTCAGACTTTTTGTTCCTCTTTTTCTGTCCATGATCTGTGGTCACCTTTCTCAATTTATCTTTCCTCCCTACACATCCTTCATGCTATAAGGTGTTTAAAAAAAAAAAAAGAAAAAGAAAAAAAAGAAGGGAAAAAAAAGCCTTTTAAAAGGTAAGAAGAGTTGATCTGTTTTGTTTCCTGAAACTGTATTCAATGGGATCACAGAAGTCTAATGGTTAGAGAAGTGATAAGAATATGTTAGAAATCAAGTCCTGGATTGAGAAATCCTCAAATATTTATGCACTTATCAGTGCATTCATTCAAGCAAAAGTTCTCTTTGCTGTTCATAACTGACACCAAACTAAACCAATATTATCTAACAGAAATAAAGCAACATAATCCCGAAGTATAGATAGTGTTCAAATTAAGGCATGTGATGGTGGCAGAGGGCACACTTCAGAACTTGTATTCTCTGTGATCTCACAAACTATAGAACTGTGAAAACAGCAAACCAAAAATTTCCCGAAGACTCCACCTTAACACCACACCAAGAGAAGAAAACTCATTCTGACTCTGCATAGGAATTAAAATAGTTAGATTGTTCTTGATAAAGTGGTTATAACATGCACAGAAATTAATATTAGACTTCCCTATGATCAGCTTCATTTCCTATCAAAAGCAAAAACAGTAACACAGAATTAAATCCATGTTTCCAGATTGCAAAAGGCAACCAAATCACGTCTTTTCTAGAAGAGACACCCTGCAAAGTCATTTAGTGAATAGGAAACAGTTGTTTCACCAGCTTCCCCAAATGGTCACAGATCACATCTGATCTCAAGTTATAAAGTATACAGATAGGAAGAGTGCTTACAATTTGTCTAATATGATAACCTACAACTTCAATGCAGGTTTAGCTTCAATAAACAACTGCAAAAGGTGGAAGCTGTGATAGTAAAGTCAAAACCTGTAAATATTTGAAGTTGTTCCTCCAGCAGTTTCCTCAGCAGCTGATCTGTAACAGCTGCCCTCTTGGGAACACGTGTCCATTTCACATCCCTGAAACAGCTTCCAAGTTCCCCATCCTAAGGGGGCTGTATTCAAACTGCATCCCAACAGCACGTGGCATCGGACAGGACTGATGAAGGCGCTGCTGCAGCAGTGCACCGGGACCGGGGCTGCGAGTCCAGCCTGGCCGGAACCGGCACTGCCTGGGAGCTCCCACCGCAGGGCTGCACTGCACTGCGAGGGCTCCAACTGGTGAGATGGGAGCAGAAGGGCAGGACTGAGCGGTAAGACTGTGTGCTTTCAGCCTTAAAATAGACAAATGCAAATGAATGCATGCCCAGGTCACCTCTCCTGCCATTTACCACAGAGCTCACAGTGATGGCCATCACTTTCACAAAGTGATTTGTAAAACTTGGGTTTTCAGGAACAAAGCTTTAGCCACCAGGTTTCACAAATCTTTCTCTGTGTCTCTATGAATAAATTTCAGAAGTTAGACAAGAGTTCATAACCACATAGTCCCTTTTTCTAATCTCAACCTCGGGATAAAGAATATTTTTATCAGAAAGAGGTGTCAAAAGACAAGACAATGGAGAAGTGATTAATGTTTAAGGAACTTATGGCTTTTTTCAGAAATCCAACAGTAGCAAAAAGAAATGCCATAAAGAGATGCTAAATGCAATAAAACAGAAACCACTCCAAATTTTTCAAATCCCAAGCTAGCACTGTTTCATAAAACATATGGTCACTCATGGGCCTGCAGGCTCTCTGTGATCCACTGGCCTACCTCTTTAACCAGCACTTCAATAAGGGAAGCGGAATGGCAAACCAGAAGACAAAGCCACGCACACTCAAGTGAAATGTTCTGGGAAGTGACTCCACATGAGCAGCAGAGGTGGTTTGCTGCTGACTCCTTGCAGGGCCTGTTTCTCCCCCATCACCACAGCTGCTGCACTGTCTGGGAGCCCAGGGCACAGTGGGGTGGCTCTGCAGCATCCACTCCACAGCCACCAGCAGATGCCATGTACACTGAACACCCTACAACCACCAAAACTGTGCTGCAGGTTAGTTTTTGTTTCATGATTTCCTGTTGGCTCCAGCCCTACAAGGCTTAAATCCTCTCTACAGAGGGCAGTCTGGCTGAAATGTAGTGATGGATGCCAGATGCATTTTTCTGACACAAATGCTATGATGTCCACAGGTGGACTCCATGCCCAAGGCCAAGCACAAATCTAGTTTAAGTCTGTCTGGGGTCTCAATCCTTCCTGAAGCAGAACCAACCTCACTCCAAGGAGCTGTTCCAATGGGAAGGAGCAAGCCAACAAGGAACCAATCAAACCCTTATAAACAAGGAGTCTGGGGCAGCTCAAGAAAGAAACACCTCTTTATTTTCTTTCTTGGACATGTTAGCAATTTCATCAGCTACTGGACAGATCTGTCAACATTTGACACTGCTCTAACAAACTACCACTAGGAAAACACATTGAAAAACTGAAAAGCCATTAAATAATTATCCACAAGTCTATAAAGACAATATTCCTAGATAGTCACCAAATTTTCAAATATATTTATTGCTCTGTGAAAATAATAATTTCTGTTATTTTAGATTACATTTCCTGATAGTTTTCAGCAGCACAAAGAGAAATACAATTGAGAAATAGCCCTATGTAATTTACACAGGGGAAAAAAAACATTTCAAGACCTCCTCCAAGCACTATTAGAAGATAAAAACCCACCTACACTTCAGTTAGAGGCAGAAATCTGGAAATAAAACACATAGATGAAGAATCAGGGCACTGACTTGTACAGTTACTTAACCAAGTCTGTATCTATAAATATATTTCAAAGTTGCTATTGCCAAAATAATTGTAAAATTTAAGAAGAAACACATTAGTCTAACATACCTATTTTTCAACACCAAGGAGAGCTTTTCCTTTGTAATTATGTGTATCAGTGTTAGTTTGCTCTTGAAATTCATCATAAATTGCATGCCTTATGACACATGCTTCAATTAGAAGAACCAGATAAAAACCCAAGGGGTTTTGTTTGTTGCAAGTATTGTTTTTTAAGAACACACATCCAAGATAATTAAAATGAAATAATTCACCTTGTGATATTCTACTTCTTCTCTTCTTACAGCTTACAGGTAATCTTTGCCCTGAATTGAAGCAGCAATTCAGACAACTGCAGTCTGAAGTTCCTTCTTATGTACAAACACAGCAAGGTTGCCTTTTCCCCCAAAATGTCTCCTATACATGGAACCCAATGTAGTCCAAATGTCATGGCTTGAGTCATTTCTATCTCAAATGATACTGGTATAGCACTCACTCAGGCATCCAAATGTATGGGTTCGCATCATGAAACTCCTTCATAAAAACTCCACCCCTGTCACATTTATGCAGGATGCTCTACTGTAGTTATGAAACTGAATTATCTGATGCAATTAATTTAACTCTGTTCAGGAAAAGGGGAATTTGTGTATTCAGTAATTATCATGCTTGGGATATTTTTACAATGCATTCCTCCACTCTGTGCTCAATTCGACCCTAAGCTGCTTATGCAGATGCTAAACAGAACACGTGATTCATTTGTGCATCTTTATTCTTTTAAAACATCTGATAATGACAAGGAATAGGTCAATTTGCTCCTTTGGAATTTTGTCAACTGACCCTTGTTCCTAGAGGCAGGAATAATATTGGCAAATTATCTGGTTCCAGATATATTTAATTAATATTAAACGACATAGCTTCTCTTAGTTGTGGACTTCCATTACATAAGATGGACAGACAGCAAAACCTCTGCCACCCAATGATTTTTTCTAGATGCATTGTCTTCACCATAAGAAAATTTCCCCTTGGAATTTGTTACTATGACGATGTATTGCTCTGGAGATCTGACTATGGTGGAGTGGATTTACATTTTCTACCCCTATTGAAGTCTTTGTACACATGAGAAAGCAATCACTTACACATGGGATTACTGGTTTTTTCCAAATGCACAGGGAATATGCAACTCGTTGAGAATATATTGGAAATATATTCAGAAAATTACCATGTAACTGCCAATCCAGAATGAATTCAAAAGTCACTGATAGGCTAGACCAGCTTCACGTTGACGTTTCACCAGTCATTAGCAGCAGAATGAATAAATATTTTAGAATACTATGGGGATATTAAGTTTCATTTAACAGTGGAAATGCTGAAGATAGCCAAGTAAAAGGAACAGTGAGACCACAATTTCTTCATATAAAACCTGGTCTTTTCTGTATTTCCAAGGCATTTGCTCCTTCAACCACACAAGCTCTTTGTTTTATGATGCAGTCATTACAAGGAAGACTCCAAAGCACTTGGCAGCATAAGCAGCATAGCAGCAGCTCAGACATCCCATGGGCTCCCAGGAGAAAAACCTTCCTTTTCATTTTTGGGACTCGCCTGTCAGTGTTTCACTAGACCTTTCCTTCTCCCTTGCTCAGCTACACTGGCAGTGGTGAAAGCAGGTAGTGATTGAAACCCACTTCTTAAATCCCATACTGTCTGGCACCTGCCAGTAGTCGCACCTGCCAGTAGTCCTCTCTTTTCCCATTCATGAAAACAAGCTATGAGGTTCTGGACTCATACCCCACTGGAAGAGGGCAGCACAACCTCTGCCCAAGGTCTGCGACTCTGCAGGCATCCTTTGCTACACACAGCAAGCACAGAGCAGCAGCAGGCACAGGGCTATGCAGGATGAAGACAGGGGAGCAGTGGGCACAGGGCTGTGCAGGATGAGGACAGGGGAGCAGCGGGTACACAGCTGGGCAGGAGACAGGGTAGCTGTGCCCCTGTGCACTCCCTGACATGCAGACAGGGTGTCTCTAAAGATTCATCCCTGCTAGGACTGCCCAAGCAGTGCTGCTGCATTGCTTCCTTCAGCCTAGCATAGAAGAGCTGCCCATGCCATTGCTCCTGCTGCCAGTATCTGCCACCAAATTACACAGCGGTTCTGGCAAACCCAGCCCATTGAGTCAACAGTCACTTCACCCATAAAAAAATGGGAGTATTCCTGCTTTCAACTGAATGTGTATGCTAGATTTTTTTTGTTTGTGGGGATTAGGAGGGATCAAAATCTCTCAATTTCTATGTCAGATGTGCATTACACTTCTACTCAATATGAGAACTTATCAATAGATCTGCATGAATGTAATTCAAATACTCTTAAAAAGACAGCAGTAACAATAAAGCAAGGGCCAAGAAACATGCTTTGTTCAAATGCACAAATTACAGTTTTAATCTATTACCTAAATTATTTATCTGTCCTTCTGCCGAGCACAGTAGTGAGGGGTACTTCCACAGGTGGTACTAGGGACAGTGTTTCCCCAGCACCCCACAGAACACTGGACAGCCGAGCTGCAGTGCCTCGGCATCCCGCAGCCCTGGTCACGCCCTGGTTTCCAGAATAAAACCCAGGGGGCCAGAGGCATCCCCGGCCACCGGGGCGATGCCCCGACACAACAGCGGGCCCAGGGTCTCCATTCCCGGCGCCGTGCCGGGACCGCCGTTACCGCGGCAACGGCGCGGCCGAGCCCCGCGGCCCCGTGACGCGGCAGCGCCGGCCCGGCCCGGCCGCGCGTTGCCGGGGAGACGCCCCGTCGCCACGGCGACCATCACGCTGCCCTCCCCGGCCGCTGCCCTCCCTGGCCGCCAGCCTCAACGCTAACGCGGAAAAATAATCAGAACCACCCAAGCCGCCAAGAGAGCCGTCAGCGTCACAGCTCAGTCCCGGCGCGGGCCCTGCTGCGGCTGGCTCATCGCACCTTCCCCGTCCTGAGGGGGGTGGGCCAGCACGGGCCATGAACCGCATTCCCGGCCCTTACTGGCATCGAGGAGAAAGCAGTTCTGCCAAACCTCAGCGCCTGCTTTCCTGCTGTGCGGATGGCAGCCATAGATTTTGTCTCTTTGCTAACGCTGGTCATAAATGCATGCCAGATGAAAAAATTGCAAAATGAACAGAAAAACACTACCCCGTGTCTGTTTCAGCGAAGCTAAGGAGAAAATCCAGGCAAATCCTAAAGGCCACCACCGGCGCCCATCCAACACCAAGGGTTGGACAAGCCACCTGGGCACCAGGCTCAACCTGGTGGACATCCTGTGGCTGCACAAGCAACATCAGCCCTCAGCTCTCCCAGGAAAAAAATGAGCCCATCTCCTCTGAGCAACTGAGGGAATCGTGCCTTCACCAAATGGGATAAGTGGGCACTTCAGAGCTCTCTCCATTTGCTTATCTGCATTTTTATTTCAGGCGCTCCTCTGCCAAAGGGCTGTTGCAGGAAGCCGGCAGGCTCTGCTCAGGAACGCGCTGATGCCAGCAGGGCCGTGAGCAGGTAAGAGGTGCCCTGGACACGCCAAAAAGGCCAGGCCAGCACCGGCACTCCCGGGCTTTCCACACTCGCACATTCCAAACTGCATCCCTTAATAGTGTCTTACCCAAGAATCATACCCAACACTGCAGGAAAACATTTAGAGTTGTAAAATGCATCTAGTTCTTACCTTTGATATGCCTGAGGAGATGTGGGAGGTGTATTGAACACATGCGAATATGGGTGATAGGGTGTCTTTTTCAAAGCCTGAATAAGATTTTGTCTATATTCTGGGTCTATACACCACAAGGACCCCTTTCCAATACTCTGCAAAGAGAAAAGAATTAAAAAAAAAATCAAATATTTGATCTAATGGCACAGCCATAATTATTTAGCAGTTTTTCTCAGGAAAAGCAGTGGGTTTGGGTTTTTTGTCTGACAGAAGCGAATATAACTTGCTTGCCACAGATTATTGCTCCATTAATAATGTTTTATGACTGTATGATTTAAATCACAATTCTGAGGGAAAAGAAGAATGTTTGGTTGCTCTTCCCCCCCCTTGCTACTAGCTGATAGGATTTAATAATATCTGGCAATTTTCCAATCACCTCATATCAGAAAAATAAGCTACAGTTAACTGTTAAACAGAAACTTTGATGAGAAGTATCTTGTTTTTGGGAAGTAATTTTCATTTCTTTTGCTGTTATACAAACAGAAACAAGGCTAAAAAGGAGAGGGCTAAACACCCTAGCAACTGTTTTAAAAATATAAGGGCTTAATCCTCCAACCCACATGACATCAATACCATTATACTACAAGAGGAAATTAATCATCTTTTCTCCCCAGAGGGGAAAAAAATACCAAAAAACCCAAATCAAACCAACAAACCAAAACGAAAAAAAAAGCCCAGAGTATAATCAGAGTATAACCATTTAAGTGTGTTGTGAAATTGTGATCAGCTAAAACAACAGTTACTGTAATTACCCTTTCTGGACACAAGGAACAACACCAGCAGTTAATCTGTAAATCAAAGATTACACTAAAATTCAGTGTTTATTCTGCAGTTACAAGCAGTGCAATTTCATTTCTTGTCTCAATCCCATCAGAGGTCAGGCTGAGGATATTGTGGACTGTTTTGTGTGAGCTCTCAAACAAATATGAAAACTTTGCCTCAGCTTCACTATGAAAGCATATGGAATGATAGCTCAGGAGCAGTCTTACTCTGCTTGATCATACATAAAAACAAACACCAATCCTAACTGTTGACTGAACTCAACTGACAGGCATTCAAGGCATTATGCTAAGATTTTTTGGTAAATGCTGATGCTTTCTGGAACACGTGGGGGAAGCTGTGTTACTGCCTCTAGCTGCTTTTCAACCCAGGACCATCTCTTCCCTCTGCTTCAACTTCTATCAGTGAAACAAAGCTCTCAGTTAATGTGTTAAAGAACAAGCACACAAAGACAGACACACACACACAGACAGAATCACATCAGAAGAAGGACATTGTTTTCTTAAACCATATAGAAATCCAAAACCAGACACCAGTTCCTTTTGAAAGCTTGTATCTTTGCCCTACCACTTCCTAAGTGCCCCTCTGCCCCACGGACAGCTTTAGGATACACAGTGCAACATGCAAAGTGCTTACAGAGAGCAATATGTGCACTAAATTCTCCTCCCCAAAAATAAATGAAAAATAAAAGTCTTCCCCAATGTCCCTGAATGGCTGTGTGTGCACCTAGAAAGTTTCCAGCACCATATAAGACTTGGCTTGAAGGAAAAGGAGAGCAGCCAGCACAACCCACAGGAGCTGTGATAGTCTCCCGTCAGAAAGAAGCAGGGCTGCATGCTGCTCTGGTGGAACAGGAGCATGGGGTCAAGACTCTTCAGGATGGCTTCCAGGCTTCAAGTCCATCCATCCTTTTACTGCCTAAAGGTGCCCTACTGGGAGGCCACAGAAGAGTCTAAGGGGAGACATCTTCCAGCACTTCAAATGAAGCAAGGTCCTGATATGGCCAAAAAAGCCCAAGACTAAAGGGCTAGAGAGAAGCATGCAAGCCTCTTCGGCTCTCATCTCAGCAAAGCACTACAGCCAATAGCTGAGAGATCCAGTGCTGCTGTCAGCTGTGGAAGCTGTGCACCACACTGCTCACACCAGTCTGCAACAAGGAGGTTGTTACACTTAGCCCTCTTAAAATATGGGACAATGAGCCAGACACATGACAAGCCCAGTAAGTGATTTTTAGGCAAAGGACAGAGTCAAAAATAGAATCCAAACATCCCAAATTCCACTTCCATGCTCTATCCAAGACTCAGACCAAGAACATAAAATTTCCTTTTAAGAAAGCAATGAGCAAAACTAGGAAAATTTTTCAGGAGAAAACCTTTGCTGGATTCCTTACTTCTTACAGCATGGGATAAGCTTATAAAAAAAGCTACACTTAAATACCATCTACCTTATTTGTACTTACTGGAACACAACATATTGTTTTCAAACTCCTCTGTTTTTTCATTTACTTCCAAAACAGACTTGTCATCTACCTGGAAGATATTACTCCCCAAAACCCATGAGTTCATTTAAGCTGAGGGCCTTACAATATGAAGTCACTACTGAAGAGTGACTTCAAAACTTTTCTTTACTGTTAAGATAAATTTGTGTGTCTTGCCCATATTCTTGCAAAAGCCAAAAATAATCTCACTGAAAAACAGGAACTCTCACAAAAAATATTGAGAAGTACACTCCTCAATTAAAAAAAAAAAAAAAAAACACTGGGAAGGCAGATTTGCTATATATTCACTGCAACTGAACTGACTTATAATTTACTAGGAAAATCAAATGTAATTTGAGGCAAAGCTCGCCAACTTTGCAATGTTCTCTTTTAAGACAGTTATTTTTGTTTTTCCACAATCACATAACAGAGCATGAATAAAAAGGAAAACTGAAGTGACATCTGGTTAAGAAACCTCCTTGACTGTTGGGAGGTGTGAAGAGCTTTGTTAACTAACTGTTCAGATGTGTCATTAGTCTTCCCATATAAAGAGCAATCACGGGAAAGGAAATCACTGGAGCTCAGACCAGTCGGTTAGTGATTAATTTCCATCTTATGACACTTGGCGTGCTGCTTCGCTACCTCCTCCAAGCCAAAAGTCAATAGCGACTCCAATCAAAAACCAGCAAGGAAGGGTCAAAAAAAAAAATCTCTGGATTACATTTGTCTCCCAGGCAACAAGTGACTGAGGAGGGGATAACAGCCCCCTGATCTCCTCAGCACTTGGAGTGCTTTCAGACCTCCTCACATGCCACCTCCTCCCAGCGCCAGGCACAGCCACCTCCATCCTGCCAAACACAGGTTACAACTTCTGCACTGATTCCTGGTTAAAGTGATCAAAAATTGGGCAATGTTATTACAAGTCCTCTTCATGTGGTCCAAGAGTAAACTATAGTTGAAGGTAAACTACTTCAGAGGTGCTAATGGGGAGAGAGAGAAACATACAGTTACCCAATGAAAGTCTGACTGAATATTTAAAAAAATCCTGATTATCTTTTATATGGAGAAATTGCTACTCCTTTTTACATCACTTAACATAAATACGTAGATTGTGCACAATACTGTGTACTAATTCGTAATTTATTAACAAATCTGCTCTCTCATATCTCAAATATCCAATTCTGATTCCCTCCCAGCAACTAAAGTCTGTGCATTGCCATGAAAAGGTACATGATACACTCAATGTTCACTTGTTTTTTCTTCCAATGGACTGCACACAAAAGTTTTTAAATACTAGTTTACACAACCTATTAGTATTATGTTTGGTCATTTTTTAGTAGAACTGAAAAAAGATTGAAATTTTAAAATAATTAAAATGCTGCTTGTCAGCTCTTTCAGTTGCTATAGTTGGGAATTAACAGCATTATCCACTAGTAAAACTCCT
This sequence comes from Fringilla coelebs, assembly GCF_963513975.1. NCBI lineage: Eukaryota > Metazoa > Chordata > Aves > Passeriformes > Fringillidae > Fringilla > Fringilla coelebs. The sequence goes on along the minus strand of NC_140034.1, from coordinate 17,592,613 downwards.
CATTGTAAAGACTTTGCCTGCATATACCTCACAACTACCTGACCTCACACATCAGCTACTGTCTGTCCAAAGCTCAACTAAAAGAATTGTGTGTTGAGCTCCTTCCAAGACCAGTAGCTGGGAAAAAGTACACAACCCATTGTATTGGGTTTGCATGGTCAGATTTTGGTACAGCAGGGGCTACATCCATTTATATAAAAATTCCAGATAGTGTTTATTTGAAGAATTTTGTTCCCTGGTTATTTTAGCTCAGACTTGAAAGGTGTTAGGAACATAATCTTTTTCACAGAGCTGTTCTTTTCACTGCCATAAAAACAAGTCTGGCCAAAACAAAGCTTTAGGAAGAAAGCAGATACAGAAACCACAAAACACAGGCTCAGGGAGATGTTGGCATTTCCAAATTTTCCCTTCTGAAGTTCTGGTAACATGTTCACTTTCAATCTGCCTGGAGGAGCAGCTCCAGGTACCCAGGTATCTCCTGCAGCAGCAATACCACCAAGATGGTCCCCAAGGGAACAAAACCCTAAGGGAAATCTGCCAAGAGGGAGATTTTTTTTTTCCTCTGGGATGCCTTGCATGTGCCTGGGCCTTCTTCCATAAGCCCATTTCAGTCATTTTCCTCAAAGAAAAATGTTTTTCTCACACAATTTGATGCAATTTACATTCATTAAGTTGGCTCACATGAAGGGTGTGACAAGCATCCAAAGAGCTGTGGCAAAGCAGAGGAGGGATGTGGGGACACAGGGAGGGGAATGGGAACTGTTCCCTTTTGTAGCAGGAGCCCTGGTGACATCCTGATGCAGCTTGTGAAACAGCACACTGAAAAAGGAAAACCAGGACTCTGGCTGGACAGAAAGCAGCTTGTAAGACAAATGGCAAAACCAGTATGACACAGAGCAAGGATACAGGGGCTGGGGTGAGCTGGGCAGCAAGGCTGGCAGACAGTCCTGAGGGAAAGGCCAGGCTGTACAGGGGAAACCAGAGACACCGAGAGGCTGGGCACCAACACCGGTGTCTGGAGGCTGGGAAGAGAGAAACCAAAACAGGACACCCACAAGTGACTCCAGAGCTCTGCTCAACACCTAAACTATTCCAGCAGGCTGGGAATTTTAACACAGCTCTGAGTTAAGGACCTGGCTACTCCCAAACAACAGCTGCCCACTGAATAGATCTGTACTTCTCCACTATCAGATCAGGAGGGGATGAGTGGCCATGACTAGGCTTTCTTGAATCAAAATGATCAGCAGTATGAACCAGGCAGCTACACAGACTGAAGGGGTGCAGATGTACACCATCTGAAAAGTATGTCACATTGGCTTCACTAACCATAAAAGCAAAGAGAAAAAGCAGAAATTTCCTATTACTCAAAAAAGGGCATTACCAACTAACATCTGCAGCCCCAAGCTATCAAATACTGAAATCACGTCACTGTGACATCTGTCCCTGCCTAACCCAGTGGAGGTTGCTGCAGTTGTTAACACAGGACGTGTGAATATCATTAATAGCACCTTCTTCAGTGATGAGGAACCTTCTGTTCTCAGTAATTCACCATCAAAAGGTTTTCTCTCGTGGATGAAACCTCCTGTTGTTACAATAGGCGATCTCTTTGCAAGTAATAGTGGAGCGATTACTGGGTAATTAAAGGTTCTTTAAAGATCCTGAGCTCATTGTGTCCAGTTATGCTGCAACAGCAGGCTTGAAGCAAACCTTTCACACAGATTTGCTACCATGCTTATCCATGGGAATGCCCAACAGCTTCTACAGGTCCAGCTGTTCAATATGATCAAAGAAGGGTTTCTATAGGGGCAAAAAGAATTGTAGAATAGAACTATGCATCTCACCACAGAATTTAAAACAACTGTTTGAGTAACTACATCTAAGACCACAATCTGAAAAAGATAATGACTGCACCACATCTAATGTAGCAGCACAAAGCCATTAGCCACCCTGCTGACACTGTCGTCACCGTTGACTGCTCACACCTGTGCAGGAAGCCTCTGGGGGTGGTGAGAGCACACCCAAGGCTATCAAGAAGCAAGGACCTGCAAAAGCACCTAAGAGAACAAGGCTTGATGGCAGAGTCTATCCATAAAAAGAGCAGGGTACTTCACTCGCCACCTGACACTGCAGTCACACAGAAGACAGGGCAATTCTGGAAACTGTGACTAAAACAAGTTTCTGGTTGGTTCCCAGGAACAGCAAACTATCATCAGGAATTCCTCCTAAACACAAATTCCCCTTTTCTCATCCTATGAAAAAATATATTTAACAAGAAAAGTGAGGTATTTTCATGAGGAAATTGAGAAGCAATTGAGAAGAAAGAAGGCAAATAAAATACTTTCCTAGTTGCACCTTATGACACACTGTCTTCAGGTCTGAAGTGCACTGAGAGGAACACAATAATCACTCCAAAATCCACCTCAGGAGAGAATGACTTGCTTAAATAACTTTCTTGTACTACGCAAAGAAACCTGCCAAGTGACTTCAAAGCCATCCCACAATACAACACAGATTACACATACTTCGCTAAATATACCTCTACCCTTGAAGGTTTGCAAACGTTGCGCTGGCACTGTGGGAAAGAAGTGGTTCATGACTGCAAAATTCACCACAAAATTCACCAAGACTAGAAAATGCAAGCCTGTAGTGACCACTGATGCTATGTTGAATCAGCGCTATGATGGCAAGGGCAGAGACGTTTTTCAGTATCCAAGGAGAGTGAACCTGTGCAACCAGGAACACTGCTCAAAGGCCAGCTCTATGCCATCCACTTGCAGACAATGCTGACAAGAACACGCCGTACTTTTTTATTCAGCTACTCATCCCTCATGTCAGTATCATGCTAGGGTAGCACTCCTAAAACAAAACCAACTCAGAACTAGTTCCTTCATTTACATAAAGCAGAATTAGCATACTAGTATCAAAACTTGGAAAATATATTACATTACAAATTTTAAACTATTTGCCTGACAAGCACTCAGGAAGATTTAAGATCAGATGCCAAACTTAGTCTGCTGGTCTGTTTAAAACTCTATTGCTTATCTTTACTCATTGGTATTTCAAGTTATCAAGAAAGTCATAATGTTGCTTGCTCTGCTCTCCTACACAGATTCTCCCTTTTTACATGTTTTTTTATGGGTGATCACAGACAATACTAAAACTTTATCATCTCTAACAGCTTGCCTATACCTTGCATATAAGGCTGGGGGGTTCTCTAGTTACTCTTTTTTATCAGCAATTGAACTTATTTGTAGAAACACACAAACAAAGCATTGGATCATCTGAGGTCAGCTAGGTTTTTTTCTGGGATTTTTTTGGTTTATGTTTGGTTTGGCTTTTATTTGGTTTTTTCGTTTATTTGGGTTTTGTTGGGGTTTTGGTTTTTTTGTTTTGTTTTGTTTTTTTTTTAATTAAGAAGTACAGCAGCTAAGGAATTCTGAAAGAAAGAAAAACAAAGCTACTACCAGCGATTCCTATTATTACAAAATGCATTCCTCAGATTCACTGCAATCTTACATAAAAATTACAAATAACTATTCATGCAGTTTAAGGACAGATTTTCTTCATTCTCTTTTAATATTTCTAGCACAGACCAGTGAAATTATCTATGTCCAGCTTTAAAGAATTGCACTATAGACCTTGACTGCATTTTAATGACAGTGAGAACTGCTTACCAAGCTTTTAATTTTCATAAAAATCCCCTGACCTATGAACTTAAGAGAAGTAGAAATGTCCCCTGCTCTTCCAAGGAAAGTTTGGCAATGTTAGGCAAGAGCTTGACACCAAGCTGAAGTAAATCTGTAGCAGTATCTGCATGCTACAGATATGAGCATAACAAAACCCTCACAAACACTTCTGCATGTTTTCAACCTTTCCTCAGTAAAGCAGTAGTCACAGCTCAGCTCAAGCACAAAGGTGAAGAAGCGTGACGAGAAGAGACTAGCTAAAACACAATTACATGACCATAAACATATGCTCATCTAATGCATGAAATTAAAGTTTTGATTCAAAAGCCTGCTGGAGTACAGTGTTCAACCCAAGTAAGCCAATTGTATCAAAAAATCATCAACATTACTCAAGAAAACAAAAGGTTGGGGCTTTTTAAATCTTATTTTGCTCCAAGTAAAAACATCCATTACTCCAGATCATGCAAGTCCAAGTCTTTGTTTTCACACTCCTCTCTTGGTATTTTAGCTCACTTGCTCAGTGAGCTACCCCAGATACCAACCCAGCCATCAACCTTTTATTCCTATTTGACTTTATGAAAGTGGTCCGGTTCTTCCCCAAGTGATGCAGCTGCATGAACCACCTCCATGTCTCTGCTGTTCTTTCAGTCACAAAATGGGCACTGTCTTTCTGACTGGAGAGGATGGGTGGGTATATTACTTCCCTAAGAATGGAATATGATTAAAGAGGAAAAGGACTACTTTGTCTCAAAATGAAATAAAACAAAAAGGAAGCCAAGCATACAAATAAACAATGATAAAGGAATAAAGAGGAGGCCAGATCAGCACAGAGAAGTAACAGCTGAGAAGAGGGAAGGCTGTGGTATTCCATAGTCAAAAATACTTAACCTATTTCAGAGGCAAGAGGCAGCACAACATCCTGCAACACAAGAAGGTGCTACCAAAACGCACGTGTCCAGTGGTTTTCCAATATTAAAGGAGTTCAAATCTCACCAGCACAAGACATATCAGAAGTTTTCTCTGTACCTCTGGGCTTGTATGTGTTACCAGAGTGAAAGGCCCTGCCCTCTGCAGCAGTGCCTTCTGAAGCTGCCCACACTCCCCCAAACCTGCAGAGAGCCCCATTAGTAGTGTCACAGGCACAGAGCTTATGGCCTTGTCTATCTGCCACAGGCAGAGCAAAGAAACAGCGGGCGGGCGTGGGACTGACTGCTTTTGGGTTTTACACAAATGAAGGCATTCATGGGCTTTTAAGCTGTTTTTTTCCTCAGCACTTCCCCTCCTGAGAACAGAGAAGTTAGGAATGTCTTCTTGTGCATGACCTAGACACCCAGCAAATCTGAGCTGCAGCCAAGACTACCAACCCAGAGCATGTCTCCAGAGTCCAGGTTCCTGATCCTGCAAGGGGCACTTCAACACCGGGTCTGGAATGATTCTCTACCATTATTTCAGTCACAGTAACCCACTGCCCATAGGCACAGCTGGTCCACTGCTCCTCCAGCACAGCAGCACGTGTCCATTAGTACAGGCAAGCTTGCACAAAATGACTGCTAACAGCCAGCAGTGGATCTCCTACACATTAGCTTCCAACTGCTCTCATCATAAAACAACTCCTCCAACAGGCTCAGGAGGTGTTGCACTATGTTGCCCAACTCCAAGAGTCATATTCAGCTTGTTAGACATCTCCTTGTTGAGTTTATATGCAAGCCACCCTATAAAGCTATTAGGCTGCTACACAGTAACCCTGCAAGCAGCTGAAGAAAGCCGGGTCATTAACTGCCCTTACACAATGCCTGCCTCCTATATAAAGTTGATGGTGTTTCATGCCAGTACCTAGCAACCCCAGATGTTCCCCAAAGTCTCCCCAGGCTAGGCCAAGTCCAGGCGCTGAAGAAGACTGGCTGAGACACTGCAGGGAGGAACGAAGTGCAAGATCAAACAGATGCAGGGAGACTGGGCTGGGAAAGCAGGAGAGCCCAGAAGACAAGCCTGTCATCATGACTGGCCATCACAGGCATACTTGAGGGAGACTGGGCAGCAAGTAGCATTAATAATGCTGTTTCAGCCTATAGAATTTCTGTGTATACATGGAAAGTGCAATTATTCCTACGCTATTGAAAAGAAAATTGAGAAGACACAGAAACAAAAGAATAAAAAAAGAAGTCCTCAAGGTCACCTATAAAAACCATGGCAGAAAGGGAAAAAACTCCCCAGACTCCAGACAACAGTCCATTTAGTGGGGTGCAATAATTTCATAACAGAGGTGCACTCATTTAAATACCCACTGGTTATCCATGCCCTTCATACTATCTACAGCTGGAATCTGTCTTTTCTTACAATTGCATAGTTACATCATATATGAAAACCTAGGACAATTTTAAAACACAACCCTTCACAGAACCGTTATTAAAAAAATTATTCAACACTTATATCTATGCTAAAGGTTTACAGGTCACTTTTTGCCTGCTGCTGTATTAATGATGAAATAAGCCAGTGAGTGAATTTCCAGGGGAAGGGGTTAACAGCTAGCAGAAATGTGTGAGAGGGAGTAGGTTGTACTAAATCCATTATCCGTGACAAATAAAAATAGAAATAAGGAAGACCTGACAAAAGCTAATGGATTTGCACCATTTCCCTCATAACTGTTTTTTAATGTATGATTTTTCCTTGCTTAGTGTTTAATATTGGTTTGCACGATGTATTGAGGAGAAAAATCAGGCACTTTGATAAATCATTTGAGAGGTTCCCTGGATGTGGGGTTTCCAAGTGTTCCTGGGTTATTTACAGAAACAAAGCTGTGCTCCATGCTAAGCCCCACTCAGCTGCCTCCCTGTCACCTCCAGAAGGCACAGGGTGAAGAATAACCATCCTCCTGCAACAGAGACCTCAGTGCTACCCACATCCATCAACACACGCATTACTTTGGCTACTTACATACACATTCCACTCTGCTTGCGTCCCATTTCTATGCTAGGTGCAGAGATACCTATTTTTTACTATCTTCCTCTTTCCTCCTCCTCTTTCTCATGGCTGAATGAAACCCCAGAAAGCAAAACAAAACACCTCCCTATGCTGCAAACATCCTCCAAAATGAAGCAACTCATGACTGCAGTGAAGTTTTCATCTCGTTCACATAGCCCAAATCAGCATAAACTAATCAGGGTAGGGCCTGGCTTCAGGAGCCTCAACAGCCCAAACGTTATAACATGAAACCTCATGGACTCAAAAAAACCTGGGACTTCACCACGACTTGGCATTTTTGTAAGCAGCCTACACAAATCCTCCTTCCACCCAAACACCAGGTACCATCACAAGCCTCTGGAGAAATACCTCCTAAATTAAACAGTAAGATCAATGGGTCTGCAATGAAGACAAACCAGGGAAAGACCGGTTTAGCTCTAGGAGCAAACTAGCCTCCTGTGGGGAGGTCAAAACCCAGCAGCTACAGTACACACACTCCCTTTTAGACACTGGGCACCCTGGTGGGACTAGAACTGCAGTGCCTGTGGGAAAGGGCTTTCTTCACCTACTGGGATTTGGCATCTCATTTTAACACTAATGCAAACTGAGCAAGAAATCTCACCTGAGAGGCACACCACTGAAACCTACACACTGTCAGACAGAGAGCAGCAAGCCCTCACTGGGACCATCTGCAGTGTCAGAGCACTACCACCTATGGCAATACTTCTTCCTGCATCTTCTGGACTGCTGGCCATAAAAGCCTTCCAGGGACAGTCAAAAACGCACCTCAAGTGCACCAGAGCCTTCCAACACAAGGAGGCTCCAATCTCAAAATGGCAAGGAAATTACATATGCAAGCAGAGACAGGGAGCAGGCTGCTAAGCCACCTACCTGTCTCCACTGACTGCCAGGTCACAGGTGACTACAGGCACCCTCACCCAGTCCTAGCTGTACCTTTGGTCTCCTCTGGCAGCAGTGCGTGAGTGCACAAAGCTCCTTCCCACACCAGCTCCAGCCCATGGATGGCTGGAGATAGCCAGGGCTGTGGCATCACCACAAGCACAAACAGGAGACCACAGTGGTATGTGGGTTAAACACAGCATTTCCACCCTGGCGGCAAGCACAGTCCCCTCACCCTCCCTGAAAGTGCAGGGCACCAGCCCCCACTGTGCCACACCTGGGGAACCTGCACCCAGCCCCAGGAGATGGACAGCCTACCATGAAGTCAGGGAGGGAGAAACAGGTAAGAAAGCCACATTGTCAGGTCTCATCGAAATCATCCTCAAGGTGAAGTAAGCTAAAAAGAACAATGCAGGAACTTTTCATTGTGGGAGCCATTCAGATATATTTTCTCCACCTTTAAGTCTGCTGCAGAGGCAAAGGCTTGTAAAAAGAACAAGAAGATGGACTTGCTTAGTCTTCAAAGTTTAATTCACAGTAAGCTTCATTAAATCTGTAATAAGACTCCCTATAATATTTATCTCCACATAGCCATCTCAAAAACAGACTTGACAACTATAGGATTTTTTTGTCTTGGGTTTTTTAGGTGACTGCATTTTTGCAAGCATGGCTACACAGAGGTTGCAACTGGTAGAGTACTCTAAGGGACAGACACAACAAAGCTTGTCATGGAAAACTTCTGCAGCATGAGCCACTGAATTAAGTGTATTTTAGAGTGGATAATCAGCTTCCCTGAGCACCTCCATCAGTAAAACAGATTTGAAATTGCACAGATAGTTTATTATTAAACACAGCAAAGTGATTACATTAGAGAAGTAATATCTGAACTCATTGGTGTGCAAAAAAAGGAGCATTTAAATCTACAATTTTTCCAAGGAAGCTAGCAAGTCCCTAATCAAAACCTAGATCTTGGCAAGAACAGAATTCACAGGTTTATTCATGTTATTTCCTGGGCACACTAGTTCTACATTAGCAGAGCATTAATCAAAGTCAAAACACTTAACCAAATCCTGGCTCAATATAAATTATTCCTCTGTTTAAAAGTCTACCTCATTTTTCCAGATACCATTCCAAATCCCACAATAATTTTGCTATTTCATAGAAACAGTAAAGAAAAAGTGAGTTTCCTCAAATTCTCAGGAGAGAATCAAAAGGCCTATGACAGAGGCAGCAGCAGAGAGCCAGCCCGCAAACTCACTGAAACAGACCCAGCAGAAATAGAAATGTCCCTCTTCAGGGCGTTCTAAGCTGGTAGCAAACAGGATGTGAGCATCAGTCACTGTGTGCAGATAGAGGTTATTCAGAATAGCAAGTTCAGGCACAGACCGGGTCTTTTACCCAGTAAGGAAAGAGTGGGAGGACGCAGAGGGTAAAAAACAGCTTTCAACCTACACACCACAACCCTGCCTATTTGGGTTTCCCCTGGCTTCTTTTTAACTGAATTATCTCATAAGCCGTCATTTTTCATTTTCAGGTACGATGTTCACAGGACGCCCCCATGAAACAGGAAGCCTGTGTGTGTTTGTAGTGTACTGAGAGAAGAAATGACAGGTTCCTCAGAAAAATGAGACACTGGACAACCTCAGCAGCACCAGCAGCCCTGAGAAGAGGACTGGGCACTTGCTGAAAGACACACCATCTACAGAAAGAAGGACTGATGCTTGGCTTGAACAGAACAAGGAAAGAAACAGAGTTTGGAGCAGAGGAGTGGAAAAGAAATTGGATGGAGTATAGAAGCTTCTAGAAAAAAGCTGTGTAACTTTTATATAAGGCTAAGTCACTATCTTCAACTTCTGACTCCTCGGTGTTTACTAGGAAGCTATTACTCATTCTGATCATTGCATACAAAAAGGCTGCTGATCAATATTGCACAAGAGTGGTAAGTGATCAGTGATTAAACATCAGTGTATGAATTTATCTGACTTAACATGCCTGGAGTGGAAGGAAACAGGGAGAAACAATTTCTGAACAGACTTCAGTGATGAAAATCGACAACTTGCTCAACATCAGATGATGACGTGAGGAGTTCAGAAGTAACAAGAAAGAGAAGATGTATGATATTCTCAGAAGGTTAAAAAGCTGTTTTCCTCCAAATTATTCATGATCAAATATGCCTTTGAACAGATCTACCATCTAAGGGAAAAGAAAATCTCATTTAGGAATGCCAAAGCAAGGCTATTTTGATGACACAGGTGTCATGCAACCAGGCCTGCTGTGACCTGAGTCACTGCTCCAGGTCTCCTGTGATCTTTTTCTTGATCAGTTTCACACAGGAAGCCTTCATATCTGACACACCAAAAATAGCATGCGGTGTACAAATGAAAATCCTACTTCCAAAAAGGGTTGCAACTTTTTTCTTTTTCAAAATGCAAATGTGCTTTCAGTACAGTGCAATGACGACTGAAAGCACTTGTCCCTGCGTTCCTCAGACAGACGCTTATGACGAGTTACATTTAGAGATGATGCAGGTAGGAAAAAAAGAGAACTAAGGGGGGTGTGTGTGTGTCAGGGGGGAAACCACAAAAACAGCAACTGGAATTGAATAGCTGAAGGTGAAAAGCAACCAAAAATAACATACAAATATCCCTACAGAGAAAAATGCATAGCTAGAAAATAAGCCCAAACTGCTGAAGGACCACCTAAAGGTTGAACAAAAAGGAATGGATGCCTTATATTGACTCCATTCATCCTACCAGTACTGAAACACTTAAACAGCAGTCATCTTACCTTTCAGAGCTGCATCATGTACCAAACCCTGCTGAAAACCAGCCTTTGAGGATGCTGGTGCTGTAAAAACTCACCACTGCTTGCCCCTGCAAGAGGAAGCCAGTTACACCACCTCCAAAGCACCAGCCCATAAAAAGGGCTGGCGGCTCCAAAGGGTCCTTCTCTCTTCATAGTTGCACCCTATGACCACAAATGCTGACATTTGCACTGTACGGTGAAGGACTTCTGTAATTACTGTGTTTTTCTTGCAAAACACTTTCTCAGGCAATACTAAACACGTCCCTAACAGAAGAGTTTGAAGGAAAGTTGACAGATTATAGCTTTATTGCAACCTCTAGAATCTGACTTTAATGTTGCTGATTCATAGCATTTTTAACATGTTGGTATTCTAGATGTTTCTATTAGAAAGTCATGAGATGGTGCAAAATCATGGAGGGGGGCAAATGAAAAAAACTTTTCCAGCTGTCTTTGCCTCTATAAAAGAGCTCCTAAAAGTTCTTAAAGGCTCTAAAATAAAGTACACAGCTCCTCCCTTCATTGTTTTAAATGACAACGTGATTTTTAAGCCAATTTCATAATTTTTAAGATACAAATCTCTGTATAAATAGCCTCCCACACCACACTTATCATATCCATTCATATTATTACACAAACACACCCTTAGATGAAAACATTACTTGGTGTAACTTAAAAGCCATGCAATACAAACAGAAAATTTATTTGAGCAATCGCAAAATTCCCTTCCTTTCCAAACAAAATTATGTCTTGGTACACACTGCAAGAAGTCTGAAGCTACACATGGCATGGACTGAAAAGCTGTTTAAACCACTCTAAAACTGTTTCAATTTTTCACCTGATTCAAGAGGAATCAATATATAGTTAAAACACACAATAACGAAGCAAGTTCACTGAAGAAGCAAATTCTTCCTCTTTTAAATGCATGTCTAAATTAAAGACTCAAAGTGCCAATCCAACGAATTTGCAAACCCTGTTTTATAAGTAGTAAGAGGAATAAATATAAGATGATGTGGCACACAAGTGGATAACTCGACCATAATTAAGGCATGGACTCTTGTCCCATCAGCCCAACCCAGCCAAATGAATTTTTGGCACACTAGATACTGCTGGAGGGTGAATGTAACTTGAGTGCTGGTGAAAGAGCAGAAGATAATTAGAAAAAGTGGTTAGATCGTAAGCATATTTACTTTGAAACTAAAATAATGCAAGTACTTTAGCTGGCAGGAGGAAGACATTTTCCTGGTCACAGAAGAAAAGGATGAAAAAGCAAAACCTTTCCTACAATTTCATTGCTACAAATTAAAATCAAAGCTTTCTAAATGAAAAGTTCATTTTCTTTTCAAACAAGAATGACTGAAAACCTTGTCTTTTAATGGAAAGGGTCATAATTACATTTCTGCTTTCCTAAATTCAACATTAGTCAGCTCTAAAACCTAACAGCAAATGACACATCAAAGCACACTTGCTAAACCAAGAACAAGGAACTTTATTCCTCCAAACAAATGCAGCACTGCCCAAGAGGCAGTGAAATATTACAGGTGTTTTAGCAAAACATAAAACAACAAAAAATTAGACAAAGTGGAGGATTTTTACTGAATTTCAAATGCTGATTTCTTCTGGAAAAAACAAGAGAGATGGTTCAGGTTAGTTAAGACTCTTAATTTAGAGTCATCTGATTAGACTAACTGGTAAGCAGTTGCACCAACACATCTTTCCCAAGGAAAAGCTGCAGGGATTAGTTCAGGTGGTTAGAACATGGTACTGCTAATAATGCCAGGGTTGCAGGTTGGATCCCTGTCTGGGCCATCCACTTAAGAGCTGGGCTTGAAGATACTTGTGCATCCCTTCCAACACAGAATATTCTGTGGTTTAAGATGTACCACTATGACAGCATCTTGTTTTCCTGGCACAGAGACACAAGCAGACAGAAAGCTCTATCTGACAACCCAATTTTTGCTCCCATTTTACCTTAGAAGTGTTTGGATGATCTAAAAAACAGTGTGACTCTGCAATGCTTTTTATTTATAAAAAGTATTTATACACGCATACAGAGATAGATTAAAAAAATAATTTAAGCAGAAAAGGAAGGCACATAATAAACAATAAAATTGCATTTGCCTCAAGAGCTGGGAGCTAGCACCAGACTAGATCTTCTGCGCAATTTGTCTCTGTGATAGCGTCCTTCCTCTTTCCCTGCCATGCAGCCACAAGTCTAGAAAGTATTACATATCAATATAAAATTGTAAACCAAACCTACACTCTTTTACAAAGCAAGGTCTGTAGATTTAACCCTGAGCATTGACAGGGAAAACCTTCATTTGTATAGAAGAAGGGTAAGAGAGAGAAAACACAAAAAAATTAGTGTAATGAGCAATTACATAAAAATAAATGCATTACATTAATTGCCAAAACAGGAAAAAACATTCTGGACAAGTTCATCCTACTCCTTCAAAGCAAACCATGCAACAGTACAAATGCCAGCATTTGTCTAATTCTCTGCCATCTCAGCCACATCCTGACCCTCCAACTTCCCATGTCTCCCAACTGAAGACTGAAAACCTGCACTTTCCATGAACGCCATGCATTCCTTCTTACTTCAGCAAACTACTTACACATTATATCAGAAAAAGGTTTTTAACCCAGAGGATGGCTGGGCACTGGAACAGGCTCTCCAGGGAAGTGGTCACAGCACCAGCCTGAAGAGTTCAAGAAGTGTCTGGACAATAATACTCTCAGGCACACAGTGTGATTCTTGGGGTATCCCGTGCAGGGCCAGGAGCTGGACTCAACGATCCCTTCTAACTCAGAATGTTCCATGATTCTATGATTCTATTAATGTGCAGCCCCTTAGTCCTACAGTACTTCAGGAAGGGTAGAATTATGTAAGAATCATATCATCATTTCCAGTTAAATTTATTTATAAGTAATACGTCTGAAGGGAATTCCTGCAGAACTGAATATCTTTTGACCCACTGCTGGCTACTGGCATGTATGGAGCTACAATTATACTTAGACTTTCTCCCAAAGCCTAAGTATAATTGTAGCTCCATGTACACCAGGAGCAGGCAGTTCTTAAACCTGTCAAACATTCTCTCCAAAAGCCTTCAAAGTGCTCCCAGGAGCAGTGATGATCTCTGGAAGTGCAGTGATTCTGTGTTTTTCTGGGGCTTGAGAAGGCTGCAACCAGGCAATGAAAAGCAATGGTACACAGGAGAATCTTTCAAATACAGCTTTTCCTTCATGGCAAGGACTTCAGTCCTAAAGATGAAGATCTTGTCCTTGCAAGGTCTATTTAGTTCTTCTCAACTATTTCAAGAGAAGTGATTGCAAAAGTGCTACATTTATTACATTCTGAACCACAAAATCTTAACAGTGATGTTTAACATCCCTCCCACTAATGTAAAACCAAAACATTTCATGAATGATTTCCCTATTTTTACTGAAGCATGCAGAACCTTCAAGATGTGTGTTCCCACTCTCCACACTAAAGAGTGAGGAAAAGAGATAAAAATAGGTAAATGAAAACTTGAGATAAGGTATGCCAGCAGTTAATCCTAGAGTCTTGCATTAACCCCCACAGCCCCTGCAAGTTGCACTGTGGACACTTTTTTTCAACTGTAAATTCAGAAATATATTCATAATAGTCGCTTCATCTCAGTGAGTACCTTCCCACAAGTAGGCAGCTGTGGGATCTTATAAACATAGCTCTGGAACACAGGCTAATTTTCTGCTCAAAGCTTGAATGAGTGCGAATTCACCATTCAAATGGATTCTCTTATGCAAAATTCCAGCAGTAAGTTTCTGCTCCACGTACTGCCACAGACAATTGTCCATGCCATTGAGACTTCCCTGTACAGAAGCCTGTTCACTCCTCTGCTTACCAACGGTCGTCTTTCAGCAAGTTATACTGGTGCTTCAAAATCCTGAGAGCTCTCAGCTAGTGGTAAATTGCTACTCTTCAGTGCTGCAATGAAATATAGCAATTCAGCATGCCGTAGATAGTGTTTTGGTATCTTAAGTCACTGGCTAAGGGCAGCAATTTGGCTTATTTTCTACTGCAACAAGGAAAAACCCACTCACATTTAAGATCCTTCGAATGAGTCCTCCCACAAATTCCTACACCAGTTCCCAATTTTTCCATAAGAGTCTGAATGGAACGTAAACAACTAAACAGAAATAAAGTAATTGAACAAAATTAATTAAAAATACTGTCTCCAAAATTATTATTATGGATAACTAAGCAGGGTCCAGAGGCATCATTTATAGCCACAACAGCTACTTTCCACAGCTCTCAGTCCCAATTCTGTTGTTGATACTTAAAAGAGTAAATCAAAAGCAGCTTTTCTGAATTCAGGAGTCGAAATTGGTGGGAGAACAGAAAAAAAAAAACAAGTAATGTTTCAGGCTAAGAAAGGCCAACAATGACCCAAAAAAAATTCAGGAAAAAAAGCTGTATGCCAAAGCAGGAAGGTCACTTCCTTTCTTTCCCTCTCTTGTTGCTTATCTTACGTGACCTCTATCACTGATGAGTTTGACACCACTTACAGCTACCAGAAATTCAGGAGTCTTTAAAAGCCAGTTTTGTTGCCAGCATGTAGATAAACTTTTTCAGCATCAAGACTCTTAAAAATGCGCTTACTCTCCAGAAAGGATAACCACTGTTTTATTGCCATTGCAATAAAACATGGCAGTGATGATGAGCATGTGGGTGCACTACCCCAGCTACCAAAGAACTCAGCAGCTCCAGCCACCTGATCACTGAGATCCAAAGCCTGCAGGCTAATAGGAATCATGGATACGATGGCATGGCAGAGCCAAAGTGTTCTATGCTCTCTTTTGTAATTAAAGGTAAGAATTGCCGGGAGCTTCAGTCCTGGACGCTGATTTTGCCCGAAGTGAAAACATCTCAGGAAGCTCTTGCTAAAAGCAGCACACCTGAGGAAGGTGTTTCTTGCCCCCATCTATGAGGCCAGTTAGTCCCAGGGCAGCCAGACTGCTGAAACCATCCACAGGGCCACTCTCCAACAGCAACATGCCTGGTCCTCCAGAATATCTGCCTTTGCCCACACCATTAAATAAAGCATACGGTATTACTTCTGTGCCTGAATTCTTCCAAGCCAGAGAAAAGACACACAGGAATTAAGTAAAAAAAGTAAGCTACAAGACTGAAAAAATCATCCAAGCACATCACCTTTAAGGATGTCAGAGCTCAAGTGTCAAGAACAGGGACTCATAAATGCACCTGAACCAACCACCCATGTTTCTCTGCTGTTTGTCAATGAATCACTGCCAAACAATCAATTATGGCAATTTCTCTCTTCCCCAGCCCACCCATAATAATTTCTCATCTCTGGAGCTGAGAGGGTATCCTGCTTTAAGCCAGCTCTGAGATACTGGAACAGGTGAGGAATGGTTGGGGAAGGGACTTTAACTGGGAGTTAGATTAAATGACAGATGTTAAGAAGCTAAATAGCTTTTTCCTTGAGACCAAAACTTAACTACTGAATCATAATGGCAGTTGTTGCTTCTAAAGAAAGCAAAATCTCATAGTTGCTAAACTACTTAAATATGGACAAACTAAAAGTATCACAAAACCAGCAAGATTGTTACACATCTCATAAAAATGAACTTTCCTCACTATCTTCCTTTACCTGGAAGACCTTTACCAGACTTGCACTGATTAAAAATATCAGACAATGTATCAAAAGATAAAAGCAAATTACTTAGAGATAAAAAGCTTTATTAACCTAAAAATACATCTAAGCATGGGCCACGTCTTTCCCTAGATGCTTGCTAAACAAAACTTAACCAGAGGCTGCCACATGGGGCTTTTTTGTAAACAAATCTGTGTTCACAAAAGTAACTGAATAGAATCACGGAAGAGTTAGGTCTGGAAGAGACCTCAAAGATCATCTAGTTCCAACTCAGCCACCATGTGCAGCAATGCCATCCACCAGACCAGGCTGCTTCAAGCTGCATCCAGCCTGACCTTGAACACTTCCAGGGATGTGGTACCCACAGATTCTCTGGGCAACCTGCGCCAGTGCCTCACCATCCTCACTGCAAAGAATTTCTTCCAAACAGCTCATCTAAATCTCTTCATTTAAAACTGTTCCCCCTTGTCCTGTCACTCTCTGCCTGTATAAAATGTCCCTCTCCCTCTTTTTTCTAAATCCCCCTTAAGCAATGGAAGGCTGCAATGAGATCTTTCTGTAGCTTTCTCTTCTCAAGGCTGAACATCCCCAGCTCTCCCAGCCTGTCTTCATGAGACATGCTTCTGCCCTCTGATCATCTTTGGCCCTCCTCAACAGATCCATGTTCTTCCTATGCTGGGGGCCCCAGAACTGGATGCAGCACTGCAGGTGGGGTCCCACAAAAGCAGAGGAGAGGGGCAGAATTCCCTCCCTTGCCCTGCTGCCCTCGCTGCTTTGGATGCAGCCCAGTAGAGAGTTGGCTGTCTGGCCTCCAAGTGCTCATTGGTGGTGCATGTCCAGCTTTTCAGCCATGAGAACCTCCACGTCTGCTCCGCAGGGCTGCTCTCCATGACCTCATCTCCCAGTCTGTGCTCATAACTGGGATTGCCCCGACCCAGACTGAGCACCTTGCACTTGGACTTTTTGAGCTTCATGACATACTGCTTTGTTATAGCTACATGCAGTGCTTGCACCGTGACCTCATCTAGCAAGTCTGCCCAGTCTTGGAATGACAGAAGTCTACTAACTTTTATATGCTAACCCACCACTGCTCAACATTCAAATGACAACCAGCTAAATTAAAAACAGTCACACACAGTCCCTTCTTCATAAGGATTTTGGCTTTTGTTATTATATACCATTCATTTGTATTAACTAGATTTATGAGGATACAGCAATTAGCAGAAAATAACACAGAAGGAGCAGGTATAAGCAACTTTCAGACCGCTGCCCAGACCCTGCCAGGCCAGTCATGTGAATGACTCTACCAGAAATACCATCATGCTGCAGGACTGAATTAAGGTTCAGTGGGGACACAGTAACTGCCTGAATCCAGAGCAAAGAAAGGTAGCTTCTCCAGCAACTCAAAGGCTGCTTCAGGCTGCCTGAACAGTATCCTCAACTCCTCAATTATTTTTAACTGCATCAACTGTTATGACCAAGACTTTCAAATGTTTTTTCTTAAGGTCTTCACCCAGGAAAAGGAGCCACACAGCACAATTTGCTGGGTACTTTCAGACAATGTAAAACACTTTACTTCCCTTTTAGAAAAGGAAGGGGGAAGTCTAAGGGACACATATTTAGTAATTAAAATGGATCCTTTGATGTTTTGCTGAAGAACTGAAGTGCAAGACAGAAGTGCATACACTCACCCACACCAGCAAGCCCAGTTAATCTCTGATGTTCAGCTACAGCTGGAGTTAGTACAGCCACCATCGTGGGCGTGGTGCTCGGGGGCATGCCTTGCCACATTCACTAATGGACATGTCAAAGTGCTCCTGTGTGCCCACATCCTTCAGCCCATCATCAGTGAGGCCTCCTGTGCTCAAACCAGAGTGAAGCTCCAAGATCTGTGCTTCCTTTGCTGGCAGTGACAAGGGCACTTCATTATCTCTCTGACAATTGGAAAGAAACACAGGAGGTGATGAGCACGTAATGACAGCAGCATGGGAAAAGCCTGACAATTGATTTTATAGACATCCTTTCCTCTTCCATAACAGCTTTGCAGAGGATGCACAGCACAGGCCAACACAGAGCCACCTCTACTGCCAAAATTAAGAACCTTGGGCAACAGAAACAAATCTTGAAAAAACACACATATGCACACATCCTGGTGCAGTTTTTGTTTGACCATTTCACCCATGTCTTACAGACCCAATCCAGCACCAAGCATGTATCTGACTGAACACACAAGCAGCCCCAGTGGTTTAAGTGCAGCCTGTACTCTCAAAGGTGAGAGCATCTCTCACCCCTTTCGTTCCCCATCTTCTCCTGCTGTCACCAGGTCAGCTCTGAGCTGGCTGGAAGCCGCAGGCACAGCTTCATGCCAGATTAAACAGAGCTGAGCCTACAGCCTGTGCTGACACTGGTGTTCCCCTGACCACAGTAACCATGAACTAAACAGGGAGCTGAAAATTAATCCAGCTAAACCAGCCCAACGAAAAAATAACCTAAACAAAAATCATACAAAGAGTCTTTAGCCTGCTCATTATATAGTGATGGATGTGCCAAGTCTGAGGTGAAGAGGGGCTTGCAATACAGCCCCAGATCAATTTCACCTCCAGGAAAGGGAACAGGCAGTCATGTTCAGCAGGGTTCATGCATGAGAATGGCAGCCCAGACTCTGATCACTTCAAATCTGCTGTAAAACACCAAGAAGGGTCACTAACCCAGGCCACTTGAACAGCAAACAGCACAGTCCTGCTCTTGAGGGGAAACCAAAACAAACACCTCCAGCAGAAGAAAGTGTCCCATTGCATTTAAACTTCTGTTGACGTTTTATCTTTACCTTGGGGCAGGGACTACATCCATTACCCCACCAAGCATCATGCATCTGCCAGCCCTTCTGTAAGGAATGGCTTGTCTCAGCAATCCCAACTGGCTGTGCCCAGCCTCCTCATCACCTCTATTCCCCTTGTCATGTCAGCACAACTGTCACCTGGACTGCACTGTAACCTGAATTGAGGACTTAAGCTGAAAAGCAACACAAGAATTAAAAGAAAGAGTGAAACACGAATCCAGCCAGATCAGTTGTGTGCCGGAGAAACACAAAAGCTGACATGCCAGGAAGGTGATGGAGCAAACAGTCGGAAGCGAGGGAGCGTAAACACAGCTGGGAAATGGACTCACCAACCTCACCACAGCCCAAGCCCAATGGGTAAACAGCAGCTCACTCCTGATTTTCTGCACTCTTTCAGTACTGCTTAACACACTTTGCATCATCTTATGGGTGAGGAGCACAGGCCCCTTACTCCAGTTTATTCAACCTAAGCGGCCAATCTCCTCTGCTAGGTCAATGGCCTGTCACTGTGCAACCAACACCTCAGTTATGCAGCAGGGGACCTGCCTGCAGGCTACCCTAACTGAGAGCAAGAGAACACAAATACCTTAGATATAAGGTTCAGAGGATTCCCTGGATATTGCCAGCTCTCTTGTCATTACTTGAAAAGAACTGCTTGTGCTTTGTACAGCTCTAAAACAGTTAATTCAGGCAGATTCCTGTGCAAAGAGTTAGCTCTGATGTTTAAGTCAAGCAGCTGGAAGCCAGTGAAATGAAGAGTGTTACTTCCACGCACAGCTTTACAAAATCCATTATTTAAATATTCTGTATAATTCTTGGGTTAGCAATTCAAAAATAAAACCAAAAGGGTTCAAGAAAAGTTCTCTATAAGTCGTCTAATATCTTGCAACTCCATTTCCAGTATGGTTCTAGAGATTTTTATGATTTTTCTAGAACGAGATTACCCTTGTTTCTCTGCACATAAATTTGAGGAGAAAATTTCTGATATTAGAAGGCTTTTTCACGGGACAGACAAAAGTATAAGAAAATGCATTTCAAGTTAAACTAGACAAATTCCAGTTTAAAACCACAAAATATCCTTTTAATAATTAAATTAACCGTTGCACCTGCTTATTTAGGAAATTAATTTTTTAATGGAGTCCATGTCACATAAAGCCTTTAATGTGAGTCTGAGGGGTTATTTTGTTGGATATGATTTTTGGTATTTTTTCACTTTAGCTTCCCCAGATGTTATAAATGCAGAGAAATTCCGACAATTCTGTTATTTGGATCAGTCTAGGTGATAACATTAAAGAGAGGAGATTATTTCCTATCCCCAGTGTGAAACTGAACTTTCACAGGAAACCTGAGCGACATTAAAATAGGGAGGCCAGGGTCCTGTCTCCCTCACCTTTGTGCATATGCAGATTGGATCAGGAGATTCTAACAAAGAACAAGCAGGGTCCTTTTCCTCTCACTCCAGCTAACACTGATCTTTCCAGAGGATTTTAACTGTCAAAAGCCCAGATATCATCACATCAGAGGAAAGACATTTGCAGGAGGCACTCCTGAAAAGCCTCCCATGCCCAAAGGGTTTCCCACGGCCCCTGTAAGATGCCCTGGCAGAGCACTTATGAGAGACAGTGCACTAGACAGGGACAGGTTGGACATTGGCTCTTGCAAAGCTCAAGGACCACTCAGGAGTCCTCCCATCTCAGAGCCCGCTCCAGACGGAGGAGGAGCCTGGCTGGATCTCCGTGACCCAGTTATGGACCACGTACTTCTAAGAATAACTTCCACATCAAGCCAGGAGAATTTTCTGCTCCCATCCCCATAAACATATCCTTTACCCTCATTACATTTTTATTAAGACATCCCTCAGCATAAGTGCCAAATAAACCTTTCAGTCACTTGAATTTCTTCAGCATGCACACAGCATGTGTGTGTTTCCCTATCTCAGACAATGCAGAGCAGACACAAAGAGGATAGGATGGATGCCCAAAGAAGCAGAGACCAGGGAAAAACCAGCAGAATAGAAGACAGAAGCATGGGGACAAAAGCTCCAACCTTTATAACCGTGGGCTGTTCACTGAGACAAAAATACTGCAGCGAAACCAGCGAGGTCAAACATCATTTCCCCTCATCTGATAATGATGACTGAGGAAGTTTGAATTCATAAAAGGCACACACACATCACACACCCCTGAAAGACAATCCCACCAGCCTTTTTTCAAAGCAGGAATCCCTATATGAATAAATCAGATTTTCAAGGGAGGCAGAAATAGGGCTTGTAACAAAATTTTTCAGCCACCCCTTAGCTGGAGCAGCACTAGTGGGCATAGCTATAATCACAGCAAACCTACATAATGGGTCTGAACTAGCTTAGCCCTTTCCCTGCAAGCAGAGAAGCTGCCACATCAGTAACTCCGTTGCTAGGGCAACTGCTTACTTTCCATATCAACTGCAAACTCGTTGCTATGGAGACACATATACAAGAAAAATTCCTCTCTATAGCCAAGGACCAGATGGTAGGGAAGTCATGGACTAACGGGCTGTACTAAGTGGGACACAGACTACAGGACATTTAGATCTGTATGTTCACAATAGGATTAATCTGAACAAGTGAATTCACAGGTCTGGCAGCATAAACAAAGCCAGGGAACTCCACATCTACTCCCCATCATGTGATAACTTCATACTCTGGCCAACTATTATTAAACTGCTGAGCTCAATGCAAAGAGGTTTGTACAATCAAGGGCTCAGCATTTTCCCTTCTTCAGCCCAGCTCTCTCAATCCAGATCAGCCTCATCATAGTTCCATAAACAGCCAGGCTTTTGGTTTGCCAGGTAAACCTGATGGCACTACAGCTGATGTGGAATAGCAGCAATATAAAAACAAATCCTCTCTTCCACATTCCGCATCAGACCTAAAAGCACCGGGACAGGGCAAGTGAAAAAAAAGTGATGAATCCTGTCCTTTTTTTTTCCCCCTCTCCATTACAATGATCTCACATCAAGAAATTCAAGCATTCATATGCAGGCAGAAAAAGCTGCAGACTACTAGATTCATATTTAGCCCCATGAATATAAACTAGTGAAACTCAAGACTGAGAAAACTACTATGCAGAGGGAGTTCAAAAAAGAATTAAGTGTTCAGCAGAACTTTTTTTAGAAAAATGATTACTGAAAGGCTACATAAACAAACACTGGAAAGCACAACTATGAGAGGAAAAGCTTCTAGCTTTTCACAATGTGTCAATGCACATCAACCAGCAAATGCCTGCAATTCCCAGCACTAACTCCTTTCCCCCCATACTGTATATGTTTCAGAGCCCATTTTGTTAGCATTTCATAACATGCCATTTGCTAAACATTGTTTTTTCTTTTTTCCATGTAAAACCAGTAAAACAGGCAGACCCCGACCCTGCAATTTGCAAAAACTGTCTGCAAGAAGTAGCATAAAATGATTCCTTACAGATGAAAGCCCCTCTTTCCCCTGCCCCACGCCCCATACCAAAACCAGAGAACCCTTTAGATGGACACCCTCCTTCTGAACAGCAGAGATATTTGCTGCAAGGTACCAAATCAAGCCCAAGTGTGTGTGCACACACATGAAGGTATTTTCAAAGCCATCAGTTGACATTTACTGCTTTCCAAGTCCGCAATTAGCTGTCAAGCACCTGATTCAGCAACTCTGACCCAGGGCCAATTCTGCACTCAGAACTCTTGTCTGCCACATCCCTTGGCCAGAACACAACTAAAAACCCAGCAGGGGACTTGAATGACCTGCTGTGGTGCATTTTACATTTGAGATTAGCTTTTCATTCACCTTAAAACTGGCTACCTGCAGTTATTAGCATCTTCAGGAAGTAGAAGAAAATTCTTTCTCCAAATCTGTGATTTTCCTGGAATTAATAAAACTCCACCTTGTGATTCATACAAGCAAGGCCTGTCACCACACCTTGCTGTCTGGCAATGTAACCATGGCCATAATGAGGAATTTGAGACGTGGGTGACCAGTCATGCATTGTGCTGCGCCTCGTCCCCACGGAGCAGCAGTGCAGCGTGGTATTGTTCAGATGAGCTCAGTGGATGGCCGGATATTTGACAGATAGACATGAAGACAAGTTCCTCATAGGAAGGAAGCTGAAATCTAAATAGTCAACTTGTAAACAGAGGAAGAGGGTCAGAACAAAACACAAATGGCCGAGTTAAACACATGCCTTGCCAGTTCCCTTATTTTGGTGGGTTTTTAAATGCACTGTAAGAAGATTTCTTACAGTCTGGAACAGGGTCATAAAAGTCTTGTTGTGGCATTGTTATTATAGTCTCACTTCCAAACCAGAATTTAAGACTCTGGCTTACACAAAACAAGATCAAGTTGGGGAACAGATTTTTTTTATCTCACACACGAGCTTTCACAGCAATTAATTGATAAAAATACAAATACTGATCACAGTGTGAGATCAGTAATATGGGGATAGTGGATTCTAAGTAATAATAATTTTAAAAAGAAAGAAAAGAAAAATAGACATGTTAATCCTTTAAAAATGAAAGCTCTGTAGAAAAGAAAGTTAACTCATCTAAAATGAAAAGTTGCTAGTTTAGAATAGTGCATGACTCTTTCTCTAGAGTTACTTGAGCTTCTATTCCAGAGCTTTTGAAGTTAAATTGCACACAAAATAGGGAGAACAGCACCACCAAGAGAAGTCTAGTTTCAGGGTAACAAGTTACAAGACAATCACAGCATTTAACTCACTGAAATACAAAAGCTGACTGCATCTATTGTTTCTGCCAGGGGAAAGTGTTCACTTTCTGATCTTCAGCCAATTTTAGAGACAGACCATGAGTGATGTGATTTTACCTGCTATTTATTTCCCTAACCTGTGAGAAGCCCTCTGAAATTAATCTGCATGCTGGTATTTTTATCAGTATACTCATACTTTGCCAAAGATTCATCCAGTCCACTGCTTCTTCAGAAGGTCCCCTTTGGAAACTTATTCCTGCTCCCAGGCAGACTGATGGAGTAGAAGGCCATGCAAAGGACTGCCCACACCGCTCTGCTCACTTTCCCATTCCCTTGCGCACAGCCTCTTCCTGCAGGCACTGCTGGGGAATCAGCAGTGAAGCCAGGAGACAACAGCCAAGATCCAAAAGCAAAGATGTGCTCCCATGGCTTCTGCTCTGCACCAGCTGAAGAAGTTACATGAGCCCAAAGAACGCCAGAGATTTTGGTGAATGGTAACCTTCACCTTTGATGCCAGACCTGCCTCCGTGCTTTGAAGAGTTTCTCTAGAACTCGCTTGAAATGGAACAAAGCTTCCTCACCATTCCCTTCCTTGTATAAAAGAAAGAAATGATTTTTTGGATTACAGCACAGACCATGGCAATAGCAATGGACTCTTACATAAGGCATACCCTTTCACTGTACATTTGTATAAGCCAAGAACAGCAAGCAGCCTATTTATAACATGATTACATTCATCTAGTATAGCTGGAAACCATTACCACAGCATGATAACTAAAAACAATATTTAACCACTATGCATGAAGACACCAGCTGGGGGGAAAAACACACACACACACTGAACACTTTCTTACAGATGTCTAGACAATGAATTTAATAAAATCAGAATGAGCAATGCAAAAGAAATGCTGGGTCTCTGAACTTAATCAACTACATTACCAGGCACAGGGTTGCACATTCTATACTTCACTGTTAAGGACATATTCTGGGATTAGCAGGTGAATATTTTCAGAGCCAGAGAGATTCCCATAGTTCCAAACTCACCTGACTTCGGTCTTTGTCCACTTTCTTAAAACACTTATTCAAGGACAGATTATGTCGCACAGAATTTTTCCATCCAGTGGGTGCATTTGCAAAATATGGAAAGTGTTCCAAGATCCAGTTGTATATATCCTTTACAGGCAGTCTTTTGGTTGGCGAATCCTCAATGGCCATAAATATGAGGCAGCTAAAGGAATAAGGAGGTTTGCAGTTGGGGTTCTGCTTGGCATCGTAGGGCACGTCAGAATGGGCAGGAGACGGCGGCGTGTCATCACCGATGTCCTGAACAGGGCTAACACTCCTTAACACCGAGTCCCCAAAGCTTTTCAGCAAGTTCTTGCTCTCATGTAACCAGTTCAAATTAGTTAGTTCTTCATCTTCCATGGCCCCTTTATCTAATCTGATGGCAGGCAAAGAGAAATCTAGGTCCTCGTCATCATGAAGTGCCTTTGATAAATCGCTATCTTGATAACGCTGGCTCAATCCACTGGGAACACTAATTCCTGAGCTCTCTGGCTTCTTACTGGGAGGCATGACTGGACCCATTTAGACAGCAGCTCCTGGGAGAGTGAATCCAAAGAAAAGGGAGAAAGAGAGAAAAGTTAGCTCATAAAAAGTTCCTGTGTAACAATTTGACAGCTTTTTCCTAACTGGTCACTTGGCCATTTGCCATCTGTACTAAATATGACAGTTCTACATAATAATAATCCACAACTGTTGAATAAAATACACCTCAGTTGTGCAAGCACATGAAGCCCCACACAGGAAATTCCCAACCATGTCTCTTTAAAGAGGAAGTGGTGTTTTCAAACCACTGAATACCCCAATTGTATCACTTTAATAAGGATGTGAATTAAAAAATAATAAGAGTGACTTATGGCTGGTTGCTTCAGATTAATTTCAGCTGTTTCACATTTGAGGACAATACAACAGCACCATGATTAAAATCACGCTGGCTAAAGGCATAGGCAGACAAACATCCATACTGTCTTGGCTGCACCAAAACTCAGAAATGAGAGCAGAGCTTCAAAACCAGCAAGGTCAGGATAAAGTAGGAGGGAAAGCAACACCCAGTAGTTTTGGGCCCAGGGCCAAAAAATGAGGAAGCAAGTGCCAGAGGAATAGAGCACTTTAAAAATGTATGTAAACAGAGAAGATTTTAATGTAAGCTGAATTTATTTCAAACACAGTAGAAAACAAGAGTCAGAAAGACCGCTCTGATGCTGAACAATGGCCTGTGAGAGGTGGGGTGGGCTGCTGAGGGTGCTGCACCGGCAGGCCCTGGGGGGACACCTGTGAGCACTAATACTTGGAATGTCCCGAGCACTTCCGAAGCAAAGTGAAGCTGGGCCCCTGCCCAATTCAAGAGAAGCAGACGAGCCCAACAATTCTACTTCAGAAGCAGGAGACAGGCTCCCTTAGCTTCTACAAACAGTCAAACTGCCAGGAATTAGCTCTTGAAGATGTGAACAGAAGTGGAACAAAAGCTGGACAGAGTTAATAAAAGAATTTAAATGGACAAAACATTCTGCACAAACACTGAAAAAGAACTAAATGATTCCCTGTACCTAAAACATAACCCCAGCAGTTACCTGAAGTCATGCAGTCACAGAGTCAATACCGTAAATGAAAGCCAAAAACAGCTACAGGTAACAACAGAGTGAACTAGCTGTCTGCAGGGACGAATAGAGCAATGCAGCCATTATGGGAAAGAGAAATAATGGACTTTAATTCAGCTGTCATAAATGGGCAAAGCCGAAAACTTTTAAGTTCTTTGTGTCTTTCTATAACGAAGTTACACCAAAGCAGATATTTACTAAAAATGTAACAAACAGAACTTTTATGGAGGGAAGCACATCAATACACTCAACATCTTCGGTGAAAATGTGCAGTTTTACATGAGTAAGTATCTGGAAAAGGAAAAAATACCGATGCCGATCTAAACACCAGGAGGCCAAACTTGCGCCGGCCCCACTTCCTAGTTTTCAAAACTGCATCCAGCGCAACCAGAGGTAAACAAGGGAATCGCCAGCGTCCAGGGGCACTGGCATTGCCTACCTAAGCCGCACACTTAACTTTGACTCCAAATGGAAGTTCCGTCCCACGAGCTTCTAAACAGGAAAATTATATGATGGCTGACAGTAAAGTAATTTAATTGCACTGTTGCTATGACAACACGCTGCTCTCTTTCTGTTTAATTTCCTTATTTGCCAGTATCCTCCCAAAGGGCCGTATCACTTCATGATTTTTTCCCCTGTCTCTCTCTCTCTCTCCCCCCGCTCCAGGCAGCGGGGGTGACCGGGCGGCCGCGGCCCCGCGGAGCCCCCTCGGGCCGGCACGGAGAGCCTGCAGGGAAGTCCGGCGGCGCCCGGCCGAAGAGCGGCCCGCAGCGGGGCCACCGCGGGCGGGCGGGGTGCCCGGCGCAGCCCCCGCAGCGGCGGGGCCCGACTGGGGCCACAACGGGGCGGGGGATGTGGGGTACGGGGGGGCCTGCCAGCGACGCCCGTGGCAGCTGCAGCGGCGCCCCGCCGGCAGACAAAAGAGAGCCGGTCGCGGCGAGCCCACGTTTAAGCCGGACGAACGCGTTTAACCCGCGGCAGCTCCGGCGGACGCGCCCCGCACGCGCGCCCGCCGCGGCCGGAGGGGGGCGCACCGGGGCGGGCCCCCCGCCCGCGCTGCCACCGCACCCGCCGCGAGGGGGGGCGGGCGCCCATTGGCCGCGGCCGCAGCCAATCAATGGCGTTGCCAGGCGACCGGGGCTGCTCGGGCCGGGCGGCGCGCGCCGCGCACCCCGCCAATGCCGGCCAGGTGACACCGGCCCGCGCGGCCCCGCGCGCCCCGCCGCACGTGCGCGCGCGTGCCCCGAGGTCCTTGCCCGGGCGCCTCCGGGACCCCCGGCGGGACGAGCTCGGGCCGGGCGCGGCCCCGCGGCGCGGGCACGGCCGGGCTCGGCGGGGTCACGGCGGCGCGCACGCCGGGCCGCGCACCAACTCCCGACCAAGTTGTGGCGCGGGGCCGGGCCGAGCCGGGCGGGACCGCACCGCGCCGCTGACCGCGGCCGGCCCGCACCGCCCCGCGCAACCCCCGCCAACAACAACAACAGCAACTTACCTGGCAGGGGGCGGCGGATTCACCGCGGCCCCTTCATGGCAGTGGCACAAAGTTTCATCTGACGGAGCCGGGCATGGCGCGCCCCCGCCTCAGCCCGAGCCCCGGGGGTGCCGCGGGGGTCCCGGCGCACGGGGCTCCGCCGCCTGCATGGGGCCCGACTGCCCCACGCCCGCCCCGCGCTCCCGACGGGCAGCGGTCCGCCTCGGTGCGAGCCCGAGAGCGAGAAATTGTTTCCACTGCAAACAAAAAAGGCGACACATGACCACGGAGGGAGGGGAGAGAGGGAAAACGTGGGCTGGGCCAGCCGCGACGGGAGAAGCCGCGGAAGGGAGGGCCGCCGGCGGTGGGGGAGGGCGGTGGTTCCTGCCGGTCGCCGGCGGGGACCCGGCCGTGCCCCCCGCAGGGCGCTCGCCCACCCCGGCCCCCGCCCGGCGTCCGGGTCGTGCCGGGACGGCGGCGCTGGCCGGCGGCAGGCGGATGTCCGAGGTCGGGCGGGAGGCGCTCGGGAAGTCCCGGTGCGCAGAGAACCGGCAGCCGCGGCGCTCCCACTTGTGCGAGTCTCCTTTCCCCCCGCCCGGCCACACCGACCCCGGCTGTACTCGCGGTGTACACCGAAGGCACCGACGAGCCCCAGGAACCCACTGGGCTTAGCATAGCGGAGCCCTGCTTCTACCTCTCCCGCAAGAGGAGCGGAGGAGGCATCTTTCAACACCCTCCAAGTGGGCAGGTAATTCCTGCCGAAAACGGGCGAACCTGCCGGCCCGGCGGCGCACACGAGTCTGCCGGCCGGAGCCAGGCACCTGCCCCGCTGTGTGAGCGGGAGCCGGGCCCTGCGGGGTGTGCGGGCAGCGACAGTCGCGGATCCCGCCCGGCGGCTCGGCTGCTGGCTCCGGCCACCGGGAAACTACGGCCACGGCCGTGGTGTGCGGTGCACAGTATAAAGAACCGTGTTGCAGAAATCTGCAGTAACTGCCGACGGAATGGGGGGGATATTTCCTGAAGGAAATCTGCTTTAAAAGAAGGCTTGACTCAATTAGGAAATATGGTGCATTTTCTCCTCTGCTACCCTACCCTGACATAACTAGTATTAACTTGAGTAAAAAAACTTGAGTAAAAAAACCCTTGCCATCAGTTGAACTAATTGAAGGGAACTAACTTGATTTAAAAATAAAGAAGTTGTCCAGTCTAGACAGCACTAGGTGAATGTACAGTCTCCTATACGTTACATGCCAGATCTCAAGTAGCTTCACTGATTTGCAGCACAAAATTAGAGTATGGCTGTCTACCTGCAAAACTAGTACATGGAACTGTTTCGTAGCCGGTCCACAAAAATCAAACATTTTCCACTCTGGGTAAATAACGCTCACAGATATAGCATACTATAAAATAAATTCTCCTTTCACTACAGAAAA
Source organism: Fringilla coelebs (assembly GCF_963513975.1). Taxonomy (NCBI): domain Eukaryota; kingdom Metazoa; phylum Chordata; class Aves; order Passeriformes; family Fringillidae; genus Fringilla; species Fringilla coelebs. Next base: position 17,563,478 of record NC_140034.1, on the reverse strand, counting down.
TGCCTGCTGCAGAAATGTATAAACAATATCACTTAAGTCAGAAATACACGTATCCTTCCCAGTGCAGTCCTCCCTGGACACAGAAATTGTCACTAAGCTAGGAAGGAAAACATTTTAGCTGTTTTATTTAGAAAAGTTAGAACAGCTGCCCGAAGACCTTTAGGGAATTCTGCATTACTTCCCAATGGATGGGTGACCTCCTTTAATCTGTTTAACACTCATGAAATTCCCAATTTTAGATAAGAGTGGCAAGCACCTCATTCTCAAAGTGCAGGGATAAGAAGCATTTCATTGATTCTCTGGAACTAGAAATTCCTGTCATAACTAGCTAAGACTTCTTTTGCCGATAGCTTTCCCTCCCCTACCCAGTGAACTGCTATTTCACATTCTTGCATATTTTCAAGAAGACACACCAGCAGCTGAATTGGAGAATGGGAAGAATACCTATCAGGCAGCAGGGTATCATCGTTACCCACTGGCAATCCTGCCCTGTGACTCCACCAGCCCTGACACTCCAACAGTCAGCAAGACCATTAGTTTACGCGGTTCTTATCTCATGGCCGTTTGGTTTCAAACCCAAACTAAATTATCAAGGCATAACTCCACCCACCTGAATTTACTCCAAATGCTTCAGACATTTTTCTGAGTGAATCAACATGCCTCTTTATTGGCAAGCAAGGAGATTTATTGCATTTATTATCACTTGTAAAAGTCAAGTGTCTTGAAAGACTACCAAGAAGAATTCAGCTAATGAGAAGTATTTCTGAAGTGAGAAGGGGGAAGCCTCATGAGATGCAGGGTAGTACGCAAAGAAAATTATACCCTGAATACATTATGTATGCATCCTATTCAGCTCAGTTCTGTTCAGAATTAGTGGCCAAATTCTCCATGAATATTGGTGGAATATGATCAGTTTCAGAGTTTTCTGGTTTTTCCATGGCAGGTAGAAGTTTCCCCAGAGTGCACACTAGAGATTGCATTGAAGGGCCACTGTGAGACATTTGCTGTGTAGACAGAAAAGCCGGCATGATCAAGCACAGGGCCCAGCAGCAGGTGGCGGAGAAGGTTAGGAGAGCAGGGGGCAGGCTGCCTGCTGGGTCGGAGGGCTGCCAGACGCTGCTCCCCGCTGAGGCGTCCCGTGAGAGGCAGCAGTGCGGGGCAGCCTCTTGCTGGCTCCCACTCACCCCTGAGCTCAACAGCAAGTGGAGCTGGCGACATGCAGAGTAGTAGAATACCAGCAACAATGTAAACACTACTATCTTGCCTCTCAGGATGACTGTTCCCCAACTTCTGACTCTTTGCTGGAATACCTAATACAGCTAATTGAGGAAAGGAGCACTCAGTCTCATGCAGCTCCATTGAAAGAACATTAACTGCTGGCTTAGAGACTAGAGCAGCAGCAGAACAACTAATGTATGGCCATCAAGTAACTAAATACTCACTGTAATCTCAGGCAAGCCCCCAAATTTATTAGGGTGTTGATTTCCCCATTTCTGAGACAGCAATAATGCTAATTCATTTAGCATAAGATTTGCAACACTGACAGATGAAACTGTTTGTACATCAAGACCAAAGTACTTGCCGTACTGAAGGCTGATTAGAAGTTCCAACAGTGCAGAGCTGCACTTTAGCCTTGTGGGCTAATATACAACAGTCTAATCTTTCCACTCAGATTTCAGAATACCAGCTGCAGATGTTGCAGTATCTTATTTAATGAGGATTTCCAGCCATCTCTCTATACTCCTTTATCTCTTATCCTCCTCTAGATTGGAATCCCTGAAAATTTCCCACAAGCCATTGAGCACACAAGCACAGCTAGGGTCACGGGCTCATCTTCCCCCCTCAATCTCCGTCTGCTGGGAACATCTTTCTTTGCTAGTATTATGACCATGTGTCATGGTTTAACCCCAGATAGCAACTAAATACCACATAGTTGCTTGCTCCCCCTGCCACACACACACTGAGCAGAGGAATCAGATTTAAAAACAACAACAACAACAACAACAAAAACCCTTGACTCTTGGGTTAAGATAGGAATAGTTTCGTAATTAAAAAAAAAAAATTATTATGATGATAGTAATAGTAAGGGACAGAAAGAGAAATAACACCCAAGAGGAACAAATAATGCCCGATATATTTGCTCACCACCTGCTGACAGATGCCCTGTTCATCCCTAAGAATTATTGGCCCCTCCTGGGCAATTTCCCCACAGTTCATATACTGGGTATGATGCTCTATGGTATGGAAAATTCCTTTGGCCAGTTCAGGACCCCTGTCCTAGCCATGTTCCTTCCTGGCTTCTTGTGCACTGCTCACTGTCAGAGCACAGGAAACTGAAAAGTCCTTGACTTAGGGCAAGCACTGCACAGCAACAACTGAAACATCATTGTGATATCAACTTAATTCTCATTCTGAATCCAAAAATACAGCACCACTGTCTCAGCCAAAAGCAGGACACCATGTCACATAACCTTATTAAATACTTCTACTTTCTGCTTCTAGCCTCACCTGCCACACTTCAACAGTCCTGCACTATTTATCCTCACCTTTAAACCCCTCTTCCTAACTTGGTCTCCAATTACCATGTCTTTATTGACTGGTGTCCTTGTCAATGTTTATTCTCTCTACATCAGAGTCAGATTTCTTCCCTGAAGTCTGCTGCAAGTTTGCCAGCAAAGCTTGCTCATTAGGACTTAGAATTACACAGCTGTACAAAAAACCCTCCTCATTCTTAAGGATCCTGATGTACTTTTCAAAGAGTGATGTGGACAGGGCTGCTGACTCTTGTGATCAGACCCTCAGTTGGGACACAGCTCATGCCCTGGCACCTGTACACTGACCATCTCATTTTGTGTCAGTTCTTCCCCCATGCAGAATGACTGGTTGTCCCCATCAGTCTTGATATTTCTAATCCTCTGTTTTCTCTGAGGCAATGGATTTAATTTTGTACAGAGCACAAGCACACTGGACAGCTTCAGGAACTTATAAAAACTAAATAATGAATACAGTGTTTATTCATTTCTGCTTTCACAACTCCTGTTCTCAGCATTCTTCTCCTGCAGTATCAACACTTCTTTATTTTTAACCACAGCAGACCAGCCTGGTTTTGTTTTCTGCACTATGCCTGCTTTTGGGGCAGAGAAACAGCAGTGTCTGAATTCCTGGCACAGCAGCCAGGAGTCTCTGACTGTACAGAGGTAACACACCTAATGGGCTGACAAACAGTGCCCTGCTGCCCTGAAAGACAGCAGCTCTGGCTTCACAGCTGCTCTGAGTGCAGTTATACCCTGCCTGCCCATCCCATGGCTTTTGCAAGCATGCCTTCCTATTTCTTCACCCAGCAAGCACTAAGCTATAAGCTGCACATGCAGGGAAGGCCCAGCTTACTCCAGCTTACCAATAGATCTATCTTTTGCTCATTCACTCAAGAACATGGAATCAGATTTACAAAGCATTTTCCCAACCTTGCATTTAATTAGTCTTCAAGTTCTCATTTTCCCCAGCAGGCAAAACCCAACAGAAACAGAACTGAATCTGTGAGAAAACGAGCACCAATACAAAGCTTCGTAAGAAGTCTAAGCAAACAAAACTATCTACAGTATTTCTGTTTCACAGGCTAAAATAAAATTAATTTCTTCCAATAAAATCCACAGTTTTTATTAAGTAGCTCCTTTATAAATTAATGTATGCACATTTCTGAAGTTATTGTAGTAACGCTTGCTGTTTCTAGGAAAATGAGTATACTTAGTGCTAAAATTATATGCAGCTGAGAAGCTACCAGCAATTGTGTTTCTGTGCATGAGTGTGGTGGGAGGACAGCATCATGCATGCTCGTTTGTCCTACATATATTTGTTAATATGGGTCCATATGAGAGACACTTTCACAGTGTAATTACCCAACATACAAGGACCCCAAGCACAAAAACCTAGCTTATACTGGCAAAGAGAAGCTTCTGCAACTGCAGCTTATTTTAGTAGTGTCTTTTGCTATAAAGGTCTGAACTCACCCAAGTAACTCAGTTGGTGCATTAACTGTAATACAAGCCAGTATTTCTGGTACAGGTGCGGTGTTTAAAGAGGCTGAAAAATGAAGGAACTATGTTCTGGAGTTTGGTGCTCAAACTCTGCTATCTGCTGTAAAGGTGCAATGCCACAAGATGTGGCCTGGCGTTATCTCAACATCTGTATTCACCATTTGGTAGCTGAAGTAAAACTGACAAGTAATCAGCAGAACCAGAAATCAACTGTATTTTTGTTCCCAAAAGCAGTGTGGAGGAAAAGCAGCAGCCAACACTGCAGACAAGTAAAGATCAGAAGTTTTGGGGAAAACTACAGTTGAAAACCATGTTGTTTTTATAAAACTCCCAAACTGCATTGACAAGTGGAATTTCTAAAACTAAGACAAAAATGTTTCAAGTTAACTTCTCAAATTCTGCCTCAGCTTTCCTGAATACAAACTGTTCACTTCATCAGTTATTTTGTGAATTTGCCCTTTATTTGTGTATCTATGCATCCAAAATTAAGTTTGCAACAAGACCTCACAGGTACTGAAGTTTGTGTTCACATCTCATCAACTGAAGTTCTCAGCAACTGACACTAACACAGTTTACCATCACTACTGCTGTAAGCCAGAAGGCAATTATTCTCTGACCATTTGCCTGTGCCAGGTGCATTTCCTAGCCACAAGTAGACTTGTATGAGTCCCAGCTTGATTTCCAGCTTTTTGTAACACAGGATATTCCAGGGCTCTTTCCTCTACTCACTACTTGGCTCTACTCTTCCTGCACGATTCTTGAACACTGTTCCCAGAGGAAATCCTGTGAAACACAGATTCCCATATTGCACAACACAGAGACAACTATGAGAGCCTGCATGAGGTGGTGCAGGGATGAAGCACAAGCATGGCTGTGCTGACCTACAGTTGTGTCTGCAATGAGATGCTGAGAAGGTGCAGGTTGTGGGAAACACACTAAGTGCCATAAAATGAACGAGCAGACTTCTATCCTTGGTGTGGTTTTAGTGCTACAGACCAGCTCACCGAAAGCGCCAGGGAGCAAGGGATAGAAAGCAATGAAAAACTGCAGTGGAAGGACTAAAAAGAAGTCAGTACCATCTGCAGAAAGGTTCTCTCTTGTCCTGCACTCCCCTTCACAGCCACAAGTGGGGTGGCCTCCAAGGCAGAACCAGAGAGCAGCCATCAGGCAGAGCAGGTAAGCAAGATTTTGGGAAGAAGGAGGAAACCTGGCACAGCAAAAAAAGCACAGTTCAAGTACCCACATCCCAGCAACCACTTTTGTGGCCAGAGAACCACCCCACTGGCTGCTACATTCATGTCCTGCGAGGTGGGTTTCCCTGAAAGCAGCTTTTGGCTTCTCTATGGTGACAAGCATGCATTATTACAATGGACTGACTTATTCCCTGGGACATTAATTTCTGCCAGGCCTTTTGGCACTGCCCCAGTCTTTCTGGCAACAGGTAGCTTCAGTGAGCAGCTGCAGTGATCTGGGAGGTATGGTGCATCTGGCACCTCACAGACTTTTTGCAGGCAAATTTCACATTCCACAGGTTTCTCACAGGGATGTCACAAGGATGGGGTAGGTCTCTCAGCTGCTGAAGCACTATGAAATAATCTTGGGAATGTTTTTCTCTTTAAATCTGCAGTCTTGTAAACATTGATAATAATCCCTTTTTTTAGGTTCAGCTAGTTCCAGCACAGTTTAGCACTTCCATAAGCATTTCAAGGACAAAAAAATGTTATGGCTATGTTCTGGTTTAATCTCAGCCAGCAACTAAGTACTATGCAGGTGCTTACTCACTCCTCCCATGCCTGGTGGGATGGGAAGGAGAATCACAAAAAGGTAAAACCTGTGAGTTAAGATCAGCTTAATAAATAAAATAAAGTACAATATTACATTAATAGTAGTAGTGAAAAGGAAGATATGAGAGAGGGAGAGAGAGAGAAAGAAATCCCCAGATGGACACAAAAATGATACACAATACAATTGCTCACCACCTGCTGAGCAAGGCCCAGCCTGTACCCCTGCAGTGATCAGCCCTTTCCAGCCAACTCTCCCGGTTTATCTACTGGGCATGATGCTCTTTGATATGGAATATCCCTTTGGCCAGTTGCACTCAGCTGTCCTGGCTGTGCTCTCTCCCAGCTTCCTGTGCACCTGCTGGCTGGCAGAGCATGGGAAACTGAAAAGCCCTTGACTTCAGCTGAGCACTGCACAGCAACAAGTAAACCAGCAGCGTGCTACCAATGTCATTCTCATAATAAATCCAAACCACAGCATTGTATCAGCTACTAGGAAGAAAATTAACTCCATCATAGCCAAAATCAAGAAACACTGTAACAAAATTTGTAAGAACATTTGAGGAGAAAAGTCACTTTTATTGCTTGTATGCAAGTAGAGGGTTTTACTTATTCCACATCACCTGTCACATAATCTTTGATATTCTTTTTCACAACGCAAAACACCCCCAACATGAAAACAACACAGTAACAAACCAAATATTACATGTAAGAAGAAAGAAATCAGCCACCCCTGTAAAAAGCCCGGCAGGTTATTGGAGCACTGCTGGGCAGCAGAGCTGGGGTTTCAGCAGCAGACAGGCCAGTCGGGCTGTGCCAGGCAGCCGCTGAGCCGTCCTTTTGTCGTGCCTTCGAACAGAAGACCCATGTAATGACAACCACAAAACTCACTTAAGCTCTGAAAAGGTGACTAATGAGCTCATTCATACTGCCTATAAATTATTCACTACAACACTGAACCCACTGAAGACAAATGGCAAAGTAAACTTTAAATACAGAGAGCAGGAGCCTCCTGTGTTGTCAACTTCTGCCTGTAAAACTTTTTGCAATGCAACAGACACTTCACTGACTTCTGCCCCTTTGTTAAAATCACTCATATGTTCAGACCTTGTTTTTTACTACCTCTAGCAAGAGTTAAGACAGCTATAAGTCCTACATATTTATTTTGCCACTGCCAAGTCTTTTTCTTTAGTAGTTCCAGGTAATCACAAAGAACTACACATAACTTTAAATTACATTCTTCAGAAATTAAAGTCTCACCTCAAAATGAAGGCCAGGTCTAAAGAAGTAAGAAGACAATAGCACATGCATGTTTAATGAGAAGCAGCTCATCTCCAGAGCCTGCACTTACTGATACTTCTGTGAACATCTGTAATTTGTAACACTTTCATTTCTTAGGTGCTGGTCTCAAAAAGCTTCTGATATGTTTAGAAACAGTCCATTTGTAAGAATGCTTTTGTTATTCTTTTTAGTGTGAACTAATGGTTGGATGCTAGCAGTAGGAGTGGTGGAGTTTGCTGCTGTGGTGGTTGGAACAGGAATTTATTCTCTTCAAACAGTACTTTTCTTCATAAGATAAATTACTCACACCATTTATAAGTTAAATTTAGTAACTTGTTGCAGGTTGAACTAGGGAAACAGAGTGAACTACAGAGTGACATTAAAGATAATGTCTTATGTGACATATCTGATCTTCGGTGGGAAAACATTACTTGCACCTCTGGTTACACAATCAACTCCAAAGGTCGGAACAACCAGATAAAAGGGAAAGACAGGAATTACATTGCTAAAGTCCACTAGAGTATAAAGTAAGGTAAAGTAAGGGACACATAAGAGACATCAAGGTGATACTTAAACAGAAGAAAAGAAAAATGGCTAGCAAAAGAAGTTTGAAAATGAAATAATTATTCCAGATTTCACTAATCACTGTCTTTTTTCCAAACTGTCAATGTAATTAAGCAGACTAAGAAATTCTGCACTACTCAAAGACAAAGACTTGACCACCTACCAACAACTATGTGATTTGTCTTCATTTATTTAAATCCATGATTCTGAAATTACCAGAGATGCACTGAAACCATGTTGCCCTATTAGTACTGCTCTTTGAAACGAAAAAAGCAAACATAAGGCAGCAATGGAGCAGCCTACATCACATGGCATGCAGGCCAAATTTTGAAAAGCTGTTGTGTTTTAACCCCAGTCTGCAGATAAGTCCCACACAGCCACTTTCTCACTGCCACCCCAACCCCAGTCGGAATGGAAAGGAAAACTGGAAAAAGGTATAGCTCAACAGTTAAGAACAACTTAATGACTGAAATAAAGATAATAATAATAATAGTAATCATAATATTGATATGAACAACAGTAATAATAATGGATGAACAAGGGATGCACAATACAATTGCTCACCACCTGCTGACTGATGCCCAGCCCATACCCCTGCAGTGATCAGCCCCTGGCAGCCATCTCCCCCCACACTGAGCATGATGTTTGATGGCATGGAATATCCCTTTGGCCAGTTTGGGTCACCTGTCCTGGATGTGCTCCCATCCAGTTGATTTCTGGACCTGCTCACTGTCAGAGAACAAGAAAATGAAAAGTCCTTGACTTAGGGTAAGCAGTGCACTGCAATACCTAAAACATCAGTGTGTTATCAATATTACTCTCTTATTAAATCCAAAACACAGACCTCTACCAGCTGCTAGGAGGAAATTAACTCCATCCCAGCTGAAACCATAACAAAAGCTCTCCATCTAGTGAGATTCCTACCCCTCCTGTAACTGAAGGGCGTTGGCAAAGGGCTACACTGAAACCACAGACCCCACTAACCTGCCTGGCGAGGGGCGTTCACTCCCAGTTCAGTGGTGGGAAACAGTGGCACTTCCTGCAGCCGGCTCCCCACACCCTGCTCCTCATTTCCCTAATGAGGCCCAGCAGTGATGTCAGTTTTGCCCGAGGCACGATTTGGTCTAAATAATAACAAACATCAGTTGGCTACATAATCAGAGGAATGCCAGATCTGGGGGAGTATCAGCAAACAAACTGGCGGGACAGCTTTTAACTGCGTGCAATGAAGTCTAAACTTGGCTACAAATGTCAGTAAATCTCTTGACTGGTCGATGCCAGTCAATTGCTGAGAATGCCCTGGATGGCTTTGACCCAAGAGGTCACCTGGGAGGGTTCATGAGATACTGGTCTCTGCAAACACCCGTAAGACTGCTGTGCCATGGGTATGGCACACAGCCAGCATTGGGTAACGCTGACACTACTTTGGGGCCAGCTGGATTTTGCTGGGCACCAGGGCAAGTGCAGCTCAATCCAAAGCCACCCTGTGGCTGTCACCTCTACTGGAAAACTGGTCCTGCTACTCCTCCTTCCTCTTGGCTCTCCAAACAACATAATCTCACAGCCCTCAAGATCCCAGTGGATGTCAATTGGTGGGGAATGCTGGGCTACTCTGTACTTTGATCATATCATTACAACAAACTGTAGGTATTTTTTACCTGCATGTAGAAAATTCAGATGTTCACAAAGCAAAAAACTTATAGATTCAACAAACAGGAAAAACTGTGGCCCCTTTAAATCGCATAATACCTACTTATGAAAGAAATTGCCTCTCTGCTCATCCATTACCATGTACAGGTCTCAGTCAAAAAGAACCCCAAGATTTATATGCTCCAGTGATTACAGGGTAGTCACTTTGCCGAGTGAGAAATCTGTAAGTGCTGACCAGATGAGGCCAGAGAGTACACACATCTCCCTTACTTTTATGTATTTCTGTTCATTATCAAAACCTCTACAAAAATGCAGAAGGCAAAACAAATGGGCTGAAACAAGCGCTGCCATCAGTAAGTTCCTAACTGTTCTTCTGCTACAGATCCGGTCTTGCACACTTCTTGTACACAGCCAAGGTTGACTCAGAATTCCCACACACACATCAGATTTAGGGAGCCAGAGACATGCTGCACTCACATGTGAAGTGTGGGTCTACAGTTGGGCCCTTGGTGATAAATGTGTTTGTGTTTGTGAATACACACCACGGCAAGTGTGTACTCAACGCTGTTCGAGAGTAGGATTTTAGTCATCAAGTACCCAAAGGGGGTCCTTACTGAGTTAATCGGTTCTCCTTGAGCCATTTCTTCTCTCATAGGTTGGGCAGATGGAATAAAATCTTGAAATTGGCCAGGTGGAAATTTATGCTTGCCTTACTGAGCGGGAAGTGTGATGCTGGCGCCTGCAGAGTCCTTAGGGAGCTGGGCTGAAGCTGTCCTCAGGTACCCCAGTGCTCTGTGGCTCTGTGAGTTATTTGATTGCATCCTTGGATTTATGCCAGTGCTAATCAGCATCCAACCCTCTACCTTTATTTCTTCCTTACCCCCCTGTCACATAGCTCCATTTAATGTTTACTGTAAGAGTTGAAGAAGCCAGTCAGAGCAAAGCTTCTCTTGCTCACGTCCTCATTCTAGCCAAATCCTAAGGAAGAACATGGCAAATGCACAGTGATACTCTGCAGCATTCTCCTGTACTTCCAGAGACCTGCTGCTTAAAAGCTGAAGCTAAAGACGCAATCAGATGTTGTGGTGTGTTGTAAACCCAAAGATATTTTTTTCCTTTCAACTTCAAAATGGTTCCTGTAAGCTTCATCATCAACAACAGCCTGTAGCAAGAAGTTCCACGCTTTAACTACTGACTGTGTGAAAAAAATTCTTCCTTTGCTTTAAATGTGTCACCTCATAGCTTTGCTTGAAAACCCTATTTCTTGTCTATAATGGTAATTGTCATATATCTAGGACACATGACTCAGGTCTATGCAGAGTTTTCTCAATTTTATAGTACCTTCCTACTGCTCCAGCAGTGCTACTAATAACCTGCATTTCACCCTCTGAAATAACTACAAGTATACATAAACATCAGAAAATAATACATAAACATACCTATCCATGACCATCTAATCGTACAGTCAAAATTATCAGTATTGCATCTACCTAGATAAAAGAAAAGGGAGTTACTTTTCGATAAAATGGTCCTAACAACATGTTCTCCTTTGTAGTCTCAGCCTGTAGCTTTTTCCTTTAAAGATTCATGTGAAATACCTGGAGCTTTTCTAAGCACTTAATATGTCTATACAAAATATGGAAGCCGATCATTCCAGCTGATGATATCTTTATCCATGAAGAGAACAGCAGCTGGAAGATGCTGCCTCACACGAACAATAACTGTAACAGATCAGCCCCTATGCAGGTTTAGGCCTTTAAAAAAGCTGCAGGTTCAGAGCTACCAAACTTCTCAGGCTGCTCCACTAGAAGTCCGTGCCTCTGGCTTCCAACTTGCATCTGCCTAAGATAGCAGGAGCATGGCCAAGGTGGAAGTGGTCTGGGAGATGAGGAAGCACCATGGAGCATGGTGGGAAGGGCTACAGGGGAGCAACAGAGAGAGATGGAAAGGGTGATTTGGAACTAGGGTTTCAAAGGGTGATGTGGAACTAGGTCAAGTCCGGGGTGGTCACATGGGAAGCAATGGCCTTGCGTCATCTTCCGCTCAGGTTTCAGCTCTGGCCCCAGTGAAAAGGGCAACAGCCCCCCTCCAACAACCCACAGTCATCATTACACATGATCCTTGTGCTTGGATCGATGGAATAGTAAGTGATAAGCAAGTGTGAACACATGAACTTAATTTCCACCAAGCATCCTCAATTCTTCACTGTGCTTCCAGCCCCTGGGAGCAGTTCCCAGCTACCCTGCACAGTGCAGGGCAGGGGACCTGCCCATTTGAGGCAAAGACCAGCAGTGTGTCAAGGCTTAGCTGGCAGGATGTTTGTGAAAGCAGCTCGATTCAGTCAACAATCTCCCCCTAGAGTCTAAGTACATCACCTCAAAAATATGTCTCAGCTCTTCTGGCATAGAGCCTGGGAACCCAAATTTGCTTCTGATCCAGGTCCTCTAGCTGGCAGTGTAACAAATTGCTGTCCTGCCACCAGGATGAATAAAGTCATTTTTCACTCATTATGTTATTCAAAAATAGAGCAGGAGCTTTATTTAAAACAAGAAAGCAATACACTGGAAATTAACAGAGAAAAATATGCTCTTTTGCTTTATAAACCACAAGGATAAAAGACTGAGTTAGAACAACACAAGTTAATATCCCAAGGAGCTTGAACCAGCAAAGAAGATACTTGGGATACAAATTCTACTGCTTCTGGTCTTGCAGCTAAGCCTAATGCTACATCCATGTCAGGGAGTCTGGCTTTTCCTGCAAATCACTAATATTTTTGCCTGCAGTCTACAGAATGGCTTCAGGCAAAATGGTACAGGTCCATATCAGCTGTTGAACTGGATAACCTATGGTTGTTCTTCCCCTGAAGTGTGCTCTGGTGAGTGACACCTCTGCTGCTCTGACTGCACCTCCCTGGGGTGTGAGGCATCACTCTCTTTCCCAGGGTACAATCCTGCAGCTGCTCCTACGGGCCAGGCAGCCCTGAGATGGGAAGCAGGACCCTGAGAATGAACCCTATTTACCTAATAAACTGTGAGGACTGCTGGACTTCGTCAGCGCCTTTAAATCCCAGCGTTGCTTAACAGCGAGTTAGAGAAAGGCAGACAGATATACCTTGTGTCACCTGATGGTAACATGATTACAGCTGATTCATGTATCAGGAGACACTGCTCTCCCTTCAGCAGGTCTCCCTTGTCCCAGTGAGGAAAAGATGGACTGGCCACACAAGCTGCTCATGCTGACTTGCTGGCCTTTGCCTGCTGGATCTCTCCATCCTGGCCTGTCATCCACCTGCACTAGGCTGATCTACCATCAGCTTTCATTACTGACTGGGTTATTTTTCCTATTAACCTAAATCAATACAATCATACAGTAAACATCCCCAAATTCAAGTCAATATAGAGAATTCATATAGTATTACAGATTTATAGATATTTACAGCTTTGATTAGAGATCCTCAGATGGATGGCGCAATGGAGGCACAGCTAATAGATTAGATTTTCAAATACTGATGGTAACTTGTAAGAAAAGCACTAGAAAGATTCAAAAGCCCAAGTCTTATTGACTTTTAAACGACTTTCAGTGAAGTTAGTATTGCTCCAGCCTCCAAGTACTTTCCAAAGTGCCATCTTATAGCCCTGCCTAAGGTCTGCTTCTCTCCCTGCTGACACAATGCTTGTGAGAGGGGAGGGCAGTTACAGCAGAACGTTCATCTTACAAGATGCTTGTCTTGCCTAGGGGCACCGTCCTGCTCAGAAATGAACATGGTTCTGGGTGTATCTGGCCCTCGGCCATTACACTAAGCAGAACGGCCAAACCAGCTGTGGCTGCTCTTAGTGCTGCGCCCATCCAGCTTTGCTGCCAGCAAGAGATGGCAACACAGGCAACCAAACTGGTGTCTCCCTCTCCTCTGATAGCTCTGCTTTTTATTTCCAATCAGATGAACAAGACAGTAACACACTCTGTTATACACTTCTTTCTGTGAATTATTTCAGGACTGTGCATTGCAAGTACTGGGTTAGGTGATTAGGTCCTACTTCTGTGAGGTACTGATCCCCAAAGGGAACATGCCCAGCTCTGGGTAGACAGAGAGGACACTCAGTACAACAGAGGCCTGAGCCAGCCCAGAGGGATGAAACCACTGTCAAATCATGTCTCTGCAGAATCCACTGCCCACAGGCTTAGACTGTCTCTTGCCACACTCTTGGAAGTACATTTGAGCGAATGTCTTGACTTGGAAGCAAGTTAAAACAAAAGGGAACCACAACATCCTCTCGTGTGGTAATCTCTAAGGATATATCTGCTACCCCCTGCACAGTACAGTGTAGGGACAGCCAAGCCATGACATGTCCTGCAAACAACAGGATAAACTATTGTCCAGGAGGCTGAAGTTCTTCAAGAGACCTCTCCTGGAGCTCACTGGGATACCTTTGGCAGAGCACAATGCAGGAATTCCCCTGGAGACATCAGATTGTTTTGGTTTGGTTCTTTAAAGAGTCTTTTTTAACAAGCAAAAGTCACATTCAAAATATTTAAACTTCCTTTATTCAATTTTCTTTTTAAATCAATGAAAATGTACCAGTAAATGAAAACTTGTATTTTTGTCATGGACTTTTACTCTGCAGAACAGGGACTCTCTGCCAAGAAATGTCTGTAAGACTGTTATACAGTATTCTTCTATTTAAGTAGGTCACCTGACAGGGGAAAATATCTATGCAAAATTTCAGTGAAGCCAACAGATTTCTGATTAAGACTGGCACCTGGCAATAGCTATAGATTTCCACACATTTATCCCTCCCAGCATAGAAGTCATACATCTCCTGCTAACTCACATGCTTATGGAAAAAATCTTGCATACATTAATACAAAATGCAACTTCCTCCAATGCTTTTACATCATCCTCTAGAAAAACAAAACAGCACATATCTCTAACAGAGTAATGAAAGTGGATCAAAAATCCTATATAAGGAGAGACTTCTGAATTTAGCTCCAATTAATTTGACTTTAGTACAGATATGCTTGAGCCAAAAATAAACCCTAGACTGTTTGACTCCCATTTTCTGTTCTAGCCACTACACCACACTTTGACAATAGGTACTTTACATAAATGCTGGTTTCTCTCAATACTACATATTTTCAGTTGCTATTTCAAATCCACTCCACTTCAAGTGGCTGCCACATAAATGTATTTTTTGAACCACAGAGTCCATTTTGACACTTTGCAGAACTGCCACCTTACACAATACAACCCTTGTGATGTATCTAATTCTTAGGGTCTAAATATATGGGGCTTATCTAGATATGGGTTTTATCTAGATGTATTTTGGAATTCATCTATCAGAGTTTATTACCCTACTGACTGCTGCCAGTGGAGTGCAGTCTCAGGCACAGGCACAGCATCCAGAAACACCTGCTTCAAAGCCCAGAAATGGGAATGGGACTTAAGCAAGAGGTAAGATCAGGGAAAACACCAGTAAGAGAAATATCCCAGTATGGCTGCCACAGTTCTATGGAGTCCAGGTCTCACTATTAAGTGTGGTCAATTTAAGAACTTTGGAAGAAAACCCAAAACTTTAGTTGGACATCAGTCTGAGGGCCCAGAAAGGGCAGGTCTTTCCAAATTGGCACCAAACCCTGCACTCTTTATTCTTGGAAAAATTTTGTTTACATTATTACAATTCTGGGTAAGGATTGCAAGATGTAACTCTGAGATCAGACCTCTAATCTTGCCTCTCTGTTTACTGCATTGATTATACTCTTTTAGACTCTGATCTCACCATTCCTGCTTAGTGCAGGCTCCCCTCTATTGGGGATGGTGAATTAAAATGGGATTCAACTGCAAAGCTGAGGCAGAGCAGGGAATGATGAAAACACATCATCTGCCATGAGCAGCCATCACCATGGCTAAATTTAGAATGTAGGCTCCTCAGGCAGAGAGATGATCCGCCATCCCTGTGGGGCACCACTCACACAGTGCTACATAAATATTAAAATAATAATTGATGATTAATTAATAATGGCTTCCTTTTCCTCATGACCATCTCTCAGCTGCCATACAAAATAGATGCAGATCCTTTCTTCTAGATGCAGATACAAACAATCGTTCAAAAACATATCTCCTCAGAGAAAATTCACTTTTCCATTCCTTTTCAAAAAAATAATATTTTCTGCAGCCTCGGACATGAGATTCTGAACCATTCACAGCCACTCTGTTTAAGAAAGAAATATTAATTAAAAATGCCTCAGAAGCCCCAATAAACAAAATAAACGTCAAGAAGGCAAAGCTGAGGTACAGAAAAAAAGAGCAAATCAATTTGTTCCCTCTTGCTCTATTATCACTCTCTAAAGACAAAAGTCTTTTAATAAAACACTGTAGAGATGCTGTGGGGAAGTATCTTAAGGATACCTACATTCCTTCAGTGACCATAGTTACAGACATCTGACTGATCCTACAGCTGCCTTTTATCAGTGTATTGTTCTTGCTTCTGATATCCACAAAATGCTTTTGATATTCACTTTCTGTAGTTAAAAACCTCCAGAAATTCAGCAAGCAACCCACTCCTTTCGCTCATCACCTTGCTCTGACCATCTCTTCCTAATCCAGGGCAGCCTTGCTGCACCTTCACCTCCCCTCAGCAAGCCCTCTTGCTGGTCACTGATCCATCACACTGTCCAGCAGATCTTGTAGCTACTAGCCCTTCTTGTAACCTCCTAGTTAAATAAATTTGAAAAATAAATAAATAGAACAAAAATAAATAAATAAAACAAACACCTGCCATATTTTATTAGCATTTAGCCCTCAAGCTCCAAAGCTGGTGTATGCAGCCTGAGTTCATTCTTCTCCAACTTAGCCTGCTTACTAAATGTCAGATTCTACCAAAGCCCTTCCTTACCAATGACACTACTACTACTCTTCCTCCACAGCCATTTTTCTGTAGGTTGGTGTTCAGGCTTTTTCTCCAAATAACCAGCCCTACCTTTCCCAGCTGCCCAGCACTGCAGGTGTCAACCACCTAGACAACCCTGACCAAGCCTCAAAATCCCATTTAGTTTTCAAGATAATTATTAAGATAATTATGCTTTTTAGATAAAATTGTTTCCTTGCAGAAGAAAATGTACATCATCCAGAACATCAACATTTGTCTATGAAATTTCTTCATGGTATTTTTACTGATAATGAATGCCATCTCTTAATAATCCCCCAGGCCCTCTTTACAGACAATTATTATAAAAACAGATCTTCCTAATGAAGATGGAGTTACTAAGTCCAGAAGTTTCAAATCACTAATCAGGACAGCTGTGAGACTCTGTGCAGCAATTAGTTTTAAGGCAGTTCTAAGATGAAGTTGGCTGGCTTTCTGAAAGGGAGGGATGCTGCAAGCCCACGGACGAGTGACCCCTGGAGGGCTCAGTGTGTGCAGACTGGGGCCTGCTGGCTCACACACAGGACTAAGAGCATGTGAGAACATCACAGGAGGAAATAAAGCAACCAGAGCCCCCAGTGCAGGAAGCAGCACAGGGAACACCTTGGGGAGCCCTGGGGGAACCCCAGCCCTAGGCAGGCATGGGGGGCAGGTGTGGGCAGCACCCACTGCAGAGTCCTCATCATGAACATACAGCGTTGCAAACATGACAGACACTGGGATTCACCAGGATGTCCTGCATATCCTGAACAGCAGCCTGCATGTAAGAAACCACATCTCTAAAGATTTCACCCCAGGAAGTAGTTTTTCCACACTTTTAAAGCCCATAGCAGAAGGATGGCACCTGTTTCCAAGAACATCATCTCATGCACTGGATGATGTTCACAACTATGCTAATGTTAAAAATTCCTGGGCAAACAAGTGAGGGTCCAGCCCTTCAGCCCACATCCTGCAGCTCCCAAGCCCTTCATTCAGGCAGAAGTCTCCTGCCTCCTTACCCAAGGACAGCGTCAACAAATGAGTGCAATTAAAACATAGATAATGCATCTGAACATGTGCATTCCTCATTTATTTAACAAGCACAGTTTAGCTTTAATTATTTATGATAACACTTTAGAAGGAACTAGTAAACACAGTGCTGTAGACTCTATAAAAGTAAGAAAGCCCCTTGCTGCAGGAGACTACTCCATGGAAGTAGTGCTGCTTGGGAACCTCTGATGGGACAGAGACTCAAACCTCACCTAGCAGAGGAATTACAAGGTGCAAGAAATAGGGCAAATGAGAATAATGAGATTGTATTTGACTAAAAACTTTCTATCAGCACGAATGGTCTTATTCAGAGTTGTCTGTGTTGAAATCCTCTCACCTCACATGCACCTGCAGGATGGGTAGGTCCAAGTCGCTCAAGAAATCTTTAGACCTACTCATTCTTCCTCCCTGTCCCACCAGCAAAATCAGAACTTCTTGCAAATCAGTGTATTTACTGTACAAGTAGCTAAGGGGAAGGCGACACTTTGGTCCATTTGAGCCAGGCAATGTGGAATCAGACCCTGCCCCCAAAAAGCCCACAGCCCATATTAGGGATGCAGACATCAGCAGACTGACATGATGCACATGGCAGTTTAGGGCCATCAGTCTTTAGCTCAGCCGGGGAGAAGCTTTGGGAAGGACAGGAGGAGGGAAGGGGCCATAAAAGGAAAGGGCACAGGAGGTCTAGACATGAGAAAAGAGAAAGAGAAGGAGCTAAGAGAAGAGGAGTAGGAGCACACAGCCAGCCACCCCAGGAGTACCCCTTGAGCATCACCTCTGGGCCAAGGCAGTGTGACAGTGTAACACATCTCTGGGCTCTCCCTTTCACAGCAGCAGCACCAGTGTTTGCTCCAGCTGCCCTGATCCCACTGCAGGCAAAGGGATCTCCTGAAGCACACCTCTGATATCCCTTTGTGGACTTCTGCCATCCTTGCTAATTCAGCTATCTGAGGAGGAGCCAAAGCTTTTCCGTCTCCATACTTGTTAGCAAAGCCTCTGTCCTTGTGGACAGTGCTCTCAGAGACCACTGGAAATTTCAGTGGAGGCAATGCAGTAGGAGGGCCCTTTCTCAGTTGCACTGCTGCCTATCAGCTGCCATAATACATGCTGCTGCTCTCTCTTAGCCAAGATTGGTGCACCCAAAGATGTAAAACAATGGTTTGAAACTGCAAGTACTCCGAACTCACAGCGCTAGTCCCTGCCTTCCTGAGACGACTGCAGTGTGTGAAGAAGTTGTGGTGTCCACTGAAATCCATGCATACCAGCTAATGAAGATTATCACACTGAGCACTACCAAGCAATTTCAGGACCCTTGAACTTGAATGAAGAAATATGTTCACCTGGTTTACATGGATCACTGGTGAGTAGATGAATAGTGCTCCGCAGGCTCTGATATCCAACTCAAATCCGTTCTGATGCCCAGGTGTACAGAAAGACAATGCAGCCCCTTCCAGACAGCCATGCACAAACGCAGAGATATTCAAGTGTCAGGCCAACTTGGGATTGTTATTCACCAGGGAAACCTGAGACTAACTTCAGCACTTATCTGGAATCAATTCTTTTCCCCTTACTCTATAAAAGTCAGGCCTCTTCCTTAATGAAAAAGGTGCTATGCACACTAGCTTTGCCTTTTCTATATTTCAACTTAAAGTATAGCTAGCTGTATTTAATAGTTTCACTCCTGCAGAGCAACCTTCTGAAAAGGTCAAAACAGAACACTGGGAGCCAAATTCATCGCTGGTACTACTTCATTGACTTCAGCAGCATTACACCTGGGATAGATCCAGCCCTAACTGCCTCCATTACTGTAAGTGGAAAAGAAGTGTGCCTGCTGTCTTAACTTTACTTTTCAATTGATCTGTTCTCTTCTACCCCTGTGTGTTTCATTGCAATCAATAGGAATATATCTACTAGAGAAAGTTACGGCACAAAACATCTGAATAGCTTTTAAAAACTTGTCTTCTTGGTTTATAATGAACATCAGAGAGACCAGAAGGTAGCAGGCATTCAGCCTGCACTCAAGTGCTTTATCTTTTAGAAGAGGATACATGTAAGCAGCTACCGTAAATGGTTTTATGTATGAGCTACATCATAACCAAAAGAGATCTTCCTTAAAGATTTCCTCTTGACTGCAGGCATGAACTGCCAGTCCTGAAACACAATGTCAAACAGAGGTCAGATATTACAGGGATGGGCACTATAAATGTTTATAAGCAGTTAGATTAGGGGGGAATAAAGTTAACTTCTCAAGGACTATGTTCACATTCATCACATTTTCCTCTGCACCACATGAGCCATGCTGACAGACTCCTTCTAGGCTGAGG
This sequence comes from Fringilla coelebs, assembly GCF_963513975.1. Lineage (NCBI taxonomy): Eukaryota > Metazoa > Chordata > Aves > Passeriformes > Fringillidae > Fringilla > Fringilla coelebs. Next base: position 17,543,895 of record NC_140034.1, on the reverse strand, counting down.
TAAGATTAGAGGAGTCTTATTTGTATTTCAAGTGATTGTTTTCCTTTCCAACAATTCAAAGCTTCTTCCTTCAATTCTTCTTTGCATGCCATGATGGCACTTTAACATTGCACCGGTACCCATTGCTCTGGCTGAAACACCACCCAAAGCACCACTAGCTGAGCCATTTTTAGTAAGTGATTCTGGAAAAAAACCACAAATCAGTCTTCTAGATCAGTTTTGGTCAGCTTTGAGGATGTTATGAAACATGATGACATCATCACCTAGACAGCTCTTAGCATTAAATTTTAGTCATGTAGCTCTTTTAACTTGTCATTTAGCATTTCACTTAACTATTTGGAGAAATATCAGAAATATCTATTAATGCCTGCCATTATTCCAGGTTTTAATTTTTGTTGCATTTCAGTGTCAGGCATCATTACACTGGAAGCTTCTGAAAGACACTATGGACTGTGCCTGGCAGTATGCAGGACCCCCAAACTGGGACATGGGATGGGTGATGGGTTTGACCAAGACATAGAACAAGCAAAACTAAACTGCAGATTCATCACTCCAGCACACATATGCTATACAACATTTTTAGATGGGAGATTTGGATTTTGAGACAATTTACCAACAGAGAGGCTAATTTGGGCCGGAATGTTACTGTGCTCAACTACCTCCACCGCATCTCCTCTGCTTAAGGAAGCTTAAGGTGGTCCCTAAAGCACCAGGCACTAGAGAACATCCATGTGCTACCTCTTCCACAAGATAAAGACCCTTTATCCCAAACTGGCAACCTATGCATTCTCTCACTAACTCCCAGTTTCAAGGCTTTGTTGTGAAATTCAGTAGCAACTCTGTCACACAGACCCTTCACCATTTATCTCATGAAGCTCAGTCAGTACCAGTGACCAGGTCTCATGTGCTAATGGCTGTCATTTAAAGATTGCTCTTAATGTAGAACCAGTCAAGGAAAAAGCAATTATTCTAAGGAATACTATTGTATTGATTTAGTTTGCATTGCTGGGATGTCTTTGCATAATAGATAAGGCATTCATGACCAGCCCTGTGAAAATAATCTTAAGACATAAATAATGAGGCAAGAAGGTGAAAGGGGCTTTTTGCTTGCTCTTCTTCTAAACTGTGTATCACTCACTTTAATGTACTTATTCTGAATAGCTATGCAACTGAGATTAATTCAATTTTCCCACCACAATCAACAAAATGTTCTTCCCTTGATCACTCCACTTCGTACATTACTTTGTGGCCACTTCAGTGTCAAATTCAGCCTTCCCTGCAATACCCAAATGCTTCTAACACAATTTACAGCCTACTTAGAGACTACCTTCTTGGAAATAATGTTAATCAGGATAATTTCTCCTCTTACTTTAAGGAGTTCTTGATTGGGTGCTTTCAATCAGCTGTTAGCCAGAGTTACCTCAGAATTTCTCAACTTCTTATGGGGAAATGGGACAACACCATTTAGCAGTCAGAGAGCATGTTTAATGGATCACGCTAATCTCAGGGAGGGCCTATGAAACTCTAATTTGTCAGGTTTCATTACATTCAATAATGACTCTAATTCTCCTGAAGTGTTCTGCTCACTAGTAAATTATGTACCATAGTTTTGCACCCCATTTTATCTAACTCTGTATTTGGAAAAATTGAAGGCATCTCGTTCTCCATGGCCACTGCCCAGAAGGGGCCTGAAAAAGAGGGGTTAAGAGTTCACTGTCAGATGTATTTATCTCAGAAGCAGGTATAATTCTTTGCAAACAGCTAAGTGTCAGTGAGAAACCAAGCTGATTCAGGGTAATAAAAGCACTTCTGCAAAGCTTTTAGGTGACACTATATCCCTCACAAGCTTTCTCCATCCTTGTGTCCATTTTATCATCTGATACCATCATTACCTTGACCAATCTGCACATTACTTCCTTTCCAAATGGATCGATTTTAAACCAGCTCATCTGCTAATGCTCAACGCAGGTTTGGGTGATTCTTCTATTGTTTCAATTATTTCTTTGAGGAAAATTCAATCCTGTTAAGCAAACAGCGCTTTTATCTCAGCTGAAGATGCGAGAGCTGGGGTCGCCACTGACAGATCAAGAGCTTCGTATGAAACCCTTTCAGCTGTAGCACCCTCAAGTGACAGGGATGTCCCAGTTTAGCTCATTACAAGCAATAGACAGTGTTAACTATAACCTGGCACATTAAATAGTTGAGCTATTAAAATTAACCACATATTTCTGGAGGAAGATGTGCCATCTCAGCAAATGATCTGGTGATCTCCCTGATTTTCATCTGCTGCAGCAAAGGAACGGCTTCCCAAAGAGCCAAACAAAAGGCAGATATGCCTTCACCCCAGTTTCCAGGGACTAATTCTGGTTTGGAGGGAAATGCAGCATTGATTGAGATTCGAAACTGAACCTGTCAGGTTTTCTCAGATGTCTTTGGAGATTTGGCTTAGCAGTCCATAAGTAATGCAGAGTGTGCAGATGAGAAAGCCCCAGGGAGAAGAGAATGATCACAAAGGAATAAATAGAGCAAAATAGATGATCTTCCATTCGCTGCTTGAGGGGCAAGTCCACTGTACTTTCATACCTCTTCACTCCAGGCTAACAGTGCCTATGTGCTTTCTGAACAGAGACCAAAGTGGTTCTGTCCACAGCCATTCCTCTTTATAAGGTACTATATCCTGAATGAGGGCAAAGTAATTTAATTATAAATGTCTCCAGTCACATTTTAAACTCTACAATCATCTTTCAGGATAACTATATGTCAAATTTTGTCAGCTATGCTAAGGATCAGTGTTTATCAAGATGTACCTTTCACAGAGTCCAATGCAGCATTGCTGAAAAGAAACACCAGCTTGGTCTGAGATTCCTAATTTACAGGTATCTTATTCCAGCACTTATATGATTTTCCCAGCCTTGCTCAGACATGCAAGGAGAGCCCGAAAGAACAGCCTTACTGTAAGCATGAGACCAAAGAGTGTCACTTTCTGTTCATTACTGCCTTGAATTCATGAGCCTCATGCTGGAAAGACCATTCTGTTGCCACCAGTGAAGCCTGAGCAGAAGACATACCTTTCCCACACATGACTCTTAGAACTTGCACAGAATAAACCAGGAGGAACTTAACTGCAAAAAAATGTCACCAGAATCCTAGTCAGGTGACAAGCGTCGTTTTACTTGAATCTTTCTAGCCCCCAAGAGAGTAAGTCCTGCTGGAGACTAGGAAACTAGCCCTGTTCAAATCAAGGGGTTCAAATGCCTCTTAAACTTGTAAATGGCTGAAGCTGAATGCAGACTATGTGGGTCTGCCCATCACTAGGCATCTAGAGATGCCCTGGTATGCCAAAGCAAATACAGTAAACAACCCTACTATTTCTACATGGCACTATCATTCTGATTCGAAAAAAGCTTTTCAAGTGAAACGTGCTTTGCAATACCTGAATGCAGAAACAGCTTTCTGTTCTGCAGTGTTTTGCTAAAAATGTTTCAAACGGCCCCTGGTTTCTGTGCCTGGGGCTGATACACACTCACTTCTACCAGCAGCCCCTAGGCTTGAACCCTCAATGAGGAAAAAGCCAATTTGCTGTTCACTGCTTTAACATCAACACAGCAAGAATCAGAGCACTTCTGAAACATCCCCTACGATAGTGTTTGTGACTTGGGCACTTGGGAAATTCACGCCACTTTGAATGATGATGTTTTATTGGGAGAACATCAGAAGTAGCAAGACGTCTTATATTGACATATTGGTTCCACTTTGCTAGACATACAGGATCAAAGTCATCCCTGGCAGAACTCCATAACCTTCAACAGATGGGATAAATTTGGCCCCATATGCCTGTAGCAGCTGGGGACTACAATTGTTTTCCTATTTTCAGCCATATTTTGAGGATACAGAGCCTGATTTTTTGCATGCAAAGAAACTTGAGATTTTGGCATTATGTGCAATACGAGGCAAGCAATTTGTATTATCATACGTGGGCCTGGTATGACTGTTAGGGTCATCTGCAGCACATACCTAAATTTTAAATTAAACATGTGCTATAAATAGCCTAGGAAGAATCAAGCTAGAGATTATTTTATCAGACACTCAGCAATCTGTTTGACTGGCTGTCCTGCTCACTAGACATGGCATCAGAGTCCCTTTTAAATGTAAAATTATGTTTTCTTCATGTAGCTTCCCCTATCATCTATTGTATTCATGTAGAGAGAAGCAGTTTGTAAATACCATCTCACATTCCAAACTATTTACTATAGGCAACTACATCATTGCTTTGTTCAAATAAATTTACATAAATCATTATTAGACTGTTTTATCTTAGGAACTTTATTTTGCTCTCAGAGCACGAATTAAATGCATGCATAAACCAGAATATTTTAGAGGGAGTTATTCCTGAATTGTTTATGAGACAGTAGGCATTTCCACCTAATTTTTCATTCATAATGTAATTTCTTTAGTTTTCTCTGTATAGTTAAAAACCACACATCTATTTTGCTGGGGTTTCCCTGGAAGTGTGCAATAGAATAGATGGCTGTGCTGCAATCTGTTCATCCATCAGCCAGTGCTTCCTTTGACTCACTCCACATTCTGCTCAAAACACGTTGTGGGAAAGGCCAGGAACAACAGTAAGTCCCACTTGCTGCTTGACATGATCGTATTAGGAGTAAACTGTTGTTGTTAACCAAAATTTGCAAATGAAGTCATTGGAAAATAAATCTATTTCTAGTAAACATTTCTGTGTTTGGATTAATTGAACAGAGCTCTCAGAGTCCTCGCTAGCTCAGATTTACAGCACAGCACCCACCCATGCATCTTGTACCGAAAGGCACTGTTCTTGTTAGCCTTACTCAATTATAAACACACACATCCTAATTGTGCTTGACTCACGGACTACAAGGAGTGGATGGAGAAGAAAAGCAGTGGCCACAGTCACCCAGTAACTGCCCCTCAAGCCCAGCACTTCACCTTGCCCAGCCTGAAGGTGCAGCAGACCAGTGCAGCACAGGCTGTCTGTGCCCTGTGCCCCAGGCTTACATCCACTCACCAGTGCCACAGGTGGGAGCTGAATAGCAACCAGCACCCAGCAGCTCTACAAGAATCCTGTCCTGCTCACCTCCACCCTCTGCCCCAGAGCCAGCCTGCAGGAGCAGTCCCCTGCACAGGCACTGGTTTTGAGAGATCTGGAAGGCCCATGCAGATATTAGGTCTCCACACCAGGCTGCAAACTCCTGTTAAAAGCCCAGCTGCAGCTTTTCCAGCAATGCCGCCACCACTCCCACAGCTCCCTGGTGTGCCACAGGATCTGACACCTCTGCACCACAGCTGTTTTGTGCCACAGACTTGACAAGAACTTCTGCATGACCCTTTCTTCTTCCAGAAAGGCAGTATACCACATGTCTGCTGTCACATTTACTCCACTTGCATGTCCTGTTGTAGGCATTGCTGGTATGTCTCAGCTGCCAGCCCATCAGCTACACATCAGTTTAAACAGACATGAAAAATGCAGCAGAAGCAGAGACACAGCTGAGAAATGTGTATCAGCATTCAATGCAAATACCATCTGCCCTCGTGGTGTTTCACTCTTGATCCCAGAGATAACAGGGAGTTGTGCAAGGTGTTGTAGAACTACATCTGGGTCAAGCCGGGAGTGTAGGAGAGGTTTAGGCCAGAGAACACTCTCCTTCAGAGAGCATAACTTGGTGTTAGCATAGATAAATAACTCTGCTATTTGGGATAAAGGGTGGAGGGTGACTGCAGATAGTAGAAAAACCTCTTTCAGGTCCTTGCCTTTCTCATTCCTGAGCATTCCTGTACTCAGAAACCAGTGGAATTTCATGCAGAGCAGAAGAACCAAATCAAATCTCTGCTTTTACTTAATCGAAATATACAGCATATCCTTATGGGTCTGACCAGATCAGCTCTCAAACTAGCATATCACAGAAAATTGCATCAAACACAGAGGCTTTCCATCCCACAGCCACGGTAATACCGTGTGAATAGCAAGTAACTGAGTACCGGGAACCCAGTGAAGCTTCAGTAATACAGCCATGGAAGATGGCAATAATTTATCATCTCTGCTGTAGTCTAATCCCAGATGCACCATTTGCTAATTTATTTCCATATGTACCTGGCAGACAGATTAATCAGCCATCTCTCTCTGAAACCTAGATTGCACTTTATCCCTTTAGTAAGCAAGAGAAAATGAACGTACACAGCAAAATAAGAGTCCCTTACAGAGGAGCTTTGTCAACCTTTATAGCTTGTGGTTTCCTTTTTCAGCTTAACAATGGCTTTTCAAAAATCTAACACCCAAATCTACTTCCACATCAGTGCACTCCTCCATCTACAGAAGTCTCTTTGCTAACGCTGGTGAAAATGAAGGCCGAGATAGAGAAGGCACATCCCTTAGATTTCTAGGCTCAGCCGGAGACAGCAGTATTGCCCAAGGAGAGGGCAACAGCCCTGCACTAGAGCCAGGGCCATCCTCACAGACAGCAGTGACTCCTCTGAGCCAAGGAGGCTGTTTCTCTGCCATGGCTTGCAAAGGAGCAAAATCAAGATAATAATATTTTACAAAACATTTTGAGCTCTACTGAACTAATTACTATTATCAGCAGTAATGTGCTTCTGATACACTTAGCTCTTCTTCTGGAAAACTCCACAAAGGGGCTGTGCTTGCTGGAGCCGAGCAGCTGTTAGCACTTCAGCGATGTTATTGGTAATAAATACAGCGTCAATTCTACGCCTGGTGCCCTTTAAGGATCTGTTTGCAATCCACTCTTTATTTTGATTATAAGACATTATCTGCATTAAACATAATTAGTCACATTATATCATTTGCCAATCTAAGCGCAGTCACTTGACGAGGCAGGATGGAGCTGAATGAAAGCGCAGCGCAGTCTGAAGCCCAAGGAGATGAAGGGAGTGCAAACTGGCACAGACCAGGCAGGACACCGGCTCAGGCATCCCCCGGCCACAGGCTTTTTGTGAGAAGGCTGTCACTTGCATAGCTATGCTGTGACTCTTCCTTGTGTCAGAGTCTGAGCAGGCACATGTAAAATGTCATTATCAAACCATGGAAGAGTAATAAAATGATTGCTGAAAATGAAATTATTTATGAGCTTCAGTACCCTCATAACAGTTATAATAATCAAAATACATAAATATTTGGATATGCTAGTGACAGATGGCGTATACTGGAATAATCATACAGAATATGTCAGCTTTCAGAATCAGCTTATTCCAGAGTTGGCATGTTGCAGGGCTTTCTGTACTAAAATAAGCACCTGGTATTTGATCCTCCAAAAAATGTATTTTCACAAACACATGGGTGTCTTTTGATAGAAAAGCTATTGAGCCTGTCACCATCCACACACAGTACCCAAGTAACAGTGTGCTGCCATCAGTTTCCTCTGCTTTGCCTGCCTGTCTGTTGCAGAGGCAGTGGAGGCCCGTCTCCTCAGAGTTGGGGTTGTCAGGACAGAGTGACAGTGCCTTGCCAAAGTGTATCCACGCTCTGGGCTTGATCCACACACTGCCAGCGAGACAAACTGCTCCATTTGCAGCCCCAGGAAGAACAACCCAACTTCTTTTGTCTACGCTCCTCTGTCAGCAAGTTTAAAAAAATCCAGGCTTTTGGAGGAGAGCTCTGATTGGAAATTAATGTTCATTAATAATGATTAAAACAATTACTGTGGACAAATATGTTTATTTGTGTTGGGCATCAATGAAGCAGTAGTCTGTGCCCTGGACTAAGAAACCCAGAGGGAGGTAACAGCCACAGGTGAAGGGAAAGAGAAGAGTGCTGCTCCTCCTGCCCCACAGCCAGGACAGTGTGGAACAGGCTGGCAGGCACAAGGGAATGGGGACACTGTGCCTGCACCCCCACAGGGTTATTAACAAATGGCAGCCTCCTTCCTCCCTGGAGGAAACCCTTCCTCACCTAGGTGTCTAAGCCATCACTGGCCCAGGACTTCTGCAGGCCACAGCCTCTCCTCAGTGACTCTGAACCACTTTGGCCATAGCCCCCCCAGGCAGTGACTCCTCTCCACAAATAACAGAAAGCTGCTTACAGCACCACATAACAGGGCGTTTTAGCAGACAGTAAACAGACAAATTTTAAAGATTAATAGGCATTCATTTATTATGTTACACTCTCTTCAGTTTTCCCAGACAATCAAATTGGTAAATTAGAGCCATAATTTTCCACCAATTAATACCAGATGTGACACATTTTGACATTAAAAGAGTAAATATAAGAGAACTGTCAAATACTTCATATTCCTAATGTAATACTCTCTGAATAGAAAACCTAAAATCCTCATGCCTCAGACTTATTCTGAAACACAGACACAAAGGATGCTGATGTTTCCAACTACTGCATGCTCACAGGCTGTGCATTGTCCCCTTGACAGCTGCTAACACCTTTCCCAAATGCATGTTGACTAAAAAGCCCAACCCCAAAGCAGTATTTATACCTGTAACCCAGCACAGGACACACTGCCACAACATCAGAGGAGATACCAATAAAAAGCAAGAAAAAATGCCAAAGACAAATGGGAATTATTGCATGTTTTCAGTGCAGTACAGGACGGGGTAGTTAGCAAAGCTTTTAGAAAAGAAAATGAAATACAAAAATCTTGTCTTAGTGCTTCTCTTTTCCAACAGTTTCTACACTAGAACATTCCAGCATCAGCTCCAGGCCAGTCTGTAGAATGCCACAGTCCCAGAATAACACAGGTTCTGTGTTAATACAGCTGATCAGAGCAAGAAGGTCAAGGAGACCTCCTTGGCATGCAGGGACTGGGGTACAAACCTGCTCTCTGTGGCCCTCTCGGTTCCCTCAGGCCAGCTGGACCCTACTCCTCAGGACCTAGAAGTGCTGCCAGCGCCGTTCTGGTAGCCAGAGAGGAGAGACATGAAGCTCTGGGAGCAATTAAAGCTAATCTCATTTAAACTCTGATCAGCTACAGTTTTGGGGAGGTGGGAACATACCATAGAATAGCTCTCCTTTGCTTCAATTATCTCCATACTCCCTTTTTCCATATAGTCCCAGTTAGCAAAGATTTTTGATAGGCTGAAGGTGACTACGCAAAGAAGGAAACATTCCCTTCACACACCACATTGCCCCTGCCAGGCCCTCAAGCAAATCTACCTATGAATTTTCCCCCTTCACACCACAGAGATGAACTGGGATCATACAGTCTATCATCAGTGTCGCAGAGCCTGCACTCTGTCAGCTGTCTGCCACAAATTCCAGTCTCTTCCCAAATCAACCAGGCAACAATTTCTGCAGACTGCAGGTTTCACTACACCTTAAAATAAAAGGGATTGAAAACAGGAGGATGCCTAGAAACAAGAGGTCTTTTCCATTGGTGGTTGCTTTGCAACCTGAGGAAGCAGGCAAAGATACACCATAATTATATCCCGTTGGCAAAGCCATTGAAGCAAAATGCAGCCGGGTGAAAATCACTCTCCCTCTTGCAGCTCACCATGCTCACAAGGAACAGGCTTCCCACGCACAACCATATGTCATGTTTTGCCAGCACAGCCAGGTACCTGACAGCTTTCCTAGTGGCCAGAACATAACCAGCCAAATCTGCTACCCAAATCAGAAGTTTTTTTCCTTTATTAGAAGACATGGGCTTTGATGCATTTTGACCCAGATTAACTGGCTTTATCAGGCTACAGAAACGAAGCTGGACTGGAAAGGGGCTCAGTTAAAATTGCAGCGACACGACCAGGAATATGCAGAAGGGTCCCAGAAGAGTTTTAGATCCAAAGCAGACAGTGCAAAGCTGCAGTCAGCTGGCACAGGGGAGGACCAGTCCAACTAGCCCTACAACATTCATGATGGGATGAAATACAACCCAAGGCTCCAGAGTGATTACACAGCCTGCCCCAGCCTCTGTACACACTTTCCTGGAAAGATAAAAGAATAGGGCTTAAAGCAGAATTGGACCTCAGGCAGGAATATCCCCCTTCCAGTCTTTTCCCATAAATAGGCAGTGGGGGGCAGAGGGGAATGGACTTTAAATGGTTTTGCAAGAGGAAGCCAGATGAAAGCAAATCAGCTACAACTGAGAAAATCCAATCTACTTAACTGTCCTGCACAGAACTAATTTTGCCTGGTGCAGCTGTGACCTTGACAAACATCAGGTCAGCAGCAGCCTTACTATCTCCAAATGAAGGTAGAAGACAGTCGTCCCTGAGGAGGCCTCCCCAATGTCAGAGAGAAAAGAGCTCTGTTATAAGGCACAGTCTCTGGATCAAGAGGCATGTTACAGAAAGATTACACTGCAAATCTAATCCCCTATCCCTAATGCTCAACAATCTGATACATGAACCTGCCTTTCCTCAAAGAGCTGGTGATTGCAGTATTGGGCAATCTGAGCAATGGCTAGGGAATGGAGCTGCCAGCTGTGCTGGCCAGCTCAGGTACAGGCGGATGGCCACACCAGCTCCCTCTGGTAAGAAGTCCTTACACACATGTTCATTCAGGTACACATTGCAGCACATCTGGTCAATGAGTTTTAAAATGGGTCTTAATATTTTCCATAGTGCTGGGACAAACCATCTCCTGGTCACATTGTCTCCAGTTTTTTGCAGAATGCCCATCAAATCTGACTGCTTTCAGTCTTTAATGTTCAAACTGACTTTTGACAACCTCATTCACTCCTCCCATATAGGGCAATGCAGCACAGGCCAGAAAGAGTCATACTTGTTAACCCTTTCCACCCAAAAAGCAGGCACCTGCAAAAGGTAGCTGTGCAAGTCCCACCTGCACAAGGCAGAGGTCCTGGCCAAGGGAGCCAAGTGACTTGTACCAGAATATGTTGGCTAGTCAGTGCTGCCCAACTGAGGATGTGTTATTAACACATGCTACTGGCGTCACCCCTCACCTTCCAACAGGCACCATGTAGGGCTAGGTGGTGAGGCTGAAAGGCTTGCACTTCTAAGCTCAAGAGCCAGAAGAAAAAGGATCTTTCTTTCACAATTTTAAATCAGGAATAAGCTCAAAACAAAGCAATACAGAAACATTGCTTTGAAATCAGAATCAGGCACATTAGCTACAAGAAGTTCCTTTAAAGTACTCAGAGCACATGGCCTAAAAAATGTTTAATGGCTGTATTTTCCCTGTAGGAGTAATCTCAGAGTGCACAGAAACTACCTGTGTCACAGACCAATGGTTTTCAACCAGTGAAAATATTGTTATATATTGTGAACCCCATTTAAGTATCTACAAATAGTAACGGGAGGAGTAAACCTCTTGTCAGTAGGTGTAAGTTTGCTATACGAGGAACCCTCATCACCAGGAAAAATTTTGAAGTGGTCCACAGAGGAAAGAGGTGTAAAACCACTGCTGGAGATGCCTCTAGTTGGCTATGGGACAGAGATTGACATAACATCTGCAGCTGAAAAATTCTTTGGCATATTGATAAAATAATTTGGCCAAAGGGAGAAACATGCCAAAAAAGTTTCATCTTATTTTATTCATTCAGTTCCTCAGTTCCTGTCACTTTAATAGAAATAAAAAGAGTTGATCACATGCTCCATGCCTGCACAGCACATGTAAGTACAGGGCTCACCACCAGCAGTGCTAGGGACAGCCGTGACCTTTTTTGTCATCACAACTCATTCTTATTGCACCATTTGTTACCATATGCTCTTTTTGCAGGGGCTTGCACTCATGCTCTCTGAACATGAATCCCAGACTGTCATCCTGAGAGAGCAGGGCACCTCCAAATCATGGATGTCCTGGATTTGCGAGAGATGGCTGCTAATGGATGGCTGGAGGTGAAAGCTGAATGGATTAAAACTAGCACTAATTCAGCAATGGAACAAATACTACAGGAAGCAGTGATCTACACCTTGTCACCTCTGACATGTCAGGATCCAAATTTAGACAGCATTTAATAAAAGACCAGTTACTGGGTGTACTTCTCATCTGTATTATATAGGGTGTGATGCTCCCTAGCATTTTGAGAGCTTCTCCACTTCAGATCTGGGACTCTGTGACTCCTTGTCCGCACACCCAGCAGACTGACTGCAATGCTCGTTTCATGATGTATGAGAGATGTGAACCATTTTGGACTTTTTCCAAATCAGCAAGCTTTTTTTTTCCTCTAGCAATTTCCAGTCTGGAATTCCTCTGTTTCTGTCGGAGGAGTTCCTGGTGACTCACATGTGGATTGGGAGCTTTCTCAGCCCACTGCTGAAGGCAAGGGTGTTAAATATTTAATAAAGAGACAGCTTTTCTCCCAAATGTTTTGGATAAATAGCTGCTAAAAGAAACCAAAATACAAAAGGGTTTTAGCTGCTGGAATAAAAATATCTTTTTCCCTTTCCAACAATCACCCAGCTGCCCTTACCTGGGTTCTCTCCCTGGTGCCCACAGCTGTCCCCAGCTCCCACCACTGGCCCTTGCCTGCACTCAGGAGGGAACCACACTTCAGTCAACCTCCTGCAGCCTTACCCATCCTGCAGCTAGGCTCAGCTTCAGTCACTCAAACTACGAGGGGGAGGAATAGTAAAAGTAGCAGAAGTTTTAGCTGCTCTCTAAAAGCTGCGCTGGCCTTAGAAGTGTGGTGCTCCTGGCTGGGCCCACTAACAGTTGTTAAGCACCAGATATGGTAACAGTGGCAGGGTGTTCAAGTAGTTTTACCCTGTAACTGTTGCCACAGAGCAAGGCACGGGAGACATGCATCCTCACATGTCTGACTGGTTTTTAATAACAGGAAAGAAGTGAACATTCAAGAATTTCTACTTGTTAATGTCCAATTAAATATCAGTATTACGGAAGAACCTGGACCTTCCTATGTCCACAGTTTCCAACATCTAATTATCTGCTAGCTTTATTCCATATGAGTATTATGAGACTGTGTTCTTTCTTTCTTTTCCATAATTACTACCTAGTTAAAGTACTCCAAGTTGGAATGCAAAAAAAAAAGGAAAGAAAGGATCAAATTCTTGGACAATGAATTATAAACTCTATTTGGTATCTGCCTACAGACATAGCACTATGAAATCCTTATTTAAGCATCAAACAGGATTTATTTAGGCATTCTGTTATCTCTGTTGAAGTATCAAAACAGCACATACCACTGTGCTGCTAAACCCTATCACAGTTCCTGCCATATAGGGGTGATAAGAGGTATAGACACTGGGTCAGGATTTGGCCACTGCTCAGCTGAAGGAGAGAAACGCACTTTCTCTGTGGCTGTCCTCTAGTTAAATCCTCTGCTTTCAACTTGAGGGTACACACAACCACCCTCAGTGTTATGTGTAGCAGCTGATGATCTCCAAGACCCTGAACTTTCTAGTAAAAGTCCTGAAGGTGGTTTGCACCAAGCATCCATAGCACCAACTTCTACCTCCCCGGTTCATTTGCTGGGAATGTGAAAAGTGATGAATTTCAGCTTGTGCAGCCATAAGCAAGGACCTGTCAGTAGGGAACCCTGGGCTTTGGGCTGGACTGTCACCTGAAAGTGCTGCTATAAAAGTTACCTCTGGCATCTATCATCTGCAGGGTGAGAGGCAGGACTCGTCTGCTTTGGTGAGCCTTCTTCCAAGCCAGTGGCACTGCACGGATGCAATCAGCGAGTCCTGCATTGCTCCAAAGTTGTCAACATCTGTCAGGAATAGTAAATTTTATTTTATCTTGTTTGAGTGGAATGGGTTTCCATAAAAAAATATGTAAAAAAATGCTAAGAATAATAAAGAAAATTAGTTTAAACAGCATGGCAGCAATTAGCCACAATTCTTAGAGGGACAGGACAAGCACCCCAGCACCACACTGCTACCAGCTGCAACCCCAGCTCTGCTACCTGCAGAAGGAGGGTGAATTGGAGAAGAAGGCTGCATGGCTGTACTGGGTAAACTGCAGGACAGGACCCATAAATGCAGTAACACTTCCTACTTCTACTAGAACTCCCATTCTATGACTGAAACTGCATACCAACTCAAGCCAGAAAAAAAAAAAAATTTAAAAAGGCAAAATATGAAGAAACCAACTTGAAAGCTTGTTACTGATACAAACCAAACAGAGGAATAATGACTAACTCAGAAACATCAAGTAGAGGTCAATGTCTGCCTCCCACTGTGCCTCACATAAACACACAGTCCCTTCTACCTGCTTCGATGGCCGCTTCCAACAAATCAAGCTCTTTGAGATACTTCACTAGGCTAAAATCACAAATTCTGATTTTGCTTATGCGCTGCTTCTGCTGCCTAGTCTCCCCATCTTATTTAAGTACAGCATGTAATTGCAAACAGAATAGCAGCAGCCTTTCTTGGCCCCTGGTGAGCACCAGCACTGTGGCCCAGCAAAGATGATCAGCAGCTCCTGAAAACAGAGATGGGCTCCTGCCCATCAGTAACCAGCAGCCAGCAGCTAAATACCTGCAGTTACAACCATGGGAACAGCTAACATGCCACATACATGTGCAACTCCTTGTATCTGAGGATCTGTATGTATTAATGGTTCACCTTTCTATAACCTCTCCAAGGACTAAAATAACAAAATTTCCCCTCCATTCTCCCCCCCCCCCCCCCACCAAATCTCTAATTTTTGCCTGCTTGACTCAGAGAAGGAGACTTTGCTTGTACTATCTTCAAATATTAATAGTGAACTGCCAAGGCACATTTCTTACTGTGATGTACTTGTATAGCTCTAGGTAATTCCCACTGGCATTAATGAGAATGGCTTATATAAATCTCTTTGCCTCATCCCATAATCATGATCATGGCTTTAAAGAGGGCAATATGCAATTTCTGTGTCTCCCCACTACAGGACAGGGCAGTTCCCATTTTCAAGTTCTCTGTACTTCACAGGTTAGTCAAGCTACTCCAGTCAAACACCAAGTTAGGGCATCACCCCACACCTGTACCTCTCATGGAGCTAACCTGCAATCACTTTCCTAAGAAAACTAAAGTCTTTTCCTTGCCTGGATGTAGAACATTGTCTGAGCCATTCTGAACAGGTTGTTCTGCTTTGGGAATTTAAATTTCTGCTGGAAGGAAAAGCACAAAAATGCTTGTTTTTGTTTACAGTAACATCTTATAATAGCAGTTACCATTATCATAATTTCATGGCCCCTATTCCCTGCCAGGAGAGCTTAGAGGCCTTTTTTTGGTGAAGAAAAATCTTCCATCTCACAGTGACTACCTTAACTCCGAGTGTTCATCTGAAGGCATTTGGTAGCAGCAGGTGAATTCCCAGGTCCTGGGGTCTTGTGGGAGCAGTTGGCTCCTTCCCCACCCAGAGAACTTCCTCAAGTCATCATAGGAAGCCTCTGAGTGTAAAGTTTCCCCAGTACTACTGGGATGCTGCAGCTCCGCACTGCCAAGCAGATATGTCTGTCTAATTCTGAAACAACTCTATTCTTGCACTGCAACAATGCCAGCTCATCCAAGTCCAATTAAACCCCCCAAGAATGATTCACAGCAAACTGAACCATATTTACTTTCAGTTCATTATCACACTCACAGCTGGTAATTTTGGAAATTTTATATTCTGAGTTCAGCACCAGGCTACAGGCTGCACACTTCTTGCTATGGTATGTGCCTAAGAGAAATGTATTTCTCTTTTCTTTGTCCCCCTCCCTGTTCTGCCTCCTTAGAAGGGAATTAAGGCAGCAGAGAACTGTAAAAGCTCTGATGGTATCCACACCACAATATCCTAAGTAACACATGAACCAGAGGAAAAGCCATCTTTAACCTGCTAGACCAGTCCCAGGATAAATGTTTGCTCTAGGCAAGGACAAGACAAGTAGGTTCTTTAGTATTTTTTGTTTAATATCTTTTTAACGTGAGCCTGGACTGGTGCATAAATGAGCACAACTGCTCAAATGAGTCATACTTCTTTTTTAGGGCCTTGTTCTGGCAAAACTCCCACTGAGCTCAGCAGGGGTTTGGCAGAGTGGGAAATGAGGAGCAGCCCAGGACCCAGATCTGTGGGATGGGTACATGGGCACAGGGCAGCATCTGATTAAATACATCCAAGTTCCAAAACCTGTGAATATTTGTAATCTTCACAAATGGCAAAACAATACAATTTAAACCAAAATGCTCAGAGACAAGACGAAACTGGTGCTGAGATGCCAGATTGCACCGTTATCAGTTCTTAAAGCTCACAGTACCTTAAGTGCATTTAAAGGACCATAACTATTACAGCCCAATTACCACTGGAACCCCAGAGCAGGTGCACTCATCTAAACCAAAGCCTCAGAGAAAGCAATTCAAACTGAAATTGCTACAGGATTTTTGAAGTGTGAAAAGGACTTGTTGGGAGTAATTAAAGGCTCCAGGATGCAAAATAAAAAGGATATATTCTATCCAGACACAGGGGAAAGAAAGCACCATCTCCAGATGCTGATGGCAGGAGGTGAGCTCCCCAGCAGCTGAGTGGGCACCCACAGAGGGCCAGGGCAGCCAGGGCCAGTGGAGTAAGCAGGGGAATCCGTCTGCAGGACCCTGCTTGATACCATGCAGTTATCACAAAGCAATTAATGTGACAATTACTGGCTAATGTGCATGCTATCTCTAGGTAAACATGGTCTCCACCATAGGATGGAATGGCCAAGAGAAGACCTCAGCAGGCAAAGGAGGATGGTGGCTGGCAGGGAGATCACAGCCACAAATTTAGGGTAAGACACTTTGGTGAAAGCACCAGGAGGCTTTGGGGAATGCCGTAAGGAGCAGCAGAACAAAACATACAGCAATGCTGAGTCACACACTAAACTGGAGTCAAACAGAACCCAAACAACACCCCCCAAGCACAGACAGAAAATAGAATATAACAAAGGAAGGCAATAGAAAGGAACAGGGTTCCCAGGACGTGCTTTAGGTTCAGGGATGCAAATAACCCTGAGCCCACCCTGAGAGATGCTCCTGGTGCCAGATAAAGATGAGAAAAGCAGGATTGCTAATTAGGTTATGATACATCTAATCTTTCTTCTATTAAAGAAATACTGTTGTAGGATGGTCTCAGGCTCTGGCTATCTCTGAAGGGAAAAAAAGCTATGCAAGTCAGAAATCCAGCAGTTCCAAGGCTATACTGAGGAGACTGTGCTTGAATTCCAGGGTCCAACCAGCAGTGAAGGGCTCCCAGGAACAGCAAGGTGGTATCCATCAGGACTCTGGGGCATTGCACACAAATGTTCTCTGTTTTGGGTCACATCACAGGAACTAGGGCCTTGGTCCCCTCCCCTGCCCCAGGAGCCACAGGTAGGAAAGCGAGCCAAGGAAAACACAGCTAAAACCAGCATTTCACATATTTCCCCCCTTTTCAAGAGCCTGTGATATGCTATCTTGGGAGTTTCACAGTCCACAACGATGTCTGGGCACTCCAGCTTAATCTCAAAGGTCAAAAAGAAACTTAAACATTGGAATAAATAAATAGCAATGCTACCCTGCAGAGGGTATTAAAGCATTAATTTCAAAAGACAGATGGCATGGAGAGAGAAGGGCTACGTAGAGAAGAGTGGAAACAGAAGCTGGATGTGAATTCTTGACCCTGGCATTCCTATACAGTGAAGTATCTCCCCCTCTCATTAAAAATAAAGAAAATATTTTAAAAATTAAAAAAAAATTTAAAAAAATTAAAAACCAACACAAAAACCCCAAGAAAACAAAACAAAACAAAAACCTAAAACCAAACCCCACAATCCACCAAAAAATCCCCAAAACATAAAAACCCCAAACAAACAAACAAACCCACAAAAAAGCCCCAAACCGAAAACCTACCATGCACCCTCATTTGTAGCAGTAACAAGGCCAGAAAAGCGGTACCGCTGATGAGCAGGAGCTCAAGGTTTGCCAGAAGCTGATGAAGGAGATCTCTCAGAAGAGGTGCTGCAGTGGTACACTGTTTCCTACTATCCAAACCCACCCAAAAGGCCCCACTGTGTGCTGCCAGCCCCGTGCCCCTGGCCGTGCCAGGCTCCAGGGAGGAATGCCAGGGCCCAAGGCACTGAGCAGGAAGGGGCAGCTCACCCAGCATCATCTCTTTCTCCCACGGATCAGCTGAGTTCATGCGCCAACTAACCAGACAATACACAGCAGCAAGGAAAAATTATGGGCACATGCCTAGATCTCTGACTGCCATAAATTTATAATTTTATTGCAGTAATATATCATAAAAGTGATCTGCCTGCAGCTATTCCATATTGTGGCACAATCCCATCAGATCTCAAAACGCAGAGAAGACAGCACTGGGCACAAGCAGGAGGTATGTCCTGCCTCCAGTGCTCACCCCCTGCACCAGCCTCAATCCTGCACCCCAAAACCAGGTCAGGGGGATGGCATGCATGAAGATGCACTGCTGAAGTGAGGCCCTCTGCTCATACCCTGGCTGCCATACTGCAGGTCCTGCTAGACCCACAGCACTGCTTTTCCCTGGTGTCCCACGTCTCCTCCTTACCCTGCAGCCCCCTGGGCCTGAGAAGACAGGGCAGTGCTCGTGCCAGCCTGGGAGCAGTGGGGAGTCGAAAACTAGTTTTGCCAACACTGCTGAAATAACTGGATTCATCTCTCAGCATATGGTGGTATCTTCAGGGAGAGAGGAAGCCACTGCTGGCCTTCTTGCCAAATTCCTAGTGTTTCTGGAGTATTTACATGTTTGCATCTCAGGTTTCTCTTCTCCCTTTGGCTGCTTGCTGCGGCAGGATGACGCAGCCTGGCCGGCAGGGGCCAGAGATGCCCAGCCCACAGCCCTTGCCATGCTAACTACAGACAGCCAGTTTCAGCCATCTCAACCTACAACAGTTTCCTCCCAGATTTAAACAGAACAGCCAACAAAAAATTAGCCCTTTTTAATGCATCCATAGAACACCACAGCCTACCCCTTGAGATCACAACAGAGTTCATGGAGAGTTTAGGAGAGAAAAAGTCCACCACAGAGATGGGTTTCTCATCCCTGTTCAGACATGGCTCTGAAGAACTGTGAAGGACAAAAGCACGAAAGCATAGATAAGTATTTTCAACATAGGAAAGATGTTTTCCAAGAGGTGCCAGCTTCACTTTTTAAGTGACCAGGGAAAATCTACCAGCTAAATGACCACTGCTGCTGGATTGCACCCACTTCCACTAAAAAAATGTACAACCTTTGGTCTCAGAAAGGAAGCAAAAGAAAACCCACAAAATTGAGTGGACAAACTCACTGATTGCTTGCACCTACAGGCTGGGGAACCAGAAGAGATTTCTTACAGATCCTAACTTCGATTTGGGCTTCACCAGAAGAAGGACTTGCCCAGCCATGGTGGTGGCTCATGCCCCAGCAGGAAGAGGTTGTGCACAGCCAGAAGGCAGCCTAAAGGAGCTGCAGCTAACACCAACTAGGAGGAAGGCTCAGCTTCAGCAACACAAGCCTTGACTTCCTTTGAGGTGATGTTCACACACACAGATTGGTTATACTGTAAAATTACTCTTCCCTCCCAACTTGCAGCCCTGTGTTGAAACACAAACATTGAAAATAACACTTTGAAATGCTCAAAACCTCAAGCAAGGCACAAGCAGCCTTCGGCATCATCAGATGAAGAACCATGACCACAGGTTGCTCCACTGAAAGACAAGAAGAAGCCAGCAAGCACATAGCACCTGGAGGCACCTCCTTGACCCAAAGCTCCCTGTGTGAGCTGCCGTCAGCCACGGACTCCATCTGCCCAGCTGTCCATCCCCAGAACCCAGATCTGTTCCAGAGCCACAGTTTCAGACATGAAGACATCACAGCTCAGCACCTTCCAGACAAAATGAACACTGCCATGTTGATGTAACCATTGGCAAGCACAACTACGTTTACTTTGAACTGAAAAAAATCACTTGCATTCCCAAACTGAAGCCAAGAGCAATTTTGCCAATATATCCAGAACAGTCTTATAGTCTTATGTCTCCCAAATATTCCAGAAGATATTATGAAGGTGTTGGATCTCTATTAATGTGTGACAACAGCATAAAAATATTATAAAAAACCAATATGTATCTTCTCAATAGTACATTTTTGAAAAGAAGCCAGCTGGCATACAAATAAGTGATGTATTGAACAGGTTACAAACAAATACATGTTCTAACAAAAATGTTTGCAACTTTTTCCACTAAGCATTTAAAATATATTGACAGCAATAATTACAATGTTCTTTGAATACTCAACAAAGAGATGGCGGCATTTCAATAACCCACTTTCCAAAGACTTCATATAATTCTGTGTGCCAGTAAGATATGTTGGAGCAACACCTACATATTTTTCCATATACATACACTTACAATAAGTATGTATTAATTTATATTCATAAATACATATACTTTATACCTGTATTTTATATACACATAAAATACACATATATAGAAGCAAGTCTTACTTAAAATTAAGAAGTAGAATTCTATATTGTCAGAAATAAAACAAACTGCAGATGAAATTCAGAAGTCATTAATCCGCCTGATGTAAGAATGGAAAAAATTTCTGCTCCAGACCTTTCTTTTGCATTAAAATCTGCACATGGTCTGTGATATCAGTTTGGTTTAAATTTTCACTAGTTGTTTTCACAAATAGCATTTCACTCTTGCTATCAAAATCTGAAGATTAAGCTGGCTGATAAAGGGGATGAGAAGTAGTGAAGAACTGTCCCAAGCTTCCTTTGGTAGGGTGGCGGTGGAGACTGCAAAGCTCCATGAAGCCTCAACATTCACAGGGCAGCTGGCATAGTTCAGTTGATAGATTACCCTTCTTTATGTATTTCCTTTCATTTCAGTTACAGCCCAGAATAAAGTGTCTTTTCCAACATGAAATCTTCTAAATCACCAGAGGGAATTCCAGCAAAACAACTTTTTTTTTTTCCAGACGTGTTTTTCCTCATCCACACTTCACAGTAATTCTCAGCTTCCCAAGGAGAATCAAACATTATTCTTAGGAGTCTTCATGAACTACCTGTAGATGCCTTCACATTCTGATCCCTCCTTCCATCACAGACCTACTCTGTCCCAGTTCTCCCTGTTCCCTCCCTCCTCTGTAGGCTGAGTGAGGAAAGAGAAGGAGAAAGGGCAGCTTCAGCCTCCAGCCAGTCTCAGCCTCAAGTAACCCTCATCCATAGAGATTTAACACGTTCCCATCTACATCAGGACACTTCCATCCACCCCCAGCAGGGATGGTGGAGATTTCAGGCATGCACTGAGTAGCAAAGAGGGGCAGCCACCAGGAAACACACAGATGAAACGCAAAACTTCCGCTCACCTGGGCTTAATTCCAACCTCTGCAATAGCCTACAGCCAAGAGAAATAACCTAGAAACTGCTAAATTCTAGCATGGCTACTACAGGCTTCTCTGGAGCAGGAGAAATGAATTAGGCAGTCCCTCTTTCTCTTCCTTGCCACAGCTCTCCAAGGATGTTCATGAGAATCTGAAAATTATTCAGACAGCAGCATTCAACAACAAGATCAGCTCAGCCAATTATTCCTATTCTTATCCATTAAATTTAAGAAACCCCTGAGAGGCTGAGCCTTTCACAGACTGGGAGATGACATTAATTCACCAAGTAAGAAAAGTTTTTAGGAAACTCTTGCCACAGAGTTCTGGCTTGAACCCCCACTGGAGACAAACTGTGGGCTCCACCAGAGCCCCTAGCAGACCTGTGTATTTTCCACTGTGAGCATGGCACAATTAGCAGCATTAATGGACAGACTGTTCATTTAATTCAGTTTTTTGTTCCACAAATAAAGTCCTCTGTCTGTTTTTTATTTGGTTTTATAAATTAACCTCTTTCTTTTCTCATTAAGTAAACAATGAATGAAGGATTACTCTGTGGGAAAGATGCAAGTGCAAAGGGCAGCGGTTTTATACTGCTGCAGCTATTTCCTTTCATGCTTCCAAATAACTCTGCTCTAGAAGGCAGAAAATCATTGAGGTCTAATCATTTATTTAGTAAGATACACTGTTTTCTTTTAGCTTAAGCAAACTTGTGGCTGGAAAGCTATGCTGAAAGTTGGTGTGTTTATGAATGGCCCCCGGTCCTTCACACGGCAATGGAGAAGCTCTTTGAGTACACTGGACATCAAGCAGCAGTGCAGCACAGGGAAGGACAGACCACGGCCTGGTGCACTCTGCTATTTGGGCCTGAAGTGGCTGTCAGTCTCATCACAGGGTTTTCCATCTTCCCTGCACCTCTGGTACTAGGCAGTCACGCAGCTGAGGATCCCAGAGGGCTGGCTGAGCCATAGCTAGCTCTGAGGTGGACATTTCCAGCAGACACTTCACTGCTGGTTTGTTTGCCTCAAGGGCACCTTCTCCTGGTCTGACTGGCCCCCCACTTTCCCTGTATGTGTGGTAAAACAGTCATATGCTGGGATCTTGCTAAGAGAAAAGCTAAGCTTTACAGCAATAAAACCAATTTTTTTCCCTTCATTTCTCCCCTTTTAAAGCATGACAGCAGGCTGACAGAAATGGCCATTCGCCTCTGCTCAGTGCTGGTGGGACAACCTCAGAGCACTGGGTGCAGAGACAGTGAAGTACTGGAGCAAGACCTGTGGTGGGCTGCTATGGTCAGGGAGCTGCAGGACAGGACAGGTATGGAGAGACTGAGGGAGCAGGGCTTCTTCAGCCAAAATAAGACAAGGCTCCAGGGAGAGCTGTTTACAACCACAGTGGTATGGGAGGGTGTAAGAGGCTGAGTGGATTTCCTTTGGAGGACTACAGGAACAGGGCAAGAGACAACAGACACAGGCTGAGCATACAAAGTTCTAGTTGGACGATGAACAAAAAAAATCCACAAAAACTACAATGAGAGTAGTGAAGTGTTTGAGCAGATGAGGCAGAGAGGCTGTGGAATCTCCATCTGGGAGCAGCTGGCTTTTGTTGGCCTTTAGCAGGCCGTTGGATCAGACAACTACCAGCAGTCCTTTCCAGCGTAAATTATTACTTTGTGATGCTGTGGTCAAGTTTTGGAAACAAGGAAGGTTTTGACACTGCATGCACAAGCAGATCTGCCTGAGTCAAAGCTAAAAACAGTAGCCGAAGAGTAGTTACCTCCTCTGCCTTTTCAAAGTCTCTCTCTTCAAAATACAACAAACATGAAGACGTTTACAGAATCTTTTCCTGTGAACTTACACCTGGCCACTGCTGAAGGCTCTTGGCACTGGTAAGGCCCTCCTAATGGGGTACCTTGTGCCCCTGTTGCCAATGGGGTCACTGCATGACACCCGGATACACAACTTCTCTTTTCATCTCACCAGCAGGAAAAGCCTTGGCATGACATAAATTGCACCAATGTGCACCCATGGTGAGCAGGTAATGTGAATACAAAGAGCTTGTACAGTCAAGAAGAGCCTCTAAAGTAATATAGCCATAATATGGGTATGCAACACCTCTATGTTCTCATTTCAGTGCTGCATGCCCTTTGCTGCTGCAGCCTACTTTATGTCTGGAGGTGCTAACAGGGAGTTGCAAGCCAGCCTCACTAGTATGGACCCTGCTCTATATTCAGGCTAAATTCTACTGCCAAGTCTGGTTCCTGTGATACAAATGCAGGGCACTTTCAAAACCTTCCAACAGACACAGGTTAATGAGAAAACATACTGCAGATCTCACAGATACACAACCAAAACCAGAAATCCAACCAGTGCCCAACCTGTATTTCTCTTAGGCCTTCCACAGCACCCAGGATGAAGAGTCATTTCCTGTCAGCAGCCTCCTCCACAGAGGTTCCTCTAACAGCAGCTCTGCCAAGCCATGGACCACCACCATCATCAGATGGAGGCCATGGGATCCTGCAGGCAAACTGCCTCTTCCCTAGAAAAGCCCCATTTCTCCAGAGGCCAGCACATGGAAACATTTCTCATAAACCCTCTGCTCTCCAGGCTGGGCAACAGCTGTGTGCTACATTCCTCTCCGGATGCACAAAAACTTCCTTATTTAATTAGATTGAAAGGAATTTTGGAATTTTGTTTCAGTCGGGACAATTAACCAAGAGCACTGTATCCTACTGCCCTCATTCCCATTTCATCAATCTTTGTGTCACCCAGAAATTTTATCAGAAATAATTTTATATTTACTTCCGTATCACTGCCAAAAATGATGAATAGCACGAGGGTTCTGACTGATCCCTGCAGAGTTACATTAAAAAATGTTCACATTCAGTAAAGATTCCCTATTGACAACTACTTTTTGAGCTCTGTCAGTTACCTTGTTCTTAATACATTTAAGATATGCTTCAGTAAAAGTATATAGTACTAATATTTTAGTAACAATGTCATGTGGAATAAAATCAAACGCCTTACAGAAGTTAAAGTATATTATATCTACACGGTTATCTTATCCCCCGAACTTGCAATCTTATCAGATAAATCAGGTTTGTTTGACAAGACATATTCTCCAAAAAAGAATGCTGAATGGCATTAATTATATTCCCTACCTTTAATTCTCTAAATCCTCTCTCAGTTCTATTCTTTTGCCTGGGATTGATGTCAGGCTAAGCTTCTGGCAGTTACCCGGGATCTTTCTCTTACACACGTTTGCTCATTGAGAATTTCCAAGAGGCTTAAGAAGTTAACAGAAACAGACCAGAGATCTTCTATATCAACTTCTTTTAGAATTTTTGACCATAACTTACCTATAGTCACTCACCAGAAAATGTTCAAGCACTACCTTACTTCATCAATTTGCACAGACTGAACTGCGGGTGCTGGCACACAACACGTAGCTCTCCCAGGACTTCACCATGCACAGCAGGGTCAGACCAGGGACAGAGACTGATCAGTCAAAGCCTGAGATCAGTTTGGTGGAACATGGACAGTGCTCCAAGGAGTTTGCTCACACTGAGGATTTTAAGGAATTTTAAGGAATGCTCTGTCTTGCTCCCAACCCTTCCCTGTCCATCAACCTAGTCTGCAGCCAGGCTTACATTTCACATCAACACTAAACTATCCCACAGAAATCCTTCTGAATTTTCTGAGAAAGAAAATATTGCCACCAACTTTGGGTAGGAATCTCCACCCTGTTCTAACAGATGGTGACCTTACTGAAACCTTTTGTGTTTTATCACCTCTCATTTAGCAAGAGCCATGCAATCTACCATGCATGAAGCCTTCAGTGCTATGGAGACTGCCACAAAACGTCCCAGTGCACATCTTCATCAACGTAAGACACAGCTGTCCTATAAGCTTTGTACCACCCAACTGTATCAAATCCAGACCTTTGTCTTCAAGTCACCAAGTCCACACACAACAGGTCCAAGCTGTCAACAATACCTCCAGCAATGTCCTACTGAGGACTGTGATCAGCAGTTTCAGCCTTAAAGCACAGCAGAGCTTTCTACTGAGTTGGAAAAGCAGTGCAGGAAACAGCACTTCCCTGAGAGCTGAACTGAGTCTGGGGCTAAGCTCCTGGAATTAAGGGAATCTTATCTAATAACACACAAAATAATACACAAAACTCATCTATCACAACAGATCCCAGTATTGCATCTTGAAAAGGGACCTTACAGATCAATGCATTTTGCTGAAAAGCCCTCCTCTGCTAAAGGATAATTCATCTGACATAAGGATGTGGTGCTCCAGACAGCTGGACACACACCTGAGAGAGAGCTTTATAAATACCATCCAAGGCAATACAGAGCCAGCATGTTTGCTCCAGTCAGTGTTGTTACAATGGGAGAAAATTACACATTTAAATAAAACTGTTCTAGCAGGAGGTACAGCAGCAGATCACTGAGAAGCATTAACCACGCTTATTCCACTTCACCCATTAACTATTTTTAATTTTTAAGCAAGTTATTAGAGCTACTATAATATTATAAATATTGTATTACTCATTTGAAAAGATTAAATGGTCTCAAAAAAGAGAAGATATTCTTGTTGCTGCTTTAGCAGCTCTTTGTGATTGGCTACCTTGTTTCTCTACCCTTCCACACTTCTCTAGGACACAACGGTTTGTACTGGGTGCTCTCAATTCCTTTCCATCCTAAGGGACAGTAGAAATACCCAGCATCAAGTAGAATCGAGCTCCGAACATATCCAAGCTAAGTAAAATGACACTGTGAGCCTGCTGTGGCGTTACACTTGTGATCTGCATCACATAATCCAAGATGCTGCAAAGTGCTGATCTCTGCCTATCACTGCACTGGTCACCTGGGTTCCAGGGGAGAGGCAGAGCAGCATTCCTAGAGACAATTATCTCACCAGCAGCACTCCTTTGGCTGAGCCAGTCTGCACCCTGCATGCTCATTTCTTTCTGGGGACTGAAGGGGTGCTGCCTGCCTGCGTGGGTGTGTGCACCCACAGCCACCAGCCAGGTGAGTCCCACTGCACAGGACAGACGGCCTGGCTGGAACACTTCCAACATCTGTAACAAAGGTTCTAGGCTAACAGTTTATCTGCACCTACTACAAGGTAATTTCTTATAATATAAGAATTTGGACTGGAAACAGTCCTTTCTGTTTTGTGTTTATAGAACATGGAGTAAAGGCAGGATCACAGGTCATAGGTTCACCAGGAGTCTCCACAGTACAGATTAATGATGCACTCCTCAGGACCAGCACTGGTAAGGGTGAGCAAGCATACTTCCCTGCCCAGACCCCAGCTGCCGTTCTTTACAGTATGCAGCTTACAGCACATTCCCATTTGACTCCTCAGTGAAGGCAGAAAAAGAAAGTTGATTTAACCATGAGAAGGAAAGTCTTTCCTTGACCTGTCCTGAAATGGGAACCCATTAGCAGGAAACCATTATCTCTGTCAGAAGGAGTGGGACCCACACCTGCTGAATTTGGCTGAAGAGATGACAAGACACAAACCTCATAATTAGGAATGAATATGACAAGAGTTGTGCTCAGACTGGGACATGAACCACTTGCTCCCCAACCACACTTCCAACTGCAAGAAATGTTTCTCCCCAACAACCCATGAATCATTCAACTGAAGTCTTAATATATAGCATTTTACTGTTATCCAAGCTCCTGTCTGGTAAACACAATCTTAGTTTTTCATACTCCCTATTCATTTCCCAAGAAATTAGCACACCAGCATTTGAAAAACATTCATTCTTTTGAACTTCAGCCATCCAGTGCCCCACTTCCAGATACTTTCCTCTGCCACCCTGTACACAGCCATTTTTGAAACAGCACAGAGAAAACCAACAGCTGTCACTGAACAAAGCTCCACTATCCAGAAGATGGAAGTTATCAATCTGGAGTTGAAAGACTTTAACAAAATGAGTAAGAAAGAATCCTTGCAAGGTGGAAGAACAAAGAGACAGAACAGCAGCTTTTCAATCAAGAGCCACACACTATATGCTTTAGGAAATAACAAGTTCAATAGCCAGTTGATAAATAGCTTGCCACCAGAAAGCGCATTTGAAATGACACAAAACTGCCACATACACAAACCCAGAGTAAGCAAGAGCCACGTTGCCCTCCCACATGCAGCTCAGTGCTGCTGTGAGTTTTCCCTGCCTGCCCATACAAACACCATCTCTCAGGGCATTCCCTGCTCCCCTAAGGTCACGGGCACATGGATCAAGTCACTCCGGGACACAGGTGCAAGAAACAGCTTCACAGCAGCTGCATGCCCACAAACAGCTGCTCCAGGGGGTCCAACAGAGGGAGTAACAAAGACGAAGCAGTGCAATGTTTCTTGGGCTGGGGCAGATTTTTCTCAGTTTAAGGGGCTGTAAAATGTTTTTGCTTTAGGAGAATTGGTGCTTTCCCTGATACCCTTTCATGTTTCTATACCCTAATTTGCAGTGGTCAAAGAGCCTGACACAATAGCACCTAGGCCAGCACAGCCCTTTTGCCTTCCTCAGGCTCCTAGGTCCTGCTTTCTCAACATCACTCACACACGTCCAGATCCAGCAGAGCACACGTTCAAGTTTCAACCTGATGAGAAGTTCATTACTTTCAACAGGCCTATAAAAAGATTTAAAGTCAAGTACATTCGTAACTGCTTTCCTGAATCAAACCCTAAGTAAAAAGCTTGTCAACATAAATAAAGGCACCAGAGGCAGACCATGAAAGATATCTGCGATTACACAGGTAGGATTTTGTGCAAGGTTTTCAGCAGGATTTAGTCCAACCATTGTAAATGTGCAAGGATTTTAAATTCATCCTTGAGAACAAGATTGACACATCTTCTAAAGGAAACCAAACAGCAAACAAATGCATCCTATAATAATTAAATATTCCATCAAATTAAGGAGACATCATGAAGTCGTATCTGGCATTAAAATGTTGGCTTTGCACAACACTCTTTAACAGCAAGAGCCTTCTGATTCCTCCAAAGGCTTCTTAGGCTGCAACCCAACAGTACCTGGTGCACTGCGTGTGTGCCCAAGTGTCCTAACGCTGGCCAACCACAGGACAGGGAAGCACAGACGATGTGGAGGTCAGACCTGGCCATGCCAACTGAGCCTTTTCAGGAACAAAAGAAACTACCAAAGAGAGAGAGAGGTCAGTGACACATAGAGCATTTCCTGAGCTCCTACAGCCCATGGCTTTATTTGTTACTATAGATAAGGACCTTTCTGGAAAGGTAGGAGAGATTCTGATGGCAATACAGCTTTAAGACCCTGATGGAGGGGAAGAGCAATACCATCAATGTGAACGATCTCACAGCACCTGCTCCCAAACCAATGTGATGTAGTCAACCAAATTAATAGTTTTAAGGAGGATGGCATGAAATGCATTTTCTCCAGCCCCAGCACAAGAGCCAGGCATGGAGAGAGGCGACATCCCCCCAGCAGCTGAGCCGGTGCTGTCCCCTCTGTGTGCAGCAGGGTGAATGCACAGCTCAGCTAAAGGGAGCGGGTGGCAGGACATCCATCTTCCTCTGGGAAGGTTGCTGGGCAACTGGCAAGCTTTTGGCTGACGTCTGCGCACACACACGCACCTCCTCCAGCTCCTGCAACTAACTTGATTTTGATGGATTAACATAAGATGAAAATCTACTGAGCTTCTCTCTCTCTCCCCAACACACAGGGTTCATTAAGATACAAAGGAAAATACAATAAAGCATCGACTTATAATGCATGCAGAAGACCATGAAAAGGACAACGCAGGCACTAATGATACCAATGTTCTGAAGTGGTCCCTTATTTTATGGTAGAGAAAAATATATTTATTCAGTAAAAATCTCATTAAAATAATAATAATAAAGCTAACACACACTGAAACTGTGATTCTCTTGCATTCTTTTCTCTTTTACATCCTTCAGAAATGCTGTTTATTTTTTCACTGCTCCTTGTCATATGATATTTTAAGATTATTTCCCTTCACCTGCTGGAGAGACACCACTGGGACACAGAAGTTCCCTCTAATCCCATCCAGCCAAGCATTTATACCACTCTTATTAGCTTGGTATCCCAGTACCCTACTGAGCTGCATTATCATTAATTGTTTCTCAAGTGTTAGCCACAGGCTCAGCTTTACACAGTACAAAGCAAAGATGTGATCCCTGCCCCAAGGAGTTTTACATGCTAAACAGATGGTTAATGACAGCAGCATAATGACAGCCTTTGGACTGGTAGGGGATAACATTTATGGAACAAGGAATAAATTAGCTGGGACTCATGACAAACTGCATTTGCTTTTCCTGGAGAAAATTTGGGGGAGACTGCTTTCCATAACCTGGAAATGTGTACTGGGCTTGAGATCAAAAAAATCATAACCTCAGTATTTTTTGCAAATGAGAAGCTTTATTCTAAGAGAATTTTTTAATGTAAAACTGATCAACTTTCTTCCACCAAACACACACAGGGTGTTTGGTCAGAAAGAGGAGAATTTTAACTAAATAAAAATGATTAATGTTAAAAAGACAGAACATAAAATGTTTTAGTAAGCCCTGAGTTTAAAAATGTTCTTTTAAAAAATATGAAAAGGCAAAGGGGAAAACAACTGACGAGCTGAATGGGAATCAGAGGTTAAGGTGTCAGGCCATGCCATTGGGTGAATGCAGTACTGAGGACAGAGTGACATACAAGGTTTTGGGCAGGTACAAATAAGGAGCTGGTCACAACACAGTAGCTTTAAAACCTGCAAGGCCAGGGAAGGAAGCTGATGAAGATACCTCTCCACACATGCATTATTTATTTCTCCAAGATCAGCATCACTTGCAGTGCAAGCAGCAGCAGGGACAGTACTACTGTGACTGTGCTGGGGGGACACGAAGTCCCCCCACCCAGGCTGGGACCACCAGTGGGACAGGGATGGAGGCTGCTGTGTGGCATCTCCCATTGCCTGCCTGACAGCAGGGTGTTGAGCTCAACTAACTAATTCCAGTTAACTGGGATGTTTCTTGTGCTCCTAACATCTGGCTGAGACAGTGCTCAAAGCAGCACTTCTGTACTCCTCACCAGCCCATGTTATTGGTTTCAATATACATATGAGAAGATGGATAGCTCAGAGACCACAAACCCACAGAGCCCAACTTCTGGAGTGCCCCATGCTCAGTAATGCACCTGGGTGGGACAAGCAAGGTCAGGGATTGCTTGAAATCTTCTGATGTAACAGAATTCAGCCTGTTGTGTTTAACTGCTACTGGCACTGGTGTTAGTATCTGCAGTGCTAGAAAGCTGTTCATAATTTGGGCAGCACACTGCATGAAGTACAGGGTACTTCTGTATGATTTCTACAAGCCTATTCTCAATTTTACAGTATAAGCACATAAAAATATATTTTCTACTCTGTTTTGGAGTGTAATGAATGGTTGATCTTTTTTTTCCTCTCAGCCTCACTGTGACCTTCTGATAGTGGGCAGGCTGACCCAAAGAGACTTCCCCACACACCAGTCCTTTCCTGCATTCTAGAAATGCATTTCCAGTTTTTTTACTTGACAATAACTCACTCTGAATTCCCCTGTGAACTTCACAGATCTTTAGATAAGACACTAAAGCAGGAGCTTTTACTACAGAAAAGGCTTCTCCTGGATGGTAGAAGATGTAGGTCCAGCTACCTTTCAGTTTCATCTCCCATTTATAGTCCTCCAAGTAATATTTGAGAAGGTTATTAAAAGGCAAGGTTTCTTCTTCCTTTCCAACTCAAGTATTTAAGATCTTGCAGCTTATTGAAGGCCACAAAAACTCAAACACTTAGGCCATTTCTAAACAGGCTTGTATTATTTCTATGTCAGCAGCTAAAAGTTTGCATGTAGATAAAATACCTCCAAAAACAATGTCACAAAAAATAAATCCTCAGCAATTACATGAAGACTGAGAAAGGTATAATCACTGAGCATTTAAATAAGGAGACAATAGAATCTTCAGCCCAATAGGATAAATACCTTTAAAAGTCCCAGTAACTTCAATGCAAATTTAACTTAGAACAGCTCTGAGACAATCTAAAAATGAATTTGTGAACAGAATAATTGATAAGACTCTTGGGTCCTTACTTCTGTGTGCTCACATAATGGCAATTAAAGCTAAGCACCTTTGAATGGCCTCTAAACAAGCACATGAAAATCTAGGAGAACCTTTGAGTGGGGATTATGCATTAACCTAATGTTCATAATCATGCTCAGAAAGTTTCTCTTTGAAAGCTTGAAACAGAAATGTTAATAATCTCAGGCAAATAAAAAACCTTAAGCTATTGCAAAAGGTAACTTTTGAATCAAGTATATAATAGGTAATAAAACTTCAAAGGATTCATCACTAGCTGCAATTAAAATGTCCAACACAGATTTTTAAATAGCCTTCTCATGTCTAAGGAAACTTTTTTCCTCCAAGTAAATAACTGAAATCAGGTAAGCATCAGATTATTTTTTTTTTTTTTAGGAATAAACATGGGCTTTCATCTGTGGTGCAGTGAAAAGAACACAGCATCATAGACCAAATTGGCAATCAAAGCCATTTCCACTTTGCCTAATTTTGTTCTTTAAGGGTTCAAAGTATCAATCCTCCTCTTAAAAACCTTCAAGCGTGAACAGTGAACATAAAACAATTAACAACTTACATGAGAGAGTAACAAGACTCTAGGGAAAAATACTGCCCCCTCCCCAATTCCTACACAACTAACTGGAAAAATACAGCCCCTCCCCAATTCCCACACAACTAACCAATCTTCCATACTTTGGTAGAAGAGAGGATGTCTGTTTACAGCATGATGACAGATATGAGCCGCAGACAGGAGCAGACTCTAACAAGTTCTCCCTAGGTTGCCTAGAAGAGGCAAAAAAAGAAAAAAAAAGTAAAAGGGACATCCTCTTGTAGCTGTGGTTTTACAATGAATTCCCAAACAAAAAGCAAGCAGGCAATTCCCTGTCAGATTTGGCAGAACACCTGAAGTCTTAGTCGGATCACCATAACTGCCGATTAGAGTCCTCAGTGCTGCAACCAAAATGCATTGACTCTCATGGAGCCAGGCAGGCAAAATCCCCTTGTTTGACTGCAGTCTTCAAGCTGGAGAAGGAGAAGATGCATCCACGGGCTGGGAATACTTTGTGACTGCCTTATCCTGTGACTGGGAAGGACTGTGCCATGAGGGCAGGTCTTGAGGAGCAAGTTGGTAACACAGGCCTACAAAAACTCTGTGACGGATGTTGCTTTCACAATACACAAATCATAGCAGAGCAGATGAATGACTGGAAATTCTGTAACAAAATCAAACTACATAAAATAGAAACTTCATGTTATTTATGGCAGGAAGTCACCTACATCAGCCTAAAAAAACTTACTAAGAGTGGTCCTACTAACAGCTGAACTAGCTTGAAGTCTTACACCCAAACAACACAGTTTAGGCATTACTTATTTCCACTAAATAGTTTGAAAAACCTGCTCTTCTGTAGCACAAATTTGAAGGGAAAAAAGAATCCCAAACACCACATCCAAAATCACTTCAGCTTATTTGATGTCTTTACAGTTTATAGGAAAAAAAACTCCAAGCTTATTTCCAAATTACTTTGCACTTAGTAAACTTTAAGTATAATAGCATCCTTTAACTTCAGACAAGGTCAACTTTATCCCTTGTAACCTGAAAAAAATAAAACAGAATCAAACTGATGCTTTGTTTTTTAAAGACTGAAATCTGAGTATGATAATTTCCTTTCTTTCATTAGCAAAAGAATACATGCGTGGGACATCGGATGAAAACATTAAAATGCTTAGATTTGGGGAGAAAACAAGAAACAAAACCAGGGCAACAGGAGCAATCAGGAGAACAAAAATTAGAGAACTGTATTCCTGTCGCCTGACAGAGTCTTTCACAGACTATCTAACAGAGCTGATGAGGCCAACCTACCACAGATGATCTCAGTATCTTCAAAAGTCATTGACATCCTTCATTAGGACTGGGATTTTATCCCAGTCACTGATACTTACCATATTCTTTACAGATGGCCTGAACAGAGGTTAAAGTTGTTACCCTATCTCCTCAAATGCTACTTCAGCGAGAAAAAAAATCCACAGACAAATAAAACCTGAAAGCAAAACCTCCCATGGCCAGGCACAGCAGCCCAAACAGTTCACAAATTTCCATTTCTTCTGAGTAGAGGGATGGCTTGTGAGTGATTACAGCCACTTACCTGGACACACATGGATTTTCGATAGGTTTGTGCTCCAGCTTTACTCATGAACTTCTGGAAATCCCTGCTCTGACCTAGACCTGAAGCAGCACTAGCTGAAAAAACAGAGCATGTTATGTGCCCCACCAGCATGGACCTGCATCCACCTGCAAGCAGCTTCCTGAGGGAAGGACAAGTCTGGCAGTGACAACTCTCCACAAACAAGCAGCACATCTGGATTTTGCCCCAGGTGTGTCACAGCCTCTTCAACCTGGAGCATTACAGCCTGTGCAACCTGGATATCTGCTGCATAAGGGCAATTGCTTTGTAAGACCCAAAACAATCCTATAGATGTCAAGATAAAAAGCAACTTCCCAGTCTTTTTCCTTTACTATTGAAATTAATGTCAATATTCTTCTCACAAAAACAAAAAACCCCAAAGCCCTCATGCTACAGCTTTGTTAAAGGACCACATTTAAAACCTGAGGACTCTGCTACGTTTGAAGATGCATGGCAATCACATCAGGTGGTGTAAATGCAGACCACGCTTTATGTCAGTATATACACTATGTCAACAGATACACACCAGCTGAGGAACTGATATAAGCATATGTTTAAATCTCTGAAGAGAGAGACCTAGACCAAAACAGAACTGCAGGAGAAGCTGTTCCCTCTCTGAAATGGCACTGTGTAGGAAGAAAATGCTTTTTGCTATGTTAAAACATCTCCACATTCTTCCTTCTTGTTTTTCTTATACTTTCAAAACAAGACTTCTATGCAGAAGGGTGCCGGCAGAACTTAATACATTAAAACATAAACAGTTTTCACCTCAGTAGCAGTGCAGATCAGTATGTGTATGGTGGCATTGAGCTTGAAAAACTTGTTCAGACGAACTCCCGACTACGCGCACCAGCAGTTTGCCAGAGAAAGGCTATTGAAGCCTTTTATAGCCATTCAAGCAACAAAAGGACACCCCTCTATACACAATCATCACAGCCTGGCTTATCAAAGCACTTCACAAGTCTTGCTGCTCAGCATCCTTATTTTTTAGCAATTATTGTTCTGACAAGTAACCCTTGGGCAGTGTCCAAGAATAAGGGGAATTTCTGCTGCAGGATGCCTGGAGTGCTGCTTCTCTACTAAGTGAAGCAATAAAATCAGTGTGTGATTGTGTACAGAAACAACACAACCCACCTGCCTTCCAGCTGGGCCTAAAGAGGTCACAGGGTGAAAAAGCAGCCCACCTGGCAGCTGCCTCTTGGGTGTCTCGGACTAAGTGATGCACCATGTAGAAGTAAAAGCAGGCAGCCCGTGTCCACAGGTACCTGTGCATCAGCCAGCTTTCCTTGAGCCAGCCCTCCAAGCACAGGAAAAGGAGTTGGTTCTGAAGGCACATTTAGTAGAAGCTTTAGCTTTGGTGCAGCAACTGGTGAAATTTGAGGGCATCTGTATAAAGGGTTGAAAAAGCTACTAACACAGCACTAACCAGGAGATAAAATATCTTATCATGGTCCATGCTGACAACTAAACCACTGTTTGGCCCCAGATTAATGAATATATTACTTGACAAGAGCAATTGGAGATTAATGGCCTGTAACTGCCTGGCTACCTTGCACTCTATAGGGTCAAGTACATTAATGTCAGTAGAGAAATAGTTTGTCTCAACCCAGTGCTAGTAGTACAAAGACCCATGAACTTGGAGATACGAGGGCCAAGTTCTCAGAGCCACTTTCCGTCACTAAGGTCTATTGGTGGCCAAGTCTCATGAGGAAGAGTCCCCATGCAGGGGGAGTTTAATTCCCCCACAGCACACCGTGGATGGATACCCGGGCATGTGCCACTCTGCAGGATCGTGACTGAGGTAGGAACTTCAGGGCAGCAAAGGCAGCAGACATGAGAGCAGGTCACTCTGCTCCCACCAGGGCTGCGATGAAGGCAGCCCAAGACCCAGACAACCCCAGGCAGTCCCCTGACCCCATCTGTTATTTGCTTGGCATATTTTCATACAGGACAGAAATACAGCCAAAATCTTCCACTGTCCTTGGTCACTGCATTTAACTGCAAAAAATAACTGCCCTAACATTTGCAGAAATATGCCCTTTGCTCTGCTTTCCAAATCCAGGATATTTCCAGGGGGCTCAGGACCTGACTCCTGAGCAGAGGCCAGGTTCACAGAGCACCTGTGCTCACTTCCAAATAACTGATGTGCTGAGGCTATATAGCTGCAATACTGCAACAAAAGTGGTAGTTCTCAAATCTGGACACACATATGCCCATACAGAGACCCCAGCTGTGCCTTAATTACAGTTAGATTATCTAGCCCCTTTATCTAGGAGTAAAAACAAACCACAGATAATCTGGAGATTAAACTAGAACCACTCTTCCTGAGAAATTGTTTTCTAGAATGCATAGTGAAGAAAAAAAAAAAAGTGTAACTTATACAGCTCCCAAGGGAAAAATGAATATATGCCAGCTGATCTTTAAAAAGTCCACTAGAAGTGCTGAGCAAAATTTTAAGCACAATATGCTGTGCCTTCTTCAAACTCCTTCAGAGGAACCTTTGCCCTACCTCCTGGAGGCAGCAGAAATTATGTTTGTGAGATCATTGTTCATATGCATATTCTGGGTGCAGGCAAGAGTATAATAATACAGGAAAAAGTTGCATTACCCTATGCTAAATCTTTGAACAACAGAACAGTTTGAAATAATCTGTGAATCCTCTTTCTTACCTTGTGCTCCTCAGTTTCTCAAATATAAGTATGCAGAGAAAGGGGGAAGGCAGAAGGCAGGGAGAGGGAAGGATGACCCTGCGGTGTCCCACAGGGCTGGCACCTTAATACACACACCAAAGAGCTGCTCTGATACAATGGGAGCAGGAGCCACAAGAGCCAGAACATCCTTCACACTCAGTACATGCCTGGGACCTGTGTTTTGGCCACAGAGGTCACACAGTTTTCAGAGGTGCTCCTGGCACTTGGAGAGGGGATGCTCAGCATCCCACCCACTCCTTTCAAGTTCCAGGGCTTTCCACAGAGCCAGCAGCCACAACTCTGCTGCAGTGACAAAGGTCCCCAGCAACTCTGCTTACTCCCCTCCTTGCTATCTCCATCAACATTCCTTAAAGAGGACCTGAAAGGAGCACCAGACATGTGCTGTAAGTATCGGCCCCTAAAACATCAGAGTACATGGGAGCAAAAACTTAATAGAGAGCATGAAAGGAAGAAACAGGAGGTAAAAAGTGGCAGCCTACAAATGCACATTTTGACAACTTTTACTTTTCAGTTTTCTCAGCTAACAGTGCTTTAAATAAAAGTGTTTTTTTTTACAAAAAAGCCTTCAGCTCACTTCTAAGAACAGTGGACTATTGGCCATGAGGCGGCCATGAAGTAAAGGGGGGTTTCTGTACCCAATATCACTCTTTCTCCACTCTGAATCCTCATCTGATTTCACATGCCACTCACCCATGGCAACAAGCTCCTTGGGGCAGAAACCCTTCTCTCTTTATCTGCAGGATGCACACTGCAGCCTCACAGTGCCTTAATACTACCAATGCTACAGCAAGGTCCACCATGGCTGTTGGACTCTCAAGTGCAAAATCAACTGTCTAGCCAGAGAAGAGGAAAAAGAGACCAAAACAAAACCCTGAGCACATTAGTCACTTAACTGTTCTTTCCAGAAACATAACATTGAAGGGATTTCACTATTTACTGGCAGGGAGATTTTGTGGCGGCTCATAGCTAAGATCAGCAAGAAATCCTTTGAAATACACATATATGCACATTAAAACTTGAGTATTTTACCTTTCCCCTCAAAAGCAATTGATGCTGTCAAGTACACCCCTCTCTTACAGCCGCATGTTCTGTTTAAGAATACCTAATCAGAAAAACATTCAGCGGT
Organism: Fringilla coelebs; assembly: GCF_963513975.1. Taxonomy (NCBI): domain Eukaryota; kingdom Metazoa; phylum Chordata; class Aves; order Passeriformes; family Fringillidae; genus Fringilla; species Fringilla coelebs. Next base: position 17,506,539 of record NC_140034.1, on the reverse strand, counting down.
ATTTAATCAGGTTTTTCTTTTCCCTTTAATGACCTAATGTTTTGGTTTGCATCTGCTGCCAACTCACGCTGGGTAGAAATTTAGTACTGTCAGCATTTAATTATTATTTTAACGCAGATTTCTCTACCTTCCTACAGTGAAGAAATAGCTAGAAAAAATGCCGCTATGAGCAGTTTTTAAAGCCATTAGACACCATCCTTGTTATTTAGCCACACTGGAAATTACCATTCAAGGACACCCAGATGCTCGCTCTGCCATCCCCTGCTAGGGCAGATGCTCTCCAGTCTGCAGCTCCATAGCCAACCAGAGGGACAGTGTCCAGGGGACAGCCTGGAGGGACTGCAAACATCCTACCCCAGAAGCTCAATAATCTGGGATAAGGCTCACCAAAAGATGTGCCAAAGAGCTGGAACACAGAGCACCTGGCTGGTGTTGTATCTTGAGCCATAAATAACAAATAACATTGTTTCTTTTTGTCAGCTTAGAACCCATTTTCCTAATTTTTCCTCTCCCTGCCTGAAACTAATAAATTTAATTCTGTAGCCTGCAACAGGCTACAGGGGCAACACGTGTTGGTCTGATGCAGACTTCAAGATGGGTTTGTTTCATTCATACAGTGCAGGGAAAAATGACACAAAAAAACTGGTTCTATGGATTTCAAAAGAAATCAAGAACTGAGCTCATGGTAAGCTCCCAGCATCATGTAAGTGTTGCACTGCATGGTGTTTTGCAGACAGGACACGTGCATGGAGAGCTCCCTTCCCATTCCCAGCCAGTCTGGTGAATGCCTGCTCCCTGCTCTCCTCCTGAAAAGCAGGATTTAGGCTTTGACCCTCACAAAAACCATTGGAAAAATGAGTCTGCAGTAAAGCGGGGCTTGTGACGGCAATGTTATATGGTGCAAAGAAGGAAGGGCTGTGAGGACACACACGGATAACTCCACCTTCCAGAGCGGATGGAATAGTCAGCCACACACTAATTAAAGCAAGCCTTAGTCTGTGATAGCAATCTAAGATAACACTAAGAGTTTTGTCACCCAAGGTAAAAAAAAACAGAGGCCAAAACTGGATGCTACTGCTGGACCTGTGTCTATAGAAACCACATTTAACCTTAGCAGAGATCCAGCTACACAGGTGACTCTATTTGATAAACACAAACACCCTGTTTGGTATATGCTGATCTTTGCATAAAGTCACACTCCCATTTAAAAGAGAAACATGTATACGGAAAAAGTCAAGAAGAGAGGCTGGCAGCAACAGGAAGGTAACAAATTTCTGCAAGAGGTAAAAAATTTCAATTCTCTGATGGCAAAGCAGGGCTCTCTTACACAGCTGGCAGGAATGAAGCATTGCTCTTCCATACCTGAAAAGGCGAAGTTGTGGATATGGGATTTTAAATCCAGATGGTCACCATCAATGGAACTTAACTGTGATGAATAAAGAGGCAGCTATTTCATCTGCTTAGCATTAACTCTTCCCAGAGTGCATTTTATAAGTCACATGCAGAGAGCAAAGGGCATATGCTTAAGAAGCCTAATACAAACCAAGTTTTGCAGGGAAGAAGAAAGGGAAATAGCCTTGGTTACTGAGAGTATTTGAATGTCACTCTGTTAGGCTGTGCATTGCATTTGACAGAGCTAGCAAAGGAAATGAGAAATGATAACTGATAGTGCCCTGATTAGATCAGCCACCTTGGGAAAGGTGCTGAAGCAGAGATATTTCACTAAAATAAGGAGAATCCTGGGAATAGATTTCTGGCAAGTGATCGCAAAGGAGATATGGCCAGAATTAGAAATGGATTTTGCAGGCAGATAAAATGTAATAGATAGAAGGCGGCTCAAAATGATATATCGTGAGGGCCTATAGAGCAGCTATAAAGTTTGTTCGCAGATATTTAACATATAGAGATCCTAGAAAGACTTACCTCCAAAATACACTGGCTGTGTTATTAATTTTAATGTGCAGAAATAAAACAATGTTGCATTAAAGCTCTCTAGCAAAAAAGGAAGCTGCCTTCTCCCCAGCTATCCACCTCTGACTTCAGTGGAGCTGCACTATTTTATACCACAAATAGAAGTAGAACAGGAATATCTTCTTGTGCTTCTGACTGACAAAGATACATGAAAATGCACATTTCATTATCTTGAAGTAAATCACTTTATTAATGATGGATAACTAAAGGCAGTGGTAATTAACATACTGCAATAAACTCTGTAGATGGATTTCTGTAGCTTAACCATGTTTTCCTTCTTCTGAAGCTCACAGACAAAGCAGTTCTTTAGACTAATACTTGGGCATTTTTAGGAGAGCTAGCTTTACTAGCTGTTAAAAAAGTCTTCAGTGATCCTGCTGTCCACATCCATCAGTTTGTTTCCTCCTTAAAAAGTTTAGCCAACCAAATATAAAGAAAACTGTTCTTGCAGTTCTGTACAGCATGGTGGCCAAGACAGAAATTCGATGACAGTAACTTGGGGAAAGGCTGCTACCTGGGTTCAGTCATTACACATCAGAGTTCCCCACCCCAAGACAAGTGTGTTGACAGCCCATCTTCACTTGCTCCTGTACTGTCACAAGACTCTGAGATCAGTCTATAGGCTTAAGAGACTGCAAGTCAATAAAGACAAATACAATGCTCAGGGGCCCGAGTCTGGCCCTCTGCTTCTCCCTTCATCAGCCTGAATGCTGAATTTTGTGCAAACAAGTAATGGCGTTGTTCAGAACAAAATAAAGATATCACAGTTACAACAACAAAAACCTGTGTTGCAGCACACCTGTGTATTATGAGATCTTCTCATCCACTGGCTCCAAAGAGCCATATGTGCATCACTCACACTGCCAGAATGGGAACAGTCACATAAATCACCTTTGGTATCAATGGAAGATGCACTTGACAGAGCAAAAATTTCTGAGGAACAGCCAAATTCTAACACTTTACCTACCACTGGGATACAAGTTAGTGATAACCATTATCACCATCACTATATCAGTGACAGCAGTGGAGCACCAAATTCTGCATCCATAAAACCACTGCCACTGTATCCCTAGGGAGCTCCCCCTGAATACGCAAAGGTGGAATTGAAATATAAACTATTTACATGATCAAATGCCAAGCTATTTGCTGAGGCAAAATCTTCACTGAAATCAGCCAGGACTATCACAATCAATAGATTTTGGCATGAGAAGGGACAAGCTTCAATCTTTGCCAGTGTTCATGCCCATACTGGCACCAGAATGGATGCTTTTCCAAAGTGCCATGCTGCTTACCTCTTCGTCTACAGATGTCCCACTTAGGCTGAACCTCTTGCCCCTTGCATTTGGAAACAATCAATCCATGTCAGATTCTGCATCTGTGGTGGGGCAACCCTGGATGCACGGACAGACTGGAGAATGAGAGGCTGGAAAACAGTGCTGTGAAAAGGGACCTGGGGGTCCTGGTCAATGGCAAGTTGAGCATGACTTTGAATTGTCCTGGAGCAAGGAGGGCCAGGCGTGTCCTGGGGTACACCAGACACAGCACCACCAGCCAGGCAAGGGAGGGGATTGTCCCCCTCTGCTCTGCACTGGGGCAGCCTCACCTTGAGTCCTGTGTGACAATATAAAAAAGCCATCAAGCTGTTAGAGAGCCTTTAAAGGAGGGCCATGAAAATGGTGAAGGGCCTTGAGGGGAAGCCATATCAGGAGCAGTTAAGGTCACTTGGTCTATTCAGCCTGGAGAAGAGGAGACTGAGGGGAGACCCCACTGCAGTTACAACTTCCTTGTGCAGGCAAGAGGAGGGGCTGGCACTGATCTCTGCTCTGCAATGACAGTGGCAGGACTGAGGGAATGGCCCAAAGTTGTGTCAGGGGAGGTTTAGGTTGGATGTTAAAAAATGGTTCTTCATCCAGAGGTGGCTGAGAACTGGAACAGGCTCCCCAGGGAAGTGTTCACAGCACCAAGCCTGACAGAGCACAAGAAGCGTTCGGACAACATACTCAAGCACATGGTGTGACTCTTGGGGCTAATTCTGCACAGTGTCAGGAGCTGGACTCCAAAGATCCTTGTGGGTCACATCTGACTCAGACAGTTCTATGATTCCCAGCACTAGCACTCAAGAGACCTGATCAAAGCAGATCTCTATTTCTGAAATAAACCCATCTCTTTTCAATAGCCCAAGAGCAGAATTCTGCTGCCTTCATCATCATTGTTTTGAATGAGCGAAAGGTGGGAGGGAAGTTTCTGTCAACATTAATCAATGTTTAGGTGGTTCCCTGCCCATTCATTCATGTGCTAAAAGTGTTTCTGACAGTAGGAAATACACTGAATATAAGCAGGCCAGTAGCAGCTGCTTGAGAAATGCCAATAGTACTGTGCATACCTTCCAAATTTCCCCAATGTCCGTAAGTTATTAGCGGGTGACAGGAGCTTAAATAAGGCATGTGAAACATGAAATCAGGACAAATAATTATATTGGTATAGAGACTTCTATACTGGAGAGATTTTTGCTCCAAATACTTTATATTGATATTTGCTCCAAATACTTTATATTTTGCTCCAAATACTTTATATTTTTGGGGTCAGAAAGAAAATTGTTTTTCCATACTATGTCTTTGAGAGAGCAGGGTGCCTGGAATCCCTGCTGCTCTGTGGTCCTACCTTGTATCCCCACAGAACTAGCAGCAGCTAACAGTAGCAAGCAAGATTGAACAAAAACTCAGAATAAAAATTACTACCAAAAAATTCTGCTCCAGATTTCAAAGCACTTCCTGAACTGTCCACATCACACCATGATCGAGCATCCTCATTTGAAAGAGAGCAAAAAAGGCAAGATGGGAGGAAGCCTGGATCAAATAAACCAAGTGCAGACCATATGGGGAGTGGGTAGAGTCCACCAGCTTGGGACATAACCCTCAAAGGGAGAAAGGGCAAGTGGGCAAGACTAATACTATTCTCAACATCAGCATAGCAAAGGCTGATTCACACAGCTCTTTGAGGAAAGATAACACTGCTTTTCTGGTTAAAAAAAAAACAAACAACCTTTGCCACTAGCATTGTAAAATTATACTCTTAAAAGGGGGCTCGGGGGCTACATACTCATGCCCAGCCCTCTCATCTGCTCCATTCCTTCAATGGATCAGGCACAAACCACCAGACAACCTGATCCTACAGCCACAGTCTCTCATCAGCCTGGGTGACAGCTGAGGGTGCATGGCTTCCTTGTCAGCCCTCTAGGAACGGGAGCAAGGCTGCTGCAGGAGCACACACCAGTCCTCCACCTCCTGGCAACTGCACTGCAACAGGAGCAGTTTCCCAGCCTCAGCACTGCAACAGGGGAACTGCTGCTTTCTGGGGAGAACCCATGAGTGACCCACAGTGAAAGGCTTCACATCTGTTACTGTGCCTCCAAGCCCACCACATCTGTCCTTGCCTTCCCCAGGAGTCACCTCTCAATCATTTTGGCTTCAAGATGCTCAGCCCATTTTCTCAAACTGCTGCCATGGCAGCTTTCCATGCAACTAGGAAACAAACCATTTCACTTGGACAGCCAAAATGCTTTCTGTTTCTAAAGACACTGACCTTTCCACCCAGGCTGGCTGCTTCTGAGGTGCTGGTCTGGGAGATCACCAGAGTCACCAACAGGAAATGGGGATTTCCTCACCTGTCAGAAATGGTATCCTGGCTTAGCAAAAACAGAGGATTTTTAAAACACACTTAACTTTTCACAATTCGTGCTGGATTGTTTAGGGTGTTTTTTTCTTATTTTGGTGCAATTAAGGCAGTCCCATTTCCAGTCAGGCTGGTTGCAGTTGTTGCACTGGGCCCCAAGACCGTGATTGGCTTACAGTTGCTCCAGTAATGAGATGGGCTCATGAACAAGGGTGACCATACTAATACATATGCCTAATTTCTACATTTTTCCTATATTTTAATCTCATTTTCCCCACATTTTACCTCATTTCTTCCAGTGTGTGTTGTGACAAGTCAGGGCAAGGCGGTCGGAAGATCACGCGATTGTCACGGAAAGCTCAGGAATCTCTCTCCCCCCAACCCCCTAAGATAAGAGATAAGCCAAAGAATGCGACCCTCCCCATTCCAGTAACTTTCCACTAACTCTGGCAAAGTCCCACTCCTTACTAACCATAAAAGGTAAAATGAGACCCCTAAGTGATGTAATGCATGTCCCCAAACCTATATAACCCCATGTTAAAAGACAATAAACGCCTTTGACCATCCATCATATTGGTGCCATGTGTGTCTTTGGCCCGGACGGTTTTGGAGAATAAGACCGCCGTGCTGCTCCACAGAACCAGGTCGCCGTTGCCTTGTGCAACATAAGGCAACATATTTGGTGCCGAAACCCGGGAACAAAACGAAGAAGAGAGGAGCTCGGGGGACGGGTGTTCGCCTGGAGAAGGAGCCAGCGGCTGTAGCGGCCGGACCGACTACAGCGAGGGGAGACGTCCCTGGGATCAGCGAGAGCCATGAATGCTATCGCGAGGATCGTAAGTGAGATTCACACACAGTGGGGTGTAGAATGTAAGCCTAAAGATTTATGCTTTGTATTATCAAAGTTGATAGAGCTCGGGGCGATAGAAACCCCGGCGGACTTACTCCATTCGGAGATGTGGGCTAACCGCACGACAGTTTTAGCCGAACACACCATGTCTACCGGCTCAGAGAAAGCCCTAAAGGCATGGGGCAGAGTCAGTCAGGCTCTGCAAAAAGCTAGGCAAGAGCAAGAAACGTGGCAAGCAGCCAGAACTTGTTTATTAGCCACGCCGCAGCTGGGGGTCGGGGCCGCAACGCAAACCGCCCCGGAGAGCGACCCGATCGAAAAGGGAGACGCGGGGGGACCGGGCACGCTTTACCCCCCTCCGAGCCAAAGCCCAAAACCCCCAGGGCCCCCGGGAGACCACCCAGAAAACCCCCCGCCCGTCCCGCGGAGCCCGCCGCCTCCTCCCCCTTCCCCCGCGCGGCCGCCTGAAAAACCCGCGGTTTCCCTGTCCGTCTCGCCGCCGCCGCTCGGTCGCCCGGCGCGGGACCCGCGCGAACACGCGAAATCCTTTTGGGGGGGGCTGGCACGGGAAGCACGGGACGCGGAGCAGGCAGCCGGCATGGAGAAGCCGGTCCCCCTTCCCCCGCCGCCATACATGCCGGAGCATGGCGCCGCAGACGGGGGGGATGGGCGGGGCCGGCCGGACCACGACGGGGGGAGCAAGGAGTCGGGAGTAGTTACTAACGCGCATGCTCAGGGGAGCAGCAGGGGGCGTTCCCCCGACCGGGAGCTACGCCACACCCTGCTACCATACAAGGGGGAAACCACTCCCCGTGGGAGGCAGGGCACGCCCAGGGGGCGGGAGCGGCACCGCCCCCGAGGGGAGGGGCGGGGCCGAAGCCGCACAAAACGGCACAGCAGCCCGGAAATGTACTATCAGTCCTCTTCCGGCTCTGAACACAGCGACAGCTGCTCAGATAGCTCCGAAGAGCTAACCGATCCCGGCTGGGACTCGGACATAGAGAAAACAGAAATTATGCGGTTTCATGCGAAACCGAACAAAGATCTAAATAAAGTTAGTAAACAAGGGCAATACAAGCTCACTGACTGGAGCAAGATAAAAATAGCATGTGCGGATTATGCACCGGCAGCAACGATACATGCATTCCCAGTGAGAGTCACGGGACAACAGGGCAATCAGCAAAAGACATACACTCCTATAAACCCCAAAGAGGTACAGACAATTGTCAAAGCCATTTCAGAAAAAGGGATCAACTCAGCTATAGTTTCTACTCTTATAGACGGCCTTTTTAGTAAACATGTTGTAAGAGAGGAACAGCTGACCCCCATTCAAGCAGCTGTCCACACACTGGTCAGTGCCATGGCTTGCTTAAAATGTGGAGAAGCAGATCATACCACAGCAAGCTGTCCTCAGCCAACACAGTTCTCCCAAGATGCACCCCCGCTCCAAGCACCCCAGAGAGAGATCTGTTGGAGCTGCGGGGGGAGGGGACCATTTAGGTCGATTGAGCCCGACTTTCACAATGAAACTAACGAGGATTGCGAGTTTCTGTTCACAGGAGACGCTTGTGAGGCGACCTCATAACGGGTACACCCCGTTCCGGAGGAGAGAGACAGACCACCAAGCAGCCAAGCATCGCCCGAGAGATCTGAGAAATCGGCACGGGCGAGACACAAGCATCAACAGTGTTTCTGTGCGAGGAGAGAAACACAACCTACCCCAAAAAACCAAACCCTACCCACAAAGATCACCGATACCCCGACCGGCCACGCGGAAGAGACTGCTCAGCCGGACCGGAATCGAACCTAATCCTTTGCATGCTAGAACCTACCTTCCCTTCCCTTGTCAAATCATAACCTTATACCTCATTTCAGCGCCTATGTATGTAACTACCCCATTCATTTGTGAAAAAAGGGGGGGAAGTGTGACAAGTCAGGGCAAGGCGGTCGGAAGATCACGCGATTGTCACGGAAAGCTCAGGAATCTCTCTCCCCCCAACCCCCTAAGATAAGAGATAAGCCAAAGAATGCGACCCTCCCCATTCCAGTAACTTTCCACTAACTCTGGCAAAGTCCCACTCCTTACTAACCATAAAAGGTAAAATGAGACCCCTAAGTGATGTAATGCATGTCCCCAAACCTATATAACCCCATGTTAAAAGACAATAAACGCCTTTGACCATCCATCATATTGGTGCCATGTGTGTCTTTGGCCCGGACGGTTTTGGAGAATAAGACCGCCGTGCTGCTCCACAGAACCAGGTCGCCGTTGCCTTGTGCAACATAAGGCAACAGTGTGTTTTCTTCCTCCTTGCATAAAACTACTACATCCTGAGTAAGATCTCCTGCTCAGCCACAACACAAACTGAAGCTGCAATGTTTCTCTCAGACCTTCCTCATCACAACCCAGACACAGCAGATCAGCAGGAACCCATCTGCTGCCTCCCCTGCTTCCCTAAACCCACAGGTGGCTCAGTATTGCACCACTCCCTGACCTGGGGTCTAATATCTGGGGTGCAGCAACTGCAGCTACAATGCCGGTGTATTTAATCAGGACACTCTGACTTCCCAGCACCTCTTTGAATTTCCTGAGTAACATGTCTGCAGCCTGCCCCAGTATCCCAGGGGCAGCAGGCACAGTGGCCAGCTGGGGGTCCCCAGGGTAAGCTGGGCTGACAGGGCCACATCACCCCAGAAGAGCTTGGTGCAGAGCTCGGCACAGTGCAGCTGCGGCAGCACCGCAGCGCCCATTAGTGATGCTGCTGTGACCACCCCCAGGACATTAAGGTCTGCTGCACCATTACATGAGACTACTTTGCAGTAACAGAAGCGAGGAGGGGAAAAATTAGACATATCAGTGAAGATGTAGCTTATTTATGGTTCAGCTTTTCAAAGTTTACTAACTAGTACAGATTATTCATGACTCATGTCTTTAAAGAAATCAATGTCATTCCCTTTCTATTCTTAACCCTAAGTAATTTTTTATGATTCTGCTATTCCTCCTTTCAGGCAGAAAGACATTTGTCCAATCTTGGCTTTGTGAGATGTTGTCTTCTGGCCCTCTTCATCCTTGTCTGGAGATCATTCTGTTCCTCCACATTCTCTCCCCCAGCTCCTGCTGTGGCCTTACTCTTGGTCCGTTCTGTATAACCTCCACACCCTAGGCATGATCTTATTCACTCTGACACCAGTTCCTACTGTGCCAATGTGAAATGTACTTTCTGTCACTGATTGTCCTCTCCAGCCAAGTCCATCTCTCAGCCTGCCTTGCTGGGCCTCTCATCATCAAATCAAACCCAATATAGCCGTAATGGACCTTGTGAACTTCCTTTGCTTGCCCAGCCTCTCTATCCCTTCTGAACAAACTTGCACCCTCCCTGTTGCCCAGGCCTATAACCTCTTCCAGTTCCACCATTCTTCACAGCCTCACTCTTCTTGTAATACACCACCTGATGGTGTGTCAGGTGGTAAGTCAGTGTAATTACACTAACTCAAATGGCATTATACCAATTTACAAGAGATGAGTTTCTGTCCTGGTGCCTCTAAAAGCAAATATATTCTATTTGACAAGTAAAAACCTTCAGCCAGTTCCCTCAACATCTCCCATATTTATTACTGTGATCTCTTGCCCTCTGGACTCCCAACAGCCACATTCTTTTCAAAACATGACTCCTCCTGAAATTCTTACACATCCCTTAGCTCTCCACTGTCCCCAACCTAGAATATTCCCTTCCACTCTCCAGCCTTGTGTATCTACCCACTGACCATTCCTGAGTCAGTGCTTGGCTTCTTAAGCCATCTGAATATATCTGAAATAATCTAGTATGGTAACAATATTTAATTAACAGTAACAAATTATTCACTAATTCACAGATTTATGTTACAACAAAATAGAGAGAAAAAAGAATTTTTAAAAAGAATTTAAAAAAGGAAGGAGAACCACCATGAAAGCTGAACACCAATTTCAAATTCAGACACAATTAAAAAGCACATGTTTAACACAAGGTGGGCATGACTGCAAATGTATGTAGTGAAACACCAAGACTACATGAAGCAATTACATGTTATTTGTGCCCCTTAACACCAAGCACTGTGCTATCCCAGGTGAGCTGAAAGTTTCATAACCATTTTAACACCAGTATAAATCTCTGCTTAAGCCAAACATGCCACAGTATAAAATGATGCAATGGATACCACAATAACACCCTGCATCTTCCCACTCCCTGGACCACACAGTGAAGTTTTGTAATGGCTGGAGACTTGGCACTTAGTGGATCTGACCTAGCCATTGTAGCTATCTTTGTATAAATGTTTCCAGTATATAAAAAAAATCTAAAAAAGAGATAAAAACCTACCAAAAAACACCTTACATGGGTCTTTTTCAGATTAGTATATATTTTAAAAAAAGAAAAGCACTTTCCAAAAAAGTAGAATAGCATCTGCATTTAGGGTTTTCCACACCTGGAGGGCTGCAAGAATGTGGAGGCAAGATCAGGTCTTTAATGAGAGTACTAAGGACTTCACCATATGCACCATGCCAAAATGATAAAATGTTAATGAAGTGAAAGTATATTAGTGAATTATTAAAATTTCACTCCTCTCTGCAAAGTACAGAGTAAGAAAAACAGTGAAGATAATGATAGAAATAGGATCAAAACATTTGGATCCTTTCACCACCTCCAACATAAAAGCTTTACAAAATCTGGTGTTAAAATTAACATATTAATTGAGTAGCTTCTACAAATGATCTACTGTAAAACCCAGTTCAAAACAAGTTGGAGTTGAGGATAAAATAAGACATAAATCAGTTAAGTCTAGATGGGTCAGACCTACAGCTTCCTCCCATCTCTAATAACCTCTCATAACCCCTCTAATGCCTCAGCTCCTCTCCACAGCAAGCCCAGCCAGCAATTAAATTGTTCACAGGAAGATCTCACTGAGGGAAGTAACAGAGAGCAGGGCTCTCTACGGATGGGTTGGGCTGGGGAGTTCATGTCTGTGTGCTATGCCAGAAGTTGTGACCAGGGAAAAGTTCAGCCTCACCAGGAAGCCCAAGAGCTAAAGCAGAAAGCAGCTCTGCAGCAGGGTCCTGCAGAGGTGCCAGGGGGTGGAGAGGGGAGCCTTGGTGAGCCTGGGACCGGAGGCAGGGCCACAGGAGACACGAGGCCACTGCTTTCAGTGGGGCAGGCAAAGGTCTGGCAGAGAGCTACACTAAAAAGAACAAGGGCTTTACCACATAGTATTAAGAAGCAATTTCCAATGAAGCTGCCATTCTGTAAAATGCTTTCCAGGGTCTAGCTTGGATTGTCTTGTACCTAAAGTCCCATCTGTTAGGACATCTGGAGCGCTCTCCTTGCAACAAAAGTAAATATGCCCAGACATGGTGAGCGGGCTCTACCAGCAAGCTGACGGCAGGTAAGCAGTTTGCCATTAGGATCCCACTAGGGAATCTCACACTTTGCCTGAGCAAACAGTTCAGTGCAAGGTCCCACCACAACTCAGAACATGGGAGGCAGGCAAAGGAAGAAACTGGTGTAGGCCAAATGCATCCCACTCCTGGAATACCTGTCTTTATTTGGCTTTAATCTATTTTCAGTAAAATGTAAAACATTCAGTGTTGGAAATTTCATTGAATCCGCTAACATTGATATAAATTCCTGATAATGTTGTGAAAAATATCCCAGTGTCAAACATTTAGGCAGATCTTTCCATTCAGTGGCACCTAGCAAGCCTGATCAGAGGTCATAGTCAGTCTGTCCTGAAGTCAGTGTGGACAGAGAAAACCATCTCCAGCAGACTCTTAAGACTACAGACAAAAGAAATAAAAGAGCAACAAAATACTGTCCAACATAATAAGTAGAAGCTTTGCCTCCAGTAGACTTAGCCTGTCCAATTTTCACAGACATTATGGAATAGATGCACTTTGTGGAGAATTTTGTAAAAGTGTAATGTATCCCCTATGTACCTCCCTAAGAGTGGTGGGGAGAAACTGATCCCCAGCTAGCAAGTGGCCACCAGAACCTGGGCTAATGTGCAGGTGGTCCAACACAGCCCACCTGAAAGTTGTGTGTCACACTGTGATGAGTTTCAGCCATCGCCCAGGCCCCCTTCACCAGCCACCTCCAGAGCAGGGCTACCCCACTGCTCTGCACCCATCCTCAAGGGGAACAAATGGGACACAGGGAGCCTCGCTCTTCGTGGGCTATGCTGACACCCAAGGTACAAACTCTTGGCTAGACAATCAGCTTCAGTTCAGAAGTTATAAGTCCCAAGGATGTCAAAGGCATCTAAAGTCTTACAGTGAGTTTAGGGAGGGCTTGAGTTGCTCTCATGCTTGGCAGCTCAACTTGAGGCATTTTAAATGGAGCAGAATTTCCCAAACTCTAGGACAGAATCACTTCCCAAAAACTGCCCTGCCTTGCAGAGCTTCAGGCTGGTTTCCCAGAATCAGCTGATCACTTCTGAAAATACACAGCTGTAATTTTATACTTAACTGAAACACTGCTCTGTTGGAGTCCTTTTTTTTTTTTTTTTTTTTAATTATTTTGTTACAATTTTACTTTGGCTTGGTCATGGACAGACGGTAACAAGGCAAATCCAGTTTCATTACAAATATGTCAAAACTGTGGCCAAAGTCACACTGCATTGTATTATATCTAAAGTCATGAACTGGCAAATTCCAGCATCAACCACGACAGTCCCATTTCACTCCAGTTTAGGCTTCCAGACAGCCCTGGCAGCTTCTTCTGCCAGGAACAGCTCCTAACACCAAGACATCTCCTACAACAAAACCCCACCACTTGAATCTATTCAGCATACCAGGCAGCTTCTCACAAATTTATATAACTTTTCCATGCTTCCCCCTCAAAACCCTCTGCAAAGCTTAACACCATAAAAACCCTGTTGTGAGCTGACATCAGAGAAATGTTTATTTCCCTGAGCCTCCCTGCTTATGAGAACACACAGACCTAGACCGCAGCCCTCACCTTTGCTCTGGACCTTCATCCAAAGCCGTGTCTAATCTTACAAGCCTCCAACCTGGCATCCCAGCCATGCTGGGCAGAGACCAGAAAACAACTGGCATTTTCTGGAACCACTGCTTATATTCTCACCCCCAGCCCCACATCCCAAACACACACACCACACTGGTACATTAGCATAAGTACACTTGGGAAACGCGAACATATTTTCTAAGTTTTAATCCATTAGCAATTGCTAATTAAGGGGCAATTAATTTGACTCCCGGCTCTGCTCCTAATTTGCCTTGCAACTTTGTGCAGTCCATGTGAAATGCTAAGTTTCAGCTTCCTATGCCCCCACAACTTCTGTGGATATTAGAACATTAATTTCTGTAAAGTGATTTATGATCCATGATGAAAGGCAGTTCAGAACTGTAAGAACTGCTCCTATTAGTAAAATAACTGGTGCATTTTTTGATCTTTCATTTTAATGGGGGAAGAAAAAGAAAAGCCTAGCTGAGTATCAGCAATGAGGCTCAAAAGGTAAAAATTGCAAATTGGACACATCTGAAAACATAGCCCAGAGAGACTGGTGGGGTGGATTTTTATAACAGAAAAAAAAATGACAGGACAACACAAGCATTTAACTTCTTGCATTTCCCTTGGGAATGCCTGACATCATAAAACTTTGACAAACTAAAATCATTAGAGATAAATAAAGTAGCACAGACATGGAGGGTGATGAAGGGTCAACCTAGGAGATACCTAACCCAGCTCATTTCCTTCAATGGCTAAAAACAAGTAACCGACACGTTTCCTGCCCGTGAACCTTCCTGCCGATAAGGGTGCTCCCAACAACAGGAAATTCGACTCTAGAAGCAAAAGCACACTTTTGCTACCAAGCCAAACTTTCTCCATCTGAACTCCACAGCAATTAAAAGCAGCATTTGTCTCACCAGCAGTGAGCTGGATTAAACAACTGCCTGACTCCCTAAGCCTCTGCCCACCAAAGGCAGGGGGGTCCCACCTCTCGCACCCTGGTGCCAGCCCAGCTGCCAACAGGGACTCCTCAATCAGAAGCAGGCATTTCTCCCTCTGGCTCTACCATCCCTTCAGCCTCCTCTGCCTGCAACCAAGTTTCAAAGTCAGGCCTTGCTTGGGTTTTTTGGACAGCAAGATCCAAGGGTGTGGGTAAAGAAGTTACTGATCATCTTCACCTCAGTACCCTGCAAGATTTACCTCCTGATCTGCAAGACCTGATCACCAGTCTTTGGTCCTCTTAAGAAATAATAATACAAAAAGTGAAATATGCAAGCAAACCAGTCATTCAAAGTTTCAAAATTATGATGATTTATACAGTGGGTGAAGCACTAAAGTGCTATTTCTCAGCGTGGTCACTACAAAATGAAGATTAAAGAGAGGAACAAAAGGAAATGTTTTGGAGAAAATGCAGTGAATACTCAAAGGCATCTCTCTCAATCACAAACATCTGAAATCAAGGGGTGCTGCCCAAGAAAATAAGCAAAAACATTAACACCTTTCTTGTGAGTTTGCTGTGAAATAGCTCTCTCCTTCTTCAAAAGCAAAATAGCCTCTCCTTTCACACACAATAAACTTTCAATAGTCCGGCAAAGTAAAACTTCAATTTATGACAATAATAGTCTGATTTTCTCATGCTGCATTCAGCAGCAATGAAGTATATTTTATTCTCATATCTCTGCTTTTCTCCTCATAGCATGCTGTAACAGAATTGTGTTTTCTTTTTTTCTTAAAAGCATTGCAAAGGGCTTCCCAAAGTCATTCACCACCTTTCTTTTTTTTAATAGGTGATGCAGATCTCTGAAACAGACTTAATATGCAAGTCCAAATCATTACATCTTAATATAGCTTCATAACACAAAGGAAAAGGGAAATCAATCCCAACTTTATTTCCCAGGTCCACAGATACCCATGGAAAGAAACATGGCCTGAATCCTCCAATTATAAAAAACTCAACCCTTGTTACTTTTGCCTTTTAAGCCCCATGATCCTTCTGCTTTGAGCCTTGTGTCAGGTTCCCCAGCAGCAGGCCAGGCTAGGGCAGGACACCAGTGGGCATGGGACAGGTGGCTGCATCTCCTCAACTTCTCTTTGGATAGAAAGTGTGGGACAACGTCTAGGGAGGAGAGAGGGAGGCGGCGGTGCAGGGTTTTATTGTAAAATGACCTTGATTTGACAGGCATGTTCTCAGGTTTCAACAGATGCTGTGGGAAAGGCAACAGCAGCCAAGGCGGTCTGCAGGCATTTCTGATGATATGCAGACTTTTTTCTTCTGCCTATTTTTTTTTTAAATACATTGGGGGGGGGGGGGGGGGAGTCTTCTCAGTTTCCATGACAACAGTGTCTCCACTTGTCTGTTATTAGATACCATCCGCTTCCTGTGTCTAAATTTTTAAACCAATCAGAAAAGTGTTTATAGATTTTGTAGCTCCTGGGACAGTCCCTCTCCTCCAAGAGAGCTACTTTAATGACACGTAACGCTCCGGCAGCCAAGGCTGCAAGGCCTTATATTTTCGGCTGCAAAGTGATCACAGTTTATGCTGTTTACCGGCTGATTCATGGGCTGTGCCATAGAAAACTGGGGGTTTGCTGCCCGATTTACTGCGCCCTTAACAGACGTTACCATGTCAGATTGTTTTAAAAACCACACAAACTCATTGTCATTGTTGGCTGATTTTTGTTTCTGATTCATCCCATGAAACAGCAGGATCTGTCCCTGCGTGACACGCGATCGCCTCGGCGAGGCCGTTATCCCACCGGAGTATCGGTCCGCCCTGACGGAAATGGATTCACGGTACAACATCGCCTGCTGCAATTAAAGTTTCGGCAAACTGGGCTCTAAGAGCAGCCGCACTGTAACCGTGAGAGCAGATTTACACAGGCATATTTCTGATGATGTAAATAATACCTGGCCGCATCACAGTCGGCAAGTCAATAAGGAAATCCTTCTCCAGGGCGCAGAGACACCCACATACATTGTGAAGGAATTAACACACTGCAAGTCCAGTTAAGTGAAGAGCCGGCACTGAAGACCGACAAGCAACGGGGAGCTGCTGTGAGAAGGGGAAAATCCCTTTCCCGGCGGCTCTGACAGGCCAACACTACCGGAGGAGGATGCCCTTCAGGCGGGTGTGCAGGCACAGACGGAGCCCGGGAAGTACCGAGCGGCTTCTTCCCGGGCGGGGATCCAAGCGCCGGCGGCACGCAGGAACAAAAGGGAGCGGTGGGGGGGCTGTCCGCCGCCGGCTGCGCCGCTGCCCCACCAGCGCCCGCCGAGCCGGGGCCAGAGCCCACGGGCCGCGCTGTGGGGGACACAGCCCGCCCGGGATGCGACCCGGCAGCCGCCTCGCACGCGGCTCCGGCTCGCCCCAGGGCGCCCTTCCTTTCTCTTCCCTTCCCTTCCCCGCCGCCCGTCGCCGGCGGGGCTGCTCGGCGGCGGGACGGCGGCAGCCGCGCGGGGCAGCCCTCACAAACGCCCCGGGGCGGCGCCGCTGCCCGCCCGCGGCAGCCGCCGGCCCAGAGGCCCCAAAAGTTTGGCCGCGGCTCCCTGGCCCGGGAGGGACGGGGCGCGGCGATAGCGGCGAGCCCTGGCGGGCGGGCGGGCACCCGCTCCTGATGACACCGCGAAACGCCCCCGCCGTTACCTCTGTCCACGTCCTGGGCTCCCGCGCCGCCGCGGGGTGGTGGGCGCTCCCCGCGGCCGCCCCGCTCCGCGCCCCGCGGCGGGAGGCAGCCGGAGGCAGCCGCAGCCCGCGCCGCCGCTGCCGCCCCCAGCCCGCCCCCGGCGGCGGCGCCGCGCCCCGCCGGGCCCTAGCGCCGCCTGCCCGCCCCGCCCCGCCGAGCCGTCCCCTGGAGCTGGCGGCTGGTGTCCGCGCCGGGCTTCCCCGAAGGAAAAACTTCGGGAGCGGGAAGCTGGCGGGGGCGGGTTGAGAGGTGCTGCTCCCTCGGGGGTGTTTTCCTGCCGGTGTGCGGGGATGCAGCAGACTCGAGCGGAGGATGCTGGTCCCACGCGTTCTGTCCCTTTTCCTTCTGGGGAACCCTCTCGGGCCCGCTGTCCCACCGGGGTCGGGCCTGCCTGGCCCGTCCGCCCGTCGCGGCACAACCCCCGGCGACTGCCCACACGCCTCGGCTGCCTTCCTTGGCCGTCACGTTGCGACTGGGAACGGCCTTCGTGCCACGGGAACTGGTCTTTTACACGTTGGAAAACCAGACATGCAGAACTGAAACTGTTGGTTTTTACCTTCTTACCCGCCGGGAGCCTCAGTGAGGCCTGACACCTTCTTGTATGGTATTTACGGCTGAAAACAGAGAAACCTCCCCATTCCAGAAGAGCCTGCAATGCCAAGGGTGCACCTGCCTCCTCCTGCCCACTCCTCTGCCCCTTTGCAGCCCCCCCCCAGCCTCCTCCTGCTGCTTGTCCTGCCTTGCTGCCATGAAAGCGGGTGAGGGGGAGCTTTGGGCTGGATGGAGGCCTGTCTGCAAGTGCAAAGGCTGGCAGGATCTCAGAGGGAGCTGGTGCCATCCGCACCTGCCACACACCTGGAGACTGTCAAGCCTGTAATAGGCATTTAATTATTAATTTTATGTTAGCTTTCTTTAACTAACCCTGTAGAAGGACAACTCGAGGTGTCTGGGATTGCTGTAGTGATTTCAGCAAAAGCCTAGCTCATCCTTTTAGATTTATTTTATCATAATGTGGGAATGGCTGGTTCAAGATGGGATGAGATTTTTTCTTTTCCCCTAAGGGATACATTCTTTCTTGGATACAAAGCTTGGACATAGGACAGAATGACAGCTGTTATTCCCCCCCCCCCCGCCCCCAATTCTTTTTCCTGCCTACCCAAATTCCACTACTCTACAGAACTGCCAACCTTAGATCAACATGCTTTGCTGTGTGCTGATACAAGAAGACCCAGATTTTGCACCACCACATTGCACAACAATGTACAAAAGGTATCAACTGTGAATTTTAATGGCAAGAATTGAAAAAAGGAATAGGGGTTTCTACCTGTATCAAATACAGCTGTACTAGGAAATGGAAAATTGTTCCTCTGCCCTTTTTTCTTGCTGTCTCCAAGTTGATTTTAAAAAGCCACTATAGGTTGGAGTAGCAGTGTAGCCTTTCCATTTGTAAAACTTGCTGGCATGAAACTTCTCCCTAACCCCATCTTGGTCCTAGTTGTATCCCTGAGCATTGCTTGCCTTTGCAGATGGCAAAACCTCCTGTTGATTCCCTGATGCTCGCCTCTTCAATGGATGGATGGGCTCAGTTTATTCCAAAGTGAATATAAAACCTTGGGGTTTCCTGAGAAGAGTTACAGTTTTCGTTTTGTAGGTGGTTTTGGTGACACAGAGTCCCATCCCACAGGATTCCTGTGTAAGACACACAGGTTCCTCATTCAGTTCAGTTCAAAGTTTTCCACTGACTGCTCTGCAAAAGCTCTGCAAAATTTTCAAAGACTGTGTTGGGATAGATCAGCCTGGCTTGCTGAATGCCCTTACAGCAAACAACTGACAAAAATTGGAAGGTGTGGAATTTACCAACCCCAGGGTCCTCTTCCAGGCTTGTTTCCTGGTTCAGATGGATAACTGTTGGAGTGATGGTCACTGGAGAAGCTCTCAAAGTAGAAATGCCTGATTTGGTTTTAGTGAAAACAGTCCAAGAGTAGCTGAACATTTGGGCTCAATTAATGATGCAGCTAGAGCTGGGGACCCTGGGCACCATGTTAATAACAAGATTTATATTAATTGTTTTTAAAAATATAGATACCTGTTTGCAACATCATCACATAAGCAAATCTCACAGATGCCAACAGAGACTCCATGAAGGGTAAAATCCTGGCCCCACTGAAGCAATGCCCAAGTCTTGTAATGAACCTGGATACTACAGGTGCTGATAAGCCTCTCAGGACTACTTCATATCAACAATACAAACAAGTCCTTGTCCTGTGCTTACCCATTAACTCTAAGGCAGGTATTTTTCCTAATGAAATCAGTTTTAACATTTCTTTGTTCTTTGATCAGATCATCTGAATTACTCTGTGCCTGCATCTATGCTAACCTCAGCCTAAGTTCCTTCAAAATTGAGCCGCAAGTGCATGCATTTCCCTTCTTCTGTTGTTTGCTCTCAGTGATGCAAGCTTCATTATTCTTTAATTTCTTCCTCCTTCCTCCCACTCATGTATTTGAGGCTTTCTTACATGCTTTGTAGCTCTACTTCCCACCTCCTCCTCATTTAGATCCTTCCAAAAGAAAAGAGTGTTTTAGAAGACCCACATTTGCAAGGGAAAAATATTAATAGTGGAAATTTTCTCAGAGATGCATTTTTCCTATGCCTGCAAGTGCATCTTGTCTCTCTGTATCAATCCAAGCCATGTTAACTCTCCCATGTAGAGGCTGCTTTGTTATCTCTATCTGCCGGATTAAATTAATGGAGATGAAATTCTTACCTCTCTCCAAACTGGGGAGGATTTATGATTTATGCTGTAGAAGTTTTCTGATGTCCACATCAGTCCATTTTAGCTAATTTTCCCTGGAGATTTTCATTAAACCTTGTTCTCCTGGAGAATCTGTAAATCCAAGCTCTCCAGCTAACAACTCCTGGGTTATTTCTGTCTCTTGGCCCGAGTTTGCAGCCCCCAGAGCAGCCCCAGGGCACAGGTGACTCTTCTACCTCAGGAAAAAATCTCTCTGCTGCCTTCTCTCTGCTGCCAGCACAATGTGGTGCTTGCTCCACGGTCAAATAGATGAGAGGCTCTTTGCCACAGGAATCCCTCTTGGGAAAGGCTCCAGTCTCACAGGGAAGGCAGCTCAAAAGGATCTTGACTGCATCTACTGAGTAGCTCTAAAAACCCCTTGTGCCTCTTCAAGGTCTTGCTGTAGCAAGATGTGATTATTTATCAAGGAGAGGAGCTAGGTGTTGCATGAGATGTGAACAGTGCTCCTGTGTGTGCCCTGCCCCACAATTCCATTGTGTTATGTTGATACCTATTCCCTTTTTATATTTCCAAATTTTTTTATCAAGACTGGGACGTATGGGGAGCTCCCAGGAAGGTGATGTAGCTAATGGGGGCCACATGAAATTGAGCATAAATGTGATAGGAGATTGGTCACCATACAACTGCTCACTTGTCACTTCCAAAATGTCATTTTATAGCTGTGCTCTTTACCCTGTTTGTTTCTTGAACTTGTTTGGTCTCTTCATTTGGACACAAAGATTGAAGTGCCAGTGCTTTATGACAGATCATGTTTTCAAGGGCAGGACTCAGTGACTTTTGTCCATGTAACCATTTACCATTCATATCTGACATTGCAAAACCAGAAGACAAATAAATAAATAAAAAATTCACTTAACTTTTCAGGTATGTCTAATATACCCAGTGCCTCAGGTTTTTTGCGTGTCTGACTTGAGGTATGATTTCCATAGGATAAATACCTGTGCAGTTCCAGGACAATTTGCTGTTGTGTCTCAGATGCACAGGGCACACAGCCCAGACTCTGCACTGGAACGCAGTTGCCACTGCTGTACAGCCCATCACTCTTACCACATAAGGCTGGGCCCCATCAAAGTAGAGAAATACAGGGAGATTACAGTAATGCCATTCCCTCTTTCATGCTGCTGAATCAAATCCCACTCGCCTTCCCCTTGAACAGCCAGTGAGACCTTTTATGGTCACATAGGGGTACTTAATTATGCACATATATATGTTTTTGTACTACTTTAGTAACAGTGTAAGAGTTGAGCAATAGATTTAATTTTATGATCCAAAAGGAAAAACCTCAGGTTCTCTAGTGGACAATGAAACTGGAGTTTTCCACTCTTCCTTATTTTATTTTTGTTAATACCACCTTTAAACTTTGAATTATCCTGCAAGTATTAAGGCTCATTAGCTTTGTTTCAGCTCGTACTTTGTGTTAATAGGACAGCTTTTTTGTAACAAGTATGAATCTCTTGAATGCTAAGGCTTAAATGTTTAATAAAAGCCATTAGTAGAACTATATGTAAGGACTTATATGAAAGCTGATGATCTTCCTATGGTTACTGCTATATCCCCAGTTGCCAGTGATCTTTCTGGCTTGCCTTCTGCTTATAGCAGGCCTTGAACTTTTACCTTTCCATGCATGGGATAATCTGATTCCCCCGTACCATACTAAACCCAAGCTCCAGCCTACGTAGCCCATGCATTTTCCAAGCTCACACATGTACATGAGAAGAGAGACCTTCAGCCTTCCTGCATGACTGAAGCATTTTTAAAACAGAAGAGCCATTTAACCAATGAAATAAAGCATGTTCGTTAAAAAACATTTCACATGCACTTTTTCTTGTAGTCTTGCCAACATCTACTAAATTAAACAACTATAGATCTGAGCATTTTCAACCCCTTTTGGAATCTTGTTCACAAAAATGTCTGTTTAAATGGTCCTCTGTAAATTCTCTGGGGTCTTTCATGTCTTGCTTTGCAGGCACCCACATTTCTCCCAGGGAAATCTCTCCAGTGAGCCTAACAGGGGCCCAGCCAAAACATCACAGTGAGGAGTGCTTGCTTTGTTTCCCAAGTGTTTCCTCAAAAATGTATGCCTGGATCCATCTTCTCTCTCCTGGGTACACATCTTGACAATCCAGCTATTGAAGTAGCTCAATGTATGCACACAATAAACATGTCAACACATCACATTCATAAATTATTACAGGCAATGCCAAATCTGCCACAAAGATTTTTTCAACTTGTAGCTGTAGAAGAGGATCTTCAATGGCAGAAATGATGAAAAACTGACTGTGAAAAATAAGGTTATCTGTTTATCCCATGTAACCAGGATACAAGATAGCATATGCTTTATGGTTAGTGGGGAAAAAAAACCCTGATAAGTATTGAGAATCAGAATTTAGAATAATATAAAATCACTAGAAAACATTTATGAAGTTGTTCTGCTATTTCCAAATCTAGTCCTAGCTGTCTTGCTGAAGGAATTATTAGGAAGCATGGTAGTCTCCAACGTTTTGTAAAATAACTTTTTCTTTTCAATTCTTTGATCAGTCATCCTGGAATTTACTCAACAGTTACAGGTTGTTACTTTTGTTACAGCCACAAAAATTCAGTCAGTGTTTCTGGCTGTTCTAGATCTAGCATGAGACATAGAAATGCTCATTGTAACTCCTCATTCACATCGGCATCTGCTTCCCAGGCCTTTTCCCTTCTCTGTGGTTGTCCCACTCCTCATCCTTCTCAGTGTGACACCCTCCATGCTGCCCTCCCCCTGTACTGCTGAGCACAGGCAGCTGCACTTTCCTGTCTCTGAATTGGGCAGGGTTAAGGATTTTGCTCCCCGGTGTAGCTCTGCTCTGCCTCTGAGGTGATGCTGCTGAATCACCATCATGCCCTGTGTGACAGCACCAGTCTCCTTCAGCAGAAGGTAACCCTGCTCAGCACAGACTGCTTCCTCAGGTGGTTCAAGCAAATATCTAACATAGTGATGGATTAAAAGTACAGAGCATCCCAGTTCACTGTGGCTGAGGAACAGTCAGAAAGTGCTATGATGCTGCTCCAACTTCTACAACTGTCCTGACAGATCTCCCAGCACTCAGCAAATTCAGCCACTCCATCCCCAAATCTGCTTCAGAGGCTATGGGTCGCCACAGTGCCTCAGACCTGGGTAGAACAGCACATGTGTTAAAGTCAAAAGAGTGAAAATCAGACCATTGAGCTCTTAATCTCTATTACTTTGGGATTTGTCAAAACCTGGGGCTTTACCTGCCATCATGGCTATTCCTGACAGCTTCCCAAGACATGGCTTGGGCAAATGATGTAAATTTACCTCTGCTGGTGCCCAGGGCTGTGGAGGAGGAGCTTCAAGTCTGCTCTGGTGTTGTGCTAATTTGCTGTGTGCCATTGAAGCTAAGCGTTCATCCTGCAAGCCTGTGATTTGAAATTCCCATATAACTTCATCTGGCTTTGCGTTTCCCCAGGTATGTAGATCTGGCTCCTTCCAGCAATGTTTTTTGCATGGCCCCATACCCTGGCCTTTACTGTAGCTTTCACCAATCAGCCATTTTAATTATGGCAGATATTTTTTCACAGCACCTTAGTTATTTTACTGGCTTTCAAGTTCTGAGATGAGTGGCATCTAATTATCTGTGTCTCTATTTTTTTTTTTGCCTCTGCTTCTTGATACTGTCTTGTCTTTCATGTATGTAAAGGGTAAGTGAACAGGAAAGAGATTTTCACCACTATTCTAATAGTTCAGTATGCCAGCCACACATTCAATACTTTTCAGGTATTGATACCTGTATCAAAATGAAGGAACTGCAAGTAAACAACATGGTGGCAACAAACAATAAAATACTGTGGACTTGTGAGTTCATCATTTTTGTCTTGAGGTTTGATTCAGGCTAAATCCTTCCTCTCGCTGCCTGCAATAATTCCTGTCCTACTCACATCCCAATGGCTCTGGCAATGCAACAGCTGTTGCATTTTGTGTCTTCACCTCATTTTTTCTCAAGAGGGAAAGCTCACAGATACTAGCCCCTGTACCTGTTACAAGCAGTAGGGCTGGAATATTGTACAGCAAAAACAAAACCTCCACATTTTATTGGGATGAATCAAAGACAGTGATCAAGTTATCTTGTAAACGAGCTTTATATGCATCTTGTTAAAAAATATAAGTCATAATAACATGGTTATTCAGGAAACAGAACTTCTTCTGCCAATTTTTTGCCTTTCTTGCTTGAATGTTTATGCTGCAAGGCTAGCCCATCTGGTTTAAATTGTAGGATGGAAATCACAAGATCTATCCACCCTTCCCTGACTTGTAATCCTGGAAAAGACTGGAAGTAGTTTGGCAACATAATGTTTCCCTGCCTCCTGTAGAAACAAATCTCCAGCTTCAGAGTAGATTGAAGCAGACAATGGAGTAATTTCAAGAGATAGACCCAAGGCACAAAATGGGCAGCTGATTCGGGTTCCTAATAAGTCGGTGGTTGGCGTTCATGTTGAGGTTCAGGCTATTATAAATTAAGTAGGAATTAGCTGTGCAATCTGTATTCAAGCCCAAATTTGGACACCAAACCCCATGAAGTTCAGCAGACACCTGGACGTCTGGATGTGGTCTCCAAGCATTTTGCCCTAGAGTAGAGGTGTAAATAGTCCAGTTCCTTCCATAGTCTGCTGAATACAAATGCAAATGAATGCTGTATGCGTGGCTATTGCAGAATTATTTATTGCATGGTGTTGCGTGGTGATGGTCTCAGTACCATTAATGTACTATCTCTCAAAATTCATTCAATCAGGGAAACATTATTGTCTCCATTTTATAGGTTAGGCAGGAATATGCAAAAACATTCAGTCACACAGAGAATCTAATTCATCTGGGAGTTAAGTCCTCCATGAGTGCTGTAACAGCAGAGCCAGCCATTCCCTTGCTGAATTCAATGTGACAGGCTGCTACTGATATCTGATACCTAAACAGCACTCTCCTTGTAGATTTCCCAAATTCCTCCACAAAAATGGCTCAATATCCTTCTTCCCGATTTGCAGGTGGCAAATGGTAAACACAAACAAATGTCTATGAAGACATCTTACCCACTGCAATGAATTCCTGAGTGGAAAGAGGGACCAGGTTTGTGAAATGCTTTGAGATAGGTTCGTAGGTTATTTACCAAATTTTAAGGCATGACTAAATACAGTTGGCTGTTTGTTCATAAACTGTCACAGAATGCTGTGTCTCATCACAGTGGGAACTCAAGAAATGCCCATGTGTCCTTGGTTGGTCAGCAGCAGGATTGCTTGGACATGGCAGGATGACAGAGCGCTGTGTGCTGGCCTGTTTCAACCACTCTGGATAGACCCAGTCACGTGGAGCCAATAAGGGCTTTGACGCTATCTGCCTCACTTACATAGGGTGTGGAGCAAGTTGTCATTTAGCCCCTTTCAGATAACTGATTTGGCCACTGCTTTTCATTACTAAGTAACCAGCAAGATTTACTGCTTTTAAGGCAATGAGGCAAGCGATGCACACTTCACATTCCAAAGCAGGCAATAGTATTTCCAGTAACACCTGGGGTTTTTTTATTAGTGGATAAGACTGAAACAGAGCTGGAGATTTGAACTCCTGCCTGCTTCAAGAGACAGCATATCCAGAGGCAGGAACATCACAGCTCAGATCTTTCTCTATGGTGGGTCATCTCAAAATGTGGGACACAGTTTTTTCTGTCTTCTGCCCTTAATACATATCTGGACTGATGCCACTGACGCCACAAACGTCCTTGTCACTTGAGAGATATGAGTGTCCCTGTGCTTGGGAAAGGAGCACAGCCTTGGAACAGGTGGGGAGGGACTGGGGGGCTAGTGGTGGTTCTTGCACTGTGCAACTGCAGACATGGAGGCTGGGGTAGCAAAGGAATGGTAGGGTCCTGACTGTGGAGCATCCACTCCTCTGTGTCTGTGCCCAAACCCTGGGGATAATAACAATTTTCAACATTTTCCCTCACAGAGTACAACTCCCAAGAGCAAGTGGGGCCATTGTTTAGACTAGACAAGATAATGCTACAACAAAATATTTGAAATAACAGAGGAGAGTATGAATGCTGCTGGAGACAGGAGGCCACAGCCTGTGGACTCCAGCCAGCAGGTCCTGGCACTTATTAACTTGTGAAATTTTGGTTCTGTATCTTTTCTGTCACTACTGGAAAATGAGGTTATGACCCTCTGACTTGGGAGGCACAGACTCTGCTGCAGACTCTCTGAGACCCTGGGCTGGATGTATGGCCTCCTGCTGGTTCAGTCTTCTCCTGTGAAATGGGGATAACAGTTCTTCCTTACTTCACAGAGCCTCTGCCGAGATAAATGTTAACAAGTGTGAAGCCCTCAGCTACCAAAATGAAGTCCACTTAAGGGCAGTAAATAGAGCAGAAGACATTGTGTTGTGTGAGGATGCTGGTTAGCCTGCATTGCTGTGGAGTTCAGCAGACACCTGCTGCTCACCGGCTCTGACACACAGTGTGGTTGCCACCTTCTCCAATACCAGGATTATATCCTCAAGTCACCAGAAACTTCACAGCTACCCCAGAACATCTGGTGCCTGGCATCAGCTATCAAAAGGTTTTATCCCCAAGCCTCTCTTTCAGCTGTGCTCAGGTTTTGCAGGGTCAGGTGTGGGGGTTGCAGACAGCATCTCCAAGTCTGCTGTACCACTGGATCTTTCATGCATCTACTGAGAAACACTTGTGCAACTAACTACTTGTTTTACAGTACTTGTTCAGAATACCTGGATTTATGATTGTTGTGGGAACTATAACTGAATTTCCCGACTTCAGTGTAGACAAAAATCTCTGCAGAGAGTAACATGGTCCAGGTGAGAGTGGGGCAGGGCTGTGGAGTTGGTGCTAGCATTGGGCATGGACAGGAGGTTGGTGCTGTATGCCTGCTGAAGCTAGAATTGGACTTAGATGATTTTTCAAAAAAAAAAAAAAGCCCACGATATTTTGCCCAGCAGGCATGCCTTCCAGCATGCAATCCTCTGTTCTCAAGTGTTGCTTCCTGCCTCACTTCTCCTGCAGGAACACTGTTGTCTCAGAGGCTCATCCTCACCGGGAAGGTGGATTACAGCAAGATCTTTTGCTTTTGACAGTAATCAAAGATGGAAGAACCACCGCTGGGCAAAACCATCCAGCTACATTTCCTAGAAATGTCTGTTTCTGGAAAATGCAATGTGCTGAATAACAGTGCAGCTCTATACTGAAATATGAAGGACTTGGCCTAAAGATCCATCTGAAAAATGCCTGTTAGCTAGTGCAGGCTGGGTTGCTTCAGGTAAAAATCAGAAACGCAGCAAAATTCTTACTCTTCAGAAAGATGTTTTCTGAGCCCCAGGGCTAGAACATTTCTGACTAAGGGTAGTTCAGGAGTCAGGGGCTCAGGGAAGTCAGGCTAAGGGAAAGCACCCTGCCTGCACAGCTCTGGAGGTGCTGCTTGTGCTGCGGTGAGTGATGGCTCTTAACCATCTGCATGCTGCACTTCCCTGTGCTAATGAAGACAGGACATCATTGGGGCAAACAGTGCTCCTGCACTGTTATACTCACGTGCAAGTACATCTGGTGCTGCTGTGGCTTTAATTCACTAACTGAGCATTAGAATGTCTGGGGATGGCTACACTGGAGGATATACTGGCATTGTGCTTGCCAGAGGGAGAAACAGAACAGTTCACTCAAGGATGCACAGAGATAGGAAACAACAGAGAGTTAGGTTCTGTACTTCTCACTAAACTTCCTTCTCTGGACAGTGTTACAGCTCCACAACCACACCTCCTCAGGCATCCCCATCCAAGAAGTGTCCTCTATGCAAGTTGCCTGCATCAGAATTAGCAGTTTAAAATATTCAGATATGCCTCCCACTTTTTTTTTTCTGTTTTCCGCTGATCCTAGAAATACAGATAACGTCCCTCTGCAGGCAGGCTTATCAGGCAGGAGTGTTTGGGTGAGCTGTGAAAAGCAGCACATTCAGTAGTTGTTAGAAAAATCCCCTAATGCTTGCATAGCATTGTTCCGAGGTGTGTAAAGACACACACATATGTTATGGCTCATTACGGGAAACGCACCAAAAAGAGCAGTTACACACAGACACTGCATTTAAAGCCATTTGCTGCAGGATTTTCAAGGAAAAAATGAAAGGGAAATTTACTCACAGAGAGCAGGCTTTGCTTTGAAAACAAGCTTGCTGAGCTCAGCCTAAGTAATTTGGGATCAAGGTCTCAATTCTCTGCAGGAGGGACCTCAGGCTCTTGTCCTGTAAGAGATGCAGGGATTACAGAATGGCAGCACAGCAGAGGAAGGTGATACTCTGACATGACCTGCTGCCATTTCAGCCAGGGGCTCTGCCCAGCCCATCCCTGCCCTGGCACAGGGGTCTGAGCAGGTGTTTTGGGCCCATCCCCAGCTCAGTCCCTGCCCAAGGCTCTGCCAGGAGAAATACTCAGCTTGACAGCTCAGGCTGTCAAAGCCACTTGACCCTGGCAGCAAAGGTCACCTGCCTGCTCTACCATGCCTCCAAGACCTGGAAAGGGGAGGTGACATCAGGAAAAATGGTGCCACAGGCAAAGGAGCAGGAAGACAGCTGTGACCTGAGGACAAGATTGTCAATTCAATTTCTTCTCTGCTCCATGTTCTGCCCAAGTAATGAAATGAAGGGGACATAGGGGCATCAAAGAAATCTGAATTTTGTCACCTCCACATCCCAAACATACTAAAAGTAATCTGGAAGAAACCTCCTGGGAGGTTAAATGAGCAAGCCATTACTAAAATTATAATGGGAGAAAACTTTCCTCAGGAAGCAGAAAACACAGGATCCTCAGATGGATGAAATGATCAAAACCACACTCTTGCCTTTTTTTCTTCAACTCAAGAATGAACTGGTGCACATGAAATATTTTTTTTAAATGAAATCTTCACATTACTCAATGTGCTGTACTAGTGCAAGATGGGGAAAAAAAAGGATTGTAACCAACTAGATACTTTAATGAGAAATGGGGCTGTCTCTCTTCAGCCCTTTTCCCAACAGAAGAGATCAAGTGAGGTCAGATCTGGATTTATCCCCACAACTGTATGCTGGCATTTGAACTCAGCACTGCAGCAGTGGTTTTCATCTCTTCCTCACTTGTTCTGTCTGAAACAAATTTCTGGAAGCTGAAGATTGGTCCAGGTTGCAGCTATATGAAGATGTGGCCTCATTGTTTCAAACAAAAATTATAACAAAGATTAATTTATCCCTTCTTTGACAAATCTTAAAATGATAAGTGGTGAATGTGGTGTTGTTTTTGTTCATGTTTTGTCATGAGACTTAAAAATGTAGTCTGAAGGTCATCAGGCTGGATAGTGTCCTTCCCAGAAAGCACATTCAGGGCCTTTTGCTCAGCCAGTGAGTCAAGGTTGTCTCAATTTTCTCAGACTTGCTAAACAAATGGGTGCTTTTCCCACTGAGGCTGTTCTGCCTTCTGTTCTGAAAGAATGGGACATGTGGGTAGGAGAAGCAAGAGGCTGCTGGAGTCAGACTGGGAGCTTTATGTACTGCAGATATACACAAATATCCAAGAAGCAACATCCTCATACTTCAAAATTTCAACCTAGAAAGGTTGAAATTTTAAAGGAAAATAAAGTATTTTTAATTTCTAATAGTGCCTTCTGTGATCACAACCGATATTGAAGGGTCTGTGGTATTTCTGTAATGCAGGATGGCTGCATATTTGCAAATCAATGGGCAAAAGACTCTACATTTGCAATGATATGAGAGAACACAGGAGCTGTGATGGAATCACAGTGACCAGTATCTGTTCTGTCACTCATCTTCTAGCAATAATAGATAATGGGTCTAATTCAACAACATTCACATCTAGGTTTTATCTATGTAGGAGTCTCAAAAAGTAATCTTCCATTGCCCTGCAATGAAACTGGCTGTATTTTTTGATGAACTGTGCTCTAAAAATGTGTCTGTACTTGTTATCACCATGCCTTGGTTATGAAAGCCTAATGCCAAAAAAATGAACTTGCTTACTACATTATCAGGACATGCTGGGATTTTTTTCTGCATTCACCATCTGCTTGCTTTCATATGCTTTCCATTACTGAGACAGCATATTACACTGCTAGCAGAATTAGGAAGAATAATTTAGCTCCCAAAACAAACATGATAGTAAATTCGATGGGTAACATTCTGCTCTCTCTTCAGTCTGTGCAATCCACTGAAGTCTGTTCTGTAACACCTAACTGGGTCAAATTATTTTCTTAATTGTTAAGGTGCAGCTCCAATTGACTTCCACGATGAAATCAGGGTGTAGATGAAGGAGAAAGCTGCTTGCATTATGCCTAACATCTCATTTAATGGGAAAAAGGGTTTTCTTTCCTGTGGTATGCTACACTTTCGAGCTACTTACTAAAGTAGGTGCAGTCTATTTAAGGCTTTTCTAACATACACCATTGCATGGAAGTTGCAGGGAAAGGTCTCACTAGGCTGCTGTTCCTGCTGGGTGAGAGCAGCCAGCAAGCAAGAGGCCATTTGAAAAACCAGTTGTAAAGGGGCTGGCTGAGGAGGGGCTGTGCTCTGCACATGGGCTGGAGAGAAGAGAAGCATCCCAGCACAACAGCACCTATTGGGGATGGCAGCTACTTCACCCTCTAGTGCAGAAGGCCAGAGCCCAACAGGCTCTATTGACTGGCCTGCCTTGGGAACTGTCTGGTACAGACTCTGACCTTGGGGCTGGCTTGTGAAGGAGGACAGGGGCTAGACTGAAAGCCTATTTGCATTGTATGAGCACAGAATTTTTGTGCTGGTCCAGCAAGGAGGTGACTCTGTGGAGCAGCCTGAGGAAAGGGAGAGCCAGCCACACCTGGTTTTACATGAGAGAGGGAGACTCTCCAGCAGCATTGCCACACCTCTCCATAATGAATGCTAGGGAAGCAGCAGCTGTGCTGCTTGGGGAGTGCAACCCAGCTGCAAAGGCAGCTGGTGCAGGGGGGCAGCAGCATCACCCACTCACACTCAGCCCTCTTCAAGGAGGAGTACTGGCCTTTAAGGTTATACTTTCAGGAAGTGACGAGCTGGTGCCAGAAAAGAGACTTGTTGAGGCTACCACTCCACCAATGGTGTTGCTGCTCACATCATGAATTTATGTGAGTGCTTTTGAGAGACAATCTCACAAACCACATATTTTTCAGGGATCGCAAGCAAGAGTAGTGTAGGTTTTGTATTAACAAAGCAGAAAACTAAAGGATACATTCATATGCTATAATTTGGAAGATGTCAGCAATCTGTAATGCCTTGGCTATTCCTGTTTCTCTTAGACTCAGAGAAAAATATGATTCTGCTGTGTATTCTCTCATTCTGCTGGGGAGTCATGCACTCAGCTTCCCTGATGCTCTTCAGTGACAAGAGGCTGCTACACCCCTTAGTCTCAATAACTTCCACTAGTATCTCCATATGAGTCTGAATAAAAAGAAAGTAGCAAATTGAAGAGGTTCACTCCATTGCATAGGAAGAGCAATGCAGGAGAAGGACTTCAAGGTGAACATCTTCTCTTTATTGCACTATTAGAGAGAACAGAGAAGCACCACTTGTCATTGGCTTATGCACTCTCCATTCTGCCATGTTTCCTTGTTTTCAGGTTTCACCATAAAGAACCAAGTTTATCTGTGAAATTAATTGAGCACGACTGCCATTTCTTTTCACCCATATAGCATCATTTTCAATGTTCTGAATTAAATCATAGAATCACAGAATCACAAAATCCTTAAGGTTGGAAAAGGCCTCTAAGATTTTTAAGTACAATCATTAACTGAACACTACTATGTTCACCACAAAAACCCCAAGTACCATATTTATACACTTTTTTGAACACTTCCAGGGGTGGTGATTCCACACTTCCTTGGACAGCGTGTTCCAGTGCTTCACCACCCTTTCTGTGAAGAAATGCTTCCTAATGTCCAATCTAAACGTCCCCTGGCACAATTTGAGGCCATTTTTCTTGTCCTATCATTTATTACGTGGGAAAAGAGACCAAGGTTGTTGGCTACAACCTCCTTCCAGGTAGTTGTAGAGAAGGATAAAGTCTCCCCTGAGTTTCCTTCTCTCCAGGCTAAATAATCCCAGTTCCCTCAGCCACTCCTCCAGAAAGTGCTCCAGAACCTTCACTAGCTCTGTTGCCCTTCTCTGGACTCAATCCAGCAACTCAATGTCTTTCTTGAATTTTTGCCCCTTTGAGACAGGTGTACTCCCTCTGTTGCCAGCAGACTTGGTGTCATGTAAACTGACCTGTTATCAAAACTCCAAAATTCTGCTTAACAAATTAACCCATAGTAGGTAAATATTCATTAATATTCATAGTAAGTAAACTTTCTCCCAGATTTACTTGTGGTGAATAGATCTTGGCTCTAATCCTTGAAAACCAACACTGAAAGATCAGAGCTGAAGCTGTTGTAAATTATCCTTTGTGGGGGCAGAGTCAGTCTAGAAGTCTATCAATGTGAATTATTGTAAATCAGGAAGGAACTTACACAAAATGTGGTGCTGCAATAAACAACAGGCTTCCACAACTGAAAAGCACCATTGACATCAAGTTCTTGATTCAATAAAACTTTCTTCATGACACACAAGCTTTGTTTTCCCAATATGGCCCTGCACTGTTTTGTATTAGGGTGTGAGAAATGTTACTTTCTTGAGCCATCGAACCCAGTCTTCCCCCAGCTGGAGGAGCTACAGGCAAAGAGAACTTATTAGGAAATTTAGAATATTGACAAATACTGCTATTGCTTTAGCAGGTTTATTTTGACTTCACAACAGAAGAAAAACAATTTATTTAGAATATATATGGCTAACAGTTCCAGGGAACTTGGTTATCTAATATAGCATCTCACTTACTTGCAGAAACTATAATGGATTCTTCTCTATGACATGGTAAATCATAAAGATTACATAAATGAGTAGATCTGAATATGAGAAACACTGTTGAGGATCTACCTGACAACAGACACCCATCACAAATTAACTAACTGTTTCAACTGCCAACATGGCATAAATATTTTCTTCTTGGGTTGATTCATTGTGGTTACTTGCAAATGAATTTGTTTATTACAAAAGAAAAGATAATAACCAGGAAGTATTTGAGCTCAACAAGTTGTGTATACTTCCCAGTTGACTTCAAAATGTGTCTAAACACATACAAATCAAAACAAGTAAGTGGCATCAATGCCTTCATTACTTAAGCCACTTCAGTTCATCTTGTGAACTGAAGATTAGTTCTTCACATGTTTGTCACGATTAGGTTAGGCTTATGAGTGACTCATAGTAGATGGATAGTGGAGTAGATAATAAAGGACAAGGAAAAACCAAGGAGGCTGGTGTCTCTGGCATGCCTCAGGCAGGGATGGTATGTGGAAAAGGTGCTAAGAGCAGTCCTTTCCTCCAAAGGGGTGGTGATCATTAGCATAGTACTTGTACAGCTCAGATATTCTCAATCAAGACCCAGAAATACCTGTTCCTCACACAAGGCAAACAGGTTTCCAAGAGAGGGCTTTACTGATTTTTTTTCTTTTTTTTTTTTTTTTTTTTAATTTGTAAAACAAGCTTTAAAGAGAGGCGGGGGTGGGGGGAATGATTAATGTTGTTTGTGTTGAGATCTCCCAGTAAACTTCAGTGCAAGAAGAAAAAGAAAGGGTGTAACTGAAACACTGCATGATTCACAGATGAAAGTATGTGCCTCTATTCTCTGTCAGCCTAAGGCAGAAGATAAGGCTAAGAAAAGTTAGTGAAAGGGCTACTTAGTCTTTACTAGTGCAGATTAAAGGACTTGAAAAGCCTAAGGAAAAGCTATCCTAAAAACGACTTGATTTAATCACTTAAATTTCACAAGTCCTTGGAAGGTACATGCTGTTCAGGAAACACAGAAATAAAGATTATCATGGCAGATTAACATGATGTGGTTGTTCATAAAGGAAAGAGAATAGACAGCATGGATAAGAGGAAATCTGCTAGGACTAAAGTAAAATCTGAGGAATGACAGTAAAGATTGGTTCTACTGAATCTCTGACAGCCCCCAGGAACAGCATCAGGAAAGGTTCTTATACCCAGGAATGCTCCCACAGAAATGTCCCATCCCATGCCTCAATTGCAGAACACCACCATCATTATTACAGCCTAAATACTTGTGGATCAGGAGACCCAGATTTCTTCAAAGAGACATTGAGTCAAGATGCAGTGGTGAGCAGGGGAATGCATCACACAAGAGCTAATCATAGACAAAATTTTGCAGTGAGTGGGCATGGGCTGGCTCAGTTAAAATTAAATCAAATCATTACAGAAATTACTTTAACAAAAATACTGTTACTATTTCTTGAACTAACTACCAGGAGACAACTAGTGAAAATAAGCTGACCAAATAACTCAGGGATTTGACTTGGAGAGGATTTGAAATTTAGCAAATTAGGGAAAAAAACAACTTCTAAGGAAATGCTTCAGATCTAACAGTATAATAACTTCAAAATGGCTGTCTCTCATAGGGAGATCAAACATCCCAGATTACCACAGCCATCCTGAAACATAGAGATCCTATAGATCCTATAGGTATCCTGCCAAAAAATCCCTGGACCTCTGGACTTTCCCCACTCCAGGCAGCAAGAGAGACAATAACACTGCAACAGAAGGACTGGAACAGCTTCAGCCTCTTGCAGGTCACACATCCCAAGGCAAGGGACATGTCTCATGCCACAAGACCCCATGTCCCTTTTAAAACAGAGCAAAGTTAATCACTGAAGTCTAAGTAATCAAAGCACTTAGATGAAATGGAAAAAGAGATCAGCAAAGAAAACTGACTTGAAGGCCAGAGTTTAGAAATAGAGTTGCAAAGAAAATTAAAATAATAGATGGATCCTCAGCTATATAAAGAAAACAATGAAAAAGCAGAACTGCTCTGAAACGGGAATGATGTGAAGAGTGAAGATTAAAGGTAATTCAAGGATGGTTCCAAACCTAAAGGTGTGTTCAGTGCAGAGGGAGGGAACAAGAGGAGGTGATGTCCCTCCCCAGTTCTGAGTAACCATGACACCAAATGACACTGTCAAGGGGCACTGTCTCCCTGAATAACAGCACTGGTAGCACCTCTAGGAAGAAAATGAAAAGTAATCCGGACAATTTTATGTAATTTTTTTCTGAGATTGGTACTGTGCAATTTGTTAGGACAATTTCTAAATAAACAAAAGTTGAGAACATGAAAGTAAATGAGATAAAATATAACCTGAACTTACTGAATAACATTCTTCTGAAGGAGAGAGGCTGTGCTGAAAGAGGTTTCTGCTGAGGCAAGTACTGAGAGTAACGCTCATGGACTGTTCTTGTACAATAACTTCATCAGAGCAATTTATGAAAAAGAAAGTTATATCAATATATATTTTTTAAATATATATTTATATCAATAAATGTTTTGATGTCACAAATTTAGGAAGAAGGCTAGCACAGCAAAGGATTGGAATGTCATGCAGGCAGACCTTGATTACTTTGAAAAACAGAAAGAGGCTGAATTTATCTGGAAAAGCAAAGGTTGGTAACAAAACCATTGCAGTTAGATGGAGAGCTAAAAATTAATTAAAGATGATAAAATCACAGGGTACTCAGCTGCAGGGTGAGTACTTCTAAAAGATGATCATACACACTCCTAGACTGTGGTAAACGAATTCAGAAATGATTTTTCTCATCCTCGAAGAAGCATCCATACCATCACAGCCCCTGAGAAGGGCCCCCTGTGGAGCTCTGCACCATGCAGGTAGCGGGTGTCACACCAGAGGAATTCAAAGCTGAACAGATGGGAAGGGATTTCTGCCAGGCCCCAAGGACTGCCTGTCCTGCATGGGGAGTCCAGCGGAGAAGGAATGGCTTTGCTGAGAGAAAGGCTAGGCTGGGAGGAATGAACACACTGAGGAAATATGAAGACACTAAAAGAATTCATTATATAAAAGTAAATCAGTCCTGCATGGGTCAAAGCTGGAGGTAATGACACCCAGACCCAGCAGGGCTGCATGAAGAAGGCAGGAAAAGCCCTTCAGGATGGGGCTCACTGCCACCAGCCTCGCTGAGCCCAAGCAGATTTAATGTCCCCCAGGGAGGGTGCACAGGACAATCGCAGGCAGCAGCCCCCAGAGTGCTGTTATGTCTGTGCAGCCCAGGAGGAGGCACCTGGCACAGAGGCTGTGGTGCCTGAGCCAGAGCTGCAAGCCCTGCAGAGCCCACCAGGGATTCCTGCAGAGACAGAAATGCTTCTGCCTTGCCTAACCCTCTGCAAACCCTGGTGGGACCATGATACCAGCCAAAAGCTCTCCTTTCCCTCTCTGCAACCCCAGAGAATGAAGTTCAGGGCATTTGTGATTTATTTTGCTTGTTGTGCATACTTACAGGTATACACTGTCCTGCTGCTTGAATAACGTACTGGCAGCTGAATAAGGGACTTCATTTCTGTTGAGTGAGGGTTACATCAAGTACCCCAAACCAGCAAAGCTACATTAGCTTGGCCTGGCTAGAGAGCTAGCAAAAAATATCTAACAGAGGAAAGAATATACATGAAAAATGCACAGCTACTAACCAGAGCTTTGTGTGGTGGCTAGGAGGTGGCCTTAATGCTCTGGTTCACTGAGGGGTCCTG
Organism: Fringilla coelebs; assembly: GCF_963513975.1. Classification (NCBI taxonomy): domain Eukaryota; kingdom Metazoa; phylum Chordata; class Aves; order Passeriformes; family Fringillidae; genus Fringilla; species Fringilla coelebs. The sequence continues at coordinate 17,469,882 of NC_140034.1, read as the reverse complement.
GCATGGGAAGGGACAGCACTTGCCAAAGGAAATGCTTTTTGCAGCATTAGCTTTCTTCCTGCTTCATGGTGCTTCAAGGCTCAAATCTCCAAATTTTCACAAGTGTCCCAAGAAATGGCTGTGTGAAGCATGCATGAGTCCCTCTAGTACTGCCAGATACATCCAAATAAATGAGAGTTGAAACCAGCTATGTGGGTGGAACAATCCTGGCTTCTGTTTCTGTGCTCTGTCCACAGGACCTGAAATACTTCCATTTTAAGGAGAGTCTATAAATCTAGCTAGCACACACACACACACACACACACACACACACACAATTTTCATTTAACTCTTATGAGTATAAAACTCCAGAAAAATAATTTGATGGATTCCTACCCCCTCTTTAGCTAGGTTGTAACAACTGGCACATGGATTTATATTTTGGAACTAACACAGTAATTGTAACTTTATTAGTGTATTATCCTTTTCCTCCTCATGAACGTGACTAAGGGTGTCACCCTAAAACCAACTATATAGGTACACAGAGATGGATGCTTTTTCCAACAGCCACATCATATTTGATCTTTAAGAAAGGCTGAGACATGGTAAGTGGTCAAGGCTCAGCATCTCTTGTCCGTGCCTCCCTGACCACAGACAGCACAAGGTTCTTGAGTGAGCGTGCACACACGTGAGAAATGTGTGTGTGTGTGCATACATGAACAATCTGCAAGAATGAACTTGAAAGACTGGAAATAGATTTTTATAAATAAATCACCTTTCCTTTTCAAAGGGTCCTGCACCAAATTTTGTTATGTTCATTTCCTGCAACATGTAGTGACAAATGTAGGGAGAAGCCATGACGAATGTAGTTCATCAGCCTCTTTGTCAAGACTGGCAAAGTGGAAGAAGTAGCTGAAACATGAAGGTCATCCACCCACAGTTAAGACCCCCCCCCCCCCCCCTTTACTGTTTCCAAAGTAGAAAATTTTCCGGTCACCAAAACACCAGTTCACTTTTGATGAAACACAATTCCCTCTCTCTCTCTTACAGTGATGTTTATTTTCCTTTTTATATTTTCTCATCAAAATGTGCTTCCATTTCATGTGGAAATCAACACTGGTCAAGTTGCAGCCACTTGCCTGTGCAACACCCCTAGGCCACATTCAGTATTTTGGTAAAAATTATGTATCTCTATGTCCCTCTAGTTGACTTGTTTTGTCTTTCTTCACAAGAATAGTTGTATTTCACTTTCAATTGGGATTACATGACATAGTTTCTGAAGGAGCAAAAGTTAAGATGTTAATAACATAATAATTCTCATACTGACCTTTGTCTTTTTCTCATGTGACCTTTGCTGTGTCTGCTAAATATTCTGAACTTCTTTTTTTCTACAATTTATCATGACTCACCCATTACAATTAGTTTGTTTCACTTGGTCAAGTCTTGGGTATGTTAATTTTGGAATTAATTTTCTAGTACAGCTATGATATCACTAGTGCTGCTGCGTTTTAGCAATCCTAAATTAGGAAGTTACAAGAGAAGAAATTTTTTAACTGAGATAAATTTTCTTCACTACTACTCTTGGTACAATGAAAAAGGGAAGAAGTGAAAATCAGAAGGTAAATATCTCATGGAGCTGTTTTCTGGACCATGGTAAATGCGGTTCCTCTGTGACACCTGGGTCTGTGCCTACCCTGGGCCCCCAGTACACACTGACACACCCAAAAAGCAGAGTTCTCTCACTGGTAACATTAAAAACAAGTGAAGTAATTCTTGCTTGTTGGTTCAGCACTGATGAGGTCACAACGCCAGTATGTCCCGTGGAGGACCTGGAACAACCAGGGACATACCAGATGGAAGGATGAAAATAGATCAGCTCTCTAGAAACCATAGCCTGCAAGAATAGGCTGAATGACCCAGGGTTGTTTAAATCAAAGAAAAGTTCCAGCTGGGACACAACAGCATTCTTTAAGTACAACCAAGCTGTCACACAAAGAAAGTAAGTAATTTCCATGCCTAGGATGGACTGGACAAGAAGTAATTGTGGAGAAGTAACAGATGAGAATGTAATTGCAACAGCGACAATTTGAAATATTTAGGTTAAATATTAGAAAAACATAAAGAGGATATAGACTCACTAGAAGAGATTCACTGAGATGGCAGTGGAATTGCCATTAAAGTAGGCCTTTAACAACAGGCCAAAAGCAAACATCCTTCAGGGTGCACGGTCTGACTCTCAGCCAAGCAGAAAACTGCTGCCTTGCAGCCACATCTGTCTCTGCTCTGTAAGGCATATCTACCACAGCAGTTTTCATGCAGGTCCCCACAATCCCAGTGGTCTCTTTTGGTAGCTACAGAGAAAACAGTTTTTCACATGTAACTCACCCCCTAAAGGTGGGCAGTGTGGGCTTTATTGACTGATGCATGTCAAACCTGCTGGTACACAGCGCAGAGACCTGTGATGCCCAACCATCAGGTGGCTCCTACCAGCATGAATTCTGTCACATGTGCCCTCCCTGAGCTACATAATTTACATTAATTGCACTCTACTTCAACTTATGCAGGTGGGGAGAGCTACATAAGAAGTAAGCAAGTTCAAAGGGAGCACTGCCATGAGCTTGAACAGCATTAAGATGTCAAAGAAAGTGCAGTCTTTAGTATCCTGGAAGGCTCCTAAATATTATCTCACCTCAGCTGTGCACAGATGGCCTTATCTGTGCTGAGGAGGAACAGGTGGTTTTTTATCCAAGCAGCAAGATGCTTGGATAAAAAAGTTGTTTCACCCCTGGTACCATGGCTTTAGAAGAAGCAGCAAGAGAAGCAGGACAATATGTATCTATATACACATACATACATCTATACAGCTACAGACAGTTTGTGCAGAGTTACAGTACTGCTCACTTTCTCTGTGCATCCATGCACAGAGATGGATCTACTTCATTTCCCTGAGGTGTGCAGATGAACATTCAGGGCTATAGCATGGCTCCAGCAGAGCAAGAGCTTGCTGGGATTTTGACTGAGTACACCCTGGATGCCATTGCCCCAGCTGCCCAGGCTGCACCCCACAGCCTGCTTGGTTAAAGCATTCATTAGCTGTGAATGGCTGTATTACATTGTGGTAGATAGAAGTAGTCCAGCTTCTGAATCACAACTTCTAAATCACTGCTGACAGTTTCACTGAACTGCCACTTGCTGGGGGTGGGAAGAGGAATTCTTTTTAGTAAGATCATCTTAATTCCTGCCCTGGATGATGCCAGCAGTAGCCACAGCTTGAGGCAAGGTGATAACTGTGAAGTCTTTTGTTGGTCCATGGCTTGTAACAATACATATGTAACTCCCTCAGGCTTTATGAGGATTAATTAGCTAATGTTACTGAAGCTTTGAAGATAAAATATACTCTGTAAGTGTTAAAAAACTGTTGTCCTGATGTATCATCAGGAAATCAAGGATATCCTGCTCTGCAAGGCACTGTCATTCAGGTGATCCCACACAAGCTATTTTTCCCCACTTGTTCTAAACTTCAAACTCGTTTGGGGAATTATTTCAGTGAAAGAGGCAAAAGTCTTTTTTCTCACCCCAGGCTCCCCCTACTTACAGTGGAGCTATTTCCCCACTGCCCCAAGCCTGTGTCATGAGCCATGCTCCTAAAAGATTTATTTAAGCTTTCCAACACACTTTACTGCAGGAGAAATCACACTGCTGGGTTGTCAAGAAAAGCAGATACAGGACATCTAGCCCTGCCTTCCTTTTCCACAGCAACCACATGTTGTATTAGTCCAAACAGACACCTCTGTAAAGCAGCTTCTGGGGGATGAGGTTGGTTTGTGGTTTACTGCTCAGGTCCAGCCATATGCCACACAACAGTAATTTATTTCAGCTGTCTCTAGTATCTTTTCCCCAACAGCAACAGAAAAGGAGAGGTTTTCAGGTTTGGCAAACAATTCATCTATAAAGACCTATAAAAACTTCAGAGAATGATATGGGTACCCTTTACAGTATCCCTTCCTAGAGACAATCACAAACTATTTGTAACATGTAAGCTGCAGCTCAGGTGCCAGTCGTCCACCATACTGGGGCTGGATACAATTCACTGCTTTTGGAATCTGACCTGGCTCACTTCTGAGCTGAAATTCTCCTCTAAGAATTTAAACTAATCCTCATTCACCTCTGTATGCTTAACATTGGTTGTAACTCTGGAACAACTGTCAGCTCCAAAGCTTATTAGAAACTGGGAGCTACATTTGATGAAAGAAAATGAGGGGGAAAACAAAATCAAAACAAAACAAAACAGCTTTCTGGGAAAAGAAAGCAAATTCCTTGACTGACAGTGCAATGGAGGGTTTTCAAGTATTCCCCTAATTCTTAACATACAAGGGGGCAGACTCTACAAAGCTAAACAGGATCTGGAAGCAGGCATCAGGTGGTACCTCTTGGTAGCCAATTTCTACCAATACCATTGTAAGTCCAAACAGAAAACTCCAGTCCCACCCTGATTTAAGCACTTAAGGCCCTTTAACTAACAGCCCTTTTGGTTACTCTGAACCATAATTGATTCTTAGATTTTAAAGTGGCAGAAAATGAAACATAGGGATAATTTTTTTTTTTTTTTGTAAAGTACCCTCTGCTCTAGTTAGATGAACCAGTATTTTCTAAAGGAGAAGCTGGTTCATTAGGGCGCAGCAATCCTTCCAGTTGGACAGGGTTGGAGAACCTTAGAAAAGCTCTGGAAAGAAGGATGTGATTTTGTAAAATTCAGAGTAATTATTCTTTCTTAGCTTCCCTGGGTGTAAGGTTTAATATGTGAATTAGGCAAATGCATTTAATCCTTCAAACAGAAGTTCACAAAAATCTAGACAAAGATATGAGATTATGTTACCAATATTGCAATTCACAAAACATGTAACTTGGACAAAAACCAAAAGCTGAAGTTGTGGAAGTTTTCCTGGTTTGTGTCTTTATCACATGAAATCAGCTGTTTCATGAAAAGTCAACAATGCCAGTCTCAATGGAATGGACACCCAAAGGCAGAGGTGGCAGCACCACCTCCAGTGGTGCCTACACCATGTGCATACAGTCATGGCAGAGGACTTGTGAGGCTTGTAAAGCACAGCTGCCTAAGAATTAGATGAAAGTGCTTTCTGATTTTTTTTTTTTTTCCTTAGCCTAGAAAAGGAATAGCTTTGCTTTTTAAAGAGATCTTTTCAGAGCAGTTGCTGAATTGGGACTTCAGGCAAAAAATTCTCCAGTCTTCTCTGGAGAGGAGGCTAATACATAAGCATAAGGTTTCATAATTTTATCTAGATAAAAGTCTTTTGACCTTCTGGTTCTGGACAAACAAGGCATGTTGCAGTGATGCAAATTGAAAACTAGAGGATCCAGCATTTTTTTATAAAACTTGCAAAAATTAAAAGCTTCTTGCTATCAATAATCATCTGTACAAACAAATTCACACAAGAGAAGGGAATAGCAGTAGCTACAGAAAGAGAATTAGACAGATGACCACTTGCTCTGGCTAATTGTTTATTTCACAAAGGGACTACCATGTGTTCTCTCAGCCAAAATGACCCAGATAAGGCAAATCTGCATTTTGTAACTCTAACTGACTGAGACACAAAGCTAAAAATCCCAGCAGGGCTGTTTCAGCTACAGCAGCATTCCTCTTGCAGTTTCTGGTTTTTATTCCTATGCCATTCAAATCTTTTCAGCTCTAAAATGCTCCCTATTTTTAGTACACAATTTGAATTAAAAATTAAACAAAATGGGAAAGAGCATACTGGAAATCACTGTCCCAAAGCACTGTATGATAATTGCAGACACACTACATGCCTTGGCCCCTTTTCTTTCTGCAGAGTTGAATGCAAGTTTAATAGATCTTCCCTCCTTGATCCTGTACTTGCCTGTTGTCCTTGTTTTGCTCAGTATACTTGGTTCTTTCCTTTGCTTTCATCTTTTCTTAGGAAATAATAGGAAACTTTCTCATAACACACTTGCTCTTGGGCTAATTCCTAATGTGCTTGCACCAATTGAAGCTCCTATTGACTAAAATGCTGAGGAGCAGCCAGAGGCAGGAGAGGACAGGGAAGGACTGAAGAGGGAAAATAACTTTATATAGATGAAAAATTTAAGTGGCACAAATAAAAGGAGAATCTGAAGCATAAAGCTTTTACCCATCCAAATCTGCTCAAAACTTAATAGAAAGAGGGCATGAGGATACAATCACTGTCTGTTACTCACTGTTATTTATAAAGCACAGTAGCATTGTCTGGTGGTGCACAGGTGAATAAAAGGAGAAGAGTTAAAATGATGGAAATGCAGAGTAACTTCCTGGAGCAAGCAGTTATTCCATCAGTATAAATGCCTTCAAAATTGGGTTCATATTCTAAGAGATTACTAGCATTAGAGTCTGCTTCAGAGATGTCTGAAATCAGCAGAGATCTTTCAGGCTATTTTATCTGGCTTCTGATTAGTCTCTTAGCTTAGACTAAAAACATGACAAGGGATAATAGACCTGATAAACAAGGAACAGAGAAGGAAAGGTTTGCCAGAATATTACAGATAATTCTCATTAATTCACAAGAATTATGATGACAAGTCCAAAATGACCAGCAAGTGTTTTACCTAATATGTTCTTTCTAATCCTACTTTATTTTTAAAGTGCAATCTTTACATAAGTGTCACCTGAAAGGCCTTCACTGCTTAAATTTGCTACATTAGCCTTAAAATTATTGTATTATTAGAATCCAAGGTCATCAAGGTTAATCAGCAAATATCTCTGCCTAGAAACACCACAGGTTACATCTCTTCTGGCTATAAAAATCATCCAAGTCCAGACTCAGGATCACTGGATCAGAGGGCCCAAGCCCATGACAGCCACACACTCTGGCAGCTGGCGCATTCAGCACTCTGGCAGGCTGGCTCCCATCTCCCATACCTGTTGTCTCTGCATGCAGGAGCCTTTGAAGACATGCAGCCAGCATGTGCAATGCCCCAAATCTCCAGCATAGCCTCTGACAAGCATCCTGTTTATATTGGGCTCTCATTACACAGATGGCCCTTTCCATACAAACAGGTACCCTGTTACACAAAGGTGCCCAACTGAGAGGTCAGCTCAGAGCAATTTTCCTGAACAAGCTTCAGCATACAAGCCATTCCTGTGTCTCCTCTAGACAGGACTCTATTGCCCTAGACAACACAGCTACCCTCAACCTAGCAACACCCAGCATGGAGAGAAGAACCCCATCCCAATTGCAAAAGATGCTTGTGGAAGTCTGGGACACACCATTCCACCCAGAGTAGGCAATTGCCAGACGCAAAGTGTTTACACTGATTACAGCTTTGCAAACTCCATTAGCAGCAGCATGCACTTATCAGTGGCCTGTTATATTCTGCCCAGAGGAATCCAGCACTATGTTGTCATGGATTAGGAATGGTATTCTCCCATTTAGTATTACCATCAAAACTCTAATCCATGCACCACTCCATTCACTCCCTCCTTCCCCTCTCCCACCCCAATTGGGGCTGGAGAGGAGAGCTGGAGTCACAAAAAGCAAAGATCACAGGTTGAGATAAGAGCAATTTACTTAAAAACAGCAATGAAATAAGAAAATGAACAGCAACAGCATTAATAATTAAAGTACAAGGTGCTCACAGTTACCTTAGCCAGACCTCCATCCTGAGTGTCCTGCTAAAGAGGCAGCACATTAGCAAGAACACTTAATACCTCACAAACAGGGCAGGTGTTTCCAGTTGCCTCTGGAGGCACATTTGGAAGGTGTGGATAGTTGGAGGAAGCCACCTTGGTGCTTCTGGGTATCACAAGGCAGCTGCTTCCCTAAAACCATGGGCACGGCTTCTGCAGGGCATCCAGGTCATGCTTCACATGCTCAGCATCACTGCCATCAGTGTTGGGTGTGTCTTGGGATATCTCTTTCCTGCACCTTTCCCTACAGTGGACATCTACCAGTCAGATTAGAAAGAGAAAAGCTCATGGCAGCCTTCCTTGGCAAGGAGGAAGGCCCCTCCTGGGTTCTGGGGTGCTAGGGGAGCTTCTATGGGGCTCTCAGGCCATACAGCGTGTCCTGCAATTCTGTCTCTACATGGCTTTGCTTTGCTTCCTCTCCACCCCAAGCAGGGACACCTAGGTGCTGCTGGTCAAGGGATGAAATGTACCAAATCTCAGCCTTGTTCCTAAGGCAAAGACATGCATGAGAACAAGGAAAAGCAAAAGTACAGGGTGAGAAGACCTTAATTAGTGCTGCTCCTCCATGGAACCTTCTGGGGAGATGGCTAAACTTTACTGCTGAGCTTTCAAAGATGTCAAGCTACCAAATCCACTCCTGGGTATTTAGGTTAAACTGATGTGGTCTGATTTTCATAAGTGGAAAGTATCTGGGACTCCTACTTCAGCTCAACACGTGGAACCACTTGAAATAAAAAGATTAATTCTGTGGTTTTGTGCTTTCAAGATATTGACTCACTCCTCACGTTTTGTTTTATGCTTGAGATGTCATTTGAACAATAAGAGAAAATATCAGCTCTTTTTCTATTCTTTAATGTGTTTTGAATAGTATTCTTTCCTGTTCCTGTAAAAGCAATGCTAAAGAGACAAATCTAGCAAATAATTGAGATAAAAGATGCTTCACATAATCAGAGATCAACAGGCATGTTTTTAGGGGCTTTCTTTTATAATTCCTTCCTATGAAATGTGTTTAAACACAAGTATGTCCTGATAGCATTTTCTAATTGAACATGAAAACAGTATTTTATTGAAATGTCAGAGCCTAGAAGTAACGTTGACAAGAAACAGAGGTGCAATATTATTAAATGCAAAAATGGAAAAACTAAAAAAAAGGGTTAAGTAAAAGACCCAATCTCAGTTTTCTAAGGTGCAGTGTCACAAGAAAAAGAGAATAGGAACTCTAAAATGTGTTGTCTGATATGATTATTTCTCATAGCATAGAAATACAGAGAAATCTCTATTTTAGAATTCAATAGGTTCAAATTCAGTACCTCATCCCTCTGCTTAACAGTAGCAACTTATTTTTTATCCTTTTTTTCATACATACCCTTATTTTTTGTTTAGTACCTTTTTTTATTTAGTTATTGTTTTCATTGCATAAACCTTAAGGAATTGTTCCTTTTAATGTGTTTTATACCAAAATGGTTTGGGTTTTTTAATTGCAAAACCCAGGTTTTGAGTACCTCTGAAGAATATACACATACAAGAGCAATGGCCACATGGCAGAAATGTGCACTCTCATAAGTCTGACTGAGGCCATGGTCACAAATCACTCAGGAGAGTTCATTGTCCATTCTCAGCTTATTCACAGAGTTATTGTTTGGGGTGCTTCAGCCAAGAAATGTAAAGGCCTTCCTGACAATGTCAGAAAAATAACCAAAAGAAACAGTCTAGCAGATGTAAGTAGTTTGCCTGCACTGAGTAAATCTGCATGTCTGCAGGTGAAATTACCAGCACGGCTCTTCAGGAGGGTGGAGGGAGGAAATCACATCTGCTCACTAGCTGGCAGTCAATTCAGAAATAAGAAGTATGCCTGCTGGGCTCTCCTAACACACCTTAACAGAGCTATAATAAACTGTTATGTGAGCAGACGTTGAATACAGACTGACCTGCAGCACAAGTGCTAGCAGCTTTGAGCTTGAATATGCTGGAAGGAACATTTGAAATTCTCACCTATATTTTCCCACTTGTGCCTAAATCTTATAATTTGCCTCTGGAACTGAATAAAACCATGGAGAGCAATTTGGGCTCATTGTGGTAATGTACAAATTGATGTTGCCTGAGGACAGCAAATGCTCCAACTGCCCAGAAATTTAAGAAGCATCTCACACTGGTTGTGAGAAGCTGAAGTGTGGATTTTTAAGCTGTAGAGCTTGGCAAACTTTGAAAAGCCTTGAAAATTGGATTGATTGAGCTTCACACACAAGACCATTATTCTTATAAAATTCATTCATTGTTTTCAAAAAATAGATTGTTGTGAGAACAGAAAAGTGAAGTGCTTTGACAAGAAGAAGGAGCAGCAAGAAGTAGACATTGGATGACTTCTGTAAATCTGAAAAAAAATTAATCTTTTGAAAATAGGAGTCAGATTCTTAGCTGTAGGATAAAAAAGGCTGAATTTCACTGGCTTCAACACAATTGTGCTGTCAGAGCCATCTACCACTGTGTCATAGTCACAAGACACTCTTGTACTATTGTAATAGTTTCCTCATTTTTCTAGTATGGGCAAGGAGACTGAAGGGCCAGATATGGTGGGGAGATAAGTACAAAAGAGGGAGGGAGAAAAAAAATTAAGGAAAAAAAGGAATACTGTGGAAGAGCCCAAGCACCTGCAATGGTAGCCACTGTCTAGATGTGATTGCTTTGACTACCCATGGTTATCATGGCTTTTAGAGGAGCTGCATACTTGAAGGGTGTACCGTCAGACCAGCTTTCTTCAGGGCATTGGGAGTGGGAAGCCTGTCTTCCCAGAAACTCATCTAACATCCTGTGTCATACACAGAAGGAATTCAGATAAGCAGAAGCCATGTTGACAGTCTGGAGAGGACTAGAGATTGCAAGGAAGAGAAAGATGGATGCTGCTTTCATGGGGGCTAGCAGGGAAACTGGTCTCAATTCATATAATGAGTGGGATTGCAGGAATGAATAAAAGAAAAAGAGCTTGGCCTATCAGGGTTCAAGAACTGTCTACAGGAGGGGACAAAGCAGGGATGTAGCACCAGGAGGAAGGGTAGAAAAGGGCCCAGCTGGGGCCTGCAGGACACCAGCAGGCTTGTGTGACCATTGGGACAGCAGCAGAGAGCACCATCAGCAGATCCAGCCACTGCAGCAGAGGCCTACCCTGGGCTCAGATGTCCCATGCTTTAAATGGCCTTGATGCCCTCCTCTCCAGCTGTTCCTCTTCCTGTCATCAGCTGCCCATACTCAAGGCCTCATCACAGTGCCAACATTCCCCTCATCCTGCTAATTCTAATTCAGGAGCCCTGTGTTTCTCTATGTTGCCCTTATCCCAGAGCTTTTCCTGTCTAGCCACCCTCACCCAGCAAGGCGTTAACAGGGACATCTGGTGAGCTGGAAGTATCAGCGGAGCCTGGGGCACCCACACTGACCTCGTCATGTGCCTGTGCTGCCAATTTGGGCTTCTTAGGACCAGGCTCCATCATCAGCCAGAGGCCCAGGAATGAGCCTAATGACCATGTCCTGTATAGAGCACCAGTGCCTGAAGCTCAGTGCTGGGTACAAAGGGCAGAGGCTTTCTCGTGGCTCTGAAGAAGGCCACAAAGGTTGTCACAGACTTAAAATGGGCATCAGAGAGAAATTTTTTTGAGAGGGACTACAGTGTGCCAGTCATCAAGCCAAGGAAACCAGGAGAGCTGCAGTTCAGAGCAAACAAGTGCTCTCATGGCTCTGAGTATCCATTAGATGACCCAGTGTGGTTGTTCAGCCAAGTAGGACCAGGGACTGCAGCTTGTTGTCCATCTGTGCCTGCCAGGTTCCAGCCAAAACAACTCCCCACAGGAACCTGCACTGATGTTCACTCTCATTTTGCCAGACAAGGAGGGGGAGATGATGGAGAAGTGGTATAAAGCTCTGTCTTAAGGTAGATAATTAGTGTAAATGAATTTCTGTTTTCTTGTAAGAGCTGCAACTGATTGCATCAAACTCCTCTTGCAGACACAATCTGAGGAGTACAACATAAAAAATGCATGCTATGCAGAGCCATACCTGTCTTACTGCTCTCCTACCTGCGGCACATCCTGTGTGCCAGTGACTTCATTCAGCCTTTATTTGATTGAGAAACACCCACTGTCTGACTGCAAGTATCAATTTATATGGATACCTACACTCAAGTGTCAAATATTGAACTCCTTGTCTACCAAATTCAATGCCTGAGTAAAGGCAAATTTGGATCTGAATAAAAGCCTCTTGCATATTTATCTGAGTCTAACAATTCTCCATGAAATATTAATGTGCCTGCCTAACTATCTACTTGCACATTAACACTAGTTTTTCTAACATATATGGCTGGACTTTGGGAGCAGCACCTTGTGAGCAGCTCTCAGTGCAGCAAGGCATCAAGCACCTGTGAGCATTTCAGCTCTTAGAGTCTAATAACCCTACACTTCTCCCAGTCCACGTATCATTAATTACTTCTCTCTGCCTTGAACATATGAAAAAAGAAAAGGTGGAGAAAGGGGACTGGGTGAACGGTGTCCACCATCCATCTGGCTCTCAGCTGTGAAATGCTGTGTGTTTGGGGTTGTATTTTTGACAAGCCTTTAGATACAGGGAATTTTTCCCAGCACATCCCCATCCTGTGAGGAACATAGTCTGATCACAGGCACTTCACTTTCGTTATTTAGGAAAACCTTCCAGCAACTTCAATGGGAATTTGAGGAAATGCCTCAGGCTTCCCCAGCTGCAGGCTCCAGTGCCTTAGTGACATGAAGTTGCTTGTATTGTATTTGGTATGTCTGAGTCACACCAGATTATGCAGCCAGAAGATCATTGTGAATTTGTAGGCAATTTCAGGATAAAATTGCATTGAATGAAGCATTAGCTTCATCGAAAAGCCAAATTATGCTGAAGTTATGAAACATCACTCAGCCATGAACAAAACTCCGTTATTCCTTCTCTGCACTTATTTTCTCTTATTATGTCCCCTGCATTTATTTCCCTTGGGTTTCTTACCCCTAAGTGCTGTCTAATGAGAAGAGTCTTGCATTTGGCCCCTGCTACATGATCCTCCAACAGCCTGTTGACAACAGACATAATCAGCCCAAATGGGAGGCAAAAGATAATCCTGGGAAATGACAGCTGCAAACATCTCATTTGATAGTCTTCAGCACGTGCTAATAATTGTTTTCAACACATGCCACAGAAACACACTGCAAATGTGGCTGTAGAGCAGGCATGCAAAAGAGCTGAAGAAATTATTGCAAAATCTTCTACCGAAGAATAAATGGGCAAAGAATCATTATAGATAATTCCTTGCTGACACACACGAGCAGAGGGATCCTGGTCCATTTCTGCCCTCAATTACGTGGTGCAGTGATCAGGCAATTTAAGGGGGATGGAACCTGCATCCTCCATATATTATAATTACAGGGTAAGTTTTGAAATATGCCTAAGCACAGCTTACATTTAGTTCTGTGAATGAAGCATACTAAAAATGGTGGTTTTAAAAAAATAGTTGTATATCTAATAAACTCAATCGAATAATTCTGTTATTATTATAAATTTAGCAAATACAAAGCAAGTAGCATTTGTCACAGAAATGTGTAAGCTTTTTTGAGTTTCACATTCCTCAGAGCACTCACCTCAGTCTAGTGAGTGGTCTTTCATCTGCTCAGCCTTTTAGAGGATTTATCAGATTAGAAGAAGCTGTAACCTACCTTTACTGTAAAACCATTGAAGTGACTTGGCTTATTTGGAGATCAGTTCATCTACATCTTTCATTAAGAAAGAGAACAGAATTCTGGAACTACAAATGTTCTGTTTCTTGGAATACACTCATGCATAGATATTTAAAAATCTTCGTCTTCGTTATCATGTGGGACAATGTAAGTAACTGTTAAGGTAAACTCTATTGATAATATTTTCTGCTACTGACACTAATAATAAAATGTCAACCTAATTTTAAAAGTGAAAAAATTATGTACTGGATTTAATGGGAACAACAAACAAAGATAATGTCAGACTCTTGTGGGGGACAGCTCCAGTCAGAGGTTTTGTTATGTGATGAGGAAGAGGGAATTTGTTACTTGGCATGACAATGCTTTTATGTTTCCTTTGTGTATTGAAAACCAAGATTTACTGTGAGGCTTGTAAAGTCTTTCAGTATTAATTTATTTGGTTTAAGTCTTGTTTTGTAAATGTTGTGATAGATAATTTTCTGTAGTTGTTTCACAAATACAGCTTTATAAAGATATCTATGTTGTACATTTTCTGGTTCTTTGGACATATCTTTGAGATTTTACTTTTCTGATAGCTTGAAAAATTTATGAAATAAATGGAGTTGCCATGTTCATCAGATAATTAAAGCAGAGCAAAGGCAGCTGTGGCTGAAACACGATATTGATGTCCCATTGAAATTATACCTGGAAAGCATTAGAGAGCAAAAGTGCCCTGTCTGCACAGGATTGAGCTGTTGGTACACCCACAGAGGTGTGGGGCAGCTGCTGGGTAGCAGCACCTCAGCCAGGCTCTCTGCTTTGCTCATGGACAGCACAGACAGACAGGACACATGGGCTGTGCAGCACATGCTCTGCTTTGCCCTCAGCTCTGCTATGGACATGTGCTCCCAGCTCTCAAATAAAGGTAATTCCCTTGCCATTGTACTATTCCTCACTTTGATTACTGTGGGGTAATACTATGTGATTTAATATCAAAAGTCTGTCTATTGGCACCTCTAAAGCACTTATCCCCATGGTGTGACACTTCAGCATTAGACACAGAGTAAGATAATTACAGTAAGGCTGCCTATGGGCAGCTTGTATTGATGGCAAATATTTTCATCTATACTATTATTTTTATAGGTACTTTTGAAATAAACAATGTCTACTTACTCAGCTTCCCATAAAAGATTTGTTAGATTTTTACCAATTTCATTTTTCTAAAAAGAAAACTCTCTCCTGAGTTTCATCCTTTTTTTGCTTCCTGCACTTGAATTTCCTCCTTTACTTCTTTCACATTGTCCCTAAATGGTATGAGAATAAAAAAGGTCAGAATCTTGTAGAAGAACATTTCCAAAAGGTTTTCAAATTAAAATTATTGTGCTGGCTAAAAGAATGGAAATTGCATTTTCTGTTGCTTAACTCAAAGAGAAAACTTATCTATTGTTTGAGTTATATTGTCAAAGGTTTAGCTAATAATCAAATCTGGTTTTACTATGTCACTATTTCTGGTGACAAGATCTAATAAATACCTAAATAAAATCAGGTTTATTAGAAGACAGTCATCATTATAACTAAACTCTATATAAACCTGAGAAAATGATGAGTTTTTATCTTAATACAAATGAGACACAAGACCCCCTGTCTGAGGGACAACACTCAGATAGCAAAGGGACTCTGACACATTTATGAAAAAGCGACAATTAAATGCAATTATCAAAGTCTAATTAGAAAAATATGCTTAAATTATTTAAATGGTTTGCAATGATTTTCTGTTCTCATGCAGCTTTTTTTTCCCTAAAAAGTAAGAAGTGTCCTTCATTTTATTTGCACACTTTCTCTGGACCTTACCTGGAATCAACTTGCCATTTAGAATCAGGTACAGATCCATCCTTTTACCATATGATTTAATAACCCCCCAAAATCTGCTGGGGTTCTTAAAAGGCCTTTTCTAACCTTCAGCAAATTAACACATATCATGTAATGAACAGTTTATATCATTATTAACAACCAAAACATCATTAGTAACAACCAAAACTGCCAGCCAACTTCATTCTCCAAGAAAAAAATCCCTGATGAGATCAATGGGTAAAACATAAATCTTGTCGTTTACTCAACAGGATCAAACCAGGATTCTTAACAAATTATTGCTTTCCTTATCCAAGTTGGTAGAAGAGCTTGCTGGGGGCCTCCTCTGCTTAGGACCACTGAATGGGGCCATGGGGAAGGCCTTGGGGATCACGAGGAGGCTGGCAGGAGGGAGCAGACCTGGAGCTCTGGGGACCTAGGGAGCTGCAGGTTTCTTCAAGGAATGGCAAGAGTTTAATGGACTTACTCAGCCCACTGAAAACCACTGGGGGGAAAAGCCAGGCTTGAGGGAAGGAGGTACCCTGCAGGGAGATAGGAGCAGGAAGGAGGCAGGTTCCCAAACCTTGTGCTTTATTTGGTGTCAGAAAGCTATGTTTTTCTATGGGAAAAGGTTATCCTGCCTTATTTTAATATTATAATATATAAATAAGACAGACATCTAAGGACTGGATGGTGCCAATATTTTTTCACACACTTGGAAGAAAGAGTGGGACATGCCTGGCTCAGGGCTGCATCATGGGTAAGTGCTTGTTCCCAAAGTGCTGCCCTGCACAGAGAGGAAAGACTCAGGCTTCTGGTGGAGTAAGAACAGAAATACAAAGCAGAGATAACTGGATGAAATTTACTTTTCTTATTTTTTCTTTATCCTTCATGTTGTTATATTATTGCATGGCAACATTCAGAAACAATTCCATTTTCAATAGAGGGAAATTTCAGATTCTCAGCCATTGAGATACACTGAGGACAGGTCTCTGGCTTTGAGCAAATGTTACTCTTTATGTAAGCATGACAGATGCTAAAGGATTTCCAGGGATCCAGAGATCAGCTCTGTCAAAATTCTGCCCTACAAATGAGTAAATGCACCACATGCCACTTCCCAGAGCCAAACAGCTTGACATGCTTGTGGCTGCCAGCATGTTGGTAAATTCTGCTTAATGTCTTAAGCAAAAAGGGGTTGAAGAAAGTTTCTGAATGGCATGTGCTTGAAAGTTTCTGAATAGCAAGCTCTGCTTTCAGGGGCACAGAGGAGAGCAGTCCATAGGTTTCCATCAGCTTAGCAGTGCAGCAAACTGGGAAGCACCACACCCCCCTCATTTCCAGCTGGTTCCAAGGAGCATTTGAGCTGGATAAAGGCAGACAGACACCTCTCTCCTCCACAAAGCACCTCACTTAAAACTGCCAAATTTTCAAAATGTTGAACAGCCACAGCTCCCACTGAGATTGCTGAGGGTTGGTAGCAAAACTTAGCATGTGTGAAAGACTGGGGGATTTTAGTTTCCACATTTAAATGTCAACTTTGGTGTCTGACTTCATGTGTCCACTTACAATGGGAACTAAAGCAAATAAGCATGTCTGCTCCTGGCAAATATTGTTTGGAAAGTGTGGCACATCAGAAAATAATCCTGAGAATGAAGGCTTCTTGCAGTAAAATTGTTTTCACATAAAGTTTATAAGAAAAAAGCAATATGTATTTTTTCCAGTTTAAATATTTCTTCACATATTTACTCATACAAAATAACAGTAATTTCTAATATGGGGCATATGTGCAGAGCAAATAATAGCATGTACTGGAGTCTTCTCCAGCATGTCTTTTTAAATCCTCACTTCTTCTTCTTCTGATTAGCTTGGAAGCACAGCACTGGGATGGAGTAATGAATATCTACTCAGTAATTTATGTGACAGGAAATTGAACAACCATCTCCTCAGCCATTATTTCTGTGAATTTCCCAACCTGTAAATGCATCAAACAGTTAGAGAAAAGCATAAATTCTGTTAAGCAGATGGTCTCATTTTTCTAGAGAAAAATGTCTCTAGATGTCTAAAATGTTTCTGTCTACAGGCTTGACCTGTTGACCAAAAACCTGTAAAAACGTTTACTCATTTCATAAAAAATTACCATGGTGGCCTAAATTGTCTCAAAATGTTAACAAATTTAGATGCCCTGTAATATGGGATAGTAAAATCTAAAAGTTATGTTGTTTTTGA
Organism: Fringilla coelebs; assembly: GCF_963513975.1. Lineage (NCBI taxonomy): Eukaryota > Metazoa > Chordata > Aves > Passeriformes > Fringillidae > Fringilla > Fringilla coelebs. Next base: position 17,452,416 of record NC_140034.1, on the reverse strand, counting down.
AAAAAACTCAAAACATACATCTGCTACCTAAACCTCGAATTTATGTCACAGAAAGTCTTAAATTGGGCGTTAAAACTGCTGGACACTCAAAACATTCTCTCTAAATGTGAGCTGGTGCACTTAGAAATGGAAAAAGGGGAGGTAGTTGGTGTGGAACACTGTTCTGAGGAGTCCACAACTAAATGCTTAAGCACCTTTACTTACCCAATATTAATGCCACTAGAAATTTACAAAATTAGTTTTGAAAACCTAGAGAGAATGACAAATTTTATGAACCTGCCAGCCATAAATTTATCTGATAAAAACCATTTGAACAAGGAATACTCTGTGGTTCCTCAGTGACACAAATTTCAATGAAGTGTCATGCTTAGGTGTGTCTAAATTGTCTAATATATACTGCATCAAAACCCTCAGAAGCAGCAGCAAAGAGCAAGGTGCCCATGTCCATTGAGTAGTACAAGTATAGAATTCAATTCTATTTTTTCACTCTGACTGCCAATTTTATGGCACTTCATTTAAGCCTGAATCTCCAAAGAATCAATTCAAATTAGCTTTCTAATTTTCCCCAAAGAATCTGCTTTAAAATAAATTGAATAGTAACATAAGGCTTAGTAAATGAGCATAAAATTCAAGTCAACTTCTCTGAAGAAAAACCTCTTTTAATCTGAAGACCAATAAAGCTCAGGTGCAATAATATATGACAACTCTAAAAATAGTTTGTCCTTGCTGATGGCTTAACATTGGACAAGCTATACTTTGTGTAGTTGCAATGTCTAGGGTTTCATGCCATGATACTGGGAATATGAGTTGTTATTCAAGATTGTGTTTGAAGACAGACATAAAAATCCTTTTTGGTTTTTTTTAAGAACTGTCATTTCATCAAATCTTAGTGATGCTGTGGCAGAGCACTGGTGTCTTTTAACTTGTTTTTCTACATTTGTGGTTCAGAGTAAGATTTTTGCAGTTTTCCATCACTGACAGGGGTAATATTTCTTACAATTTTACATGTTTTCCAGCACAGGTGTTAAAGTTTCCTCCCTAAGCAGATGATAGGAAGCTGGGGAACTACATACCTGTCACCAGGTAACTTAACCACTGGCAGTGAGCACAGGCTACAAGGGACAGAGCAAAGAGGTGATACGGTTGCAGCAGTCATCTGCCAATTCCACTCAGCCTTCTTCCCAAGGAGGTGGAAAAGAGCATGTCTGGCCCTGGCCTGGAAATGAAGGTACAAAAACATAGCTAGCAGCCAGCAGAGTTGTCAGGGAAAGCTTAGGACATTCACCTAAGGTGATATTAACAGCTTTTAACCAATTACCAATGTTCAGCAGAGCACTGAGCCCAGATGTCCAGAGCCCTTCTGAGTTCTATCCCCATCATTAATTTCCACTATGTCTCCTTGACAATTCATTTAGCTTTCCTTTACAGTTCAGAATAGCAAGTGTGGAGAAAATGCTAACTTTAATTATCATATCACATATACAAAAAAAATCACTTTGCATTCTATTTACACACAGCTACATTCAAGGTGGAAAGCTGAAGCTGAGATAATACTAATTCCACAGAATCCAGCTGCCTCAGTGTCAGGCTTCCCCAGTAATTTGTCTTAAGGATGGTCAGGAGATGGTGATGTTCCCCTTTGGGATCCTGTGGCTCTTGCCCCATTGTTGTCTTCAGCAAGTTCACTAGAAATTTGGCTGAGGGAGGTGTCTCCTGTTGCCCCAGCACAGCAGCAGAAATTCAGGACTCAGCTTGCTCAGTTCTAATCACCAGAATGTTAATAAAATATTCAAGGGGAAAAAATGCAAATATACCTTCATTTTGCCTGATACCACACATTTACAGAGGTATCAAGTAGTCATTCATGTTGTCACCCTTTTTTTTTCTATAAAAGCAAACGTAATCAACAAACCGGATTACTTCCAATTGATATTTTTAAAATGCAATGAACAGACAAAATAAGCAATTGTTCAGCAATGGCTGAAGCAGGGCTGTGGCTGAAGCCAGCATCTCCTACCCTTTGCTCTGTATTTAGCTGCTGCATGAACCATGAGAAGAGTTGTCCTTCGCGCCACTGATGCACCAGTGATTTGAACATTTCCATCCATTGCAAAATTGTTATGTATGGAAGATACCATCTGCATCCACCAAGTATGGACTCATGAATCACAGAATCATTAAGGCTGGAAAAGATCTCTACAATCCTTGAGTCCAACACTAATCTCACATGACCATCTTCACCACTAAAGCACATGCACATGGCTTTGAACACTTCTAAGGATGGTGACTCCCCCACTTCCCTGGACAGCCTGTTTCAATGCCTGACCACCCTCTCCATAAAGAGAGCTTTCCTAGTATCCAATCTAACCTCCCCTGGCATAAGCTGAGGCCATTTCCTCGTCCTGTTGTTTGTTACCTGGGAGAAGAAACCAACACCCACCTGGATAAACTCCTTTCAGATAGGTGTAGAGAAGAGTGAGGTCTACCCTGAGCCTTCTTTTCTCCAGGCTGAACAATGCCAGCTCCCTCTGCTGCTCTTCACAAGACTGTGGTCTCAGTTCCATCTAGTATTACATCCAAGTTCAACAAACTGCCAAGTCTTGGGGTGCTGGGAGGAGCTGATGAGAGAATGGCAGCATTCTCCCAGGAGTCCTGAAAATACAAAGATGGAGATTTCCCTCTTTCAAACCCAGAGGAGGCCTGGTGTTGTTTTGGGTGGCCAGGCAGGATAGGGGGACCCCGTGGGGGAGACCATCTTCATCCAGGAGGCAAACAAAATCCTAGGTCTGTCCCTGCAGCAAGAACAGTAAAATATCCCAACAATTCACAGATTTATTTTATTTTTTGTATCAGGACAGACTATACAACACATCTAATGTAGCTTGTCTGCATTTTGTCTGAGCTTAAACCACCTCAGCAGCTGTGGGGCATCAGGCCCTGGTGGCTCCCAATGGGCCGTAGAAGCTCACTGCAGCAGGACAGGCTGGGGGCTCTGGGGACAGCCCCAGGATGGCAGGGCAGGCTGGGGACACTGGGACAGCCCCAGGATGGCAGGGCAGGCTGGTGGCACTGGGGGCTGCACTAGCCCTGGGCATGGGGCACGTCTCTAGGGATAAGGCTGGGCTAGGCTGGGCACCAGCTGGAACATGAGTCCAGAGGTATGCCAGCCTTGTCAGGGCCCATGGTTGGACAGAGCTGTGAGCAGCTGGAGACCAACCCTGCTGTGGCTTGCTGGGCAGGGGCTGATGGCCCTGGGGGGCTGACATGGGGTCCTGAGCCATAAGCAGGGTGGGGGTGGCCCTGGGGGAAGCCAGGCAGGGGCAGTCAGGCCCGTCAGTGCCCTTGGGGCCATGACACATATTCTCCTATTCTTATGTTTGCCCCTTTCATACAGACAGATAGAGCTCTGAAGAGGAAATGCATCTCTGCATATCTGACAACCTTTGTTAATATTATTTCTGGGTTCTGCTTGGAAAAAATGCATTGTGAATATCCATATGGGTATTGTGCTGCCCAAGATGCCCAACAGAGAACAAATGACAGGAGTACAAACATTCCACAGATACCGTCAGAGAAGTCTTCATTTGGGACATCTCATTATTCACTTAATTATTCATTTTGTTTATTTACAGTAGAGATATTAGACATAATATGGTGTAAGTCCCTAGCATCGTCAAACACCAGCTGCTGGCTTTTCTCTCCAGTCCCAAAAGGAAAAACCAAAGCATCGCTGTGAGAATTAACAAAAGTCCAATTAAAATTCTTGCCAGAATGTTAATTTCCCAAAAATAAAAGCAGCAAATTAATAATAAGCTGCTAGTCACCTCCCTTAGTACTTTTGCATACATTTGAAATGGTAATAATATGTGTTTAAAGTTAATATTATCAGATAGACAAGCAAATTTTGAAAAATGAAATACATAATACTCACCTTTTTCTCCTCTTGAACACTGGTCAAAAGGAAAAACTGTTAAGGGCATTGCTCCTTGAAATGACAAGTTATGCACAAATGTTGCTACAAAGGCCTGAGAGATGAGGAGTCTATGCAGAACACAGAGGACCACAGCAGGGGTTGGAAGGATCTCAGAGGTCATTCTTTCATCTCCATGCCCCATGGCAGAATGGGCTAAGCTTATCTTGGCAGGTATGTGTTCACCAGCTTCTAGAGCCTCCCTGTTAATGGGCACTTGACAACTGCTTCAGGCAAGAGATCCCTGCCAGTCACTCCCTGTTCATTAAAGAGTTTCCCCTACTTTAAAGTAAATCTCACTTGCCACAGTTTAATCCCATTACTTTTTGCACTATCAATGGACATGAAAAAAAAGGATTATTAGGGTTTTTTTCTCATATCTGCAAGTCTTTCGTGCATTTGAATAATACTTTGCTCAGTTGTCACTTCCTGGGTTTTTTCCCAACTGCTCATGTTTTGAGCAGACAAGGGCAGTGCCGTACACACAGGTCTCAAAGAGAGCTCTGCCATTTACTGCAGTGTACTCTGGCCTGAGCCCCAACCACCTTTTAATCTCACTCTTTCCTCTCCTTTCCTCTGTGCTAGGGAAGCCCTATACTGTGATTAAATGGGCTGAGAGTTTCATGCTGCCACTCCATGCTCATAGCAACAATTAAACTTTTCAATTCCAAAACAACCAGGTCTCTTTCAGCCATATTTTTCAGTCTATTTAGAAAAACTATTATTAAATACGCATTTCTTAAAAGGTTTTGACAAGGCATTGCTCTTTTTTTATATCAGGGTCCTACAAAATCATGCATACTTGTGTTAAACAGACTTCCATTTTATGTGTAGGGACCAAATCAGTGCTTTCATTATCAATGAGCAACACATCTTAAGTTGCAACCAGATGGCACTTGAGCAATTATGCACATATATTATCTGCTGCAGGGAGGAGAAACATCAAACATACATTGCCAGCCTACTGTTGCCCATGTGATTTTTATGATAATAACAGAGACTATTTCACAGAGGTGAAATATTCAGGTTTGCTGTTGATTGATTCAGGAAAGGGTGTTAACAGGTTTTCCAAAACATGCAAAAATGTGGCATTTGCATAGCTGCAGATAAATAAAATCAGTCATAAAACAGTGGAGTAAGTGTTTTATCTCACCAGCAGGAAAGATGAACCTGTGTACCCTATTCTGAGAGGCAGAGACCCTCTTAGACATGGTTGCAGAGTACTTTGCCTACGAGGATCCTGTGCAAGGATAGATGCTGATGTGGTAAATATTATTGAAATAGTGATCAACTGTATTTAAAGGAAAGAAAACAGATTTTTTGCTGCATTGCATGCAGTTTACAGCATGATGGCTTTAAAAGGCATAAAAATGCCAAGTTTCAGATAGCCCTATATTGCAGGTTACTGAAGATCACATGTATTTTCTAGTGTACATTAAGAGTGTAACTGTAGAGTTAGATTAACTGCTATGCTCTGAAGAGTGACTACAAAATGGCATTATGGTACTTCTTGCTTATTGGGCAGAAATGGTTTTCCAATGAAATATAAATTTTCAGTAAAAAGATGTTTTGTGTAGTTGCAAATCTTCCAACAAAACTTCCAACACTTGATTTGTAACTAGATTATTGTTTTCATACATATCATCAGCATTCAAGATTATGCTGACAAAATTAAAATCTTCTCTGACACCTCTGATTCCACTGGCTATGGATGGGATATTGAAAAATGTGCAGGGGTATTTTCTGCTGAGGAGCACAGCATAGAGACATCCACAGTTAGCAAGTGAATAATTAGCTCAGATATTTGAAAGCATCTTAGTTTCAGCTACTTTTCACTGATATAAATTAGTTCATGTGTATCTTTTTGTCCCAATCAAACCCTCAGGTCTTCAGAAATGTGTTGTATGTAACTTCAATGAGACATGGCTCTAAGTTTCATACTTTTAAAAATTCCACATTTACCTTCGCTGGTGCCTATGTAATCCTGCCAATATTGGATTTATCTTGGGTGAAATAGAATGCAAATCAGCAGACAGAAATAATATTACTGTTGCAATCATATCTAAACCCAAAATAGTTTTATGTTACTGTAACTTCTTTTGTATGAAACCCACAAATGAATTTGTTTGTATATCTCTCTCAATAGTTGAAATACATTTCTAGTGGCATATTCCAAGGTTTCTCAATTGTCCTGAGATGATCTGGTCAGCCTGATGTGACACTGACAGGCTTGGTCTACTTTTGTTTCTGGGTCCTTTTCAGGTCTGTTCTTCAAAGCAGAAGAATAGCAAGTCTCTATCAGCATTTCTTCTATACAATCAGCAGGACTGTTAAAGACAGTAATATGCTTAAACCTCCTCTTTTTACATAACAACTTTATCAACAGATGTCTAAATCTTGTTTAAGATAATGTAAACTAAATTCATGCTATTGGAAAGTAAATAGAAAAGAAAGTAGAAATTAATTTGAAGTAATTCATGCAAGAGTGTGAGGACTCAGGCTACCTCTGGAAAACACTGAAATGCAATCTGTTGAACATTTGTCTTGGCTTCAGATTCTCCCTCAGAAGAATTTTTAGCTAGACTTTCCAGCTCAAAGGGGCCTTGTATTAATTGAGATTTTATCTCCTGGAAATCTCTACTTTTTCATGTAATAACTGGATGTCACATCCATAACGATTGTGTAACAGAGGGAGTGAAGAAAGCCTCTAAAGTGAGAGATGGAAGATAGGTACTTCAATTATTGCCATTCACTTGGGAAGATGTAATATTTCCTGGAATCTGAGATACTCTCTGCAATCTCACAAAGAAGCCCACAACTTTAGGCACATACAAAGTTACATAAAATAACCTTGCTTATGTTCTTCATTTTTTTATTTTATACCACTTTAGGACTATAAATGGAGTATAAAGCACACTAACACATTCTAACATCCCTTTACAGTGCAAGAATGACATAAAAAGGACCAAATATAAATAAGATGTGAAGATAATACTATACGCAGTCAGAAATCACATGCCAATCAACACATTTTTAAAAATCAGACCTTATTAAACAAACTTGGAATTATGAGCCTGCTGTATTAATAAAAGAATCATGGGAGCATTGGAAAAGACCTTTAAGATCATCGAGTCCAACTATTTATGTTGGTCTGATATGACAGCTTCTGTGAGGGATTTGATCCCACACTAAGTGGCATCAGAGTTTGAAAGCAATGCAGTATTCCTTCATTTAGAAATTTATGAGGAATCTTTCCCAAACAGTTTTATAGAAGATGCATATATTTTTTAAAAATTTATTATTATTATGTTAATGATTTTTAATGATTGTGTTAGTTTGCAGCTTATTGAAGGCCTGCAAATAATTAAGTGGACATCTCATTATTTATACCACATTTGAACACATTTGATGTAATACACAAACAGCATTAGAAACATCTTTGTGAAATACAATGGTATGCTATTGAGAGAAATAACTTTCTCATTTTTAGCCCAAACAGATAGATGTTTTGAAGTAAAATATACTGAAGTAAAATAAACTGAAGGATTTCTGTGCAAGCCCATCTTTGAATCTTTACATCTTTGATACCAAGGCTCCTGTTAAGAGCTATTGTCTTGCTGAAAGCATGACAAAAGTAATTTCAAAGCAAGTAGGTGCAAGGGAGAGAAAAGCTGACACTGAAGAATCTCCTCTGTTGTCAGAAGGCTGTGGAACACTATCAATTAGCAGCTAAAATATAATCTCATTTATATGCTTCCTAGGAGAAAGAGCATGCTGTAAAAGAATACTGAATTATATATCTATATAAAAGATCATAAATAAACTTTGAAAGTCTCTGACTGTTTACATTTTGTTATGACAGAGTTCAGCTTTTGTTTTTTCAACTACGATTGGAAGGGTCCCAGCCATTTCAAGTTTAGCTTAGCCTGTGTTTAGCAGTTCTGGTAAAAGTAAATGTTTGGGGGTTTTGCCTCATAAGTCTTTAAGACTAGCAGAGTGCCCTCCATCTTTCTTAGTCTGGTGTCTGTGGATGCTGAAGTATGAGGGACTGACCTGCAGGCAACACTGTGGCTTCTGTGCTCTTTCCAAATAGTGTTTCCCCTGAGCACTGTTAGAGGCAGGCTATTGAACTTAATGGGCCACAGACCTGACCCATAGGGCATTTCTGAAGTTCATATTATTTCAGGAGGACAAAGGTGCCTGAATTTCTTTATGTCCCTTGCCCTGTGTACACCATTTCTAAATTTTTTTTGTTCCATATTATAGGTAGAGAACTGCCATAGAGAACAAAGAACTGCAATGATGAATCACTGCAGTGGAGAACTGGTACAAATCAAAATATATTTTTTTCTTGTGATTCTACTGTTCTTTTTGCCATGACGAGCTCTCAGGTAGAGATTCAACATGATTTCTTACCCTTGACTTACAGCTTTTCATTCTGTATGTCTAAAAACTGGTCTTTTCCTGATCTAAATTTAAACACACCATCCCAACTTGTAGATCATGACAGTTTTAACAATTAGGAGCAAAACATTATAATTATAGCAACAATGCTAACATAATTTCTGACCAGTCATTGTCAAAGCACCTAATAAGTTTCAGTATTAAATGATTTTTTAATAAATCTTTATGAGTCATTTTTCTTAAGGCCCAGTAAATGTAGGTGATTTGCTAAGTTTAGAAATCTGCAGCTATTCTCATGGATCACTGTGAACAGAGCAAATCTCACTATGAAGCAGACTCTGTCTGATCATAACACACACAGGTTGTGGCACAGCACAGAAACCCGAACACCCCTTGCCTAACAGAGCACAGGACAGCAGTGCAGAGGTCCTCAGCAGATGCTGGGAGGACTCCTCCCACTCAGAGCAGCACAGCTGTGTCACCACAGCAGACCTTAGACCTCAAACCTTGTTTCTAGGCAGCATTCTGCATTATATTGCTTTATAGTCTATAAACCCACCAGTGATCAAGTACCAGTCTGAGGATCTGCATCATGTTCTCAGGAAACTGTGTGACTGAGGCTTTCTAGGATAGGTGTGTCACTTTGAAAATTCTTCCTTTTCCTATTTATTCATATAAGGTGTCTAATTTTTAAAATAGCCCTGACCTGCAGGCTTATTCCTGCAGGGTTTTCAAAGTGATGTACAATTAGATTTCAGTACAAGCTAGCACTTAGCTGCCTCAATCATTTTGCAGATTAAAAGAGCTCCCTTCCTATTTTCTTAGGTGCTTAAATATCACAAATAGTCTGACTTCTAATTTTTATTTCTTATTTATGATGCATATCATATATATGTATGTATTTTTTATGATAGTACAATTATATATCATCTATGAATGAAGATCATGGCAAAAATAAAGTGAAATCTAACTGCTTCCTAACATTTCTGAATTAACTCTACATCCATTTCACTAAAGAATTTTAAATTCTTAATATGAGAGCTATAGAACATAAAATGAGAAACAATATTATGCGGCTATATAAAGCCACAGTTATTTCCACAACCTCAGTAGTGAGCATAGTTCTGATCATCTCAAAAAGACTGAAAAAAAAGCGGGACTGAAAAAAAGCCACATAGAGAGGAGCAAGTGTGAGAACAGAATCACATCCATTGTACAGTACCTGATGGAGGGGAGATGTGAACCTCTGGCTGCTGGACACACTGAGCATTTTAGGCAGGCATCATTCTACTACAGCCCTGTTGCTACATCACCACTGCTACCAACTGTCAGACTGCACTTGGGAAGAGGTGGATCCTAGATCTGTCTCATAGTACAATTACAATTTTCTGGCATTTATCTTAAATTTCAGGACTCTACTTTTGATCTTTCATGTGGTGAAATTTTGTCTCTGTCCAGAAAGGTTTTTTTGGCTCCATCATTTGTACAGTTCTGTCATTTTCCCTGCAGGTCTGACTTCAGCGTATTATTACAGTATCCAATAAAAAGTGTCCATTTCACAAAGCTAACTATGAAAAAACTAAATAACACCTTCCCTCCCCAAACATTTAATTAAATGTATTGATTCAGACCAAGACCTTCTCAGAAATAAAAAAAAATCTTAAAACATGTTCCTAATATATATGCTAGTTTATCAGGTCAGGCTTACCTGTCCTCCAAATGAGGCCTTGAAAAATCTAGGATACTTGTGGTCCTGTCTCAGGGCTGCTTGCTTTTGGCACAAGATGTCAGTATGGGAACTGGGCTTTCCTCTTCCACAACAATACTGTCAAAAGTCAGAATGTCATGTAATTCAATTTCTGAGGCCTTTTGAGACAGATACATATGTCTGTATGCTGCCTTCCCAACAGAGTGGCTGAGCAGAACTTCAAATGACTTGGTATTTGTACTCTTTTATCACTAGATTTCATATTACTAACTCTCAAGATTGCCCTTAGCCAGAAATAGGAATGCTAACAAATATATGACACTTACAAAATTAGTACAATGTTTGACTATAACATGATTCCATAGCATCTGCTATGTTTCAGTATGCCACTGAATATTTCACAATTATTTAACATCTATCACAGCTTTCTTCTCCAAGAAGGATTAAGTATTTAAAAGTTTTTTCATTTCTAGCATGAATATTCTGCAGCTACTAGGCTTTTCTCAGGAGACATATCTCAGATCTTTTAACACAACTCATTCTAAGATGTACCATTCCAGGTGTCTTAATTTTCATAGCTAGTTTGTAGGCCATCTTTGTCCACATTATTCAACTTCTTGCTGCATTGTAAAGCCAATGGTAAGTTAAAATTATGTAAATTAGAATGACTTTTTAGAAGAATTTTATAAACAAATGCAAACTTGACTGGAGCACACAAAGAAATATTCCTCCCTGGTGTCAGTGAGACACATCATTTGACTAAGGCCAAGATGTTCTCCACAGGATGGGTATCAAAGCAAGCTTAAACATCAGACTCCCTGACTAACTCTACATTAGCAAATACTTCAGTGCAAAACTAGTAATTTAGTAGGAGAGGCTGAGGGAATTAGGTTTGTTCAGTCTGAAAAAAAGAAAGTTTTGGGGGGACCTAATCGCTGCCTTTCAAAACCTGAGGGGATCCTGCAAGAAAGTTGGAGAGGGACTTTTTATGAGAGAATGTAGTGAAAGGACAAGGGGAAATAGTCTCAAATTGAAAGAAAGTAGGTTTAGATTAGATATTAGGAAGAAAGTCTTTACTGTGAGAGTGGTAAAGAGACACTGGAACATATTGGCAAACTCTGCCCCCACTCTAACTTTGATCAATACCCAAAGATCCCATTGAAAGGACTAAGAAAGGCCTTGAGCCATGGAAACAAATCCAAGGGAGCCATGGAAACAAATCCAAGGGGACACTGAGGGCAGTGACACTGGCTTTTCTTTCCATTGAAAAACCAGACATGAAGAATGGGATGCCTTGTTGCTGATGGTCAGCTGGACTGCTTGACATATGGAGGAAGGCTTGGGGAACTTCCTGGTGGTGCAAAGTAGTCATTATTCAGACTCATGTCTTCATTGGGTATTTCTGCATGTTTCATGTGAGCCCAGAACGGTCTTCTAGTTTATTCTTCTCCAGAATGAATCTTGATTTGCAGGACCAGAATGTCTCTGCAAACCAAACCAACACACAGAAAGTGGGAAAGATCAGGAGATTCTCTTCAGAACTGCACTGCTTTGAGACAAATATTAATACATGTGCAACCTCTGCGCTCTTTTAAAATTCATCACTAATTATTTACCTCTTGCAAATAAGAGGCTCAAATATGGAAACTTAAATAACTATGACTGAAACCCCCAATTGTTCCTACCATTTCTTTTAGACAATGGTACAATGTATCTTCTCAGATTGCTACTGAGGGTCTCTATGCAAAATGTTAAACAAATAGGCCTGACTCTTTTTTTACGTTTGGGCAGGCTTCCCAAAGAATAGTGTTAAGGAATCAAAGCAGGAATGCAGAATGCAGTTGTAATTCATCCTGATTTTAAGATGGCATTTCATTGCCAGAGAAGTGTAAAGCTGATATATTATAGTAAATGAGAGTCATGCCAAAGCTTTTCTTTGAACTGTGACATTTTGTGTGTCAGCTAGTTACTCTGACTAGTCAGCCACCACCCACACAGCTGATTAAAGATAGAAGACACAGTAACACTGCCACAAACTTAATGTACTATCTTTACACAAAATTTTATTTTGGGAACCTTATAGGGAAATACTACCTATTCTATAATGTACTGCACATATTAATTTATTTTTATTCTTCTGATTAATGAATAAATGGATGAAATATTATTTGACAGGGGGGAAAAGTAAAAATAAAATTAATGTGTGCCCAATCTTGATATGTGACTTAATTGTCTGAATTATTTTTCAGTGAAAACTCTCCCAGATTTCAGTGTATTACACTGGCCAGGCCATCAGGAATGTCATGTTGCCCAAAGATCCTAGTTTTACAATTATTTGTTCAATAAATAAAATAATAGAAACATAGAATGGGATTGGTTGGGAAGAATATTTAAAGGTCAACTAGTCCATCCTCCTGCCATAATCAGGGACATCTTTCACATGATCAGGTCACTCAAAGTCCCATCCAGCCTGACCTTGAATGCTTCCAGCATTCACAGCTTCTCTGAACACTGTGTCCAAACTAAACCTACCCTCTTTCAGTTTAAAACAAGTCTCCCTTTTTACAGACCATGGTAAAAAGTCTAAACCATCCAAATCCTTTAAAAGGAAATTACAGATGAGTAGATTTCAACAGCTATAGGGAATTGCAGAAGCCCCAGGGGAACAAAACAAATATACTTTGATAACATTTTATGGTTATATAATTCATTTGCTAAGCATATAAAGGATACATTTGAAAATAATTTAAACAGATGATCACAGATGATTACTTGGAAAGGAAATATTTTTAAATTGATAGTTTTAACAAGGAAATCCTGTTTGTTAAGTAAATGAGATGTCAGAAAACAAGAAAAACTTTATGTAGTAAGAAAGCAAATGTACTCAACTTTGAAAAGACAGTATAATATTCTGGTAAGTAAATCCTGAACATCCCCTGTTCCATAAGGTACATGAATAACCATTTGTTAGAGAGCAATGGTTCTTTAGCTACTGCAACTTATTTTTTTTCTGGTTCTGGAGGTTCAGACAATTATGGCTCCCAGGGGCAAATATGGCAGAAATCAAACAAAAAAAATTTATTATCTCAGACCATATCACTTTCATCATTGATGGCCTTACACTCTAGGAAATTTTGCAGATAAGAATGTAACCTGCTAATGAGCGAATAGTCTTGTTTCATATCACTCTTGTTAAACTGAGTTGTCAGAGTTGCAGTTTGTAGGTTAAGGTTGATCATAGCTCTTAGCTCTGCCAATCCTTCCATGTTGGCAGTTGATGTTGAGCTCTAACACCAGGAGCAGAAAACAAAAATTATGGAACACGTAGCCTCTTTCCCCCAATAGCTGAGTAGCTATTGCTTTTGTTTCTTTCCCAAACCCTTAGGAAGAATAGGCCATCACCTAATAAATGTCACTCCTAATTTTATCCAGTTTTAGCCAAAGCTGAAGTGTTTCTGCAGTTTGCTAGCCAAAACCCAGACAAGCAGTAGCTAGTAATTAATTTCCATTCTAGTATTCAAAAGGAAGAGTGTCACCATGGCCTACTCAGTTCCACTTCACTGTGGTCATCAGCAGTTCCTTTCTGTCAGTCCCCATGGGAAGAGAAATGAGAGTACTTATTCTTTAATATAGATCTGCTCTTTTCTAAAAAGATTCCAACATAGTAAAAAAATGTCATTGGCCTCTCGTGGAGTTTATGTTGACTCAGCAATTCAAATCCATAGCACCTTTTCAAGTCCTTGAGAAAACGAAGACGGAGAACACATGGAAATAAAGGAGATAAGAACACTCTCCTCTCTAGAGTTCCTTCTCACCATTAAAAGCATACAAAAATCTTTCTGTTTGGTAAAATATTTAACAGAACATTATGCATGGACAATATAGCATATTCATTGTCAGCTATTTAGACAACAAATCACATGTATAGTAGAATATAAACAGGACATCATAGCATTTTTAACTGTTCCTGGTGAACGAAATAATTATTTTAAAAATAAGTAAAATAATAAATAATGATAAAATAATATATCACAAGAAAATAATACCGCATGGATTTAGTGTTTAGGAAGGGTACAAGGTCTGGGCACCAAAAAGCTGAGGCCTACTGAACAAAAAAATACAATCTAAGTAATAACACAGCAAACTGTCATACATTTTCTCATGACTGTGCATAGACCTGTAGCAACTATCCCTGTGGGATAATAATTCAATCTCCTGCATCTCAGAAGAGCATGTGATGATATTGCTAATTAACATCTATGGGGATGATTCTCTTATGAAAACATTCATCTATTGGGAAATGGCATTTCTAAGGCAAAGCTCCAATCTATTAGCATGTCTTACCATCACCTTTCAAAGGCAACACAAGTTTGCTCCCACTGATTAGCATATAAAGCATATTTGAGTTATACCTCATTTCATCTAGCAGGTACCTGTTTTTTATATACAGAATCAGTTATATCTGCTGATATACTCAGTGTCTCCAACTTCCTCTCATTCTTTACATATTACCTGCCTTGGAATTATAAAAGAGAAAGATTCCAGTTTCATTGTACTTAGAGAGAAACATATATGTAACAGGAACAGAAAGCATAGATACAATTTTGTAAATACCTCACCTGTAAATTGTACTCTGGAATTCTTCACTGCAATTTGAAAAAATTGGAGACTCTCTTGACTTAAGGGTAAAATTGGTACTCTCTTTCTCTTACTGATCATTATTATTATTTTGCTGTTTATTTTCTGCAGTATTAAGCAAATGCTACAGACTCTAGGCTCTCTTGAGGAGAGGATTGCTTCTGGGCAGTTTAAAAAAAAACTCTACCATAAGCAACTTAATAACTGGCAGGTAAACAGAAATGAAGCCATGGCATGGGGCATATGATCAGAGACAATACCCATGATGAAATCCCTATTTTCTGTTACTATTAATATGAACATTAGACAATAGTAGGAAGTGATCACAGATTAAAAAAAATAGAATAAAAAACATTTTCTCTCATTATAGCACAGCTTGGACGGATGTATAGAAAGTTACAGCAGGTAGGAACATCTCCCAGTTACTGAACAGAAGAGACTGGGGGGGGGGGGGGGGTGGGTGGGGAAAAGACAACTTCATAACCAATGAAAGCTTCCACCTTACACTGTCCCTCAACTATTGGGAAATTCTGACACCTTGCTAGTGTACATTCATCTGTATATCTCCAAATTCTTCCCTAAATGTCAGCTGGAGGCTTGAATACACAGAATTTTCAGCCTGCAAGACTGAGGTCCACGCTTAAAAAAATATTTTTAAATCTATTAGAAAACTAAAAAAAAAAAAAGCTAAGTATTTATGCTTACTTCCTTACATACACAGTTCTTGGTAATTGTTCATAACTAAATCATGTAGCTAAATAACTAATAAATGTTAAATTTAAAACAATGTGTAATATATAAGAAATATATATATATAAGAATATATATAAGAAATATATAAGATATATATAAGAAAGAACAATATATGTATGTAAAACAGCAGAGAGGGGACAAATATACTACTGATAAAAATCCCGAAAAACAACAGGCATTTTCTACCATAAATTCAATATACATGTTTCCATACATGAGAGATATTTTGGTCTATGAAAAGAGTGAACAAGTAAATTTCACAGTAACTGGAAATTATAATTGCTCCTTTTTTGTCTGTTAAGTCCAAAAGAAAAAGTACAGAGTTCCAGTCCCTAAGTAGCATGATTGTGAATCAATTGAGATTTCAAATATTTTAAGCATTCTACACACATATACACATGTAAATTAATACACCCAACTTGTCAACAGTAAATCTTCAAAGGCTGCTCTTCAGAGCTACACTTACAGTCAAAGTTCTTAAAATGCTGGCTGAAACAAATGAAGTTTCATTGATTTTTAAATATCTTGAGATCTGAAGTTTTCACTTTGTCTTTTTACCAGAAAATATTCCTTAGGCAAAGTACACTGGTGATACTTCATCTTGTCCATACTTCATTGCAGATTCAAACTCTTTGAAGCTGATGCAGCCATCAGAATCCTGATCGACTTCTCTGTAAGGGAAGAGATTTGGTACTTAAAACCCAAAAGACTATGCAAAACAGACATACTCAACTGTAGACACCCAACACCAATATTATTTCTGAAGAGATCAAGAGTCCTAAAATTTGAATTCTATACAAGAAATAATGAAGTAAAAAAAGTTTTTTGTGTAACGCATCTATATGAGGAGTCAGTTTTTTAAAAAGAAGTATAATCATATATATTCAGCTGGAGGTAAAAGTTAACTACAGTATGACCTGTGCAAATTTAGCACTTCTAGCACTAATTTAGATCCTACACCTCATGCCTAATTCCCCAAATTCAATCACCTGCGGCAGAGACCCTCAGAGTTTCATAGCATGCAAGCCAACACCTCTAGGCCTTAAGATAGGTCAAGCTGACATTTAAAATTTCCCCAAGTGCCCCATGACCTTCCACATGCTACAAGCTTATGTTGAAACAAAGATTATGTTAACAGAAGACCTACTCCTTGTGACTATAAGAAAAATAAGCTAATTTGTACGTTATTATATCCAAAAGTGAATATTCCAATAGTCAAAAAGGTCTCTGAAGACTAGAAGCTCTTAATATTTATTTCTGAGACAGAAGCTGGTAGAAGACAGCAATTCAATTAATGACATTAGCACACAAGGCTAAGTTTTATTAAATACACTTGGCAATATTATTTGATGCAGTGATAAATTAGACTGACAAAATGGTATTATTGGTATTCTGTAAAGTATTTGTCTCAGTTGTCCATAGCTTTTCTACTAGAAATACATTTGTACAAAAGTTAAATAATTTAAAAACAGATTAATTGTTGGACCTCAACATACATCATTTACAAAAATATTTCACTGGTTTATAGCAATGCCCAGACCATAGATTTATTCATAATCTAATTCATAAAAATTCCATTAATTTAATTAATAATTAGGTTTTAGTCATAATTTAATTCAAAATGCATTATTATTACTGTCAACTATTACAGATGACACAAACATTGCTGGAATTATAGTGCTGCAAAGTTTGCCATCACCATTAGCATTGAATGGTAGTATTCCTGCCATCTTGCAGCATGCAAAATGGGATGTAACTTCTACAAAGACAAAACTGAAAATTCCAGAAGAATCCATGGTTTTTAGCAGAGGCACATTCTATTATCCTTTGAGTGCCCTGGAAATTTCAAAGAAATTCTATACTGAAGAAGTAGTCTGGTAATTAAGTTTTCAACAAAGCCTTACACAAAGGGATAGGATGTCCTGTTTAATTCCAAAAACACGCTTGAGAAAAACTTACTAACATTTAAAGAAAACAATCTATACACAACAGCCCAAAATGCAGAAATTCAATTTGCACTATGTCCTTCCCTTTTCCCTCAAGAAGTCCTACTTAGATTAAAATTTCATTATTTTCTCCTTCAATGAATATTATAAATCTTCATTTATTTCAAAAATCTCCCAAACTATCAACTTTCCGCCTTTTTGGAAATTTTAGCACTCTTTGGTAAGATTCTTCTCATCTGTTGGCAATAAACAATCTGTACTAGTGCTTAATTTCACTATCAATGAACTAATAACCTCTTGTGAAGCAGACTTGATCAGACAAAGTTCAACCCTCATGGTGCAATGATGAACCTTACATGGCATGGCAGCCTGACACTATAGAAATATTGAAATTAAATTCCTTCAGCTCATTGTTTGCTCTGGCATAAGACTAAAACATGATAACATTCTATTGCTTTTCAGGTAAGGACAAGTTTGAGATGTGGCCACCCTTAATCAAGTCTTTAGGGAAAACATGATAGCTGGAGATACACCAGTCACACAGTTTCTTGATGAAAAGGATCCTTTAAAATACCACATATCATAATACAAAGAAATGTAAGCTGCTTCACCAGTGAAGAATGAATGCAGGTCATAATTACAAGATGGAGATGCTGTCCTGGAAGTAGGAACTGAAAAGGCTGAGGAGTCATAGAAAGTAATCAAGTGAAGATCACCTACTCTGATGCTTTACCTGTGAATACAATCCTTGAATGTATAAGCAGGATAATATCTAAATCTAATACAAGAGTGATTTTATTTCAGAATACAGTGTTAGAAAAATTAGGAAGGAATTACTGTGTCTATTTTCTGGTGCCTGTACTTCAAGAAGGACACGGAGGAACTTAAAAGAATTGAGAAAAAAAATTAACAGTAACTATATGACTTCCAAAAACATGCCTAGCATGTTAAAATACTCTGTGGGGGAAAAGAAAAAAATAGGTTGAAGAGATTGAAGGACTGATCCATTCAAATCAAGACTATAAGTATCTCTCTAGGAAATGTATTTTGGATAGTAAATATCTTTTTATCCTTACAAGGAATGACAGATAGGTGCAAATTGAAGCTAAAGCTAGAAAAACTCTGAACTTAAATAAGAGGGTTTTTTTAAAAAAGAGGTTGATGGGCTGTTAAGGTAACCTACCAAGGGGCCTAGGAAGTGATAATTCCTGTAATTACCTTCCCTTGGTACATTCAGGAGTCTCTAAACCCCACATGTATGTCTGCAGGTCATTATGATGTATATTTATTGCATGAATTTGTCTAACAGCTTTCTGAACTGTTGTGAAGCCCATGGCCTGAACACCTGCTCTATGATTAAGTACTACCTCTTATTTGTTTTGAACCTGTAAGTGATTTGATGCTCTTTATAGCTGAAGTGCCCTTCTCAGTGACTCTATGTGTCAGAGTGCATAAAACGCATCTATGTTTAAAGATCAACCACTGAAGAACTTTTAAACAACAACAAAAAAATTGTTCTAATGTCTGCTATTCACAAGTAATTCAGATCATTCAAAGAAAAATTACAGACTTAAATACTTGAGTGATTGCATAATAACCACATAGCAAAATTTGGTTTTTTTAATATTACGACGTATTCTCAGAATTTAGCACTGGAAGATCACTTTGTGAGTGTACTAGAAGTTAATGCTGATAACCTGGCTAAACTGAAGTTAATGGGACTTTTGCCATTAATTTTCAGAAGGCAAAGGTTTCACGCAAAATATCTGAGTTACAGACATAAATAAACCAGGACACACACGTTTAATGTTTGGAAGCTGCTCTTGAAAAATGGTCCTCAACTTTACATGGTGTTTGTTGAACACCCTGAAAGCCACTAATTGACTCTTTGAATTAAGTCACTTTCTGAACAGCCTTTCAGCAGAGATTAGCAAAATATCTTGGGTGATAAGAAAATGACAAATAAACTGGTAAGCACTTAGCTGCTGTAATCTGAAGAAATGCTACATTTATTTAAAAGTCATGGATTTTTGGAATCTTGCCAAAAGTAATCTGAAAGCAAGATGGCCTTGGAGTGTTAAATTTTCATTTTCATTTAGCTCAAGCAAATGATAAATTCATCCCTGTGATTATGAAAATACTATGTCACAGCATATTGATCTTTATTTCACAGGTCACTATTCATTTGACACTCTTAGCAAAATATACTGAGACATTTCAAGGTATCTAGTGCGTCGGGTAGGTTGTCTGATGTTACACTGAAAATTGATTAATAATCAGCATCTCAAGTTACTGACTGTGAGATATAAATTATTCTCTTATACAATTAGGTAATTGAAGTCTTCCAAAATCACCTAAGTGTATTTTCATAGGAAACTGGATTAGATAAATGGCACTTTATTTCTGACAGGAATATTTTAACCATAAATTCAAATGGAGTAAATGAATAATCTAAAAGACTGATGTTTAATATAAGCTGCCTTTTGAAGTTTTATGTTTATTAGTTCACTGAAATAAGTAGTTATTAGAAAGGAATGCACACTCAAATACAGACTAGCCTTTTATTTTATAAACAGCTGCATATATTCATCAGTCACTTCAGCTTTTTTCCAACTAACCCCACAACAATTTACATCTCCAAGTTCCTGAAATAAAAGCATAAATACAGAATTTGGCCATAATATTTTTTCTTTTTGTACGTAAAGACTCTCTTATAGGCACTATCTCTTAGTCATGCAGTTAGAAATGTACTGTATTTATCTGATAAATAATACTTTTTAATTAACCCATATCAGTATAAAACACGCCAAAATATACAGTAGAGATTGCAGTTCTACTCTGTAGTTATCTGGATAATTCAGTATCTGTCCTAAGTGGTAACCAGAGAATTAAGCAATCTTTTCTATTACTTAAAAAGAAGAGTAGTGAATGCAGTGCAGAGCCAGCAGAGTTGGCTTTCCACAGGTTTGGTCAGCAGGACAAGTCTCTAAAGCCAAATAAGAGCCAGGATAAATAAAACTGTGCTCAAATCTCTGATGCCATGGTCATACACCAGATGTTTACAAGTGAAGAAGGTAACTTCAAACTAGCTTAAGATTTCTCCACTATGCAGACATTCTTAGCAATCATTAACTTTACTACTAAAGATGGATGGTCCTCACTTTGACTTTAAAGAAACTGAAGCTGACCTTGGGAATGAAGTTGTCATTTGATGTCTTTTATGCAGGCAGAAGTTTTCACAGAGACCTGTGAGGAGAAAATGTCACATATATCACATAAATTACATACAGGAAGACAAATATAACATCAGGGATATACTAATGAGAATGAAAATGTCAGGGTTCTTTCTCACAGCATTTCTACATGAGTAATGATTCATTTTGGTTACTACTCAAAAAAGCCCAAATAAACAAAAATACTATTTCTTTAAAAGTCCTAGAAATGGCCACTTGGCTTTCCAAATAATTTCTTGTCTAATGTATGACTTAAATCCCATAATGATACATTTAAATTGGGTAAAACAGAATTACAAGTTACCATAACTAAATCCAAAATGATTACTTTATCTTTAAAAGTTTGAAATCAGAGGAATTTCATATGCTTGTTTCTAAAAATTTTGGATTCTAGTTAACTGAGGTATTATGAGAAACAGCAAGTTACAGAGGCCTCTACCTTCCACACACAGTGCAATTTATCAAATGCCTACATGTGAAGGCACAATACCTGGCCTTCTAAGCTTTGCTAGGTAACAATCATTTTTTAATCAGAGAAAGGTATAACAAGATATATACCATATGTATAAGTAAATTATTTCTGCAGCAGTCAATGAACTAAGTGATTTTCTTAATTGTCTGTATTTTTTTTCCACACTGAAAGGCTCAGCAATATTATATAGTAGACCTCCTGATTTAGAGACAGAAGCATGCCAAGCACACACACTGGGTCTTCAGATCATGATTTCCCTGCAATTTACATTTCCCTGCTTTTAGGACATGTCATGAATAGCAGAGTTTTCTCCCTATTTATTGTAGTAATACAAATGAGATTAAGCATTAATAAATATTTCTATCATAATTCTCCAAAATCTATATATATCAAGTTCCCTGCTATCTCATTATTTAGGTGAATACAGTGAGTAAAGAAAAGCTGTGCATTTTCTTTTAATTATTTCAGGAAACTGCTAAGGAGTGCAGTTTCCTGAATTAACATGCTAGATGTATCTGAACTGCTTTTGAGCACTGTGAGCCATTCAGCAGTACTGCCTTGTTGCTTTCACAATACATTCATTGTCTCATTAAATATTTTCCACATTTCAAACGCTATGGATAATTTAGGCCTGGAGTCCTTTTTTGCAAGTGTTTCTGGTTCTGGTGCCCCCAAATAAGAAGGACATGGAACTGTTGGATCAAGTCCAGAGAAGTTGAGAAGTGCACTGGAGCATCTGGCCTATGAAGACAGGTTGAGAAAGTTGGGGCTGTTCAGCCTGGAGAAGAGGTTGTGTGGAGACCTCACAGCAACCTGCCAGTGTCTGAAGGGGCCTACAGGGAAGTCAGAGGTGAACTCTGTCAGAAACTGTAGTGACAGGACAGGGAGTAATGTGGTCAAACTGAAAGAGGGGAAATTTAGGTTAGATATATAGAAGAAATCCTTTACTGTGAAGGTGGTGAGACACTGGAACAGGTTCCCCAGAGAAGTTGTGGATGTTCCATCTCAGGATGTGTTCAAGGCACGGTTGGTTGGGACATTGAGCAATCTTGTCTAGTGGAAGATGTCCCTGTCCATGTCCAAGGGTTTAATTAGAACAAGATGATCTTCAAGGTTCCTTTCAACCTGATCATTCTATGATTGTATGATTCTGGACACAGCTCTATTTTGCCTAATTTCAAGTATAATGATGCCTCCCTTTCACTCTTCTGATCTGTCCATGATAATCCAAAGCCCATTTTCTATTAAAATACCTTTTCTCATTGTATAATTCAATGCAATCTAAATTGAAAGTCATAGGGAGCAGCCTACTCAGAAAACCCATGGTGACTTCACAGGGAGAAAGGACCTAAGAATCCTACTGCCTTTTTCACTAATTTCAAATGATGTTAAATTTTGGTCTAACTTGTATTTTCAAGGAAGCCAAAGTACTCAAGAAATGCTACTTACCTTGTGATTCAGCAATTTTCCTTTACAGCTTCTCTACACTATCTTTACAGCTTTACACACTACCTTTACAGCTTCTGACACTATCTTTCCTCTGCTTCAGTCAGAAAGTTTGGATTCCAAGGGAACCAGCTTTCCTGTTAAAACTTTATCATTCATTGTATGTGTCCCAGTGATAAAATTTTCCAAATCATGTTTGTCTACCGTATGAAAATTCTATTTAACCCTTGTACTGACATCCTTTTCTTCAATATTAATTTTATTTTAGAGCCACTTGTTACAACACTCTCCCAGCTCTCCTT
This sequence comes from Fringilla coelebs, assembly GCF_963513975.1. Classification (NCBI taxonomy): domain Eukaryota; kingdom Metazoa; phylum Chordata; class Aves; order Passeriformes; family Fringillidae; genus Fringilla; species Fringilla coelebs. Next base: position 17,429,544 of record NC_140034.1, on the reverse strand, counting down.
GAGAGAGCTTCAGAGTAATACAGATATGATACTTGGCTCTCATATTGTTGGTTCTTCTTTTAATTTATTCCTTGTGACTTGAATAATGCCAAAAGGTCTGTAGAATACCATGTTGTCTGTCTATCATGAGGCAGAGATGAGTGCTTTACTGCCTTTTCATTAAAATAAATAATATTAACTGGAAAAAGCCACCACCCCCTTTTTAAAAAATTTTACATGCAAACTGCTTATGGAAACAGCAATTAAAAGAACAGAACCTTTTCTTGGACTTTCAAAGCAGCAGCCTGTGAAACAAACAGATTCCAAAAAATATTCCATATTGTTATAATATAATTCAAGAAATTAAGCAGAGACATCACTTGAATATACAATGATGACACAGACCTGAAATACTGTATTTCAGTTGGAATTACACTAAGAAACTCATGACCTGAAAACTATTCAGAAAACAACTACCACCACTAAAAACCTGAAAACAATTGCTAAAGACTGCAGAAATTGACCACATGTATGGTCTCGATGGTTTAAGAATAAAGTTTACATCCAGAGTTAAAAATGGACTCTATCTGGTACATCCAAATTTTACTGCTTTTCCATTTGTTTGATATTTCTAAATAAATTATCAAGGAATAATTTAAATTAGGGCCAAGACTTTCACTGCATTTAGAACCAAAGCTGTCATCCTGATTGAGCAATGAGAGCAAAAATGACATTTAATGTAAGGAGTCCCTGGCAAAGACAAAATGACCCACCAACTGAAGATTCTGGGATGACAGCTTCTTCAACAAGCTGCCTTCTCTTCTGATTAACCAGCTGGTTCTTTCTACTCATCCTGCTTGCTTCCCTGTTGGTGGGATTCCTGCAGAGCTTCACAACTGCTTTGTTACTAATGTATATACTCATTTCACTTCTTTAAAAACCTAAATGTTGAGAAAATCCATTCTGGTATTTAGTAAACACAGAAAAATTATGAAGATTCCCCCTGGTTTTGCTTCCTGAAACAGCACTGGCTATCAGAGTAATGGCAGTCAGAAGCTTCAGCTATGCAGGAGAGCATCAGGAAGCATTTAAATTGTCACAGAATTACAGTACTTTTAAGATAGAAATGCACTTCCCTTTACCTTCAATGCTTTTCAGGTTTTTTGCAATTATTTTGAAAAGTGGACTGCAAATGAATTACTAACAGAGGGGAAAACTCCACCAACAATATATACTACCTTCAGTTATTTCTTCTCTGTAATAAATACTGCCCTTCTTTTTTTATGAGTGTTCTGCCTGTCTACTGCTTTCAGTAACTGTAATACACTTTGTTCTTGGTGCCCTATTTTCTACCTGCAATATACGTTCTCCATTGAGATGCACGTTTCCTGATTTTCTTCTCTCTGAACAATGGAAATAGTCTTGGACACCCTAGACCTGCCAAATTTTGTCCCTTCTTTCTTAACTGGTCCTATTTTCTGAATTCCATAAATAAATGAGCCTTGCTTATGTGAGTCTTGTTTACTACTTGTTCTTACTCTTCTGACCCATGGACCAGATCTACTGAAATCCACAAGGATCTCCAGGTTTTATAGGCAAAATAAGAAATGCCTTGCAGAGCTCAAGAAAGAATTGCTATTGGGAAGCACCACCACATGTGTGCTTCTGGTGGATTTATTTAATGAGCAATTGTTGGAACAATATCATTGATAAATATTTTAATCTCTGATTTGGAATTAAGTAGATCTAGTAATATATGTATTATAACAATCTCTAATAATATAATTTTATGTACCACATAATCTATAATACACTCTATATAATTCTTACTAGGTGATATTTAATGTGCAATATAGAAGATAACTGTATAATGATAAAATGTAATATCATATTATACAAAAATAGTTTTTATGGATTAGTCAGAGAATGATGCAATAGTATGTAACATGGAAGGCATGGTACTTGGACGCAGTAGGCTGAATTGTGCATTAAACTTGCCTGTTCAAACAAAACACTTCTTGTAGAGTCAAAACTAGAAGCCTGGGAAAAAGAAATCTGTCCCAAATGGGAGGTTTATCATAGAAAGGTGACCATACACAGCTCTGGAATCTTACTGGAAAAGCAACCTGGCATGAGCTTTTAAGAATCTTATGTTGACATAAAAAGTGAACCCATTTTTAGTTACACAAATAAGGCAGAAGTGTTATTTGTGCTGCAGATGCAAAATGCCCTGTGTAACACCAACATTGGAATACTGCCTTCAATCCTGGTATCTGTTCTTTAAAAAGAGTACTTAAAATATTAGGTGATGCAGAAACCTTACCTGCCAAAAAATCATCTGGAAATAGAAATTCCTGTTTCCATCAGGCCCTTCTGACATGGGTTCAGGTCCATAGAGTTATTACTTAATATCAAAGAACAATTGAACAAGAACCAGAAACAAAGGTTAAGAAGAGATAAAATGAAGAATAAACCAAAAATGTTCAGGAAAAAATGAGTTAAACAATATAGCCTATAATGTACAATTATACAAGCTAATATCTTTAAATAAATCTTAATCACTAAACTTAGGTCTCAAGAACATATAATTCCTCAGCTCTTCCCATTTCACAAAGTGTGACTGCTTTAAAACCATCACACTTGCTGAGAACTAGATGCCTAACTAACTTCAGAGCTTTTAATTACTCAGTAAAAGCCCTGAGGCTGATTCAGAGACTGACTATTTGTTCCATGGTGCTAACTTGCCTGATGAGGAAAAAAAAAAAGAATTTAAAAATAAAATCTTTATATATATATAAAGTATTTAATACTTTTTATCCTTTTATCTCTTCTGAATAGCTATGAAATGCTTTACTTCATAGTTTACATAGTTAGCTGTTTTTATCATTAGTATTCATCTACTGCTGTTGCCTCAAAGTTCCAGTCAAGCTTGAGGTTACATTTAACAAGGAACTATAAAATACAACGGACAAAACTTGGGAAAGAAATGAGCATACCTATAAGAAAAGACAGGAAAAAAATCTAATCAAAAATAGATTAGTAGATTAGTACATTGAAGTGCTGTCTAAACTGGAACTTAGTTTAAAACTTCCTTAAACTCAAAGTGGCAAATGGTCACCCTGCCTCTCAGTGCTGCCAGATCTTTAAGTCTGATTGTTAGACATCACTTTGCTGATCCAAGCGTCCAACGTATGACAGCTGTTTACCTTGCTCACCCAGCTTTGGAAGATTCAGAGGAGGGCATGTACCCACCTAAAGCTCCAGTTTGAGCAGATGATCACCTGCAATCTCCCCATGTTCCCTGGAGAAATATAAATAGTTAAACATCATCAAGCAACTAAATTCAGTTTAGCTGGATGGTGTATAATTTTTGCTTCCTTCACATCTTAATATATTTTATTCTAGTACTGAAAAAAAAATACTACTCTCTAGCTGACTTGCAGGCTCTAGGAAAAAAAATCACACACACACATATATATTTCATGTTTAGCCTTACTATTTAAAGCTGCACTCTCAAATCTTGCAAGCTAGGTAGAACCAGATATAAAAAGATTCAAATAAAATGCGTGCTCTGTAGAAGAACAGAGTCCTGCTAGTGGTACAATACTCATTCCTCTAAGTCATTCTTGAGACAGTGTTCTAGAATGGACAAAGCAGATACTCCATGACACAGGATCCTGTTTTTATAAAAAGATCGAATGTTGAGTATTGAAGGTCATGGGCAAATGAATAGGCTGAGAGGTGGTCAGTTGAGTTCTCCTGTTGTCCGAGGCTGCAAACCCATGGTGCAAACTTTGAAAGAAGTGGCAAATGTCCTCTTTGATGAACACTGCAATTTTCTCACTGTCTTAAATGTTTATCTTTTGTGAACAGTCTGCTTGGTTCTCATGCTTTCAAATGCACATCTGCTCGTTGCTGTGCAGCTGCCATGTTGCAGCAGAGTTTATGCTTTGAGCTTCACAAGTTCAGACAGCACTATAAGCACACATCTGAACCCAACATCACATTCAAAATATATTCTTGCTAGATCTCAATTATTATATTCTTCTTGTCTACATTTTCAACTGGGTACTACAAAGCACCTGTCATGATCTGAATTTATTTCAGGACATGGGCTAGAAAGGGCATTTATGTCACTGTTAGACAATCCACATTATAAGCACTGGAGTCTTCCCCACTCCTTTTTATTCAGCCTCTCTACAACAGTTGACACAGCCAATGAACTATGAACAGCATGTAAAAGAGGCTGACTGTTTTGAAACAGTTTATTTCAAGAGAGTCATAAGCAGAGAGGAGCAGTAGGAAAATACTCCTTGTGGTTCCCTTTTTCTTCAAATTTATTTAAAATACACAAATACTGAAAGAACCAGAAAGATGTCATGAACTCCACTGAAAACTATGTAGACTGCTCAGTACTTGAGCTCATGGATAAAAAGCAGAAAGTGGAAGCAGAAACCGAGGAAAAGATAAGTTACATTTGGTAGCTGGAAGAAACACTTCTGGCACAGTACCAACTGGCTGATATTACACAACCCCATTTAGACAAGTCAGTCTGCAATTTAGAACTGATCCTGGACATCTCTCTCTGACAATGAAACAGGTACAAGAATTTATCCCATCTTTACTGTTGATGATTTGGCCTCTGTAGTTCATACTTTTGTTACCTTTCAGCTGGACTACAGCTGAGTATCTTGGGCATGGAGCCATTAGCCCTTGGGAAACTCAAAAGAGTACAGAACACAGCAGCACATTTCCTCTGCAGCCCAGGGGACTATAAGCACCTCAAATCTGCTTTCATCTTCTGCACTGGCTCCTATGAAATACTGGGCCAAGTTTGATGTCTCTGTCTGTCCAATAATCCAGGAGCAGAATAACTAAGGATCAACTGAGAACCTGCAGCTTCATTAAGGACAAAAATTATTTTGTGCTGTAGATAGAGATTTGAGAGAGAATAGTTTAAACAGTTGAATGTTGAATATGTGCCTAACATCCAAAGCATAACCTCTTGCTATTGAGTACTAGATGAACTTTTTTGGATCCTAATCTCAGTAACTAGCTCTTTTGTAGAAATAACAACAACACTGTGGTTTGAAACAAATTCACAAAAATACAGCAGTTTTTGCTTGCTGTACTAGGAGCCACTCAAGGACAATAGAATCACACTTAAGTGTTACCCCTTTTTGTTCTGAAAATGGCTCAGCTGCAAAAATAATAAAGTACATTAAAAATATCTGAATATAAGAGAATTCAGTGTTTCTTACAAATGTAGTGGCACTGCCTGTCTTACATGAATCTGGCTATTACAGGTCAGTGATGATTAATCCAATTGTAAAAAAATCCTACAAATGAGAGCAATGTATTTTTTTAAACCCTCAGGAAAAAACCCGAAATATTAGGAAGTATAGTAAAAATTTCAAAAACACTTAAAAGGCTTGAGAACCAAAGTGTAATTTCGTTTCAGTGAGACAGAATTGTAAATGCCTAACAGATCAAGAAAGTAATGCATGTGTTAGGCATTTTTAATAATACCATTTCATTTTTATTAGACAGTAATATATTTAGGATTATATAAAAAACTGAATTTCTTATGCCACATCTCATGTGCGAAGATTAAATTTTTAAAAGGACTGAAAATCCAGAAACACTATATTCAGCAAAGAATGAATATAAATGAAAATTTCTTCAGGGACATATGGATCTGTAAATTACCAAAATGGAAGCTGTACAATATTAACTAAAATATTGGTTTTATCAATAAAATCTTTTCTGTAATCAATTAATGTTAGAAACAGTAACAATTAAATAATCAGAGTGTAATAAAAGCTTTTGAAAACTGGCAATTATTTAAGTGAAAGGTCCTGTCTCCCATTAAGCCTTCTCTGAAACTTTAAGCTTCCATTCTCTATAACTAACTCAGGTACAGAAACATTTTATTTATTAGTATCAATGTAAATAAGAGAGTTTGATATTTTTTCCCCTAGTGTATCAGATCCTGTTAGACAGATTTATGCTCTAAACGTCACTCAAATATTCGAGTAAGGGAATATTATAGTTGTAAGGAACCAGAAGTATATTAACATGAATGGAAAGAAATATACCTGTTTAAACACAGTAAAAAAGGAGATCAAATACTTTCTAATTCAAATATCTAATCACTTCAAACTGAGTTATCCAGTACCATCTTGAGGTTGATTATAAGATGAAAGAAACACGACAGAGATGATAATCATTTAATCCCTTAAGAACAGCTATTCTGAAGAGCTTTTCACTTTTTCCACAACAGTATCCCAGAATGCTACAACCCAGCTAGAAAAGAAGTATAATGATGAGGAAAATCATGTTTCCAGCAACAGAACTTTCACAGTAAAATGAAGTCCTACAAAAGAAGCAACACAGGGAAAGGGACCACTTGAACAGATCACAGAGTCTTAATGAATCACAGAGTCTTAGAGGAGGGTGTCAATGCAGTCTTTGGCAGTGACAAGTTCATAGCATCAGATGTGGTAAAGATTTGTGGCTTCTGATCTCATGTCACAGAGATTAAAACCTATTTGCCAATCCTGGATGCTGAGGATATATGCACATGGGACCGATACTGACTGCACATTCACTGATACGTTCAAATGAAATCCCAGCTCTGGTTCCCAGACTGAAGGTGCAGCAGGTGACACATGAATACACATACAGCTCTGACTTGGACTGCAGGAAAAGGCTTCAAGAGGGGGACCCACTGAGGATGCTGGGCTAAGCACAACCTTCCTGTCATATTGCTGGAGCTCCTTGTTGCTCACAGACTGGGATGGAGCTGAAGAGAAAAGGCAGGTCTGGCATGTCCTGAGGTTTGCAGGAACTGTAAGTGTTGTTCCCATGGAACATTAACACCACTTCCTCCATGGTGAGCAGTAGAACACACTGCAGAAATAACTCACTACGGGGAATTCCTTTTCCTAAAGTCTAAAAGACCATGAAAATTACAGTGCAACCTTCTTATTAAGTAGTTTTTACTGAGATCACTTTTACATTTTCAATTTCAATTTTGAAATACTTTGGAGAAACTTGTCTGTTACTGTGAAATGTTATAAAATGTTTTAAACAGATGTTCCTTAGTGGTTGAATGAACACAGAACTAACATTGCAATTTAATCAGATTTGACTGCAGTCTAAAAGACCAGTTTGAAGAAGAAAACACATAAAAATGTAACTAAAGCAACTAGCACAGCAACCTTTGATTAAGCTTGACCTCTAAGATCAGCTGTGTATACAGGTTACAAATATTTATAACTAATACAACTTCTTTTTTATAATCGTGTAAGTTATCTAGGGAGGACAACATTTAACTTATGGTATTCTTTTCAAACCATAACACAATTTCCTTAAAGAACAAAATAAAACCAATGGAAAAACAGGAACTAATATCAGTTACTGTGCTACATTAAGGAAAGAGTAAACGTCATAGACCTCAGGTTCTTAATGTTTCCATGTGTTAACAGCAGCTGGAATTAGTACATACCTCTTGACTGAAGCACAGAGACAGAGCTATAATAGATTCTATTAGTACTTCACTTGGTAGACCTATCTCTCTGCATCTTCTACCTTCAAATTTACATAGCCAATTTTTTAAACTATGCATTAACTGTAATACTATTTTAAAGATTCAGTTTTGAGTTTTAGACACAGAACTTTTGCTTTATAAAAAAAAGGAAGAATGTGATCGTTTTCTTACATGCATGATTAGAAAAAGTAAAATGTCAACAAGGCCTCTTTTTAAAACATTGGCATTCATATGAGATTTTGTAATTTGTTATGTATTTGGCTTTTAACAACTATGATTTTAATAGATAAAAAAGGTAGTAGGAAAGAGTAAAAATAACAGGATGATGTTTTCAAAACCAGAATCTGATTAGACTCAGTGTAAGTTTTCACTGTCACTTTAGAGTTTTGCAAAATTCATGCATTCCGACCACAATCTATAGAAAGCTACTTCACATTTTATGGACAGATGTTCTGGTACAACTGCACCCTCTAACACCATAAGAGGATTTAATGCCAAACCTAACCATTTGCACATCATCTGAAATGAACTAGCTTTCCCTTTCACTTTCTGTATTCACATTTAAAACAAAGCACGTAACTACAAAAATTGCCATGCTAGATCAAATCACTGTTTTAGCTTGTACCCAGCCTTTGACAGCTACCAATGGCAGATACTTCAAGAAAATATACTAGTACATGCAAATAGTTCTAAGAATGGACACAGGCATTTAGAGACGACTGTTTCTCCCAGTGCTCATTGGTATGTGGCTTCCTTATACTCTATATTCTCACCTAAGTAATACCTACTTAATATAACTTCTTGTACTCATAGGAGTAAAAGACCTGAGCCCTTTCCAACTACTACTGAATTTAGAATTTATATAACATGTTTTGTGTTTGTGCAAACCTCCTTGCATTTTTTTTTTCACAAGCTGTTTGTAGTTTTATTACAACAGAAGATAAGTACTACTTTGGAGTTCCTTGACTTTTTTAACATCCTCTCTTTCGTTTTGCTTAATCATGCCTGCTCTAATTCATTTCTTATTTAAGATGACTGATCCAAATCTTTCCAAGTTCTCCTCACATGCAAATTTGCCCTCATTTATAATAATTTTTGTCTATTTCTGTAATTGTTCCATTAAAAACAAACTCCTTCCAAGCCAGGATTTGTGTGGCCTAACTTGTCATTGAAATAGCTCTGTATAGCTGAAACCAGTTATCTCAGTTTTATCTAGCCACTGAACAGAGGGAGAGAAACTTTCTGAGACTGAATGATCCCATTCTGTGACAGGCATCTACAATAGGTGGGATGAATCACTCCCCATAAATAATTCTTAAATGAGGATGAGAGATGAGACCATGAGTTTTCCACATGGAGCAACCAAAGGAAAGGAATAACAACAATTTACAACACTGTACTACAAATATTCCGACATTGTTTTTTTCTTGCTCATTTTACTTCCCAACATCTCCACATGTTCTGATATTGCTGAACACAAGCAGAAATATTAAATGACACATCTACGATGGTATGGAGGTAATTTCCTTGGGAGTTGCTGAATTAATTTAGAATTGAGAAAGCACATGACTTGCAAACCTTTTCCTTTGCTATATATAAACCCTAATTCTGTAGGCAATGGTGCTCATCTCACACTGGGCTAACAATTTCCTTTGCACTGAAGCTTCCACTAGATATCTTGATAGACTCACACAGTCTCAACCAGCATATATTATCTGACATTCTTTACTGAGCAGTAACTTTGTTATTCTACCTCGTTCAGTCAATAAATTTATATTAAAAATGCAGGATTTGATAAGATGCTACTATTCAAGTCTCATGTGTGTACACTTCTGTTCTCCAGACATAGGCATGGTCCTAATCCTGAGAGTGCCCAAAGCTCTTATCAACACGGAAGCTTGTATGGAGCAAAAAGTAAAATGTCCACAGAGGATCTCTAGCACATTTGTGGAAAGAAACAAATTTTTTCCATCCTCAAGTCCCTTTCTGAATGTAAGTGCACTTCTTCTCCTTCTACATCTACCAAGGCCAGGTAAAAACTGATTAAAATTAAATATATAAAAGAAGAAAGGTACACTGGCTTCCCCATGCCTAAAAGTTCCAAGGAAAGTAATGAGATCCCATTATTTATCAGTGTGGATGTAAAAAGATCATGTGAAGAAGGAGACAGACAATCTGCAAATGGTGTAGAAGCCCAGAAGATAAGAGGCTGATGTGCGTGTCCCAAATTACGATAGCTGTCTGGATGTGAAGCCAACCATGGACTGTTGGTAATAACAACCAAGGATTGCTGATAATAACCAAGGATTGTTGTGGGAAAGAACAAGATGTGGCTGGAGAAGGGGCCGTGTGGAGGTAGGCAGCATTTCTCCAGGACAAACATCCTTGTTCTTGTTCCTGCAGATAAGCACAACACAGTCCAGTGCAAGCACAGGAATGAGGTTGAGACATGGACACGGACTGTGGGGGGGATCAAGGACCACACAAGAGCCCTGAAGCCTTCAGACCCATTTCCAGACAGGTCTAAAAGAGCAGAATGCACATGATAACAGCCGGCATAGAAAACAAGAAACCTCTCTCCAGGGCAGGGAAAACCTGTCTCTAAAAAGGCATCCCTGCCCCCAGGACCCTGGACATCCCATCAGCTGGATTAATACTGGAGCCAGGACTGGTGAACTCCTCCCCTCCTTCCCTTCTTCTTTCATTCTTTCTTTCTTTACCCCTTTTTCTTTCCTCTTCTTTTATTCCTCTCTCTCTCTCCCATGTGCTAATAGATGAGGTCAGGGATTAAAATTCTATGTTAAGTGTGTCATTTACTAATAAGATTTTGTGGACTGTCTGACTTTTATAATTCCTTTCAACCATGAGCATCTATGAATCTTAGGTGTTCCTATCCCCTTAAGGGTGGGATCAAACAAACAATCGATGTTTTAGAAATTTTAAAAAATCTTCTGCTATATTGTATGATTAGTTAATATGTAAATTTATTTATAATTATATTTTTTTATTAGAATTTGGTGTTCTCAATGACAAAAAGTCTCTTTGATCAGAGGCAACTGTTTATTTTATGCTGAAATACTGCTAACAATTGTCAACAGCCCTGCAAGCAAAAGACAAAGTCAAATGAAAGCAGAGTGGTAATTAATGCATATTATACTATTTACATATAAATACTATATTCTTTCCCATGAAGATTAGTAGTTGCTCTGTAAATAAGTTAAATTTCTGTTTCTCAAAGGAAAGAATTGGAAATGCACTGCATGTACAGTGGAATGTGTCATTCCATTTAAAAAAACTGATATATGAACTTAATAACTGATCATAGACAGAATCATAAAGAAGAGATATGGCTGGCAAACAGATGGTCTAGTCTAGAACTGGAGGTCTGTGTTCAGTTACTGGAGTTTCTATTTGTTCCATGTGTGACACTGGCCAAGCCACTTCATCTATTTTCTGTTTCAACCTTCTTGTTTGCAACACAGAGAGAATACAACCCTTCCCTCTCCAAACCCCTCTCACTATACACATTAGGAGTGGCTGGAAGGTACTCAGATCAGAGCCTGAGGACATAAAACTTCCTAAGAAATTCATGACACTCAACACTAAGGTAATTCATAACTCAATAGCCTGAATTAGCCTAATCTTAGCATTAAAAATGTAAGAAAACTATATTTCTGAATTCCATAGGTAGGTTTCTTGTACTCACAGAAGAAACTGCTCATAGTTTTTAATGACAACAGGAAAGATATTTATAGAAAATTAATGCAGCTTTTGAGCACTCTGATTTTTTTCTTCATTGTTGATCAGCTGCTTGAAAGGCAGTATATGCAAATATAGAATGGCTAGGCTGCCTAACTCTCCCTGGAAATGTAGACACATTATGAAGAGGATTTCATGTTTACAGAAAAACAGTTTCCCCTGCATTTCCAAACCAGTATATAGTTTTTTAATTTGAAACTCCAACATTCAGTTGCTATAAGACAAAGAACTTCTTAGCTTCAAGATATCAGTTATGATAAAATCAGTGTAATATTGTCCCAACTGAGATAGTCCAAAACCTGAAAACTTTATGGGAAAAGATAATATCTTTCATCAGACAGCTGGATAAATTAGGCCAGATTTCAGGCATCCAAGTTCTCCAATCTTATTTCTTTTATTTAAAGAAATTCAGTTTTATACACACAACACACATACATACATACAAAACAATAAATTCAAGATAATTTAAATAGAAGTAAGATAAAAGTGAGCTTAAAAAAATAAACAAATTTTAAAAATGAAAGTAGCACATGCTAGATTTTAGCACATTTGGAGGCTACCACTGAAACTTCCTTTAAGTGTCACATCTACACAGCTATGGTACATAAAACACTTAGCTACAGTGAAAAACAATGAGAAATACTGGTCTAAATATTAAAAGATCACCTATATTTGACTTATTCAACTCTCACTAGAGCTAATAAAGATATTCTCAATTTCTATGAAGAAATTACATTTGAATTTTTATTTGGTTAGTATGTGACAATAGTGGTGGAATGTTTGAAGGAAAAATGTTTGCTTACCTTCATTCTACAAAAGTAATTTTGTTCATTGCATCTGACCAGCTTTATCCATTTGTGCAGAACATTGTGCAATTAGTGTTTTAGAAATTACACTTTCAAAGATCATCAGTCCAATAGAACAAAACATTGAAGTGCTGAAAAGCATATAGCTGTCTATGAATTCAGGTGGGTAATTATGTAAGATAAACATTACACATTTGTAGTAAATGGTATTTACCTTCATTCCATCCAATGACTTTTTTTATAGAGGTGAGTCATGCTTTTAATTTGTAGATCCTCACATTTTTATTATGCAAACCAATGAGGCAATAAATTCATTTGTATTGAAGGAAAAGTTCTGTCTGTTGAAACTTAAGTGATAGCATCATCACATTACACATTTAACCTGATAACTATGAAAAAGAACAGCAAAACTAAACTCATATACACACTAAGATATATTAAAAAATACTGTTAGTCCTTAACTGTGACCTTAGTGATTAGTAGATTGTTCACAGGTCCCAAGTTCACCATATTTTCCAATACTTCCAGTACTTATTAAGTACTTCTGTGCAGATAACATTGTTTAAATAATAACTGTTAAAATTAATTATTTTAGAGAAAGATAAACAATCTTTCTCATGTATGAATGGTCCAGAAAGCAAATATGCAAACTAATAAAAAATGAATCTGTTTAAAATTTCATCATAGTCTGAAGATATATGCTACCTGGTTCTCTTCCATTCATTAAGTGGCATTTGCAGCCCAATTCCCATTACTGTTCTTGAATTATTTTTCTTTCTCTAAATTAGTATTCATATTTCCAGACTCTTGCTTAAATCTTCAATGCTGTTAAATATTCCTTCCTTCCTTCCTTCCTTCCTTCCTTCCTTCCTTCCTTCCTTCCTTCCTTCCTTCCTTCCTTCCTTCCTTCCTTCCTTCCTTCCTTCCTTCCTTCCTTCCTTCCTTCCTTCCTTCCTTCCTTCCTTCCTTCCTTCCTTCCTTCCTTCCTTCCTTCCTTCCTTCCTTCCTTCCTTCCTTCCTTCCTTCCTTCCTTCCTTCCTTCCTTCCTTCCTTCCTTCCTTCCTTCCTTCCTTCCTTCCTTCCTTCCTTCCTTCCTTCCTTCCTTCCTTCCTTCCTTCCTTCCTTCCTTCCTTCCTTCCTTCCTTCCTTTCCTTCCTCCCTCCCTCCCTCCCTCCCTCCCTCCCTTCCTTCCTTCCTTCCTTCCTCCCTCCCTCCCTCCCTCCTTTCACTTTTTCTGATAAAGCATACCATTATGAGGATGAAGGATATTATTTTGAGGGTCCTAATGCCAGGAAATTTCTCAGTTACTAATGGAATTCCTTGCAATCCTGACTACACACTGAACAGTCACTACACAATATTCTAGGAAGCCCTGTCAGGAGCTACAGATTAGTGCTATAACATGTGAGTGTAGGACACATGTCGCAACAGAACTGAGGGTCACAACACTCACTGATAGAACTGTCAAGAAGATTCAAGAGAAACTGACAGCAGAACTGAGATTTGCAACCAGGAGGGATAAGAAATCATGATCTAAAAGCTTCAGAGAAGAAACTGAGACACTCATCAGCTGAGAGAGAAAGTCATCCAGGCTGTATACTTTCCTATGGAACAAATTCTCTGAATTCTAAGTGATTTGACATTGAACCTTTTAGCAAGAGATTTGGTTTATTTATTTATCAGTTGTTGCTCTATATGCTTAGTGTTTGGATAAGATATTTAGAAGGTCCTTATTAAAGCAAATATGTCATCTTGAGGCAGTGGGAAATTCAAGACAGAGAGAAAAGTGATAAATATTCAGATTTAAGTGACAAAATTTTTGACGCACAAAATAAGACTGAAAAAGAAGGTCCAAAGAAGGTTTTATTTCCATCAAAATAGGACCCACTTCTGGAACACTTCATTTATTTATATTACCAGGTATTTAAACATATTTTCAGAACTGAATTAAGAGTAATATTTCACATAATGGCCTACACCCATTTTTTCAAAATGCAGAAATGTGTTTCAAATGATTCTTTGTCTGACAACAGTAGAATTAGTCTTTTATCTTGCAGTGGCTTAAAAAATCTAAAATTCAACTGGTTAAAGACAGATTATTAATAGCTGAATGAGATTAAAACTAGAATGGTTTGCTCTAACCATCTAGGCCCTGAAATTTCCAACCAATAATGCCTCTGATGAAGAAAATTACTCAGTTTGGATTTACAGCTAGTCAATTTTGGTTTTTATCTTAGATAAAACTGCTTTATTTTCAGCAAGCTTTGAAGAAATAAGAGCTGCTTTCCATGGGATAGGTATCTCTATATTCATTAAATGTTTAATGAGCTGATTTAGATAAATGGATGAAAGGCAATGGTTTTAATCATAAAATACTTTTTACTTTTGGAAACCATCTCCTTCACTATAACCTTGAATTATACAGTAAAGGAATATCACTCTACATTTTATACTGTTAAGTTACAGTATCATTTATATTGTTTATGTCTGAGATATTTCCACAATGTCAATATATTGCAAATAATAAAACATTTAAAAACCTAAATTTCAATTTAGGAGATTCATAAGAAAGTTTAGTGACAAAAATAAAGGATCAGTCTAATTTACAAAACTCCGCTCCTGGAACACATCCTGTGATGAGCAGTTTACCACCCTGTGGGAGAGCCCAGATGACCACTGATACCTCCCTGGGTCTCAGCTGTACTAGGGGCTAATTTTTACCTCTCACAAGAAATAAGAAATCAGATACTCCTGTCCATTCACATAAACTGTTTCGCATAGAAATGCTTTTTCATTTTTATTAATATCATACCTGCTTGAGACAGTGTAAAAAAAACCTCTATTTTTTTGTGAGCTTTAACAAATTGCAACAGACAGTAGTTTAAGTTTAGTAAGGGCCTTACTTAAACATATACTGAATGAATTCCATCTCTCACAGACCTTAGCCCCTTGTAACTAATAAATCTAAATTTACCAGTAGGGTTAGCCGTTGGCCTGGTTACAAAAAGTAACATTTTCTTTTCACATACAATTCCATGGTCATAGATGAAGAACTGAAGATACAATTCCTACCCAGAATCTTTGTGAACTATATAGAAATGAAAAAAACCCAGACTCTTAGCACTATGCGTCAAACTGTCCAGAGCTCAACTACAAAACTTGCTTATTGGAGAAAAGCTAGCAGAAATCATCAGATTAGATTCTGGTTGCAAACAGAATGAAATATTTTATTTGACTACTCCCCTCATCAGTCTCACATGCCTATAACCATAGAGGCAGAGTCTATGAGGGAAAGATGCAAATTTTGCTACTGATTTCATTCAGCATGGCATGATGTTTCTTGCATTATATCTCTCATATGGTAAATTGAAGTAAAAGTTACTTCTTCTGCCTGATGAACAAAGAAAACAGAACAAACCATAAATACAAGAAAAAAGTACAAAGTTATAAAAAACTGTATCAAAGATTTGGCACAGTCCCAGATCATCCTAAGAATGGAACTAATTGTGTACAAAGCCAACACACATAAAGCAAATGATTCCTAGAATGGCAAAAACTCACTAATCAAAAGATTTGCATAATAATCATCCATCTGTATGATGCACCATATGGCAAACAAGACTGTAATTTCACTAAATATGTTTTCCAGGGGAAACAGGTTGCTAGCGTTTTCAACTAAGTGAAAAAAATCCCCCAACCTAGTCATAAATGGCTGATACATCCAAGTCAGGGAAAACTTTTTTATGTAAATATGAGGAAGGCATGGAAAGCAGCATGTTGCAAGAATCACACACTCTGAAAAATATATTTCATGTGTGTAACAGAATATGTAAAAAAAAACAGTTTCAAGAAGAGGAAAGACAGTGAGCTACTGGCAATGAATTACATGTTCCAACCTTCATAAGGTTTGTAAACATACATAATTCCAAGTTACTAATGTACCAATAACTGAATTCCAGCTTTGCTTTTCAGAGTTACATCTGTACAAATAAAATGAACACTTCAACATTACTTTCACACACACATCTGAAATAACAGAAAATATAATCAAGATAACATATGTAGGGATAAGAGTCAGAACTCCTGCATCTGTTTATGTAAATTCTGAGGATATTAATACTGACAGCTTCTTCAGGAAGAGAATCAAACTGTAGAATATCTATATAAATCATGTATAAATCAGTCTTCCTAAATTTAAATAGCTGTGCTTCACCAGAAACATGAGTTCACTGATTTTATAGTAAACAACAATTTTAGCAAAGCAATACTTTCAATAAGGATTTTAGGAATGCTAGGAAATTGCATGCTTCCCTTTTTTTAACCATTGATGGGACAGGTTTTTGGGAAAAGCATTTAAATAGACTATTCTAGGCATTATAGTACATAAATCTATTGCTTGTCTTTTACAAATTCAGGTGGTTAGAGAAATGTCCAATCAAGGAAGAAACCGAATGCAGCAATAGGTGAATGGGCCTGTTCTGTGGATATATTTTTATACATGGGGTATGCTGAGTGGGGTGAGGAACCTCTTGCCTTTGAACAGGAGGAAGGCAAATCTACTTTTGAAGGCATATATTCTTAGCTGTTTGGAGCTTTCAACAGACCACTCACTAAGAAGATACAAGAACAGCTGGGAAAATTTAAGGAATTAAATAAGGAAACGATAAGGATTTAAATTTTAAGGAAAAAACCTCTCAAATCTCAAGATCTGTGGGAGCAAGTAAATAAAATTAAATAGAAGAACAGGAAGAGAGTAAAAGGTTGCACTGACTAGACCAAAAAATTGCAACTACATTGTAGAAATATGTAGGATTCTTTTATGAATCTAGATTTATATAATGAAATATCTAAATGGAACTTGCACCAAAAGGAAGTACTTTATGGAACATGATTTTCATTTCTAGTAAAAGGAAGTAAAAACCCCCTAAGAACCTAAGAGATGCTGTTGAGAACATGCTCATTTTTCCTCCACTAATAATGATTTCCAGCATGACAGATCCTCTTGTCTGCTGGCCTTGAAACCACTAGAAACTGTCATAGAAATTAAAACAAAAACAAATTGGAAAGAGCTTCCCAAGCTTAATCTAAAGAGAGATTACTTGAGAACAGAAGTGATTCCATTCCATGTCTTTGGATGAAATCCTGTCCCACAGATACAATAGGAATTAATAATTGTGATAGAGTTAGCCATGCATGTGTCTTCCCATGTAACAATTTTCATGTGTTCATATTAAAACAGAATCTGCTCCAAAAGCAAAAAATTCTGACACTGCTGTGTATAACACAATTTTGATCAGAGAAACTTTAAAAATGCAACAAAGTACGGAATTTCTGCCATCTTTTCTTACTCTTCATACTAGTAAGTACTTTGAACAACTGTATATTTGGAGGAACTGGGCTCTTTTCAAAGAGATATGTAATTGGACAGAGGACTCCCCCTTCAATTTACCAGATCTATATTCTTTAAAATTTTTAAAATCATTAAACCAATTATTACCCAGTTACAGTGTTAATATTGTTTCTTACAAGTTAATGCCTCTGCCAAAAGGCTACCACTTGCAATAGCTCCATGTGCAGTCTCAGCAAAGAAACTAGTGGATAAAAGCCAGGAAACACAGAAATCAAGTGATAAAATCAGCACAAAAAGGAATTATTTTCTTATTGTTACAGGCTCCACTAGCCTAGGCTTGAAGAAAAAGAAATGGGCAGTGTAGAACATAACACAGTGGAACTATACCTATAGTAAATAATTCAGTTAAATAAAATATAATTTCATCTGATTTTAGATATGGTCTCTCTGTATGGCCATATATTCATGGCATCTCTGTATGCTCATGCAAAATCTTGAGTATCTAAGAGACAGAGATGCCCTGACTTGGATAATTTGAGATTATGGAATTACTTTTGAATATTTAATTTGATTACAAAGAAACAAGAGCTGTGAATTATTTTTCCTTGATGTGTATGCACAAGCTGGCCATGAGCCAGCAGTGCCCTTGTGGCCAGGAGGGCCAATGATTCCAGGGGTGCATTGGGAAGGGCATGGCCAGCAGGTGAAGGGAGCTGATCCTCCCTCTCTAGTGAGTCCTGGCGAGGCCACATCTGCAATGGTGCGTCCAGTTCTGGGCTCCTCAGTACAGCAAAGACAAGGAGGTACTGGAGAGGGTCCAGCAGGGGCCAAAATCTGATGATTAGGGGTCTGGAGAATCTCTCTAATGAGAGACAGAGGGAGCTGGGCCTGCTTAGCCTGGAGAAGAGAAGACAGAGAGGGGATCTCATTAATGCATGCAAATATCTCAAAGGTGGGTGCCAAGAGGTTGGTGCCAGACTGTCTTCAGCGGTGCCCAGCGACAGGACAAGGAGCAATGGCCACAAACTAAACCCCAAAAAGTTCCACCCCAAGACAAGGGAAAACTTGCTTCCATTGAGGGCAGCAGAGCACTGGAACAGCTGCCCAGGAGGCCATGGAGTCTTCCTCTCTGGAGACATTCAGAGCCCACTTGGATGAGATCCTGGTTTAGGTGACAGTGGCTTGGTTGGATTAGATCTCCAGAGGCCCCTTCCAATCCTAAAAATTTTGTGATTCCTATGATAAAATATTGCTAGTGTCCAAGGAATGTATATCAGGAATATGTTTGTGAAACACTTTCTTCTGACCTCTAATAACACTATGTTTTTAATTTTCAAAACTGGAGCACAGAATTTTAAGCTATTTCCAGGATCAGCAGAGTCCATGAAAGTTCTACAGTTTTAACCACTTATAGAATTCAATTGTCATGCTTCCAGTGAACCTTAACATTCCCACTACTTATTTTACAGAAAAAAAGAAAAATCATAAATATAAGATATTAATTTGTTTATGTGGACAAGAAATTTCACATATTAAACTTGAGATCCTTAGCCATACCCAGTACATGTAAAAGAAACTGCTTCAGGCTCCATATGTTTCTTAAGTATGTTGCAGAACTCCTGCTACTGATTATGTATCTCTATGAAAGAGATGTGGGTAGGATAATTAGTATTGTCAGGTAATCACAAAAAGTACACACACAGGGCAGGTAGGGGATTCTAGTTAAAGAAAGTCTTTTTACTGACAGAGTCTTCTGAACTTTTCTATCTGGTTGCACATATCTATCATGTTCATTTTAATGAGCTCTACAAAAAGGTTACATTTTTGACCTCCAGAGCTCAAAGATCAAGTTATCACAGTTTTACTTCTTGTTAAAAAACTCTGGAATCTATTCATATCATGGGCATTATATGACCAATTGTTATAATGAAAATTGTAGAAATTCTGAAATATGAGTCAGAGTAACATGTTGCCTACAGCTTCAGTGTCCATAATTGATTCATCTTTAAATAATTACCATACCACCTATAACCCTGCCAACACATGTTTTAAGACTCAGGACTCTCTGGAGAAAAGTGTGTTTTATTACTAATTGCTGTAGAGAGAAGAAGATGGAAGGAGAAGGCAGCTGGCTTTATCTCTACTTCTTCAATGTTAGCAAAAAAAATGGGTAATTATTTCCTTTTCTGCTGGTCTTCAGTGTTTCTAGGTTTTTTCAGTGCTCACCTTTCTGTAACTGTGTAGCAAGACTAACTGCAGGTTAGTACCAGGTCTCCAATGACAAAACTGCAAACTGCCTAATTTTAGCAGCCATGGTGCAGTAATTTCAGTTTGCACTTTACTTTGCTTTTTGAGTAGAGTTAATGAAGGTGAGGCACACACAGAACCTGAGGCAAAATACAAACCCCCATGTAATTATTTCAGAAAGATGTCAGGAACCATGCAGTAGCTCTGAATTTGTTTCCTTTCGCTAAAGGACATGGACCCATGCACACTGAGTAAGAGAACTATGATGCTGAATGTCTTTAAAAATGGATGTTGTAATGGTTGGTTTAACAGGGGGAAAAAAGACCTGTCCAAGGAAAAGAGAATGACTTTGGGGTCCCTATATCTGTCAACTCTCATAAATTCTGTATTCAGTTTATGTTCCATCTACAAATTTTATGTGTTATCTTCTGTATGTCTCATTTCTGTGACTCAGTTTTTGATCTGTCAAATGAGAATTAAACCCCATATTTATTTTCCTTCTCATTTCCCTCAGCTCTGGTATAATTCCATTTGAGACTATAACAATGTAAAGAACCTGGATACACTGTCATAGTTCATATTACCTCTAAATGGTAGATGTAAAAAGCATGGTCTTTCCTGGAACTTATAAAAAATACTAGTGGTACTTTATAATGGTCCAGAAAGCTCAGGTTTGAGCCAAAGATGAATACCAGACACTTCAGAAACTTGTTAACCAAAGCACATTATTAAAACTATAATTAAATGTCATTCCTTTTGTCCAAGATACATGAGATGGGAACTCTCAAGGGCACTTATGCTTCATTGCTGGTATGTGACCTTGAATTTAAAGCAGATGGTTGGTTTTGACCCAGATCTGGAAATGAGACATTTGCATCTCACTGGACTGTCTTACTAGCATCACTTACAGTGCTGCTGCTAGGAGAGGTCTTGGCTACATGTCTACATCATCCTGTGAGCCTGCAACAAGGGCCTGAGAAGTATCCTGAAGACATTCTCTGGGAATGGTGAGCCATGCCTATGGATGTACTTAGTAGCTGGGTATACCATTACACACAGCTATATAGGCTCTCTGAAGGTTATCACAAAGATTAATATGTTAATATGACCAATGACAAGTGTTTCTAAAAGCAAAATGAACAAATTACTTGCCTTCTGCCACTGGAATTGCTGGCCACAAGAGGAAAGGCTGAGATACCTGGGTTTGTTCAGCCTTGAGAAAAGAAGGCTTAGAGAGAGGACTTTATTATCATGTTCCAGTATATAGAGGACAGCTGCAAACAAGATGGAGACTCCCTTTTTACAAGGAGTTACATAGAAAAGATAAGGGGTAATGGGTACAAGTTACCCCTAAGGAGATTTGAACTGGTCACAAAAAAAAATTTTTGCTCAATGAAAAAAATCAACCCTTGGAATAATCTTCCCAAGGAAGTGGTAGATTCCCCAGTGATGGACACTTAAAAGATCCAGATAGACAGGGTGTTAGAACATGTAACCTAGATTGTGCTTTTGCCAATAAAGGTTGGACCAGATGACCCATGAGGTCCCTTCCAAGCTGGTATACTATGTACATGGTAGAGTTCTTTATTATGCTGAAATCACACTCTGAGAGTAATATAAGATTGGATTCCCATTCAAAATCCAACAATTCACTAGCTACTTCCTATTCAAGAGCAGAAAAATTAGCCATCACGTGGGTCCAGGAATGGACACAGAAGCACCACAGTCCTACTTATTCTGCCTTTGGTAAGGACTTTCATAAGCTGCAATTATCACAAGATTGATTATTCCCTCTAAGCAAAGCACATGGCTATGTCTGCTTTAACTAACATATTTTTGAAGAATCTCTTTCTTCTCAGGTTAGCACTACTGTTTCTACAACCGAAAGTTTGGAACTTATGGATTTTTACTATAAAAAGAATATATTTACTATAAAAAGAATATATTACTAAGAAAGTAAAATGAAAGAGAATGTGAGGATTTGGAAGTGTTTTAAGTCTAAATTCCTCTTATCAACTCTAAAAGAAGTAATACTTTACAGAATTTTTACCTTAAACCTAAGCCAAAGGTATTTTATTGTGTACCTATGAAATTGGAGTCTTGCCTGTGTTTTCTAATGCCCAGTTCAGAGCAGCATTTGTTAACCAATTGATTCTTGATTCAGCATATGCTGCAGTACCAGTGCAGCTGTTAAAATAAATGGATCTTAGTCGAGAGTGCATCACTGATTTATCTACGTACAGGCCTACAATTGGAATATAGATTTGTTCAAGATTTAAAGAAAGATTGAAGAGTCAAGGTCAGAAATCAAATCCCAACTAAATAGTCATTACGGTGGAACAGTTTTCTACTCGTTGTTTTCTCTAGGCAACAATATGAGTGTGAGATAGCTAAGGTTTGGTAGCCCAGCCTAAGCAACTAGATACCCATTTACAACTGATGAATTCTGGCACAAATTCAGATAAAGACTGAATTTATACACAAGACTGATAAAGAAAGGCTTGGTCTTCTGACCTCAATAAAAGCTGTTACATCTGAAAACCTTCAGGTTTTCCAACTGCACCAAGTTTTCTATAGAAAATATTATTTACAACCCATCTATGGGTTTGTCTCATCTATGTCAGTGCTGACATTTGGCCATTCTCTCACTATATCCAGGAAAGTTGAAAGCTAGCTCCCAATTCAAAGACCTTTAAGATCCTTAAAAAACAGAGAAACTTTGTTTCAGCTTTCACAGCATAACATTCCTGTACTTTCCAAAAACTGCAAACAAGAGTGAAGACGAAAAAAACAAAGCAAAAGAAAATACTTTCTTCATCTAAAGAACACTTAAAAGATGACAGATATTTTACTATGAGATCTCCACATTTTACTTCTATGAAATGAAAGAATGACACTCTCTTACACAAAGAGATTTGTGATGTGCTGATTAGAAGTACTATATACTAATCAGGTATTTTTTATGAAGTTTCCACGGATCAGGCTCTCCAAAACTATATCTTATTCTACCTTTGATTAAAAAATACTCTATCTTCCACTACAGAGAAAAAAAAAGGCTAATATTTGATAGACTTTTTATAAAAAATTCTTAACCATATTTGAAGACAGTTAAGTGAACAACTGCACTGTAAGATAGTTTGTCTAAGCATTTGAAAATAAGGCTTTAGAAGAAAAAACATGGACACACTCTTTGGAGAAGATTCAGAGACAGGCAAGTTGGATTTTTGCTAAAAAAGAAGGTTATTATTTCAAATGCTCATTTCCTAAGTAACTTAAGTAATTAAAACTCTGTAATAATTCTATGTTGCCAAATAAACTTTTATTATATTTTCCATTTATTATTTTGTGGGAGTGTTTTACATTTTTTATAGTCAATTCACATTTTCAAATTTGTTTTTCCTTAGAATAAGCTATATCATAATGAGGCATTATTACAGAGGAAGTTGCTGCCTATTTTTTTCTAGCTAATGTTACTGGGAAAAACTCGGTCTACAAAGAATAAAAAAGAAGTTTCAATATTTCTCTCAACATGCTTTAAATCTGTTATTTTCTCAATCTTTGCTTTTCTCATCTTTTTTGTATTTCTGGTTGTTACCCATACCATGCCTTTTTCTTTTAATTACTTTTTGTGCTCAGTTGTTCATCCACACTTTTACTGCTTGTTGCTAGGCAACATGCATAACATTAGGATATACATTCATTTCTCTTTGAACCCATTCTACTTCCTGTTTGTGTCATCCTTTTCCAGTATTTTATCCCATTCCATCCTGCTGTTATTTCCACATTTTTTCACACCTTGTTCAGAGTAACTTGCTTAAGAAGACCCACAGACTTTTAAAAATAATGCCTAAACAGCAAATATAGTTTAGTATGCAGTGTTGATGGTATTTCTTTGATTTTTATCTCTATCTAATTAAAAAGAAAGATAATGCACAAAATATTCTCTATGAAGAAATGTATCTGTTAACTTGGACAGAGGCGCAAAGTTAAGAATACAAAAAGGAGAAAAACCTTCAAGAACAGACCTGCAGGAAGGGTAGAAGACACCATGAGCTAGTACACAAGATGGAACTTGTTTCATAAATATGACAGTCATGGAGGTAGAGAGTAGAGTAAATCTGATGCAGTTAAGACACAGGAGTAAATGTAGGAGTTAAAACATAGGATGTTTTGGATGAACCAATTGCTTCATCCATCTTCAAGAAGACTTTGCTACTGTGTGTTTCTTTTAAGATACATAGAATAGCATACATGTTAACTTCAGTAAGCTTTCTCTGGATGACTGTTAAGACTTCCTATAGAGACATCACAGGTGTCTGTCTTCAAGCATTACAATTACTAAAAACTGAAAAATACTGGCCATAAGCTGTTACAGAATATGAAAGAAATTCAACCACTTGCCATCCTTCAGTCTCCTGTAATTCTATTCATTTTTGTTCTCTGACATTCTTTCTAAGCCATGGAATATTTAATAAATTCTCTTCAAAAAGCCACTCAGGGTTATAGCAGGCTAGAAAGGGGTTAATAAGGTCCCAAGGAATTAGCCTTGCCAATAACAGATGCTGTCAGCATCAATCCAATTTTCTCTTCTAGAAAAAAATTACTTAGAGGAGTAGAAACAAGTTGTTTAATGAAGGGAGAAATAATTCATCTAGCCGTCCACAGACTTGTTTCATCTACCTACCACAATAACCTGACTCCTCAGTGACTCCTCACTTTACAATATTTCTGGTTCTCTTCACACTTCTCACCCTTTTCTTTTTCCTTGTTGTTTGGCTGAGTAAGAGACACTATATGCCATAATTGATTGAAGCTTTAGCTTTGTTTAAAAATGATATATATGAAAGAAATTAATAAATACGGGCTTAACTGATAATTTGCTTCTATTTCTCAGCCTGAATTTCTGCCTCAGCTGGAAAACAATACATGTTGCTGAATTATAGAAACTTAGGAAGACTTAGCCTCTATTTTTCTCTAATTCAGTTGAAATTGGACATTGTGTTACAAAATAATTAAGACAGGATAGGCAGAAAGTGTATGCACATTAGAATTACTTCCCTGGAAAACCAGAATTGTATACAGTGAAAGAAAAAGCAGAGTTACTATTGATCAAAAATCACCATAGAGAATGAAAAGCCAAGGTGTCTCCCTACTGCAGAGCAGGCAGCATGTTGCAATTTGCTCCAGCTACCCAGTCTTAAGTCTTTCTTCTACATGTCAGCACATACACAGTCCCTTCTCAGGGCTTCTAACTTTGCCTTTAACTTGGCACTGAATTATACAATAAAGATTGACCTCTTAAATCAATACTATATTCAAGCACTGACAAAAGTACTTCGTATCCCTCTCTGAAAGTACACCAAATGGCACCATCCACAGGCAATGCACAAGATCTTTAATAAACTGCAGTTATATGATATATCAGTCTCAAATCACTCTTTTGACACAAAAAAGAAAGCTTTATTCTTTGGCATGGAACTTGATTTCAACCAAGTTTTTCTATTTATTCAAAAAATCTTGTTGCACTTTATACATGTTTTCCTGGGGCTAAGAAGCATTAAAACATTAAAAGGGCTGAGGGGGAAGGTAGTCGAAACCAGAAATTCCATTGATACAACAATTTCTCCTAAGATTTTCTCTAATACATTATACCATTCATATGGGAACACAGTTTGGCAGCACCAGCTTCAGCAAACAAGCCAACCAAATCAAAGGTCCCATATCCCTTTAGTCACCAAAGGTAAATCACAGCTGGATGTGGCTGGACATCTGTCATCATGCTGGATTTTCCTGAATTTTCAGAAGTTTAAATCCACTTAATCTAAATGAACTTAATAACTATCAAGAATGCTTCATGATTCCCAATAAAGCTGCAGTCGTAGATAATATTTTCTGTAACATCTAAAAGGCCTTATACTATTGGCCTGGTTTTGGCAGCAATAAATTTTTTCCTAGTAGCTGGTAGAGTGCTGTGTTGTGGATTCAGTAGGAGTATCATGTTGGTAACACACTGATGTTTTAGTTGCTGCTGTGCAGTGCTTGCTCTAAGTCAAGGACTTTTCAGTTTCCTGTGATCTGACAGTTAGCAGGTGCTCAAGAAGCCAGGAGGGAGCATGGTCAGGAGAGGGGACCTGAACGAGCCAAAGGGATATTCCATACCATAGAGCATCATGGCCAGTATATAAATTGGTGGAATTGGCTGGGAGGGGCCAATCATTGCTGGGGAACAGGCTTGGCATCGCTCTGTGGGTGGTGAGTGATGGTACTGAGCACCACTTGTTCCTCTCAGATGTTATTCCTCTCTCCTTTTTATGATTATTATAATTCTTTCACTTTGTTTCAATAATTAAACTGCTCTTATCTCAATCTGATTCACCCCCCCACTGGGGGTGGAATGACCAAGCAGCTGTGGGGTACTGAGTTTCCAGCTGGAATTAAACCATGACAGTTATCAAGTCACAAGACTATGAAGGAGATCACAGTGACACTAGGAGGCTGTACATGGCATCTTGTTCCATTGAAAGTTTATGAAGATTTGAAAATCAAATAACATATGTGCTAAATAAGCAATAAATACATATGAATGCCTCTGCAGGCTTCATTATGCATTCAGTTCAGCAAGATAACATCATTTCAATTCATGCCAGTGAAAAAATCCTAATCAAGTTTCATAAAAACTTTTTGATAAAGTTTTATGGCATTGTCACCATGTTCCTTGACATTAATTAATAAGTTCTGGACTTAAATTAAAATTAGTTGTTACCAAAAACTAATTCATCAAAAGAATAGGAAGAAGTTATTTTCAGCTTCTGTGAAGACATTCCATCCTAAAAGTGCAAGTATAAAGCAAGATAAAATACAAAAATGTCCACTACAAGCCATTACTATGAAGAACTGTTAACATGTAAGAACAGTATTTTCCAAATCCATTAAAGTCTAACTACAGACACTGCTCAGGGGAAATCAATGATCTTTGAGTACACTTGACTTCAGAAGCTACTAAAATTCATACCATCCTGAGTTATCGGTAGGCACACACGTGAGGTATGACTATTGTTCACTCTATTCTAAGTGATGGACATAAGCAAAAGCAAAAGGAAATTCACTATGAGAGAGGGCTGATGGTGAAAATCCTGCAGTCCCAAACAGTCAGGATTTTAAATGCATGAGAAACAAAGGAATGAGTCTATAAAATAGTATGACTGTGCTATGTACATCCATGAAAATAACCATAGCACATATAAAGCACTAAGATAAACAGAAAAAATAACACTAAGGTGAGGGCCAGAGAAGAAATTAGTTAATCAAGTCTTGTTATTGAAATGCATCTTTGACTCCTTACTGACCATTTTACTAGATTACTCCAGACATGACTCCACTTGAAGTGTTTATGAAGCACAGTTTGACAGCATGAAAATGTTTGTCTGAAGAATGTAATAACCTTCCAACACAAGAAGCCAGGAGGAAAAGAACAAAGAGCAGATGTACTCCTTCTTTCAAATAAAACATAACACAGCCTTTAAAATTACACTAAAATGCTACTGGGTTTTTTTCAGAATTATTATTTTCCCTGTAAAATTAATATTAATATTTTAAAATCTATTTCTTAAATGGGAATAACACTCATGCTCAAAAATTCCAGTCATAGTGTATTGTGTATATTTATGCCTAAGCAGAAGACAATGCCACTATGTATTTGGCATTCCCTAACTTAGGTAAAGAATTAGTATTACATTTGGCATTGTAGTGCATATACCATATTTATGTTACTCAGGGGAGGAAAACCCAGCAGATAAAAACCAATAGGAGGAAGAAGAGATTTGCTGCGAAGTTTTTGTGATTTAGATGTGTAAGACAAACATCTTAGTATTTATTAGATTGAGCAAGACACACCAGTAGTTGCCGTAGATAAGACAAATCAAAGCTATCTGTCAAGAAAACAAGGGCTGTTAATTTGCTCATTTCCTAGAATTATTTGATTCCAAAAGAGATTAACAGTACTAGGAGTTTATAATCAGGAGACAGACACACATATAACACAGCAGACAGACTAACTAAGAATATGATAAAAATAAAAAATAATTTTTATTTTTTATTTTTATCATATTCTTAGTTAGTCTGTCTGCTAGTTATTAGTTATTAGTTATTAGTTATTAGTTATTCTTAATACAAGGCAGTTACAAAAAAAAATCACTATTTTGCTTTGGTAAATGCACTTCCTAGGTAAATTACAGAGATCACTGATCACTTTCTCGACAGCAGAACTGCACTCTGAATATGGGAATTGGCATGCTTTCAGCAAGACTCATAAATTACTTGGAGAATAAGACTTTGACTCATGAAGAACTCGAAATAATTTCTTTACCTGTTTCTGCAGGCCCTTTGGGACTATGAAGTGTTGGGTTGTCTTGATAGTAAGATCTGAATTTGTCTCCCTATGCATTTTTGAGTGTAGAAATACAACCTCTGTGTGTGTCTGAGCAACTCCAGGGCTGTTCTCAATTGCTTGAACAGTATACACACATTCTAATGCCTTCTACTAATGCTGACAACAGGCTTTCAACAGCCAAGTAATGGAAACATGACAAGTAAAACCTTGGTTTTCTTGAAATTGGTTTAAATCTTGAAATTGGTTTAAATTCCAAACCAATTATTCTGTAGTTCTAATAATCAAATTCTATAAAGAAAATACTTGTACAGATACAAGAGACTCCACAATGGCTAACACCCACAATCCTATTTATGAGGGAAGTCATCGTGAATTCTGGATTGTTAGTAGCCAGTTGGAAATGGAGAAGGAAACAAAAGAGGAGAATCTCTGCTTCTAAGCTAACCAACAGTCTGGGTTATCAGCAATGTGCCTTAAAGCTCTAAGCCTATTGGTACATGATTATCTTAGAGAAAAACATCCTGAAAGAGAAAAAAACCAAATCTAAATTATTGAATTAATTTAGAGTTTATTAAACACAGATATACATTCCAGAAATACACCTGCAATACTCATGCAGTATATACAAGGCATATCCCATACCAAGATAGAATGATTATGTCATGCCTAGTAGTCCTGACACAGGACCCATAGCATTGGTGGTATGTCAGATTTTTATAAAAGGTTAATTTTGTCTTGTTAATATCTATATGGGTACAAATTTAAGTAATGAGGCCACATCAGATTAATCCCATGCCATAGAATTGGAAACTTATACCTTCAACAGCAATGGCAGGATCTGAAAAGAAATAAATAATAAGAATTGATTTAGAAGGGTCTATGCAGAGAATACAATTTCAGCTGATGTTCAATTCTAGGATACAGAACCTGAACAGGGACAGTTCCTGACTGAAACAGAATTTTGAGGAGCTAGGGAAAAAGAATGTTTTTCAACAGCAATATAGCAATAACAACAGGATATCTGATGAGTAAGTAACATACTGCCCCATTACCCACACATCACACTGGGCATCATCAGATGTTCCAAATAAAGAATAATTATGGAGCACTTTTCTCTCTAACAATTTTTTTCCTATTCCTAGTTAATAGCCAAAATGGACAAAGAAATAAATATAATAAAAAATAGTTGAGAATTCTTAGGGAGGGGGTGGGATGGGATGAAGAACTAAAAATTTTAAGACATTAGAAACCAAAGACCAATAGGGTGAGAAGTTGCCATGAAAGATTTATTTTGCAAAGGAATAGAGAATTTAGTGTGAACCAACTACCTTTCCTACAACGACTGCAGTGTTTAAGCACATTGAAGAAATCTGACCCAATTTCTGGCTCCATCTGAGAGAAGGAAATCTAGAGTGGGGCTATTCTCAACAATGAAGATTTTTTTTCTCGCATTCAGCCAGAATTTTCCCTGAGACAATGTGTACAGACTGCCTCTTGTCATGGTGCATCATCACGTACTGAGGACTCCTCTTCTGCAGTATCATCAATGCTCCAAGACACAAGTTGCAGCATGTGCTCAAGCACAAACGTAATCTTATTTTTTCTAGGAATCTACGATTAAAAGGGAATCTTCTCTTGACAATAAGTTTATTTCAAGAGAATTTGAACAAGGTATAAGAGATTTGGAGGAAAAAAATCAGTGGATGCATATAAAAAATTCAGATATTGTCTTAAACTTTCAGGATTTATGGCATTATGCTTTTCAAACTTCTGAGGGAACTATTACAAGAAAAGAAGATTAAGTTATAGATCATATCAAACAATTCTGGGAATAGTTGAACTAACAATCCTGATTCCTTGTATATTTGTATGTTATGACTGACAAAGTATCAAGTCTGATGAAATCTTTGTCTAAAGCTTCTCCACAGTTGGGTTTTCATGAGGTCTTGCTTTCATGAAGACTGTGATGCTTGCTAAGATATATTAACTCATAAAACTCCCTTTCCTCCATTGGGGCACTTGCAGCACCTCTGTCTTCTTTGCTCACCTATTTTTATAAAACTTGCAGAAGTAAAATGATCTCTTTGATCTCAGCTCTCATTGAAACCAGCCTGTAAGGTCCACAGGTATCAGTAAGACACCCATTATTCTGTAAGTCTCATAAGAAGACAGTTAAAAATCCCACAGAAATTCTTGTAAAATTGAAACAGGAATGTTTTAATAAACTTTGTTCAGTTCAGGAATATAAGGTTTGCTAAGAGCACATAGATGAGTTAAACACTATTAATAACATCCTTAATTTAAACAAAATACTAATGATGAAGGGACACCATGCAGCTGTGTTATAAAGAGTACATGCTGTCACTTAAATTTATTAAATTAAATAATAACTTATTTTGTCAAATTAAAAATAAGTGCTGCCATCAGGTATTTTCAAACTAGTTAGCTTAAGTTTTGTTAGGATGTGGTATTAAAATATCTCCTTTTTAATTGTGTTACATTTCTGATGCTGATTCATTTTCTCAAAATGCAGCAGAGACGGCAAGAGAAGAGAAAAAATCTAAATCCAAAGAAAATTAGTTAACTATTTGACATAAGACTGTTCTGTTATTATGCCATAGACTGGCTCATTTTTATTTTTGTCATGTTTTTTTCCTACTATAAAGGGACCCTGGACTTTGCAAACACTTCTTTGCTACTGCAAAGGAGTTATTGCTATATATATTATTCATACTATTTGTACTATATTATTCTACTGTACTCTCTGTGGGGTTTTGTCTCAGTCTTTAACAACACTGGGGGACCTTGGCCTGCTCAGGCCCTTGACTCAGATGACCACAAGTGTGGGAATAGTGACTTTGCATTTGTGGACACAAAACTGGCTGAATGTTCACAGGTACATGAGGCTTGATGGGATTCATCCTAGAGTTCTAAAGGAACTGGCAGATGTTAGGGCAGGATCCCACTCTGTCATCTGCCAAGGATCATGGGAGTCTGAGGAGGTCCCAGCTGACTGAATGATAGTCAATGTTATTCCTGTCTATAAAAAGGCTGTGAGGAAAGGTGCAGGAAACTAGACTTAGTTTACCCTTAGTTCTTGAAAAAATTATTGAGATCATCATACTGGGTGACATTGGAAGGTATTTAAAGAATACCACAATCATCAGGCACAGTCAGTGCAAGGGGAAGTTCACAAGGGGAAAGTCTTGTTTAAACAATTTCATATCCCTCTATGATATGGTCACCCACCTGTAGATGTAGGGGAGGCAGTGGATTTAATTTTTCTGGATTTTAATAAGGCCTTTTGTACTGTCCCTCACAGCTTCCTTCTAGACAAGCTGCCCAGCTGTGGAATTCACAATTTCAAATGAGCAGTCTCATTGTGTACTGGGTGAAGAAGTGGCTGAAGAGCTGAGCTCAAAGACTGGTAGTGAATGGGGCTGCATCTGGCTGGTGCCTGGTCACCAGTGGCGTGCCTCAGGTTCTAGGGCCAGGTCTGTTCAATATATTCATCAGTGATCTGGATGCAGGACTTGAATGCACCATTAGCCGGTTTACTGATGATACCAAATGGGGAGGTGCTGTTGACCATCTTGAGGAACAGATGTTGACACAGGGATCTAGATAGATTGGGGCTTTGGACAATGAGTGATGGGAGGAAATGTAACATGCCAAAACGCCACATTCTGCACAAGTACAGAGTAGGGCCAGGCACTAGTACAGACTGGGAGAGGCGTGGCTGGAGATCAGCCCAGCAGAGAGGGATCTGGGGTGCTGGCTGGCAGCAGCTCGGTGTGAGTCGGCTGTGTGCCCAGGCAGCCAGGAGGGTGAACTCCATCCTGGGGCACACCAAACCCAGCACAAACAGCTGCTCAATAGAGATGGCTATCCCACTGTACTCAGCAGTGGTGGGCCTCACCTTGACTCCTGTGTGCCAGTCTGGGCCTCACAATTTAAGAAGGACGTGAAACTCTTTGTATGTGTCCAGAGGAGGACAAAAAATCTGGAAGGAATGTCCTGTAAGGAGCAACCTAGGACTTTGGGCTTATCTGGTCTAGAGAAAAGGAGGCTGAGGGATGACCTCATTGCTCACTGAGGATGGAAAATGGAGAGGGAGGTGCTGACCCCTTCTCTCTGTGATCCAGTGACAGAACATTTGAATGGTTCAAAGTTCCATCTGGGGATTTTAGACTGGACATTCTTTACCAAGAGAGTATCAAACCCTGCAACGGGGGTTTCCTAGACAGGTGATGGATCAAGTTTTCAGTCTATCAGCATACACCAAAAATTGCATTTCAAATAGAAGATGCAGTTTGTATTTAAAAGAAATCTTTTGTTCTTAATTCTGGAGAAAAATCTGCTTTTAATAAAATGTATGCTCTGAAAGAACTTAAGTAATAATTTTCCATTCAGAGTAAAGGTTCAGCTTCAAATGAAAATGAGCATGAGTTGTTATCATCTAATGGCTGTTCAACAGTTTATTTGAAATCAGTTTGGTTGGGTCAGGTTTTTTCCAGTTTCTATCATCCAATGCAATTAAAAAATCATCAGCAGCTGTGTGGGTAGTCCCTGTGAAGACATCACCAAGCTGAATAAATATAAGCTATTGCTAAAAGAATTGACTGACATTTGAGGCATGTTGGCAGGTGTACTGCTATTACCACAGATGTTAATCACAATAAAAAAAAAATAAATTTGATGTCTATTTTATAGCTGCCACATTCTAATAGTTTTATTATGTCACAGTTTTATTGAATATGAAGGAAAATAGCTTGAAACAAGAATCCTGAGGATATGACCAGCTAAGCACTTCCTATGGCATTTACATATTTTAATAAATTGTATTACCATGAATGTATTATGGCAACTGATCACGTGCCTATCCCTACTTGCAGCAATACAAAATAAAAAGGATTCATGTTAAATAAGGATGTTCTCTGTTGAACCAATTTACTCTGAACCTCAAGGACCAACGAAAGAAGGTCAGTGTGAAAGGCAGGAGTGATAACTAAGGTAGGAACCAGTGACTTATTTAAATTTGCTAAAATAATTTTAAATACTTGTTTGGACATACCTTCAAAAAAAGCACAAATTTTAAATTTACATATGAATTTAATTAAAATTAACTTCACATATTGAAATTTTTATTTCATGTAGTAATTTTGCTCAAATTAACTATTTAGAAGGGATAAATGTGTGTGTGGCACATTGTATAACATTTGCATGCTAGGTTTTTCTTTCAAACCTGAAAAAATACATACGTGTAGTTACGCAAAATTTTCTTCAGAAAAAGTGATATGAATAAAAGGTCAGATTTTTTAATGAATTTTCTGTAGGATTGGGATAACAGACTTGAGTTATAACTGCTAAAAATTATATTTAAATTTTTTGTTAGAAGGATTTGGTGTCAGATTTATCTATAGTAGAAGTGACAAGATAGTGGCAATAGTTTTAACTATTAAGAGGGTAGATTTAGATCTAATGCAAGGAAGAATTTTTACAGTGAGGCTTGTGAGACACTGGAACAGGTTACTCAGGGAACTTGTGGATGTCCCACACCTGGAAATGCTCAATGCTCTGATCAGCCTGATCTAGTGGAAGATGTCCCTGCCCATGTCCGGGGAGTTGGACTAGATGATGCTTAAAGGTCCCTTCCATCCTAAATCATTCTATGATCCTTTGATGTCATGCTCAGCAATTAAAGTTTAGGGAACAGACAAGGAAGCGAAGTTTGTGGTTATGGAGTTTATCTCCCAAAGTAATGATTAGCTGTGCTGCTTTCCAGGAAGCAGCTAAACATCTGCCTGCTGAAGAGAAGTAGTGAATAAATCCTGTATTCTGCTTTGCTTGCATGCTCAGTTTTGCAGAGCTCGTTAAATCGTCCTCATCTCAATCCAAGAGTTCTCTCGCTCTCTCTCTCCTGATTCTCTCCCCCGCCCCACAGTGGGGGCAGTCAGTGAGTCACTGGCTGGGGTCAGCCCACCACAAATAGCAAAGTATGTTTAAGTAATTGGATGACAGAATTGGCAACAAAGTTAGAGATAGAAAAAGCAAAACAAACCTTATTAGCACTACTACTACCCAAAAGATACATCTATCTTTAGGTGTAAACGGAAAAAAGTTTTCTTCCAAAGTATCACGCCGCTTACACAGAACCTGGGACACATACACTCTTAATTAATGTGTTGGTTCCCTGTGCAACGAATTATGAAACAGATACTGCCTCAAAAAAGAACTTGTGTTGGGGTACAGCCTCTCAATACAATAAACATTCAATTTGACTCTTGTTCCCCATAACCCTTAGTATTTTTTTATGCAAATTATGAGGATCTCCTTTTACTTCTCCAATTCTTCCCTCCCAAGTGTGAAACAGAGTGGGTATTTTGAGACAGCTATTGGATTTTTGTACACTTTACAAATACCAGCTAAGGACAGGTGGGACATTCTGATTAATTTTCCTTTCTGTCTTCCTTGGATAGGACACTGGTTAGAGAAAATAATTCTTAACTCTAGTACCTGACAAGAAATGGTAAATAAAGATGCTGACACAGATGCCTTACATTAAGATGTGCAGTCTGGTTTGCATCTTTTTTTACCAATGTTAGAGCAATGGCATATTATTCTTATGCATGGGACAAGCTTTTAACCCATGATTAAAAAAAAATGCACTGACATGTACAGGTAGAGAAAAAATGGATCTTTTCTATTAGATATGGTCCTCAAGAGATAAGGAAAAAGATTTGTATATGTGAAGAAATGCGATAATATGAAAGGCTGCAAGACAGTTGCTTAAGAAACAAGAACAACAAAGGGATAAACTACTGCAGGCATCACCAGAGCAGGAATGACATTGTACTGTGTACTATGTTTCCATAGCAACTAGCCATAAGAAGATGAATGTCTCATATTCACTGTGCTCTGCAGTACATGTCTATAAATCAAACTTGCATAGAAGAGCATAAGATTTCTTCCATGGGGTGGCTCTGAAAAACAGGTTATTTTCTCATTACTAGATAATTACATGAAAGAAAAATGAGACAATTAGGTCATTTTTTTGTATGGAAAGTACCAATACATACAAAAGTACTAATATACCTCTACTGTGAGATACTATCAATCTAAAAGCACAGTAGCATAAAAAGCCGACCATGAATGCCTTCTTTTCTTCCTTAAGATCTGACTTATGCTTGCTAGCTTTAAAAACTGTATGGGAATTTTCTGTCCACTTTTGGTTTGTAAGACATTTTTCATCATTTATAGGTTCATCCACATTTACACGTCATTGGTTTTCAGCTTACTTCTGTTATTATTCCCATTATCATGCTCTGAGGCTTTAACATACAAATAAACTGGTTTTCTGAGCAAATGTTACAGTTAGGACAAATATTTTTTCAGCATATATCATTAATAATGCTATATAATTGAAATATGACATTCATATTCACAAAAAAAAGGAAAACAGTACTTAAAGTAGTTTTTTAACAATTTTAATCCTACCTTAAATGACAACATGTTCACTTACAGATGGCCATTTATCACAAATAATTGTTGCAAAGGACTTGACGTACTTCATATACTTGTAGCTACATGGAGATCAGCAGCAATAGTATAAAGCAATTCTTCTTCTAATGGGTTTCTTACCCATTAGAGAGAACTCCACCATGGAAGAACATACCATTTACCTTGGCAGCCACTTCTGCAACTCCTGTGTCCAGAACGTTGAGTTTTTATGGTACAATGGCATTCTAATCAGGTGCATATCAGGTGTATAATAAACCCTTGATCATTTTTTTGAATATGACTGCAATATTAGATCAGAAACAAATGTTAATCTACTCTTCAGGCAAGATTACAGTCAGTTAATACAATCAAATATAAACTGAAAACCTGCCCATATTCTCCAAACTTCAGCAACAGCTGAGTGCAATATATTATTGACATTTGTAAGAAAACAACCCCTGAGGAGAAAGAACATCTACATGAAATATTATTTTATCAGTATGAGATGAGATTAGATATGGTCCTCAAGAGATTTCAGTAAATTCAGTACAGCCACTCCAAGTAACAGGCCACAAACTCTGCAGTGAGTTTGCAGGGACTGAGGCTTTTCAGGCTTTGTCTGAACTCGTTTAACCTGCCCTGGAGATTCTACTTGCTTTATCTGTTACAACACTTCTTTCAAGGACCAAGTGGCTACGTCTAAATTGTTCTTAATACAGGATAAACATAGCTTTACACAGATAGTAGTAACAAGAATTTCTTCTATGTAAAATTATATATTTATGTAGAGAAATATAGGCCTGGCATCACAGCAGATGTAAAGACATGCCATATGGAGTAGTAAAGGCATGGGATGTTAAAATACAGGGCACAAGCTAACACTGAAAGACCAAGACTCACTTATGGTTAGTTAAAGACATGCAGACACAGAAACTGGACAAAAATATTTTTATAGGTGACTGAGCAAAGAACAAATATCTGAAATATGTAGTTTGTGCCATATATTGGAAATTAGAATGCAATGCGAGCTTGCAGACCTCAGAAGAAAGAAAAAGGTGTAAACTGGGTGGGCAAACATATTTAAATAACCCAGAGTAGATGCTAGAAAACATGAATATTACACTCCTTCTGGTGAAGAAGTCAGGATAATGGTAATTCACTCTACATGCCTGCCTTGAACCTCACCTTGAGGACTGAGAGGAACACTGGAAGGTTGAGAGTAACCACAGAGAAAGGGATAGGTAGTAGGAGGTACATAACAATTGCTTTGAGACATTTTACTGCATAGTATTTTTTTATACTTGGGTTTTTTTTCCAATTATTAAATCTATACTAAAAAGAATTCTTTAATTAGATTGCTGAGATTTTAGTATATAGTAAAGATAAATACTGGCTTTAAGTCTCCTTTGTAGCCAAATAAAGATTTTGAGCATAAAAGCTCTTAACAGGTAGGTTAGAAGAATAATCCAGAATAATCCATTATTCTTTCTTGCTACATTATATTGAACATTTAAAGACTTTTATATTAATAATGCATATATATGAATGATAAAGAAAAATATTCAATTTTCAAGCTGCAAGCTTGTTAAAATTAGTTCAACATGTATATATGCCCTTATTATGAGCATTTTGCATACCTACAAATCAACTCTACTTTCTCTGAAAGCTAAATGACTCTGGTGGGGCCCTTCACTCTTCATGCAAATCAATTACTGGTATTATTCCTTCCTTGTGTTCTGCATAGCTTGAATACGCTTGTTTTCAATTTTACATCTCAGAATATGTTGAGAATTACATTCCATAGCATAAAATTGCCTGCTCTGTATGGTAAGTATCATGAATGTGCCTTTAACTCTTTTTCTCCCTCCCTTCCGTTCCTGCCTTTGGGACACTAGGAACAGACTCCACTTCTTCTGCAACATCTTACTTAAAGTATAAGAAAATAATGCATGCAACAATGCTTTCCAAATTAAAGGAACCACTTTGAAAACAGCATTTCCACCAAAGAGAAAATTTTGTAAATAAACATAAAAAACCCTTTTCGTTTAACGATATCAGAGCTCTGAATATACAAATTAAACTTTTCCCCCTTGTCTCAATATTTACCTATGTTTTACTTTAGACTTGGAATGCTTTTTTATGTTTAATTTATCTGTCTCCATCACTAACTGTACTATGGGGAACATCACAGTGCTCACAGTATACAAACTGCATTTATTCCAGATGAAATTAAACTGAAGGATATGCTCCTGGCATGCACCCAAAGGACTCCACCTCCTAGGGATCGTTCAGTCTGTTGATCACACTAGAACTGGGCCAAGTAACCCCTCAATACAGATATTGGGTCCCCATCAAAACCTTCCTGCTCTCCAGATGTGATCCCTTTGTGTTGTATTAATTGGTAATACATAGATAATTTTAGAACACACATTTGGTCAGTCATCACATTTAAAAACTCTAAAGATCTTCTCAGTATCGTACATTATTTCACATAACATAAAAGAAACATTTTAAAATTATCTTCAGTCCCAAAATTTAATTTTGATCTCTGTGGTAAAAAGAGGGAAGAACAACAAATGTATCTACAAATAAGAAAATATATATGCTTCATTTGTTACAATCTATTGTAATACAGATTCTGTGTCACAAATACATGAAACTTCTCACAAACATCTGTGACCAAAATATTTCTTACGGCTTTCTTTTCATACAGTCTTAATCCAATTGTACAGATCAATTTAGGACAAAAGTCTTAGCTCTGTTTCCCTAAAAAAAGCTCAACATCCACACTTCTGAGCCAATCTCACCACTACCACCTTGCAATATGCACTCCTGTTTAACTAAATTTTTTCGAGACCGCTCTTGAACACGGACTTCCTAATTAGAGGAGGAAAATGTAAAAACAAATAGTTTTAAACGTCTTAAGAAACAGTACAGGCAACAAATTACCTTCTGTACCTGTTATTTATTATTTATTATTTTAGAAATACAATTTATAAAATTTATATTAATTATTACATTATTTACACATTAATTTGTGTATAATCTTTATTAATAAAGGCACTGAAACAGTAATGGGGTGCTGAAGCTTTTATCTTCAGCTGCATGATAGAATCTAATAATTTCAATTAACTGAAACAACAAAAAGACTGCTATCCAGGAATATGGATCAATTTGTTAATCTTACCTGGTGGCTTCAAATATGATTTTTTCAGATAACTTAGGAAAAGCGGAATTGAAAGCTCTCTTGAAGTCTTCAAAAGGCAAAAATCCTCTATCTTTTAGATCAGGAATAGGCAAGAGAAAAATAATGTAAATTAGGGTGGTTTTTAAAACTGCTTAATACAATGTTTGCATGTAAGCTAATCAATTCCCAGTTCTGAAATGAACACTCTAAGTTACTGTATTAGCAAAATGTTTTAGAAAGCCAACTATATAAAGATGAACAATCTAAACCAGATTTTATACCGATTATTCCCTTTTGCCAGTATGAACTCTGTTCAAAAGTAATGTGCCTACATCTACAATGTTTTCATTTTAAAAATAGACATTTTGAAAAACTGAACAAACAAATTGAAAGTTTCAAATTTGCAAATCTTTGAAAATATAGACTATAAGATATTCAAAATTACTTTTCAAGTCTACCATTTTCATTGACAACTTAGATATTTTGAACATTGAGTTTCAAATTTTTTTTTCACAAATGTTACAATCCACTTATTCAAATTATTCGTTCAGTTTAATCCTGCTGAATGCATTATATCAGAGCAATACTGGCTGATCAATCATGTAGGTTATGAATTTACTCCCACACTCATCTGGAAAATACAGCATCTCAAACAAGGCTACTGTAGACTGTATGCAGCAGATAGCAAGGCAAACAAAAGCACAGTGCTTGAAACAGTTAAGTCCTTTGAAATAACCCACTAAAAATAACACTTGAAAAGCTACTTTTAGTTCATGGCAAAAAGCTGAATGCATGCTTATCAGATCATCCCAACATCTGATCTGCCATATGTTTCACTTTCCCTCTTTTCAAGGACCATAGTCCTGTCTGAGATCAGGAAAAAAAAAAGGCAGAGGATCTGAAAATCCATCAGCTCAGAGGTTTCTGATAAAGTTTTCCCTTTTTCAGTTTGGTGATGGGACATCCTCTGCTGTTCAACAGGAATGAGAAAGAATCTCCACATCTACTTCCTAATGAGAATGAGGAAAAAAACCCCTTGTCCCTTTGGTTTACCTTCCTTGGTCTGTTATGAGAAGTAAAAAAACATCTATAGCCACAACCAAGGGAATTGGTAAAACCTGTGGCATAATTGAGTGGGGAAATATGAGTCATAGAGACATAATAAGGCAGTAACAGCAAATAGGAGAGGTGAATGGCCAGAGATTTCCTTTAACAGCTGGAGCTCCTGCTACCACAGACAGAGCTACAGTCTAGAACGCCGCAGCCCACTGAGCCCGACTTTATTCATAGTCACATCAACACCATCTTTATTAGTCTAGTACTGCTTGATTTAACTGTGCTGCATCCAGGACATCTCATCTTTTTCTTTCCTTCAGGTGTTCTATTTTGCTTAATTGCTTCAGAATTAAATTAATATTTCAAATATTAAGAAGAAAAAATCCTTATGTTACATATCAAGAGCTGTAAATATTTACTTGTTTCATTACTGTATAACTGTGCAATCTTCAATGTGCTCATAAAATTTAACAAACTTTTCAGATAATGGACCTAGAAAAATGTAAAATTAAATAAATCTCCCTGCCAAAAAAAAAAAAAAAGAGCCAGTTTAATTTTCCTCCTGAAAAATATGTACAACTAAGGTCTACTGATTATGAATAGTTTTAATTATATAAATAAAAATAAAACTCCAATAATAACCTTCAAAGTTAGAGAATAATCATGAAAACATTTCAATATAGTTAAATTTTTCTCACATATTTTCTATACTTGAGCATAATACTTCTGTTTACCTCTACTTTTTTCTTGTTACCTGCCATCTCATGTTCCTTTACACTGGAGAAAAACCTGGACTTTTCTAAGCCATTTGCATGCCATGGATAAAGATCCATGCTGCATAAACAATCTACCTGGCATCATTCCCAGAAGCCAAGTCTGAAAAAATGTATAACTCCAGCTCCAGATTCCTGTGAAACCCATAATAAAATTGAGTGTAAAACTGAATTGGTTATTCCTTCTGTATGTAAGTCTTGTACATTTATGTTTCCCTTTCTAATGATCAGAAAATTAAAGAAATTAAAATATAAATCTAATTTGTAAGCTCTGAATTGACCATGTACTCTGAAATCAAAGTAAAACATAAAAATTAACACAAAAATCTGACCCCCAAAAGTTAAGCCCTCTCCATAAAACGTGCAAAAATCTTGATGCAAAAATTCAGCAGATGCATCTTTTTTTGGAAAAGGGATCCCACTTCAGCTCAATATGTTAACACATTAATACTCTTCTCTCATAATTTCTGATATATTACTTATATTCATTTTAAACAAATTCGTTTTCTTGAGAAGATGACTGTATCCTACAGGAATTTTTCCTTTATCTGGTAACATAACAAAAGCTCTGCACGTCTTTTTCTTTTGATTCATTCATATTCTCTTCTTTCTGCAGTGGTTCAAAAGCAGAACTCCTTCAGCTCCACCTGCTGTCTCAATTTAAATCTGTGTATCAGTGTACAGATTTCCAGTGCCTTTTTGCTTACTTCTTCTTGGAAAATCATATATTAAGAACTATTATCATCTCAGTTTCCTGGATTACACAGTCTTGCTGCTTTCAACTGCTAGGTTCTGTGCATGCACCATTTCTCTAATAACAGAGGTTGCCCAAACATGCTGAACTTGCCTGCATGAGCAGCTTTCCATTCAATTGGATAACTATGGAAGCAAAATTATAAAAAAGCAGTATAAGCTTTCTATCCATTTATTCCTTCCCTTTCATAGTAACATAAGAGCCCAGAAAATTACAGTATACCATTTTCCTTTTATAGAATGACTCCTATAATAGAGTCCCTCCTATTCATTGATTTGGAGAGCTGCCGATTCATGCACTACTAGAACAGGCTGCAGAGCTATGCCAACACACAAAAAGGACATCTTAAAAATTATAAAAGCCCTTAGGTATTAACAAATCCATGATCTACCTTTTTATCTTAGTTCACTATTCCTGATTCAGACATTCATGTGCTTTTTCTCTTGGAAAAAATCCCAAACCAAACAATCTTTATTTTG
The DNA here is from genome assembly GCF_963513975.1 of Fringilla coelebs. Taxonomy (NCBI): domain Eukaryota; kingdom Metazoa; phylum Chordata; class Aves; order Passeriformes; family Fringillidae; genus Fringilla; species Fringilla coelebs. The sequence goes on along the minus strand of NC_140034.1, from coordinate 17,387,713 downwards.
TATTTGTGGCCTAAATTAAAGATTTACAAGAAAGGGTGTGGCTTAATGAGCATGTGTTCTAGCATTGTAAACAGAATCAGCTTCCATAATGCCTTCCAAACATATTGATACAAATACCTGTGGAGCCATGTGGCAAAAGGGGAGACAGAATTTAGCAAGAAAGCAACCTCAGTTTTTTGCAACTTCATTATTTATATGAATAATTTATCCAATAAGACTTGCCACATGACCTCACAAACAGAAGTTTGAGGGTAAAATGGTAATGTCAAGGACAACAAAACCCAAGCAAGACTATATAAATGAGAAGCTTATTTATTAAATTATGGTGTAGGACTCCAGTATTTTCCCAAGTTAATAATGTATCACTATCAAAAAATTCATAGAAATTTTCATCACTTACCAGCTTGAACACTTCAAGTTACTAAACACTTTTCTCTGTCATTAATCAATATAATGTTGCTATTAAGAAATGCCACTTTGAGTGGCAAGAATAAGTTCAAGCTAAACGTAACATAGAAGCACTAAAAATATTACAAAAATGTATGAAATCTCTTTAATAGCCATGGTCAGCTCATTTACAGAATCAAAGATCAGAATCATGGCACCATTTTGGTTGGAAAAGACCCTTAAGATCCTTTAGACCAACTGTTAACTCAGCACTGCCTTGTTCACCACCAAACCAGGTCCCTAAGTACAGCATCTACATGTGTGTTAAATACCTCCAGAACCTCCAGCACTTCCCCAGGCAGCCTGTCCAGACCTTTTGGTGAAGGAATTTTTCCTAATATCCAGTCTAAACCTCCTCTGGTGCAACTTGAGGACATTTCCTCTTGGACTCTTGCTGATTGTTGGGAGAAGAGACTGACCCCCACCTGGCTACAACCTCCTTTCAGGTAGTTGTAGAGAAAGCTCAGGAGGACCTTATCATTCTCTTCTCCAGGCTAAACAACCCAAGATATTCCTCCTATGCTGACTCTCCTGACCCCTTACCAGCTTTGTGATTAGGACATATTATACAACAGTAGCAACTATGGCATTTAAGTAAGAAAATATTTTATTCTAATTAAAATAAACCCACCTTTTTTTCCAAAAAAGAAGTATATATGTAGTCCTAATAGAGTTCTAATCAATATCAAAATCTCAAACTCAGTCTGTTTAAACAAAGATGCTTAACTTTATAGAAATTTGAGTTCTTTGTACACAAAGGATTTGTAACATTCAAATCTAACTTCTGGAGCATCAGCACCCACATCTGTTATTTCCTCTAAACAATGAAATTTGTGGTTTAATATTCAGATTGGAAATCATATTTACTGAAGACCAGCTGGATCAAAATTAATTTGGTAAATCTGTCTAAAATAAAAACTTCAATAAAAATATAGAAAAAACTAAGAGGAAATGCAAAAAATATTTGCATCATTTATACTTCTACAGCTTTTCTGGCACCCATCTTATTTTATGTACTATATACTTCCATTAGTGTCTTTCAGCAGGTTCTTACCTTACAACTTTTCCTGACAGGAACACTGGAGTGACACATGTTGATTAGCAAATTTCCAAGATTCACTAATACTCACTAATATTAGTGTGTCACCACTAATTTTTAGTACAAAAGCAATAAGCTAAATTACATGATGAAAACAGTAAAAAAAAAAAAGATTTTTCAGAATTGATTTAGGAGGTGACCAAGAGATCCCAGCAAAACATCTTTAAACAATGTAAGGAAGAGAAAGGAAGAAGAAATAGCCAAGTAAAGCAAAGAGGTCCACTTTGAGCTATATTTATATTATTTTTTGACACAACTGAGTGCTCATGAGTCTAAACTCTTACATCTGTGTTATCAGAGCATAAGACTGCACATAGCTGCAGCACTGAGACAGCCACCTCAGGGGTTGTGAGCAGATTGCAGAGCAACCTAAGTTTATTCCATTCTGGAGAAAGGACAAGCCAAACATGATGAGACCACTTAAGCTAAGGCTGCATGTTCTACCATGCCTGCAACACTTCCCCCATGACCATGTCAGATATATAAACAAACCAGGGAGTCCTGTCTAGAAAGCTTTGATAAGATGTGCCAGGAGAGCAGCTGGAAGCAGCCTTGAGCTCAGACTGCCCTTCTCTGCCCTGGATATCAGGGTGTCCTGCTGCTGGCATCTTGTCCAGCCAGCAGCTGTTGACCTGCTGGTGTCCTCCTGTGGAGCTACAGTGTTGGGTCAAGGAAAACACTGGATATTGGGGGCCTGGCCCCCCAGGAACACTGCAGAGAGCGGTTTTAGTTAGGTCTAAATGTAACAGTACCAGGAAGGAAACTTCAGCTTGGGAAATGACATATCTTAATGACTACAATTCCTGCAGTCCCCTTTTTATTTGGAAGATTAAATGCTAGCAGCTGTTTAGCTGAATGTTTGCTGAAATATAAGAGCATTTTAGATGACTTCAAATAATTTTGGGGAAAAGAGGAACACTGATCCAAACTGTCAGAGAATGAAAAAATAAAAGCCACATAGACATGATTCCTACAACATTGCTAGCTCCCAGAAATGACAGCATTTATATGCAGATATACATACAGTATCAGTTCAACAATGAATTTAATCTCTGGTTACATTTTTCCCAGTTATTTGCCTCAGAAGGTTTAATTTTAAACATTAAAATTACATAAAGTTCCAAATTTCTATGAATAACCACACTAAAATATTTTACTCACAATATAGCATTGTGATAACAAATTAATTAGAAAAATCAAGCGGATTAGGAATGTGATTCAAATTCTTAGAGCTCAGCTTTTCCAAAGAAGAGTTCATTCATGACATCTGGTGGGTAAAGTTAGTATTACTTTTAACTTATAGAATAAATGCAAACGTGACCAAAAAAAATGCAGCAACAATTTACTAAAAATTCAGCTGCTTGACTGCACCTGATGATGCTTAGCAATTGCCATTTCTACTCAAATACTATGTTAGTATGTAGTGCAGCTGAAAAACAATTTCACCTTAAAAAGTAATGAATGCACACTATTCCCCATGTCTTGCAAAAGCAATTGAAAGGACTCTCCTTGCCAGGGCTGTTCTTAATCATTTCCAAAAAATTAGAAGGGCTGTTCCTACAGCTTAGGATTTTGTGAATTTTGACAACAAAGCAATATGTACAATAACATGCTCAAGAACTGGATCCTAACAATCAACTTCTAGGATTGCAACATCTGCATTTGGTTCCCCTCTGGTGCACAGAGAAAGTTGTGTTTCTCAGAACCAGATTACAAACCACACACACATTGAAAGGAACACATTCAGGACCGAGTCATCAGAAAAGCAAAACATGCGGCTGTGCTACAAACCTTAGCTAATGCAGGCTAGCAGAAGCCACCAAAAAAAAAAAAAAAAAAAAGAAAAAAAGAAAAAAAAAGTATCTGTCTCCCTAGGGACCTTTTAGGGATCTTCACAACGAGCAGTAATTGGGTAAAGGGCAACAGTTGCTGGAATTGGGCCCACTTAAGGAGCTAACAAAACCACTAGATGACAGAATCAGCCCTAGAACAAAGGTTTCTTAATTAATTTTTGTGCAGCTGCACAGACCAAATGGTCACAGTAGTGCCTAAAGCCACAGCAGGTGCGACTTGGCACCTTTTCAGGAAGAAATAACTAAACCTGCATCTCCTGTCTCCCAGGAGTCCTCTACTTGTATTCTCTTTCCAAGGAGATGCCATCAGTGACTCATGCACAGAGCCTGCTCTTGTTTAAATGCCTTAAGCATGTTTTGAGTACTCCTGCTGGAAGAAACATCCAGGGAATTTGACAGAACACTTAATTTTTATATGGTAAAAATAGCTAGGAGAAGATAGATAAGGAAGAAGTTGAGCATTTTGAGATTCATAATTCAGCAGTTAGGACTCATGTTAGAAGCCTTAAGCATTTTTAGATCTGGCCACAGTTCATTGAGAAAATGTTTACCCACAGCTGAAATGCATCAGAAATTGCTACTTTCACAGTTTGCTAAAATATATATTTTTGTGGGTTTTACTCTAAATTATCATAAGCACAATTTTGTTTACAACCTTGTCAAGACAGTCCTTCTAAAATACGTGTTTAATTTTAAAATAATAATAACTAGTTGCAAGTGGTCATTAAGGGAAGATTTGCTCAAGCTGGAGAAGAAAGATGATTAAGCCTTTCTATAATTTACATATATAATATACTTTATAGTAGATTGGTCTCATTTATTGACATGGCATGAGAAAGACAGACCCATTGTGTATATTCTGAAATCTTTTGTGTTCTTCATACTCTTTTTTAATTCCCTTGTACTTACTTGAATAAAAATACGACTTCTAAAACTACATTAAGCCATACAAGATATCCTGTATTTTCCTGTAAGTATGGAAACACATTATTTCTCTCAATCTTTCTTTTCTTAAGATTTCTGTACAGCTGTAGATTTACATTTGAGAAGTCATGGCTAAAAATGTCCAACAACTACTTGAAACTAAAACCAGATATATTTTTGAGAATGCATGCTCATTATTGGGACATGTAGCAGTTTCACATTTACTGAAACCACTGAATAAAGAACTGAATGTACCACTAATAAAAACCAATAAAAAGCTCAGTAAGTAATTTACTTTATATGTCTTGTACACATGTGAAATACAATACAACCTTATACTCATCACAGTTTTCAACTGAAAAGCCAGGGGTTTAATTATTTTCTTTTGGAATAAATATGGGCAAATTAGAAAATTACTTGTAGGATTTGTAGGTATTTCTGTTTACCACACCTACAGCAATCCACTCCAATTAGTGTAGACCACTGTTCTCAACAGTGAGACATCTGTAGGCTGGATCTTCAGAACATAAAAAAAGCATATACCTTTGAGGGTTTCTACCAAAAAAGACATTACTAGACCAACTGTATTCTCTGCTTACATAGCCTCTGCTATCTTCATTGCACACTTCAAAAGCCTGCAGAAAGAAAGTGATTTGCAATAAAAACCAATAAACCTAACCTAGGATTTTTTATTTTGTCTAACTGTTGTAGGAAAAACAAAAGAAACACTTATTGACCTCTATTCATCTACTCTGTTCCAGTAAAATTGAAAATGAGCAAGTCCATTCAGTTTGGGATTTTTAGGTTAAAATAAAATTTTTCAAACCGCTACATTGTATGTGCTTACAATGAAAAAGCTTTTTGCAAACTTAAAATTCATAGTACAGACTTCTGGGAAACAAATCACATGAAACTTGCTTCTACCAGACCATACATTTTTTCTTGAAAAATGCCAGATAGTTTTAATTCTCATTAAGCCACTATACAGACAGGAACTATGAGGAGAGAGTGCAATGAAAGCATAGTCAGAAGCCATCAAATTTTCTGAGGTACTTGTAGAAAACAAAAAAGCATTTCCAGAGCCTGTACTTGGAGAAGGAACTACACACTTAACATAGGAAACCACCCAACGTTCCTGAGAGCTTTTCCCACAGAACACCTTCAGCAAGGGTTGATAATACAGCATCATATCTTACAGCAGCGAAGGGTTTATCTACAGAGCATTTCAGGGAAGACTGTTACACACAACTCTGCGGACAAGACCTGAGAAAATTACACAAACCAGCTGAATTTTCAGGAAAGCGGAACTCTTAGAAAAGAGTAGCCTGCCGTTTTCATCGCGTGGTGAACTTCCAGAATTTGTCAGCTGCAGCCACAAGCTTACAATAAATTAGAGTAACGAGAACCGAGCGCTCAGTTCACCGCAGCAGCCGAAGCGCGCTTTGATGCGGGCCGCGCTCCCCCTTTGATTAATTTCACAGCTGCTTTCCTCCTCTCCTTCCCCAAGTCCTCCCGCAGTTATCTCATTAGCGGGGCACTTCACACACAGCAATTAACACCGCGCCGAACGAACCATTATGCAAATTCCGCACCTGCCCATAACTAATATTAAGGTCCAATGAAGGCTCGTTAGAATAACCCAGCTCATTGAGACGCGCCCGCTCTGCTCTGCCGCTGCAGCCCCGGAGCCGCCGGGCCACCTCACGGCGGCCGCGCGCCACCGCCGAGGGGGCGGGGCCGCGCCGGAGAAGGCGGGCCCGGGCCCGGGCCTGGGCCTGCTCTCGCTCCTGCTCTGCATCGCGGGCGCTGCCGGGCGGGCGGCGGGGCGGTGAGCGAGTGGAGTGAGTGAGTGCTGGCGGAGGGGGTTCCGGCGGGCTGCAGGCCCCGAGTGGCTGCCGGGGCTCTTTGGTGCCGTGGCCCGCGCGGCGCCTCCCCCGGCCGCGGGCGCTGCCTTCACTTGGGCCGATGGCGGGAGCCGCGGTCGCGGCCGCACGACCCGCGGCGGCCGGGTTCTGCCGCCGGGGTTTAGGGGGGGAGGCACGGCGGAGGGGCTCGTCGGGGGCACGGGGGCGACGGAGGAAGGCCGCGGTCCCGGGGTGTTCCCGCGGGGGCTGCCGGAAAGCGCCGTCCCGGCTGGGCCCCGTGCTCCTGGATCCGCTCAGCAGAGCGCGCTGGATCGCTCAGCGGTGGGGCAATATCTGTGTCGTGCAAATCGCACCTCTGAATTTTAGAATGCTTTCCCAGAGGCATAGGGGCCCCTATTTTAGCCTGTTTTCCATGTGCGGGTTTTTTTTTTTTTGCTGCTTGCCATTTGATGGTTGCCCCCATTGCACGTGTTTCTTTGTTCCCCGGGCGCAGAAAGAAGCCGGAGCCTCTGCCAAATACCTAAGCACAGTTCTTTAGTAATGAACAAATGGGAGCTAGGAAGGGAGACAGACTTGATCATAACAAAAACGTACCATTTTTGTTTGGTGTTTTTCCATTCCTAGGAACATGCTTCAGGAGGGCGCACACGGTAAATGGACGGTATCTAGCAGTGATGAAAGTGCCGAGGAAAATTCGGACGGTGAAAAACCATGTACATCCTCACTATCGGACGCTGCATGTGGTAGAACTAGTGGACCACAATATCCATGCTCTGAAGCTAGGAAAGCTGCTTACAAGAGAAAAGCTTCCCCCGTGAAGCTCACTGACAAAAGTCTTTCTACAGAAGCACCTCCAGTAGTAAAACAGAGACCAAGCCAAGAAGGCTCAGGTTGGTGTCTTTCTAGTAGTGATGAAGAGCCTGAAGATCAGCAAAAGCATGTCCACAAAGAAACAGTGAAAGAAGAAAAACACAATGTGTCCAAAGAGCATCCTTCGAATCTTTGTAAAGATGACAAACTCTCAGAGAATCTGAAAGAAGAGGAGTATAATCTAACACCCAGTGAAGCCCAAGATATCTGGGATTTGGTGACTGGAGGCAATCCTTTCAGGTTTTTTCTCACTAAAGTCAGTGGAATTGAACAGAACTTTAATTCTGGAGCCCTGCACATAAAAGGTGAACAAGTGTCTTCTACTACAAGAGGGCTTTTGGGAGAAAGCAAGGGAATGCTTATTTTTAGTTTGCGGGTATTTTTAATTGCAGGTATTTCTTGGCGTTGCTGAGGTTTCATATTCTAAATGTGCAGGTTTGTAGAAATTGGTTCTGTTATCTGGACCTTTCTCTTTTAGAAGTATAGTGTATAAAACATTACCTGCTGATACTTTGTTTTAACTTGAGGTAGGCTGCAGAAACCCAATGTGTATTTAGCCAAGGCAAGCGAGTCATGCTGCTTCTTACTGCTGCTTTCCCTGTGAGCTAGTCTGGGGAAGACCACCTGTGGCACTTTAAGGGGTGCTTTTCTTGGGTGCATAACTCTTTGAGTATTTGTTTGTACTTGCCTTTGTGCTGCTGAGTGGTTTGGACCTTGTAATTCACTATTACTAGATTAAGTACTTCTGAAGTTCTGTGTCTACGTCTGTTTAAATTCAGCTGGGAGAGAGCTGTCCATCAGTCAAGATGGAGTGGAGTCTTTGGTGTACAATGCTGACGCCTCAGGAATGCTCTGTTGTCGTTTGATGTAAGGGGGAAGAGCTTTCTGCACCCTTAAATATTCCTGTAGTTAGAAATAAAATCTTATACATCGCAAGACAGATTCAGAAACAAGTATTAGTAAGAGAATTGTATACAGTTTCCTATGTTAATGTGATTGTACTATGGATACACATATCCCACAATCAGTCTGCAGCAGATAAATTAGCATTAGCTATGCCCTTATTGCTGCTACTCTGCCACAGTTCTTCAAGGCCACTTGATAGGGGAGAGAGTAATTTAATGTCCCTGTCTCAATATGATGTTGGACTTTTTCCTAATCAGCTTTTAAAACTTGTTTTCTGTTTTGAGAGGATTATTAATTTTTGTAAGCATATGATCCTAAATGATTCACAGGAGAGTCAATTACTTGAAATACTTGGAACAGTAAACTTGTGAATGCCTCTGTTATACCAGGTCTATGAACAATCTGGCCCTTGTGCTGTGGTAGTTATCAAGCTGTTCAAGATGCAGAATGTTTACTTGAAGTCTTTTATTTATTTATGCTTTAATATTTTTAATAGATATTTTGTCTCCTCTTTTTGGAACTCTCATATCTTCTGCCCAGGTGAGTTTCCTGTTTGTTAAACTGATTTCTCTTGCTTGTTTCACTTCATTAATCTTAAACTTGATAATCCATGCTTGTGCCATGTAGCTGATATTAAATGTTTTCAACTGTTGAACAATTCATTGAAATATAAACGCCATCCTATGTTCTGCTATAGAATTCAGATAATTATAAGACTACTTTCCTGTTTTTGAGGAAAGTGCAACTGAGAAGTGTGTATTTATGTTCATATAAATGAGGTTTTTTGAAAGAGAGAATGCCTGGCAATCTAGGAATATCTTTGTTATTGTCTAAAAGTTTTGCTATTATTCATGATATAAACACGTGGCAAAGAGATGGTCCTTGAACCTAACCTTTTACATTATGTGCATGTGAGTCTTTTTTTTTCTTGGATGGTAAATTTTATGAGCACTAATGCACACTTTTGAGAAACTTAAATTCATTCTTGAATTGTTAAAGAGGAATGAAAGAAAGGATATAAAAGTCAAAAATACACCTGTGTTTAGAATATGCTATATATGAGGTAAGTAGTAGTGTGTGATGAGCATAAAAAGCTTTTTTGCTGTAATTCATTGATATGGCTGTTTTTTTCTTTTTAATGAGTCTGTTTTCTTTTTCTTACATACAAGTTTAACTACTGTATAGATGTGGGATGGCTTGTAAGACAGTACCCTCAGGAATTCAGGTATGTTTATTTTATAAAGGTGAAATGATGACATTTCCAGGTCATTTCTGTTCATACAGGGTTATAAGTGAATGATAAACACTTTGCAGTGCAGATAATTGTTACCAATTTTATATGCACAGACTTAGTTTTCTTTCTTCTCTTATTCCACAGCTGTAGTTCTCTGGTTTCTTGACTCTTTTCTAGACTGGAAAATAGTCAGAGTTCAGGATAGCTGGTTTCTGATTGTAATTTGTTAACACGGAGGAGGTCCCACTGTGGGTCTCAGTGAGATGGCAGTAGATGACCTGTAAAGATTGAGCAAGAAGGTTTTGCTGTAGAGTTCACTGAGTCAAGAGCCAGATAATGCAGGAGAAAGGAGAGAATGTAGGAAGGGCACAAGAAAACTGTGTGGAAAGGATCAGGATGATTTCATGGAAATGATATAGTAAGTTATTATTATAGTAAGGTATTGTCATAAAAGCAGTTCTTGTTTGCTTGAAATTCCTTTCTGATAGTTGCAAACTCCTGCAGATGAAGTGAGCATATAATGTGCCTTTTTTTTTTCTTTCATTTTGCTGGAAGTGCAGTAGATCCAGAGTTCACAGAATCACAGAGTGGGTAAGGTTGGAAGGGACCACTTTGGGTTGAGCAGCACACCATTCCTTGTGGGATCCTCTACTACATGTGTCAGAAAGCTGTTATCAATGCTTTCAAGGAACTTCTGTACTGTTTATGCTTTGCTGTGTTGCTTCTCCAGCACACATCAGGGTAGTTAGTCCCCTGCAAGAACCTGGGTCTGAGGCTGCTTGTACTGCTGCTGTAGAAGGCCTCATCCACTTAGCCCTGCTGATCAGATGGCAGGCAGCAAACACCAACAACAGTGTCACTCTTAACTCATCTGCTTTTTTATCCTAACCCCTAAGATTTTAATTGATATGTTCCAAGTGTTGCCTCATGTGGAGGGCAACTCCACTACTGCACCTTCCTGTCTTCCCTAACAGCATGTAGCCCTTCATGGCAATATTCCAGTTGTGTGGGGTATCCCACCATGTCTCTGTAATTGCAGTGGGATCAAAGCCCTGTGACTGCACACAGCTTTCCAGTTCCTCCTGTTTGTTCCCTGTACTATGGTATGCTGGTGCTTTATAGAAGTATTTGAGTGTGCCAGTATCCCAGTGGGGGTGCAAAGGGATGCCCTGTAGTCCTGTCTTGTAGTTATGTATTTAACTGCTTGTACTCTGTGCAGTTATCTCCATCCTGTCCCATCATTCCCTGTAACAGGCAGGAGAGAAGAGAATACAACTTGTGCTCCAGTTGTCTTGACCAGTTGTCCCAAGGTCCTGAGGTCCCTCTTGCTTGTCTGCAGTCTTGTTGGGACTTTGTTGGTTCTCATTTGAAAAACCCATAATAATCAGTGGGCTGAGTTTTCTTGGTGGTCTAGTCTCTTACCTGGACCCCAGGGAGGCAACACACCTCCTTATGGATTAGATCTGGTTGGCAGGACCAGAAGTTTAGTTTTAGGAAGTGAACACCAAATTACTGCCAGAATAGACTTCCTCCCTTTCCTAATCAATCTTCCACCTTCTCTGTAGATAATAATTACAAAATTGTCTTAGGTCCACATTGTGTATATCAGTGCTTTTGAGAGCTTACATTTGTTTTGAGCTCTAGGGAAAGAGTTTCTTTCATGATCTTGTATTAAGAGTTTTTATTTTGGTGCCTGCTTTACTCCACACTTCCTGTTTCCCCTTTTTTTTTCTGTTACAATTTCCAGTGTCTATTCTTTAGAAGTTCTATTGTAGTTACTGCTATTTTGAGTTAGTTAATAAGGTATATTGATTTCAGTGCCATCTTTCTGCTGGGCTGTCAGATTTAGGGGCCAGATATCGTAGGTACATGAAGGAATGGTTTAGGCTAATTGCTGATTCAGCTGATGTTTTAATGGTGATCTCCTTTTGTTTAAGGAAGAAGCCATTGCTGATAGTTCACGGTGAGAAGAGAGAATCCAAAGCTGAACTAATTGCACAAGCACGGCCTTATGAGAATATTAGCTTTTGTCAGGTAATTAACATTTGTATCATCCTTTGGTTGAAGTTAAGCCATATCTTACACTCAGAATCTTGTTACTGATGAAAAGACACCTTAGGTGGCAAGTTTTTTGTTACACTTTGAGGAATATCCATACCAGGCCCATAGGAACATGGTAACAGTGATCTTGGTCAGATGTGATTATGGTAGGCTTCACCCACAAAAGTTTGTACAGAACAGCTGCCCACAGAAATGTCACAGGGCTCACAGAAGAGCTGCTCACCTTTTCCACTAACATGTTGCATTCAAATTCTTACAGTGGCTGAAAAGGAAGCATTATTTTTGTGTAAAGCACAGAACTTAGTCCTAGTGTTGCTATAATCTTAAATCTCATCAGAGTTATTATTTCCCAAACATGTGTTACACAAGAAAACGCTGATACAAATAATCTCTGTAATACTGTTAAAATTGCTGTGAGCACGCTTCCTGGCACATGCCATTTTATTTCTGATGTTCTGTTCATTGTTTTGCTGTCCCTAACTGGTAAAGCCATTGGCTTCATCCTGGGAGAGGGTGTGGCTATGGCAACTTGCCAGTGTTTCAGGATTTTGCCAGGTGAAATATATTAATGATCACGGGGACACTGTGCTCTTTGTTATGAGGAGAATGATCGTAGAATTTTGTTCTCTTTGAAACTGTCTGGTAATCCTGAGTTTCCTGTGAATGTGGACCCAGTACTGCATGTGTGTCCTCACTGGTATTCAACAGTGGGGAAGCATGCCCTCCCTTGACCTGTTGGCAGCACTCCTTCTAATGCAGGCCAGGACCCTGTTAGTCATCTTTCATGCAAGGGCACATTGCTGGCTTCTGTTCCTTGTCCAGTAGGAGCCTTGAGTTATTTTCTGCCGACTGTTTCTGAAGATGCTACTAGTAAGAAAGGCACAAATTCTGGACCAGTTTCAGCATTATCATTTAAAATCTAGCTTGTGGAAAGTGCATTAGAATTATGGAGAAGGAAGATAATGTATTTTGTGATCTGTCCACTAGAGAGCAGTAAAATTAAACAAAATAATAAGCAATGCACAATAGCAATTTTTGATTATCAACTTTTAATTTTGTAGGCTAAACTGGATATTGCTTTTGGAACTCACCATACGTAAGTAACACCACGAAGCAGAAATGTCTGAAGCAAAACTGAGTTTCATAGAAGTTGTTGAGTCTTAAAGCTTCCATAGGCATCTTCTGTTTAGAGATGACAGGATTGTTTTAGTTTAATGAGACAAATTAGCTATTAAGTAGATATGAAATGTGCAAGTTAAACAGTTGAACTGTTCTAAGACAGGTGGACTGCAGGTCTTGGCTCTTAACTCGTGCCTTATTACCAAAACTGTAATGGAAACTTCATCAGTCATAGGCAGAACTGACACAACACTGATTTACTGACATAGTTTTCAGTTCATATGGAGAATCTGAAAATAACTAGAGAATCTGGGGTCTTCTCAAGAAAAAAAACTTGAATTGGATATAATGGGAGTGTTTCAAAGTGAATTTTGTAGATGGAAATCTAGAGAAAAGAACAGATCTTATGTTTTAGCAAAGATCATTTGAGTTCAGTTTGGGTTTCAGATCTCATCCTTTGGGATCACATGGATATGCTGCCTTTACACAGCTAATGAAAACCTGGATATGAAAATCTGAGCAATTTTTTTACAAAAGGTTCAGATGTGTATGTTTACCTCAGTTACTAGTTTTAAAATTCCTTTGCTGTAGCTTAAGAGTTATGATGAGTAGCTTTTTTGCCATCACAATGGCTAGCTGTATACATACCCACTTTTAAGGTAAAGGTTCATGAGGAAGTAACTAGGTTTTTAATAAATTCAGTTTTAAGTAAAGGCTTTTGAGTGTTCCTTAGTTCTTTTTCTGACTATCCGCGAAGAGATAAGTGTCTAAAGAGCTGTGCAAATATAGGAAGTGTTCTGCAAATATTCACTTTGTTGTGGGTAATTAGTTGCATGAAATGTTAAACTGTACTCTGGAATAAAATATATGGGGATAGTCTAATGACTGCCACGTGAGCCTGGCATGCACATGGATTGAAGTCTTAAGTGCTTGCATGATGCAGAACATATTTTTGAAAATAATTACCTTGGAGCCTTTTAATGAATTACTAATTTATCTCCTACTCTCAATGTACTTGAAATAAATGAAGAGTTATAAATCTTTTTTTTTAAAGGAAAATGATGTTGTTGCTGTATGAAGAAGGTCTTCGAGTTGTGATACATACATCCAATCTTATTGCTGATGATTGGTACCAGAAAACTCAGGGGTAAGCAACAATCCCTAGCAGGTGAATGCTTAATAATTTCCATAGGTATTTGCTTCTGCTGGAGATGGGATATTAGGTGATCTAGTGTTGCAAGCCTTACACTCTTAAGATAGAGGTATTCTAAAACAAAAATTTTAAAAATTTGACTTAGAGTGCTGGTAGTTGTCTGGGTTTGAACTTTTCTTGCTTTCTCCTGTAAATAAAACTATTTTCTGAGTTGGCTGATTGATTTTAAGCTATCTGACCGATACAAAATTTTATCATGCTGTGCTGTCTCTTTATGAAAAAACTTCATAGCTATGAAGTACCATTTATATAGATCTGAAGCAGCTATTTAAAAATTGTCCTAATACTGCAAGAATACTGTGGATGTGCAAGTGTTCTGATTTTGTTGTGACTGTATCTAGAATGTACTCTGATAATTGTTGGGCATTATTGGCTCTGTAATACAGTAGATGACCTAGTATTCACCCAGTATCCTTTCCTGGGAAGCAATTTTTTTCCTGTCTTATTTTTTAGTAGAAGTATTTAAACTGACTAGATTAGGACATGGTTTTGTTGAGAGCACAAAAAACAGGACGAAGTGGCATGTTCATGTAAGGGTCCTCAAACTCTTCAGTTTTTTAGCTATTTTTATGGGAGCATTTTTTAGTTAGATGATCACAATAAGTCAGGGTATAAAATTTCTTCAAGCTAATTGCTTTTCAGAGGTTACTGTCGCTTTGACATCCATTTTGCTGCCATTAAATATGGCAGAGTTTTGAGACTTTACTTGTCTGAGACAAGCTCTTTGAGTGGCAAAAATAGGCAGTGATTTTTTTGCCTTTAAATCTTATGGGTGGCTTTAGTATCTTATGGCAGTTAGCTTTTCAGAAAGCTAAGAAGGCATGGAAATACCTACTGGGACACTTAACAAGTTCCCATACTTGTCAAATATGAGAAATAGTTTTCTTTTTTAGCTTTTGCATACTGCAGTGTTATGCAGGATCACAATATGGTGGTTCTGAATTTCAAAGGGTAGTATCAACACATTGTGAAGTTGAAAATGCAGAATCTTTGGTTTCCATGGCTGCAGTAATGTGTGAGTGGAAAGAAATGCTAAATGTTTTCCCTGGTGGTGCCCATCCTGTTTTACTCTGATGGAGGTTCTTGAGAGGCAACCTATTATTGGGCTACTCTTCACACACATAAACCTTTCAGATGCTTTAATTGGTGGTTTTCTAGGCAGTTGCACAAACCAGTAGTTTAGAAGAACATATTGCAGTGTTCTATTCCTGGAGAAAATGTTGATGGAAGGACTTATGGTTGTTAAGGATGAGCCTGACCAGTTAGTACAGACATTTTTAATTATCACAATGAATCTGTCAAGTATTTGTTTAAGACCTTCAGATGTGTTTTACTCCTGTACTAAACCCATGTGTTATTAATGCTTGGTGTGCTTATTTATATGGCTGATTTTTTCTCTTTTTTTTCTTTTAAGAATATGGTTAAGCCCTTTATATCCAAGACTACCTAAGGGAGCATCTGGTACTGCTGGTGAATCTGCAACTAATTTTAAATCTGACCTAATAAGTTACTTGGCAGCTTACAATTCTCCTGCACTCAAGGAATGGATAGATCTGATTCAAGAACATGATTTATCAGAAACAAGGTATATATAATCTTAAGGTTTTTGTGAGTTGCACTATGGGTTTTTTCTTTTTTTTTCTAGAAATTAAATATCTGTGTTAGGATCTGTTATGTTAGACCTTGTGCTTATTTTGTAAGGTTATCTTATTTCAGGTTTGAGTGTTCAAATCTGACTGTGGTTTTAAAAAATTTCTCTTACGTAGATTATGTCAAATAGACCAACTTCTAGTTTTATAAGCATGCATTTTAAAAGAAGAAAGAAAGGTGCACCAGCATCAACTTTACATAAGGTAAAAAGCTATAAAGTAATAAGGATTTGGTTTCATTTGAGCCAGTCTGGCTCGAGTATTTACTCCAGTAATATTACCAGTGGAAAAAAAACCTGTGTTATGTAGGGTTTGTTGTGTAAGAGAGAGCATATAAGTAAAGGTTACTGGAATGAGGATTTAGTTCAGAATAGGCTTCTCTTTGTAAGGCAGAGTTTAATCAACATACATATTTATACAATTTTGGATTGGTTTTGGTGGGCAATGTTGTGCCTAACTGGTCTTGGAATAGTCTTCTCTATTATCACATGGCTGATATTACTTAAAAATAATTCATTATGCTTAATTTACATCTAATAAGTAGTTGTACTTAAATATGAGCATTTACTTCAGAAAGTGTAAATCTCCTTGGCAACTTAATTGCTGTTTTATAATCTGAACAAAAATTGTTGAAAAGAAATGCTGAAAATGGTCACATACTGCGGTGGTAATAGAGACTGAAACCTTGTCTAGTTTATACATTAGAAAGTGCTTTTATCTTTACACAGAGTCTTTAAAGATTGGAGAGAGTAAAAAAGAAAAATGTACTTTATAATCAGGTGAGCTAACAGCTGCTCTGATTGCATTGATCATCAGCATGAGTTTAAACAGATGAGTTGAGCCCTAGCTGATAGGAATTTATGCATGTGATAAGAAAGTCACTTGTTGGGATAAGGATTGCCATTTGATGTGCTGTAGGGGGTATTCAGTCATGAAAAAAGTCAGGCATGAGATGTATGCAGTAGCGATCAGCTTCTTAAAGCATCTCTTTGTTGTGACCTTAGGCAGGTCTCTTCCCTGTTTTCAGAGAAAAGTCAAATAGGTGACTAAACCATTATTAGGAAGTGTTGAAAAAGCTGTTAGATGCCCAAATGAAAACTCATACCTGAATCTGCTGATTTGGATGTAGCAGTAGATTGGCTTTACTCAAAATTACGTGCCCAGTTATGTGCCAAACCAGCTGTTTGTGTGTATTGCTAGCATCATCTCTCTCCTGCATTTTTGCATACTGAAAAAGATCTAGTTCTTGTCTCTGCTGTAGAGCAGCCTGGTGATGTATGACAGCCATACAGGAGGCTGATAATAAATTATACAGCTGAAAATCCACTTTTCTTTGTATTATAAATCCCATGCGAGACATTAAATATTTCTGGTTGCATTTGAGTGCTCAATCTTGCTGGTAAGTTTTACTTAAATATCTTGCTACTTTAAAACCAAAGCACTTGAGATCTACAAAAATCTGTTGGTTTTTTCTATTTTTAGAGTGTTTCTGCTTGGTTCTACTCCTGGACGATATCAAGGAAGTGATAAAGAAAAGTGGGGCCATCTTAGGCTCAGAAAGGTACCAAAACTGTAATCTTTATTGTTAATATCCTTTAAAATGTAAACAGAATTTTGGACTGAATTCTTCAGTTCCTTCCAGTTTTTCCAGCTGTCATCATCAGTCTTTTAATACATTGTTACAGTTAAAGTTAGCAATAACATATATAAGCTTGCAACTTAGAATTTAACTTAATCTGTCTACTGGTGAAAAATACAATAAAAAATGCGTTTATAAGTACATTAGCAATAAAAAAAGACTAACAAGAATCTCCATCATTTATTGGATGCAGGGAGAGACATAGTAACAAAGGATGAGGCAAAGGCTGAGGTGCTTGATGCTTTCTTTGCCTCTGTCTTCAACAGCAGGACCTGTACTCCATGTGTTCAGCTCCCCAAGCTGGAAGACAGGGACAGAGAGTGCAGTGAAACCCCCGTAACTCAAGGGGACCTGATCAATGACCTGCTGCAACACTGAAATGTACACAAGTCCATGGGACCAAATGGGATCCACTGAGGGAGCTGGAGAAGTGCTCATTGAGCCACTTGCTATCATTTATCAGCTGTTCTGGCTAACTGAGGAGATCCCACTTGATTGGATACTCAGGTCATTAGGCCCAATCAGCACGAGTATGAAAGGCAGGTCCTGCTTGGCTAACCTGATGTCCTTCTGTGACAGCCTAGTGGGTCAGAGAGAGGCTGTGGATGTTGTCTACATGATCACTCGGTAAATCTTTCATACAGAATTCCCCTGGAGAAACTGGCTGCTCCTGGTCTGAATGGTTGCACTCATTGCTGGGTAGAAAATGAGTTCATGGCAGATCTCAGTGAGTGGTGAATGGAATTACACCCAGCTGGGAGACAGTCACAAGTGGTGTTCCCCTGGGCTCCTTATTGAGCCCACCAAGTTGGAGGGGAGCCTTGATCTGCTGGAGGGTAGGAAGGTTCTACAGAGGGATCTGACAGGCTGGATCGATGAGTGGAGACCATCTGTGTGAGATTCTACAAGACCATGTGCCAGGTTCTGTATTTGAGTCACAGCAACCCCATGGAGCACGACAGGCTGGGGGCAGAGTGGCTGTAAAGCTGCCTGGTGGAAAAGGACCTGGGCGTGCTAGGAGACAACAGGCGGACACGAGCCAGTGTGTGGCCAAAAAGGCCAGTGGCATCCTGGGCAGTGTCAGCAACAGTGTGGCCAGCTGGACCAGGACAGGGATTTTCCCCTGTACTGAGCACTGGTGAGGCCATACCTCGAGTGCTGTGTTTTGGGCCTCTTATGACAAGAAAGACATTGAAGTCTTGGAGTGTGTCTGGAGAAGGGCAGCAGAGCTGCTGAAGGGTCTGGACCAGGGTGCTGATGAGAAGCAGTTCAGGGAGTTGGAGGTGTTCAGCCTGGAGAAAAAAGATCTCAGGAAGACCTTATTGCTCTCTACAGCTACTTGAAAGGAAGTTGTGGTTGTAGCTGAGGGGTTTGGTTTCTTCTCTCCAGTAACAAGTGATAGGACAAGAGGAAATGGCCTCAAGTTGTGTCAGGGTAGATAAAGTTTGGATATTAAGAAAAATTCCTTCAAAGTCTGTCATGTATTGGAACAGGCTGCCCCGGGAAGTGTTGGGAGTCACCATCCTTGAAGATATTTAACAGATGTATAGGTGTGGGACTTAGGGATACGGTTAGGGGTGAATATTGACAGTATTATGTTAAGAGTTGAAAAGGATCATTTCAGTTTTCTCTTCAATTGTTCTCTTTTCCCCTCTTATTGTAGACTTCTATTGTAGCTGGGTGTCATGGCTTTAGGATACAAGAGGAATTTTATGGCCAACAACCACCAAATATGAAAAATATTTAGTTGTTTTATTTGTTGGAACTTCTGAAGCTAATGTTTCTTGTTTTTAGAAAGAGCTGTTAACATTCTTTTCACCCATTATTTAATGGTTGGTTTTGATGCTTTTGGATAAAATTTGTGATGTTTAATCTTCTCTTGAAGTGAGTTTATTTGGAAAGCCTGATGATTTTTTTTTAATTGCAAACTTAAATATGTCATATGAATGTTAATCTCCCTCATTATCAGCAGTAAATGATAGAGGATTTATTATATCAAAAGTGATATCAAACTGATGAAGGTATTCTGTGTGTGTTGAGGTCTAACAGTGTTTTAATTCCCCTCACCAGCTTCTGAAGGAGCATGCTGTGTCAATACCAGCACAGGAATCCTGGCCTCTTGTTGGACAGTTCTCAAGCATTGGTTCAATGGGAGCTGATGGGTCCAAGTGGCTGTGCTCAGAGTTCCAGGAGAGCCTGGTGGCTGCAGGAAGCAGTGTGACAACTTTCCGTAAATGTGATGTCCCAATTCATTTGGTATGTCTTTTAGATGCTGGTGACCTTTATTTAACACTTAATCATTTGTTTTGGAAATCTTAGTCATTGTTTTGCTTTTAACTTTTGGAAGACAGTAATGGAGTTTTTATCATGAAATTATATATATGCCACTTAAAGCTATTTAGTTGTGTGTGGTTTGCTATAAAAGTGTACCATAATTTCCATCTGCATGACAGTAAATTTATATCATCTCATCAAAATTACCTTCTCATTCTACAGCTCATCTTCCATTGGGTTTTGTAGATGCAGCTGTTTTTCCTGCTGAGATGTAGCTGAATCCTTAGTCATTAATACCTTTGGTTATGAGCAGAATTAAGGGGAGAAGTAGAAAAGTTTGTGGCAGGAATTTGTTAAATTAAGGAAAAATGATGGTCAAACTATGCTTTTACCATGTGCTAATTGCCCCTGCATACTCATATCTTGTATTTGAGGTGTGAGACTAAAATATTATCAAATAATATTAAGAACTAGCTTTGGCTGCTGTGGAAGTGGCTGAAGCAGTATTACTTGAGACTTGCTAGCTAATTTTGGTCACTCTGTAAGAGTGGTAAACTTTCTGTGTTATTTGCACAATTGTGGTTGTAGGCTGCAGTGTAAATTTATTACTTGAAAAAAATGAAGCTTTTAAAATTTATTTTTTCTCAAGTTTTCTTTTAAATGTTTGTTCGAAAATTAACAGCTTGTCTATTCAGAGCTGTATTAAAGTTACTTTTTGTTCTACCTCCATGAAGGTTTATCCTACTGTGAACAATGTGAGGCAAAGTCTAGAAGGCTATCCTGGTAAGCAGATGAATCCCTATTTATTTGCTTTTCGTGGTCATAATGTCCTGCAAAATTACTTCAGTGGTTTATGTTAGATGAAGTTCTCATCTTGCTGATAATGTGACAGAATAGGTGGCAGTAGAATCTTACTGCTTTTGCTGGAGCTCTGATTGAATAGATAAGGTTTTGTGGGCATTGGTTTGTAACATTTGTCTGTCCTAGCCATGTTCATATGTCACTGTATAGGAAAACAACAGCTCCTGCCCACTGCTCTTACTCCAGTCATGATTTCATTTTGGCAGAAAATTCAGGTTTGAACCTGTTAAGTTCTCCTTCTGTTTTGATTGCAATGTCATTTTGCACATCAGATACAATGGAGGCTAAGGTGTTATTGGTCCTTCTTTTTTTGATATTGTAATATACAACTCTTCTGTTCATTATTCCCATGTTTATTTTCACTGTCATATTTGTAAAAGCATAGCCCCAGCCAACCTGAAACAGGAACAGGTACTGTAGTATTCTGATACAGGGAAGCTTCTATTACTCAAAAACAAGTCTTCAAAAGGTCAAGGCAATTGGATTCATGAGATTCATGAGTACTGAAAGAAAAGAATTCTTTCCTATCTGTAGCAAGGGTAAGAAGAAGGATCTGGGGACCCATAGGCCTGCCCACCTCACCTTGATCCCTAGGAAGGTAATGGAACAAGGAATCCTGGAAATATTTCCAAACATATGATGGAAAAAAGAAGGTGACTCAGAGTAGTCAGCATAGATTTTTAAAGGAGAAATTATGCCTAATCAACCTGATGTCTTTCTATGATAAGTGATTTGATGTATGAGGGAGTGCCCCTAGATATTGTTTCGCTTACCTGTGTCTTTAAAGACCGTTATCCCTAACATCTTTACAGTGATGTGATTAAGTACAGGCTGGATGAGTGGAAAGTGGGGCAGATTGGAAACTGGCTGAGCTGCCAGGCTTCAGAAGCTGTGAGCGTTGGCAGCAGGAGATCAGCCACTAGTGGTGGCATGCCTTTTTACATTGTCAGTGGGAAAGAAAAGAGGGTGTGGGGGAAGAAGAAGTGTTCTGAAGGTTATTCTGATTTCTTATTATTTTTCTTTTAATTCTATTAACAAAGTTTTCTTTATACCCTTTAAAGTTTGAGCCCGCTTTGCTCTCTTCCTAGTCCTTATCTCACAGCAGCAAATGAGTAAATAATTCTAGTGGGTGAGACCCAGTACACTTGGTGAATTACATGACTGTGTTGTTGCAAATGAGCAGTTCTGTAGACTCCTGCAGTTAGTGCATTCCTGAGAGCAGTAAAGCTTTTGTAATGAGTTCTTTTGGTGTCTTCTAGGACATGTTGAATATGGTAGGCTTTGCATCATGCTTTTACTACACAACACTAATGTAATTCAGTATGCCTGGCTGATTCTTCTTAAATCCATTTCAAGAAATCACAATGTGCATTAGCCAAAGGCCAAATCAATACAAATATAATTTCATCATAGAAGTTCTTTTTAAAATAACATTGTTTGGGATTTGGAAGGTTTATTCTTTCTTCTGAAAGCTGCTTGATTTACTTCCTCTAGTTCGTATAGGTAGTGATTCCAATCTGTTGATATCAAGTAGTATGATATAAAAAAACTACCCATAGTTCTCCTTATATACAGCTTCTGATTTTTCTAGTGTAAATGTGCTGTGTCATGTTTAGCAACTTGCTAAATTATAAGAATGGAAAGGACCCCAGCAAGTGTATACCCTTTTATACTATTGGAGCACTTAATTTCTCAAAAGTAACTCATGAGAGTAGGACAGATAGCTTATTCCCTGAGATGCTTGCTGCTTTTAGAATGTCTTTCAAAAAATAAATGTACATGTTCTGGTTTTTTCCTTAAGCTGGTGGCTCACTTCCGTACAGTATACAGACAGCACAGAAACAGCTGTGGTTGCATTCCTATTTTCAGTAAGTAGAACCCAATTCTTTGGGTTTTTTTTTTTTTATTTCAGGCTGTATGCTTAAAGTTACAGTGCTGTAATGTTTGAGTGTTAAAAGCAAATAAATGGAAGTGGTTACAAGCATGTCATTCCTAAACTCCTTAAAATAAAGGCCATTAGTTCCTTATCTTCTGTGTCTTATATCCAACAGTTGGTAGAAAACATGCTGTTTACCTATAAAAATTATGTGGGATAATGTTGCTACTGGATTTTTAGGTTTCTGTAAACTTTTCTATAGTGTTTCCTTCTCTGAACAGGAATAATGTTACTTCTTTTTATTTTTAACTTCCAGTTGTATTTCACTTCCCCACTCGTGCCTCTGTATTAATGGGATTTCAACTGAGCCACAACAGGACTAGAAAGGCTTTTCTTGGTGGTTGCTTTATTTTTTTTTCTTCTAAGTACAGCAGTCCTGCAAAAATTCTCAGTCCCTTGTGGCAATATCTTTTGTTAAAGATGCCTGACATTTTCTATTAAGAATTTCTATTTCTATGTGCTACTAGTTGTGCCAAATTCTAACAGTCTGACACATTCCATGCCAGATGTCTCCCTCAGGCTGAATCGTTAAAAACTTATGCATGTTTAGAAAACAATGGGAAAAGTTGTTTTGCAAAGATTAAAAAAAATTAATAGAACTTGTAACCTCTTACAAGACCACAACTTCCCATTCCTTTCATCAGAAACGTTTAACTCTTCTGGACAGAAGTTGCTCTGGTAAGAAAATTTACTTAGTAAGATTGTGTTCAGTTGGGTGTATATTCAGGGGACTGAAACACAATTGCTTGTGGCAGAGAGCATCCTCCATTCTAGAGTGAAGGTGATTGCTGTCATGAACCTTGCTGGTCAATGTCTAAGGAATGGAACTCAGGCAGAAAGCATGTGAGGCTTTGTCTCCTGCCTTTTAACTGTGTCCTTTGAACACATTCAGCAAAGGAAGAAAGCTGCAATCAACTTGTTCAAGATTGTTCAGTCGTGATTCAAAAGAAAAAAAAATCATAAATCTGGGGGTGTTTGTGCAGTCTTAATTTGGTTTCTGTAGTCATACCTCATGAGAATCTTAATAGAAAAAAAGATGTAACCTTTTTTCAGTTAGTCTCTTATTTAGTACCCAGAATGTTACTTAATAATGATATAATTCATTGATTTATTCCTTTTCAATGTGAAAATGCCCACATAGCTGTCTCCTTGGACATACAGGAACCTGCTCTGGCTGCAAAAGGGCTGTTTCAAGTTCATCTGTGGAATTGGCTGCAGATGGCAGTGGCCCTGCATAATTGCTCTGTAGTGACTACCCAGATGCAGGCCCTTACCCTGCCATAATGCAGGACAGTAGCCCTTGAGCAGAGCCTGCATGTAAACTCTTACCATAGGGCAGGAGAATGCACCTTTTTATCTGTGGAACCTGGGATACACAGAAAACAGCAGGTTTCACTAGATGTAAGTGCAAGATGAGCTGTTTGAAAGACTTCCTATAATGCAAATCTTTGGGCAGTAGAGGGATTAGAGGAATTTAGAAAATTCTTCTTGAAACTGGAAAATAATATGAAACCAGCAGGAGATTAGGGATTCTACCAAAGCTGCAAGGAAAAAAAAAAAAGTCTTTTATGCTTACAGTAAAGGAAAATGAATAGCTCCTTTTTGCAAGTAGGAAGAGATTAATTGCATTGGAAGATGATGTCCTGCAGCCTCTCAACTGAAGAGGCAGGATGTCTTCCTCAGGCACGTGACTTTTTATAATCTCTGTGGGCTATTTTTCTCTCTTCTGCCAGTTGAGTCTGTTTAACCTATGATACAGCTCAGAACTTTAATTTTTCAAAAAAATAGTGTGACTAAACTTAATGTTGCTTTTACATTTCTGGTTGCAGCAAATGATGACTAGACTGCTTTGTTAGATTAGCTACTGTGTAAACAGAGCAATTTGCAGAGTTTTCTCTCTGGTATTATTGCTTGCTTTTCCTTCCAGTATTACTAATTTATGAGGACAGATTTGCAATTATTAATAATTGCTGCTTTCAAAACATTTGATCAGCTTTAATGGTAGATAAAGTATTGTAGTTTAACATTCCTTTTAGTTGATTGGCTTTTAATACAGTGTGCCTTATGTTTGTGCAGTTAGTCAAATATTTATTTTCATAGAGTGGAAGAAGTTGGTTTGACAAGAGTTTGACATATGGCTGACAAGTCCACATGATTGTTGTATTAGAGCTTTGCATGTTCTTTAGATTTATAAAGTTTTGAATAAGTTTTGAGTTTTTCAGAGTTAATTGATTCTTTTTGATATGCGTATTAGAATAGAATGCTGAGTTAGGGAAGCAGGATTGTGACATCTGAAACCAGAGTCTTCCTTCACATCTGGGGAAAGAAATGTCTCTGGGTGAAGGAAGGTGTGTTAAGAAGCTTTCTTCCTGAATTTGGGTGAGGGCTAACAGCTGTGAACATGTAAAGTGCTTCTTAATGCTGTAACTACATACTTTCAGTTATCTACATATATTTACTGCTTGCTTACACTTTAGTACTGTGACATTGATGCTGAATCAGTCCAGCAATGGCTTGTTATTTTAATCTAGTTTTTTTAATATGCACATTTAGTTCCTTGAGTGCTATCTGGAACAGAGAAATGGAAAAAACTTGTTAGGAGAACCTGACACACTGAGGAGAATATCTCTCTGGGCTGGTTCTAAGGAAAAAAAACCCTTGCCCTTCTGACTTCTAGTAGAATTGCTAACAGTTCAGTTAAATGTGGTATTTTAAGATTATCTCTAGGAGAACTAAGTGTTGAGTATGACAAGTGTAAGTAATGTTCCTGAAATCATGGCACTGTCGTATGGTATCTTTTAGACCTGAAAATAAAACCATATATGAAAAGAATTCCTTTTGCTTTTCTAGCAAATGGTCAGCAGAAGTCACGGGTCGAACTCATGCTATACCTCACATTAAGACTTACATGAGACTCTCTCCTGACTTCCAGAAGATTGCTTGGTTCTTGGTAACAAGGTAAATATCTAACCAGTACATCTCTCACTTAAGAACTTTGTATATGGGGTTTTTTTGTCAGCTGCAGGCCCAGGTGAGTTACTTCCATAACCCACATAATACTTCAATTAGTGATACGAATTTTTGTCCATATTTAATGTTTCTCCATTGCATTGCCCCATTTGAGGCTGCATATTGAAATGTTATGACAGAAACAGTTGATAATCATACTAAAATCTTGTCTGAGTTGTGACTGCCAGTTTTGGGGTTCAACACCAATTAAAGTTATAAATATTTTTAAATTTGGGTTAAGTTTCTTTAAGATATGGTGTGCTATAGTATGAATGTGATGGTTTCTACAAAATAGGTAGAGTTTGGGTTAGCTGAAGCTGTACTTGGGTGCCCTGCTGTGATAAAACATACAGATACATAGAATTTGAAATCTGATCTTTTGTCAGATTGAGTTGTTAAGCAGTCTGCCTTGAAATATAAGCTTTATATTTCTGTTGTTTAATTGTTAAAAAAGCCAGAAAAGGAGGAAAGAATTTCTTGACTTGAAGGGAGAATAACTAGTTGTAAATGAAAACTACAGATATGTTTCAGTTTTTATGCAACCCTATATTCTACAGATTATGATTTGTCCTTACTCTTAAATGCTCAGTTACTTTAATTTTTTTTTCTCTTTATATTTGGTCTCTTTAAATTTCATTACTCATTTATACTGTTGCTTGCAATAGGGATAATGATTAGTGTGCTTTTTGAAGGGTTTTAAGTCATTTAAATGTGATGCTCACTCCACCTAATACAGAAATTCATGGTTGCTTTATTTTCTTCTCATGTTTCTTCTGTTCTACCATTTGCTGTTACCAAATAGCATCCAATATGTCCATCAGTTGAAACATAAGGTGTAAATTTTGTATTGTGCTGCAGAAGTAGGTTTTGACAACAGAATTGCATATATTTTTGACTTCCAAATTGATCTACTTTATAGTAGATACTGATGAAAGATTAAATACAGCATGGTGCTCAATAGCAAATTGAGACAAAACCTCTTTGATAAGTATTTGTTATCATAAAAAGATCCAAGAACAAAATGCCAAGAGCAAAAGATACTGTTTAACACTCTGTACTAAAATGTAAATGCAAACCCACTCTGTACTGGATGTATTGTAACTAGTCCTAACTGAGCTAGCCTTTCATTTTCTTAAGTCATCAAATTGAAGCTATTTCCCAGTACCAAATTCCTTTCTGAAATATGCAGAGAAGATTCAAAAGGCTGAATTTGTCTTGTAGATCTGTGTGACAGAAATAGTCTTGTATAATTATCCACATGTGTTATATGAATGCCTTTCTACATATTGTCTCTGTTGCTCCCACTGTGCTGTACAAATAGCAATAAGGAATAACAATCAAGTCACTTTTTGTGAGAAGATTCTTCTGGTTGAATTTAAGTTCTCCTGCTAGAAGGACATTGCTAGGCTATGTTATTTAAACTTTTTCTGCATTTGAAGATTGTGCCTCACTAAAATGCTTTGTTTCTCTTCACAGTGCCAATCTATCTAAAGCAGCCTGGGGAGCTCTGGAGAAAAATGGCAGCCAACTGATGATCCGTTCTTACGAACTTGGAGTTCTTTTCTTGCCTTCAGCATTTGTAAGTTCATAGTTCAAGCACAGATCCTGGGGTATGATAAAAATCTGCAAATATTTATAAAAACAAGCATAACTGAAAAACAAGCAAATATTTATAAAAACAAGCATAATAATCTCATCAGTAGGGTCTTTATTTCCAGATAAAAAAGTTAAGAGGAAATAAAATTTGTGAGGTATTCATAGAGTCTTGTTTTCCTACAGAGCAGGTATGGATTTGGTATTGCTGTGACTTTTTTCCTCTTACTGGCAGGCAATAATATTTTGAAATTCTAACATATACCTAAATGTTATTGGAAAGGATGATCAAATCTCTTCTCTTGTGCTTTTTAAAACTGGGCTGTGAATGCATATTCACATTGAAGTAAGGTGTGTGTTGTAGCTTGAGAAACAATTCCTAATCTTGCACCAGTTGCTGTTCTTGCTCATTCTCTGAAATGCATTTGCAGTCATGTGACTCTCGCTTAATTGATCTACACTTGCTGGTTTTTAGCCCTCTATGAAATCCTGTGGTAGAAAGTCCTTAATTGTACATTGTATTTAAGAAAAAAGCTTCCCTTCTATGTTTGGGTTGGGTTCTATCTATTACCTGATGGGGGAGATGTAAGACATCGTTGATTCCTCCTTCTCTCTGATGAGCTGACAGTACCAAAATATTCTCAACACCAGTTAGTCTATGATCACAAACCATTCAGACTTCTTCCTTTGTGAAATTTCTTCTTTCCAGGGAAGAAACTGCAATTTTCTCTGAAAAAGTATTTGTATGCTAAAAGTCCTTAGAAATATTTTGCTGATAAAGAGTATTTATTTCCTAGATAATGTTCACATAATGTTCTGCCATTTCTGCTGATTAGTAATCTAGTCCCAAATGAATATTTACTAATATTATGGCATTGTAAAATGTTTGCCTACCCTAACTGGATAATTGTAGTCTCCTGAGATTGCATATTAAGCTTGATGGTTTCTGACTGCAGCTGAAGAATTCCTGTATCTCACTCTTGACATTTATAATGAGTTTACATAGTAGTGAGGTCTCTGATATCATGAACCTTAGAGATATTTTTCTCCAGCATGGTTTATGTGGAAGAAAATGTGTTTATCAGAGAGTAAAACAAGAAAAATCCTACAGTTTTTTTTAGTAGGAAGCATTGTTTTTTATATCAATGATCTCTAAAAAAGAAAACACCATTTATGTAAACAACTATTAATAACAGAATAATGAAGCATTGGGCAAACAAAGTTGTGCAAAAATTGACTTCTAACAGCTACTGACCTGAAAGGGATAAATTCATGTTCTTGGAATTTGGGTACTCCAACTTCCAGTTGGCTGTCTCTGGGTGTTGCCAGGCAAAGAATTTATGGTATTGGTATATTTGTACCTAGTAAATTACAGGCTTTGTATAAATGTAATTAATCACCAGATGATGCAGTCCTGTAACTTTGTAATATTCATGTAATTTGAGTATTCTTTTTCAGGCTTTTCTGTGTATACTTCAAATGGGTAGAAAATCAGGAATATTTGAGTTAGTCTTTTTGCCAAGAATGGCCATACCTGTTTTAGATCTTGCCAGTCTGCAAACTTTTCATTTAAAAAACCCCATTGAAACAGGAAAACCCCTCCCACTACTACCCCCTCCTCCAAACCCCCATGAGAAACATTTGGCTTGCATTCTATCATGAATCTTGCATTCTACACAGGATTCTCTCTATATGCATTTTTATAAACTCCTTTTAAAGTACTGGAAGGCTGAAATGAGGAGTCTTCTCCAGGCTGAAGAATCCCAACTTTCTCAGTGTGTCTTTGTAGGAGAGGTGCTCCAGCCCTCTGATGATCTTTGTGGCCCTTCTGTGGGCTTGCTGTAACAGGTCCATGCTGGGGACCCCAGGGCTGGATACAGCGCTGCAGGTGAGGTTTCATCAGAGCAGAGGAGCAGAATCCTCTCCCTTGCCCTGCTGGCCACACTGCTTTGGATGCAGCCCAGGACACAACTGGCTTTCTGAGCTGCAAGTGCATATTGCCAGGTCATGTCTGGCCTGTACCCCAAGTCCTCCTCCACAGGGCTGCTCTCAGTGACTTCTCGCAGTCTGTGCCCTGACCCAGGTACAGCACCTTGCTCTCGGTTTTGTTGAAGCTAATGAGGTTCTTGAGCTTGTCCAGCTTCCTGTGGATGGCATTCCATCCTTTAGGTGTGTCAACTGCACCACTCAGCTTGGTGTCAACACAAGCTTGCCGAGGGAGCACTCAGTCCTGCTGTCTCTGTTATTGGTGGAGGTGCTGAAGAGCACCAGTCCCCAGACAGCGCTGGGGGACATCACTTGTCACCAGCTTCCAGCTAGATATAGAACCATTGACCACAACTTTCTGGCTGTCTTCATTCCCTTAGTTGTACTGGCATAAGTGCTGAGTGGATTCTTTATCCCTTAAACCAGCTCAGACTGGCCAAAACAAAACAGGACAAGTTTCCAAAGTTATTCTGTGAACCAGCTCAGTGTGATCAGGTGAGGGCTAATGCAAGGAAGAAGTAGGAAGGACAAGTTCAAGGGGCAGAAAGGTGAGTGGGGAAATCATATTGAGGTACCTTTCTTTTGTCCTGGTTCTGGAACCAGAGCTTATGGAGAATGATGGTCCATGAGGTTTTGAATAGAAAATAGTAATAAAGGGCTAGGATCTGGGTAAGAAAACATGATGTGCAGTATGAGGTAGAGCCAAGCTTCCAGATCTTTCCCTTTCTGACACTCTGGTTACTTCAAAATAGCCATTGCTGGGGGAGTAGAAGGCTTTACTTTATTATATCGAAGGAACATCTCAAAACTCAGTGGTCAAAAGCAGACACTTGTGGGAAAGTATAATGGCCAGGCATTTATGTCATAGTTTGTCCCTGCATATTTCATGACTTAGAGGCCTATTCTGTGAGCATCTCTTGTCTGCTCTTAAATGTCTGTAGGCTTTTGGCAGTCACAGTCTGCTCTGGCTGAGTTCCACAACGTAGTAATGTCACATGAAGCAGTTCTGAAAGTCACTCATTTGAAGGTTTTTTCTTCTTGCGCTGAAAGATGCAAGACCCATGTAATCCCTAATCATCCTTTTCATACCTCTCTTTCCAGACACCTTTATTGTTGTCTAGAATGATGAGTTCTTATCCTGCTCAGTTGTTCCTAGGGGAGAGGATTTTTTTGATCACTTTTACTTTTCTCAATTTTTTTTCCCTCTGTATCATGTGGATTGGGAGTATTGTACTTGGTAAGTATTGTACTTAAAATGCAAATATGATTCTAGAGAAACAGATCCAGATATAAAACAATTACATAATGATGTTCTCAGGGTTCTCCTCACTGGGTCTGTTTGGCCTGCTGTATTTTTACAAAGTGGTGTGTAACAGGTTAGCTAACCATGGTGTGAATACAATGCTTTCTCTCTAGAGCCCTTACCTCTCTTGTCTTTGTGAATTATAGAAAGCTCCTATGCTTTCTATAATTTCTACAGCTTTTAGATGGCTGTACTAAAACCTATCAGTGTGCACAAGATAGTCTTATGTTTGAGTTTCAGACCTCTCAGAGCACAACTTAATTGAAGCTCATTTAAAACTAGTGAGAATATATATCATATATTACATATTTTGGAAGAGAATACTTAGTTCTTCTCCCAATTTCCTACATATTGATAATTAATTGTCAAGACTGGCAACCAGAAAAGAACAGGTCACCTGATTATCACATGTATGTGATATCCCACAGTGTATGTGGGAGCAAAGCAGGGAGAGACACTGCAGCTGCTTTCCTTTCTTCACTGAGAAGTGCGTGCCTGCAGAGACTTTTGGGAGCAAGGAGGTAGTCAGACAAATACTGATACTGGGCTTATGTACATGCAGTCATCTGATACTCAAGATGCACTGTTTAGTTTATGAATTTCTTATATGCATATGCCCTGAAGTTAACTGCATAAAAAGTGCTTCTTTGATAACTTAATCTGCTCATCACACTGGTTCTTTGTGGTTTTAGAATGCTTTGTGGCAGAGTAGTTTTAAGTGAAGATAACAGAGAACTGGGAATAGACTAAAATTTTTAGAAACAGAAATGCTTGTTTACAACTAAAGTTATGCAAAATATAAACTACATGAAGTGCTTTGAAATATAACTGAGCTTTCCTAGGCCTTGAGGGACTCACCATACTCTAGCTGTCAGAATGCTGATTTAATGGGGCCAGTTTCTGATAGTTCTGTTTCTTTAGGTTATTTCATGCAGTATTATCACAAAATTCATGACATGTAGAAGTTCTGGTAGAAGTTAAGACTTAGCATCATAGAATCACAGAATCATTTAGGCTGGAAAAAAGACTTTTAATATCATATAATCCAACTATTAAAATCTACCTGGCAGTGATGGAAGTTGAACCCATGTTCCAGAAGAGACTGGAGTCTTAATCCAGCATCTGGGACTACTTGGCCATCCTGGTGTATTAGCATAGCGCACCCATCATGTCACTTATCTTAAGAACTCCTCTAGTTCTGCAGTTTGTGCCTTCTATTTTCTGCTGAATACAAATTTGGAAGTGGATCGTTCCTCACTTGCTATCAGCTGACTGCCAGTTTTTGTCTTTTTAAAAAAAAATGCTTCCAGAATTATGCTTTGAGGTTGGGTCTTGGCCTGGTGTGCTAATACAGACTCTCAGAAATATGCTGAATGGTTGTTCCCAATATAGCAGCAGCTGTTATCATTTACAGTTTTAGTGTTTAGGGAAAAATCAGCTGATGCTGGCATTAGATCACAAGCTTCTATTGAGTAAAATATAATGTTTATAAGAAAGATTGTCCTGTGTTTGAACTACATTTCCCTTTCCATCTCTATTTCTCACCTCCTACATCTACACTCTGTCTTTTTCAACTTGCTCTTTCAGCTGCTGGGGATTCCTTTCCAGAGGCTGAGATAAAGTACATCTTTAACAGGTAAAACATGTAGTGAGAATGAAATGACCAAAAGATTTCTGGGAAGCATGTTCCAGTAATTATTTTGTTTGAAAAAATCTCATGAGTGACTAATGGAAAGCCTTTTAAGTAAATGGTTCTTCCTCACAGCTTCTGTGTCTGATAAGATGCTAAGATAATTTGAGCTTGACCTGTAAAATAGTATAAAAATTTGTGAAATACTGAAATCTTTTTAGAGGTTTGTTGAATATGGTACTGGCTCAGTCAGCTTTTAGAAATACAAGCTCAGAGAAATATAACAGATATTAAATTAAAACAGACATTAAACAGATATTAAACTGAAAACCTACCCATAATTGCCTACCTAGTGCTATCAAATCCTGTAATTATATCTAGATAATCAAACTCAGACAACTAACAATAGTAGTTCAGATCCTGAAGTGCTGTATTTGATGTTGAATACTCACTGGAGTGAAGTACTGTTTTGTAGTTGAGTCTGGGTCTGGGTGTGTGAACTGGATCTGGATTACAGATCAGCCAGGCATTATGCATGTGATTTTCAGAACTGAACTGTTTAAATTTCTGCTGTGTTCGAGTAACTGAGCCAGGCACCTTCAGTCATAGCTCAACTTACAGCAGAACCAAAATAAAGTTGGTTAAGCTCTTTGACTCGAATATCAACTTCCAAGGCAATTTAATACCACTTTCTTCTTTGGTTTCTCATGTAAAATGGAGTGGGAGTAGGAAAGCTAATACAATGTAAGTAAACCAAGATTTTGTATGTAGACTTCAATATGCTAAGCCTTGCTTTAAGTGTTCCCAGAATTGCCACAAGGTTTTCAAATTCAGTGTTAAAAGACACACCCAGAGACATACTTTCCAAACCAAGAAACTTCAGGTTTAGATACCTGAGTTTGTCACTGTTGCTTCCTATTAAAATATAAAATCTTTTGGTACAGTTGGATAAAGCTCTCTTTGGAATTATTGTGCCCAGTGCTGTGGGAAGGATTTTGCTGTGTCTTCTGCTGGCCAGATGAGCCTGGCCCCTGTAAAGTTTGTGTGTGTCCTTAATTCTTTGCTGCTGAAACCAGCAAGTTTTTAAATAGTTTTGCCAAAGAGGACTGTTTTTCTGTTTACTGGCATTGGAAGCATTATTCCCATAATCATCCAGTGGGATAATCAGTTGTCTCCTGTTAAAAGTTACTTCAGTATGATCAAAGTTCTGTAATGCTATCAGTCTTAATTCCCACTTCAGTAGGGCTAGCAATTCTTACCTTTATCTTGTGGTCTTTTTTTATAGTCTGCAGTCTGCTTTGTCTTTGGGGCAAAAAACATTCAAAAACTGGAAGAGGCAGTATTTGAAAAGCTGTTAAACTTCCTTTTCCCATTCTTCCCAATGTCTTCTTTTTCAATGTATGATGCTAAGGCACTAACAGAAGCCATATCAGCACCTAAAGTTTTAAAAGTACAAGAAGAATTCTTTCCCAGTTGAGATATGTATTTATCAGAATTTCAAAATGTATTGCTGTAAGCAGCAGTCAAAGAGCAAAATAAAGCTGCTGAGGGAAAATTTCTGAAATAATAGAATATGGCTGAGGAAAATATACAAGTCAGACAAAATTATTTTATGCAAGATCCTGCTGGCTTGTTTTTTGGGAACAGCAGTGAGAGCTGTCAGCATTCAGGAAATGCTCAAAACCGACAAAGTGTGTGACTTACTTCAGTTTCTATGTGAAGATAGACACATGAGTTATTTTTAAAAGCATGTGAATCTCCTCCGAGAGCCTTGTTAAAGAATGTAGTCCACAAACTAGACACTTACTCCAGTGTGTTTTGAGGAAAACCAAATGTCTTTTCTTAGCTAAATATTTCCTGAATGGAAGATCTCTATAGGTTAAAATAAATTCTGACAGACAAATAAAACAGTTTTGGGATGAAGTGAGTCAAGCAGCATTGGAGGACAGCATCAGAGTCTTTCAGAGGAAGAGGAAATATGATTGCTGAGTACTGAGGAAGAATAAGGCAGAGAAAACCAAAGCTGTAGAACAAGAGAAGGAAGCAAAATGCCTGAAAAGAAAAACACTGAAGAAATAACAGGGCATGGAGTGTAGAAGAAATTAAGCAGAAACAAAAATATTGCTAGGTTGAAGAAAACAATGGATAACAGGGAGGAAAAAAAACCATATTAAAAATGTCCTTATTTTGTAAGTAGAGGCTGAGGTAAGTTGTGTTTTACACTGTGCTTTGTGATAATAAGGGTTTCACAAATGTCCAACTCAGATGGTGTCAGGCAGCAGCTTTGTAATTGTGGTGCTGTTGATCAGGCTTGTGAAGTTTGTTTTAGCATAAGACTCATCTCACAATACAGCAGAGGAACCTTCTCTGCTGTTCCACGTTTCTTCCCTAGGTGATGTAGAAGACAAGAGAAGCTCATGGAATGTCTGGGCAATCAAACCTCATACATGTCACATACATGCTGACAATTTAAATGCCATCTTGTGAGTAGTATCTAGGAATACACACCACTCAGACCCTCCCACTGAGTGCAACCTGACTGCTGTGAGTCATGAAAAAATATCTCTCGTCACCACCAGCACTTACGCAGTTCCTGTTGT
The DNA here is from genome assembly GCF_963513975.1 of Fringilla coelebs. Lineage (NCBI taxonomy): Eukaryota > Metazoa > Chordata > Aves > Passeriformes > Fringillidae > Fringilla > Fringilla coelebs. The sequence goes on along the minus strand of NC_140034.1, from coordinate 17,353,642 downwards.
TTGTGTGCTGTAGAATCCCTGGCATATTTCATGTTCTTTCTACTACGAACGGAAGTATGGTTTTTACATTTTTACATGACATTTCTTCCAATCCCTGAGTGATTCAAATTTATTGGAAGTAAGGCTATACAAGTTGATTGTTGCATTTTGTGTAAATAATTATGAATTTTTTCCAATCAAACCCTTAGGTATTTATGAGTTTTTAAAAATAATCTTGCATATTTACTTTGGTGTGTTTTCAACATATTACTTGTTACCTCAAGGCTAAGCTCCACCAAATGCTGTAGCCTGGTTTTAATGCAGATTTATCAAAATATCTGACTGAAATGATATAAGAAAGGGAAGTTCAAACTGGATTTTCTTTCACACAATCCGTTAGCATGGACCTTGTTTGTTTCCTCTGCCCTTTCATTTAAAGGGCAGTGGCTTTTGCCTTGTCCTTGAAATAATATATAATGTTTCTTACATCATAACCTACAGTTTGCTCTTACTTTGGGTCATGAGACAAAAGATGCATCTATATTCTACCGGAGATTCTTAAACTGACTTGCTAGAACTGCTGTCTGACATTCTTTGGCAGCTCTCCTTTTTCTAGGTTACTATTCTTCTTGAATATAAAGAAAAAGGCACAAGGCTGCATTGATTCCCATGCTTTGTGTGGTCATGTGGATGTTGCTGTCTCCAGCTTAAAATGATGACATTTGGTGGTGTAAAGCTCCAGTGAAAAAAGACTTGCAGTATTGTGTATAGATGGGACTTTCCATTCAGACAGTGTGTGCGTTTGAATACCACGGGATTTTTTGGTAATTAGGATTCTTGCTTGTACTATCACAAAACAGTAATGCTGTGAAACTCAGACTGGTGGACCAGAGAGCTTGAATCAAGTGTAAGTTAATAACTGGACATGAGCAGCCCATGGAGCCAGTTGTGTTTTGGGCTGCATCCAAAGCAATGTGGGCAGCAGAATGAGGGAGGGGATTTGCCCCTTTGCTCTGCTTTGATGAGACCCTATCTGCAGTGCTGCATCCAGCTCTGGGGGCCCAGCACAGGAAGGATCTTTTGGACCAAGTCCAGAGAAGAGACACAGAAATGGTCAGAGCTGGAGCACTTCTCCTATGGGGAAAGACAAGAGAAAGCATGGGGTTCTTCAGCCTGGAGGAGAGAAGACTCCAAGGAAACTTTATTGCAGCCTTTTACTACCTAAGGGAGGCTTATAAGAAAGGTGGGGACAGGCTTTTTATTGGGAACTGTAGGGACAGGACAAGGGGCAGTGGTTCTAAACTAGAAGAGGGTATATTTAGACTAGATCTAAGGAAGAAATTCTTTACTGTGAGGGTAGTGAAACATTGGCACAGGTTGTCCTGAGAGGTGGTAGATATCCCATCCTTAGGAACATTCAGGATCAGGTTGGATGAGGCTCTGAGCAACTTGCTGCTAGTGGAAGATGTCCCTGCCCAGTGTACAGGAATTGAACTAGATGACCTTTGAAGATCCCTTCCAACCCAAACTATTCTATGATTTTAGAAAGAAAAGTAGTTGTCAGTAATATCTTATAAATTAATAAAGAAACTTGATAGCTTTTAAATTTCTGGTTTGTTCTATTTAAACTGTACTTTATTGACAGTAAGCTATTTGAAATCTCAGAACTAAGAGATTTTGCTTTTGTGTAAATCACTACAGTTGGGATCCAGTTTCTCTGGAGAAGTAGCAAAGCAATACCATCTGCCTGAGTTACTCGAATCACTTTAAATGTGTCTACCTTTGTACTGTATTGCATTTTTTCTTTTTTTAGTTCTTAACCTTGTTTGACAGTAATGCTGTTATTCTTATATAAGTGTAATCATTGAAGCTCTTGTGCAAGCAGTTTCAAATCTTCATTAATTTTTTTGTCTGTGGATGATGTTTCCCAACATGTCTGAAGAGCACAGATTCGAAGACTTGCTTCTGTAACACAAAGTGATTTCTAGTTTAGTCCATAAAACATACTGAGCATCCAGTTAATGTGATCAGAATGAAACTAAGTAGCAAAGAGAAATTTTTAGAAGCTTTTCACTTTAGTTAAATATTAAACACTGAAGGAGTTCACCTAGTGAACATGGAAATAAATTGATGTATGTGTAGGGGCCTGAGAAGGCAGAATATCTCCAATATGGACCCACATGGCCAATCCAATGGATGTAATAAAAAGTGAAGAGCTGAAATAGTAGAAGTAAGAGAAGCTGAGTTTTGAAGACATGAAGGTGCTTCATGAAGTATCCAATCTCAGTAAAGGAGGCAGAAAGTTTGTTCATTAAGATAGCTCATTGAGAAAGAGTCTATTGTAGATTGTTTGTCTTTTTTCCCAGAAACGAATGAATCTTTTCTTTTGTATTTTTCCCTTCTTTCATAGGGATTGGACAAAGGTTACTTTCATGTAGGAAGGGAAAAGCTTCCAGAAAGGAAAGATTCAGCAGCATATTTTCCTGTACCTTATGACCTCCCACCAGAGCAGTATGGAAGCAAAGGTAAGGTGTGACTTGAGAGGAAAAGTAGGCTTGTGTTCTGCATGAAGCAAGCTAATTGAGTAACTCTGAGTCAGTTGAATACTGCTGTGTTCCAAAGCTTTATTTTAACTTTTTTGTGGTGTGATTATATGCCATTTGATATCAGTTCCATGTTCTACTTGTGATTTCAAAGAAAGCAACTATAAGATTCTTTATTCTAATATTTTCCTTTATTGTTTAAGCTTTGGATCAATGACTTCAATGCTAGTTTTTATTCCTCTTTTATGATTCCAATATGCATTAAGAAAATAGATATTCTTTATGGAGTAAAAATTTTTTTGCAGAACTTATAGGGGAAGGAGGGTTGAAAAGGGAGTGTTTAGAAGAGAGCAGGCATGAGCTAAAAACAGTCCTCTGGAAGTGGAATGTGAAAGAAATACTGTAGTGCAAATATGAAAGAATTGCTGTAAATCAGAAGAAAGAAGAGTTGCTTCTGCTCCATTCTATATTTCACAGGTTATATTTCATAACACTTGAAGAGGTGTACAAATTCTCAACTGTCTCAGTTTCTGAGATATCTCTAGAACATGCAAATCAGGAAAATTATATGAGAGAGCAGCTGTGGGGTGATGGCTGAAAATATAAAAATATATTGAGGATAATGTTGATGTGCAGCCTGCAATATTAGGGAAGAGTACATTTTTATACTTTGGCCTTAAAACAAATGTCAAAAGATTGTAACTAATTTTCTTTTTGAGAAGCCTTGATCTAAGAAAGACTATCTAGGACAGAGCTTGAAATAGGAGTAACACAGATAGTTTATTGAAACTCAAATGTTTCAGTAAATCTTTGAATTAATGAATGAGCTCTTAGTTCAAAATGCTCTGAAACTTCTTAAACCTTCTGAAAGAGAACCTTATAAAATAGAGGGGGTAAATGCATTCTAATAAACAAGTTGTTTCTCATTTAATTTTCTCTTAAGTGTGTATATTGAGATCAAAGAAAGAAACTATTAGTTGATTAATAGTATATAGAAGATAAATCTGTATGCAAGAAAATATGACAAGTTCCAACTCAGTTGAGATAAATCTAGAGTGAAGCTACATGTTAGTCTCTCTACATGCCAGTTACATTAATTACCTTAGTTGTTTTGCCCTTTGTTGAAGATTTCTTTCCTGAATAATTCTCACAACTTGTAAAAATGTATTAAGATGTATTTCATTATGTTCCAGTGGGGAAATATATTTTAGCCTTGGTAAATGGGGGCTAAAGCTGTCAAATCTCATGCTGAAAAAATGGTGGGGAAATGAGATGAAAATTAGCTTTAATACAAGTTCAGGCATTGTTCAGAAATTGACAGTCCACTTAATTCATTGGTTCTCCAGCTGAAGTTTTCAACCACTGACAGCTGTGATTTTGTTAAAGATGCACAAAAGGATCTTCAACATATCTCACAAGAACTGTGCTCTCTCTTGTGAAGGGCTCTGTTCTCACTGTTCAATGTTCCACTGCCACACTAACATGGAGAAGCAAATTACGTTTTTCTTGTAACTTCAGATATTCAGTGATTGATATTTGGCCTGATTTTCAATGTGTGGGAATTAGGAGTATGATGAAATTACATTTGGTAAATATTTATAGTGATTTCAGGAAACTATAGTAACACTGCATCTCATTTATTACATATAACATGTGCTGGATAAAAGGAAGAAAGACTTCATGATGGGCATATTTGCCTCCAGCTCTGGTACACTTAGGTATTTGTGTTTAACCTGTTACTTAAAGAGTTGAAAGAATTTTCATTTACCCTGCTCTGTGCTAGTGGCACAGTGCTTAAAAGAAGAGATTGGTGTTTTGTCCAGCAAAGCTGTAGGAATTCTTTGTTACTCTGAGGTCCCTCACAGGAGGTCCTGTAAGTTCTGGGAAGACTTATATTCTCAGGAGGTCATATAAATTCTGGGAAAATGTCAGTGTATGTGGCCTTCACCTTTCTCTCACCTTTGTTTCTTTTTCTGAGTTCTAGAATGCTGCACTACTTTCTCTGTCAAGCAGGTAAAATATTTTTGAAGAAATTTAGATAGAAGACTTCTGGGAAAGTAACTAATATTTTTCAGTAACTACCTTTATTTTCTAATTAATGTTGCATAGCTGCTTGAAACCTGTGTACTTTTTGGGGTTTGAAAGAGCTAGATTAGCAACATCCTGTGTGAATTTTTAGAGAATGTCAAGTACTTTCAGTATGCCTAATATGGTAAAAAGTCTAAGAGAATATAATTTGTTTTTATTAGAGGACAACTAGAAGCTTGTCCAGTTTCTAGTGATACTAATACATTGAACAGAAAGAAAATATTCCACTTACTTAACATTCAGAGCAATGGTAAATATAAATCAAAGTATGTTCAGAAGTTTAGCTTTCAATTTTTCAAGCAACAAGTGTATATTGTCATTGTAAATCATAGCCCAGGGTGAGGAAGCCAGGGTTGGAACCAATCTCATTTGTCTTGATCTCAGTTTCCTTCCTCAGCAGAACCAAAAGCATTATTATTGACTGGTAGACCTGCAGTTTGAGATTGAAGCTCTCATAATGCAGCTTGACATCACACACTGCCCTCAGAGGACCTCCCAGAGTCCAGGTGTAACATTTGAGTACACTTGTTATCCCAACTGTTTATTATGCCTGTAAAGAAATAACACTTTGCATGAGAAGAAACTCAAGTGACAAAGTCAGTGTTTGGTTTGGCCACTTCTGTGTAATGTTATGATTGGGTTGCAGACCAGAAGGAGCCACTTGACTATCTGATTTGCCACATGTTACCAGCCAACTTCTTTGAGCTCAAAGCTCATGCTTGGCTAAGGGAGATGTGCTTCAGATTACTAGGTGAGAGCACTCTCATGAGATGGCAAATTCATCAGATGGTCAGTATTTTGCTTCAATAGTTGGTGAATTCAAGAATTTTAAAATGCAGTTTGGTTTTTTTCAGGGTAGGTGTATGATGCCCAGTTTAGAACTCATGTGATTTGAGCCATCTTGTGCAGAGTGCAAGATTTGTAGTCTGTGGAAATTAACAGTATGACATCCTGACAGATCAGAGTTAAGGTTGCACAAGGGCCTTCTACCTGGACATTTTTCCTGTAGACTGTTTCTTCACAAATGCTTTAAATTACCAGCACAAAAGAGTTATATTATGCATGTTATACGTAGCTTGCATGTTTCCCTGTTGCAGGGAATAACATGCATATTTTACATCTGGCAGTTTTAAAATAAAGAATAAGATCATTCCTATTCTGACATGATAAAGGACCTCATCAGTTTTTAGCAGGTAACATTTGTTGTGTGCAACATGTACATTATTAACTCTTTTCACATTGCTGTTTTGAGCAATTGCAGTTGATAGGTAGCTGAACAGCAGAAGGCCATTTGTGGTCAGCAGATGTGTCTTTAGGGCAAAACCTTTAAAGAATTAAAAAAAAAAAATCTGGTAGCTGACAGTACTCCTCAGTATCTAGATAAATCATATAGATACATCAGTCTCCTGAAGGCCTCTGTAGTTAACCAGCAGGTTCAGGCTGTCATAATAAAAAAGACTATTGCAAAGCTCAATGTATTGATTATGCTATAATAAATGAAACCTATGGACCAGCAGTATGATTTGAGAGTTCCTTGGAAGGGAATCTGAAAATTATCCAGTCTGGTATTTGGGAATCATGCACACAATAGCCTATCTTACTTAGCAAGATATTATAAGTAAAATTTACTTGTGTCTTTAACAGTACTCAGACTTGTATTTTCTTATAGACTCTTTTAAACGAATACGGAGATTTTGTTGTATAACATTTTCTCATTGAGCTCCCATCATCACATCCCAGTTGCAGTATTGCTATTATCTCTCTTGCCAGTACAAGTTGCTTATTGTAGTCAAGGAGTTTCACTTCATTTATGATTTAGATATTATACAGTTTACTGACTGAGGAAATCATCTGTTGTGTGGAGGGAACTGAAAACTTTTAATTCATATGTATCAAGGTTTTTTAATAACAATTTGGGGGAGGTGTCCCCCAAAAAATAGAAAAGTCAAAATACTTTTTTTTTCCCCTCATCACATTAGCACTTTGTTGAGAAACAAAGTAAATCCTGTGTTTAAAGCTGCAGTACTCGGTGGTGCTTTTTTCTCTTTTTTTTTTCCCCCAAACAAGGGGTCATTGTCCTGGCATTCAGAAATCATCACTTTGTTTGTGAATATTCATATAGATCCCACATCTGTTCCCCATCTGCCTTTCCTCCTTCTTGAGATCTTTAAGTATGATTTTTGCACGGAGAGGAACAAGATTAGTTCTTTTTTGAATGCCATGCTCATCCAGAGGAAAGGGGACAAGAGAGACTGAAATGCAGTGTGCACCTTTTGCAAATGCTTAAGGAAGAACTTTCCAGATTGATGCAGCAGGGAATGAGTTTGCCATGTAGAATGACTTGAAGTCTGGTTATTTGTCAGCTTTCTATACTTATGAATACTTGTTGATTTGAAGCTACCTTGTAAAATTAAGTAGAGGTAAGAATCTGGTCTCTGAGTTTAGAAATCAACCAGGAATTCTCTCATCCAGATCTCCACTCACAGTACAAAAGACACCCATAGGAAGAGGATCACAAAGGTGCTTTGTGTTTTATACTTTGCTATTCAATTGTGTGTGCCTAGTTTTGACTGTACTGCCATCTGTCATATTCATGAGAACATGAAGGCTTGAGGTGGCCTGCCAGCATGGATTCTTTGAGTGATACTCAGGTGTTACTCTTGCTCTCCAGAGCCTCTCTACTTTTAAGTAAAATGTGGTAGTCTATTATGCTGTGAGAGAATGTTCAAAGATCTGAGTTTAACTGAAACACTACTGAGCTTTAACTGAAGCTCCACCTGAGCTTTTAGACCATGTTTAAGTAGCAGTGGGACAGGAATGGCCCCATTTATTTTACTGAGTGCTGACTCTACTGCTGGAGTTCTGCCTCTTGTAAATGAGGCAAGAGTGAAGCTGTGGTACCAGCCTAGTAGATAAAGCTAACTATAGTGAGGTGTAGTTGAGACAACATTGGGGCATCAGAAATGAAGCACTGATCTTGAAATGTGTGAAAGGTAGGTATGTTAAGGACACTTCAAAAATTATTTAATGGGGCTTTTGTTTCCATACACACACACCCCAGGAAGATCAAAGGAATTAACTTTGAGAAGCTTGGCAGTCATTTTCATGTGCAGCAGTAAACAGCTGCCATCATACAGTATTTGTGCACAGTCATTGTCTTTCTCTTGCTGTTACAGATCCTATTAAAAGTGATGAATAGTTTTAAATTGAACCTGCCATTTTATAAATAATTGAATTATAATTTGTATCAGCAATAGTTCTGCACATGACTTATTAAAATACTGTCAGCTGTTTTATAAAATCAACAGCATCCCATTAACAGAACAAAGTTCCAAGTACAATAATAGCTACCTTGAGCAAATTTTATTTAGATAGCTACAATTAGAAAGAGCTAAATTAGCTATTGAGACCTCTCAGCATGCTTTAAGGAGGTGACTGGAGTTATTTCTGTACATCTTAAGTTTTTCTCTGCCTGCATGTTTTGCTGAATTAAGCAGAGTCACTGCCAGATGGTAGGAAAGTAGGGAGGATGGATAGGTCTCAGCTGCATAATGTACTCTTGAGCGACAGATTCCAGTGCTTGAGTGGGACTGGATTTATTCTGATGTCACAGATGGAGGTCAGTGTTGAAATCTGAATGTATGTTTGAAATCCTCAATGCTTTTCCCAACATTTGCTTTATTCTGTACCCATTTTTTTAACTGCTAATGTTTACTATCTAAACTATGTATTCACCTAAAATACAAAAGGTACACATGGCTGTCCAGCAGGAGACTGATAAAACAAGCTTAGGAAAATAATGGTGTTACTTTTTTTTCTTTAAGGGATGACTCAAAGTCTAGATGACCTGCAGTTGAGCCAGAAACCTAGAGAGCTTTCTTGGCAGTGCACTGTCACTTAAGTGCTATAGTTCCTTCTGGTTTCTGGTGCCTTTTATTTTTTATATGCTTTGAAAAACATAGTTAAAAAATAAAATATATATATATATATATATGTCCACTGTAACAAAAAACCAACCAACTCCCCATCTGCTGTCTTTCTGATGTAAATAGACACATTTTAAAACATTTGCATAGCTGGGATATGTTTTACTGCAACACATGGAACTACAGTACAAGAATCAAGGACACTCCTGTAGCAAGTAATAATGAGTACTTAGTAGCAGTGGTCCCTCTGCCCCATGTTTAATTGCCATGGTACTTGTCACTGTGCTGTTGTGTACTTTATTTAACTCTTCATTACTGATTTTGTCACTTTCTTACTGTCCTTTCCTTGCTACAGTAATTCTCACTTCCTGTATTGTCAAGAGTTGTCTTTGGATCCTGTAAATTTCAAATTGGATAAAAGTAATCTCAGTCAATAGCTATTCCTGTCATCCTTGGTACAATTCAGTTTAATCTATGCATATTACAGATTAATGTCACTGTATTCCTTCAGGGCTCATTTTGTACATGGAGAGAAGAAGCAGGCTAGATTTACATAAATATCTTAATTGAGAAAACTCACTGAAAAAAGGGTAAAAAGATTTTTCTCAATTTCAGTAGGAGTAGCCTGCAAGGAGTAGAATAATACCTTGGATTCATAGAACAGCTGCATTTCTGCCACATGTATGGTAGGAGGAAGAGCACAGAGCAGGTTGCAGAGCTAGCAGATAACTTCTGGTGTGTTGCCTTTTCTCTTCCCAAGAATGGAAAGAGCTTCTGTATTCTGAGAAGTGGGAGGGAACTGTATGGTGCAAACCAATAATAGCTACCTTGAGCAAATTTTATGTTGCTCATCTGAAAGTGTAATGTTTGAAGAAGTGAGGGGTAAATGTGAACTTTTCAGAGGTCAGGCAGAGTCATTCTTAGGTACTGAATTCTTATTGTCCCTGTGAAAATATGTTACAGTGCTTATTTATAATTACATTGGGTTAAGAGAGATGCAGCACAAAACTTGCTGGCACTAGGCCATACCAAATTTGGCTGCATTACTGTACTTTTATATTAACTGAAGTACAATTCTTATACAGCTGGTGAGCATATTGGGTTATAACTATATTTAAAATAATATCTGGGGGGAAAGCAAAACCTTTTGAAAACGCTGTATCTTACAGTTTATAAAAAGAAAACAAAATTGTCCACTAAACTGAAATTGCACATGATGATAATTGAAAATCAGTGAGAATTTTTACCTTCCTCTGCCCCCAAAGGGAAAAGAGGAAGAGAACCAAATTTTGCATTTGATAAATTAATTTGATATGAGTATGTTTCTTTTTTGGTTTACAGATCAACCGTGGATTTGGAATATTCCTTACACTGATGCCCCTGATACACATGGAAATATGTGGGTTCCATCATAAGTGTTTCCAGTACTCTGTGATGTTCCACTTGCTGACACTGAGCCTGCCGTGCTACTTGCAAAACCTGCTTGTTTCTGTTCTGTAAGCTATAATGTCTGCTGTAATGGCTAATTTGTAGTTGAAACATTAAAATGTTAATAAGGGAGAGATTCTTGGAGAATCTGTAACCATATTATCACAAGTAAACCTACTTTTTTGAATACCTTTTTATATGCTTTTCTTTACTGTGGTTCCTAATATGGTTTTCAAGATAAGAACTGTTCTCAGAGTCTCTCTGCATTTATAGCTGTAATTAATTTTAAAATTACTGCTCTGTGAGACTGTCAGTTGACCCCAGTAGCTGGAATAAAAGTTATTATATGTAAAATTCAAATTAAAATAAAGGCAATCTTGTTAATATATCCTTTGTTCTGTGTTACAAATGTGTACATTTCAGATTGGGTTGGAACTCTATCTTGCAAGTGTAGTCCCAGGTGTTTTATAAAATCGGCAGCGTTCCATCAATAGAACACATTGCTTGTGTCAAAAATAGTGTGGCCAGCAGGACCAGGGCAGTGATTGTTCCTCCATACTCAGCACTTGTGAGGTCACATCTCGAGTGCTGTGTCCAGTTTTGGGCCCCTCATGACAAGAAAGACATTGAGGGGCTGGAACATGTCCAGAGAAGGGCAGTGGAGCTGGTTGGAAGTCCTTCCTAAACTGAGGGGACCAGAACTGGACATGATAAATACTAATGTGATTCCTTACTTCACATTCAAAAGGAGTCTCCCAAAGATGGAATCTCTTTGAAACTCCCAGCAAAGCAATAGAGATGTTGAAAAGTTTAGCCTACTCTAGATGCCCAGTTTCACATATTCATGAAGTTTTGTATTCTTTTTTTTTTGTTGTTGTTCAAATTAGTTTTTGTTGAGGTTATGATGTTCCTGAAGAATTTTTATTCAGTATCAAAAGTAATGGAGGGCTGGTTTATTTGCTTCTCTGTCAGGATATTTCATTAGGCATAAAGTTGGCTCAGGAGTACATTGCAGCCATTTCATAGCTTCAACAAAGAAAAGCAGTGAGTTTTGGTTAAGTGTACCAGCTAATCACCTCTAAAGGAGTAATTAAAAAGTACTGTCATTGTCAATGAGAGTAACTAAACCTCCACATGAGTCTTCCTGGTAATTTGATGATGCATTAATAACAACTCTACTCTGACCAGACACTTACTAGTAATCATTATTGGGGTACTCAGTGACAGTTAGCTTTCTTAATTACAGGGCTGTCAGTCAGTATTATCAACAGAATTGGTAAATATATTGATTTTTCTTTCCTATTATTTTACAATTGTTCTAAGCCTTACCACCACCAATCTGTTGTCACCAAATGCCTGCACACAAAGACACTAGGGAGGTGTGTGCTCATGGTGCTGAGGGGTAGGGAAAACAGCATGTTTCCTGATAGTGATGCCAAGTGACTACTGTGGGCGATGGCATTGCATTCAGGGCTCAGGCTTGCAAGATGTTCACTTTGATTTGGGGTTAATTTAAATGTCAGCAACATGTTTAACCACTTTTTTTTTTTTACCTGAAACTAAAAGTTACTTTTTATTTTTCTTGTGCTAGTGAACACGCTGCATTTCTGTATTCCTCCTTGCTTAAATGTTATGGATGGCTGACTGATTACACTGTTCCTGCTCTCCACACACTCCAGTTTTTCCAGCTATTCACCCAAGAGCAGTGGGAATAGTGACCTGTTTTACAATAAAGTATTCTTTAGAATAAGCCATATTCTCATTTTCTTTTTCAAGATTCCGGTCAATATCCACTTACTCTTGTTCTACCCTTTAACAGGGAGCATATCCTTAAAAAGCCACCTTCTCAAGAGATCATTAAATCACTGCCAAGATCAAAGTTGACAAATTAAGGGAATTTGCAATTTCTGATGAGCAATGACAGTAGTATGCATCTTTCAAAACTGTGCCAGATAATCTTACCTGCATTAATGCAATAATTATCTCTATGCCCAAGACAAACACAAAAATGACTATTCCACACTAACAAAATAATATGTGAATAAGGAGGAACTCAATAACCTTGAAAAATTTGCCTTGGATATTCCTTTGAATAGTGTTGTTGTTGTTCACATTCCTTTGGGCAATCACATTGATGTCATGGTTGCAAGCAGCTAAAGGCTCTTTTTCCCACTGTGCTAATCCAAGCCACCCTTGAACAGCTTTGATGGATGGAACCATAGGTGTGGACAGAGGGTGCTCACTCAGTTCTGCTGCCTTGCTGCTTGAGAGTGCAATGACTGAGCTCTGTCTTCCTTCTGACTGGCAAAGCAGTGAAATATAGGTTGGGTTTGGGTTTTTTCTTCAAATAGGAACTGCCAATAAGTTTAAAGATACACCAGCATTTTATTATGGAAGCATGTTGTTACCTTTAGCGCTTAGCACAGTCTGGTTAGTTTGGCTGGCATCTCATCTTCCTATTTTTGGCTATTTAATGTCTTCCAGTATTGCTGCTAATTTTAAATTCCATGCTAAAGTCTATGCTAAAGGCTAATTAAGAGGGAATAAAAACCTGCAGCATGATGTATCACCTATGAATAACAACAAATAGGAGAAAATGAAACACAACTCCCATTTATCCCTGGCTGGTGGTTTACTGTGCAACATAAGAAAAGGACTCATTTTTCCCTGTGCCTACTGCTATAGCAGTTGTTGCCACACAGATGGTGATCCATTCTCAAACACTGGCATTGGAACTGCCCACAGTGCACCCTTAGGGCTCAGACCAATACTCAAATACCTCAGGCTGTGAGACAATCAATGGCTCCTGCATGGAGTGTACAATTATCTGCCATGAAGGGAGATTTCAAAGATCGTAGTGTTCATTCCCATTGCATTTTGACTGCAACACAATTATTAGAAAATTGGGGGGCGGGAGAGAAGTGGATGTTGCAGTTCATTAACCTGCTTTCTGAAGAAATATATGTAGGTTGTCCTTCCCTGGAAAGAATGTGCTTCTATACTATTACGTTTAGCAGAGCTGAATTCCAGCCCCCAATTATTTAAAAGTAGAATTCAGCACTGTAGCAACTACCAGATATTGCTGAGTTTAGCTTTTTCCTCTTATAGTGAGAATGATATTTCCAGCAGATTTGGATCGACAGCTCTGCTCTTTGAACCTGCAAATAACGCGTTTTAAACCCACATAGCAGCTGGAAAGGCTGCTTCTGTCTTCCCTAAACAATTTCCCTTCGACTACCATGCCCTGGAGGACAGAGATATAACACCTTGCCGGGAAGGCAGTGGGTAACCAGACCTGTGGAGAAGGAGGTGTCCTCTTTTAGCAAAGGGTGCTAATTTTTACGGCTTTGATGGGGCGGCATATCAGCGACTGAGTGGTTTCATGCCCGGTCTCTCTAAGAGGCCCGGTTGCCTCGGGCGCTCCCCGGCCCCACAGCCCGGGCCGAATACCTGAGGGCGGGAAGGGGGGCGGCCCCCGCCCCTCTGAGGGCTGGAGGCCGCGGGGCAGCCGCCCTCTGCCCGCCCGCCCTGCCCGCCGCCAGCGCTGGGCTTCGGGGGCGGCGGCCGCGTCTCTGCTGTGGGCAGCCGCCCCCAGGGGCGCGGCCCGGCCCGGCCCGCGGCTCCCCCGAGGCCATGGTGCCGGCGGCCCGGGGAACCGGGCGGCGGAGCCCCGCGGCGAAGCGGAAGGGCGGGGGGCGAGCTGCCGCCGGTCCCGCCTCGTCCCCCCCGGCAGGCAGGAGGCGCCTGGCGGTGCCTGTCCCTGCGCCGGGCTCCGACGTGCTCGGGGCGGGGGCAGGAAGGGGATATGAAAGTGGCGGGGAGCCCCGCGCGGCGGGCGTTGGGGCTGAGGGGCTCTGCGAGACGGGACGGGACGAGCGGCTCCCTGGCCCTCAGGATGCTCGGCAGCCCGAAGCGCGCCCGCCGCGGGGCCGTGCCGGGGCCGCGCCCTGCCCCCGGGGCGAAGGAGCCGGCCGGCTCCCGAGAGCGCCGCTCGCCGCCGCCGGGCTCCGCGGCGCCCTGAGCCCCGCGGCCCCGCGTACGGCTGGCGGGCGGCGCCGGGATGCCCGGCGGCGGCAGCAGGGCCCCGACGTAGCGTGGCGGCGCGGCAGCCCGGTTCCGCGGGCGGAGGATGGCGTGTCGCGGCGCCTGCTGCTGCTCCAGCGCGGGTCGCCTCAACGCGGACAACGCGCGGTTCCTCCTGCTGGCGGTGCTGATCGTGCTGTACATGCTGTGCGGCGCCGCCGTCTTCTCGGCCATCGAGCTGCCCACGGAGCGGGAGGCTAAGGAGCGCTGGGAGGAACGCCTGGAGAACTTCACCCGGCGCCACAACCTCAGCCGTGCCGAGCTCCGGCACTTCCTCCGGGAATACGAGGAGGCGAACGTGGCCGGCATCCGCGTCGATGACATCCGGCCCCGATGGGATTTCACCGGCGCTTTCTACTTCGTGGGCACCGTCGTTTCTACTATCGGTGAGCGGCGGGACGGGCGGGCACCGGGGCGGCGGCGCGGCCAGGGCTGGGGGCCCGGGGATGCGCTGTTTCTCTCCTCCTCGCGGGTTCGTGTCGGTGCCCGGGCATGGTCCTGTCTCTTCGCTGCTCCTTTTTTTGCCTTCTTCCTTCAAAGAGCCGCTGCCGCGGGCGCGCCTCTCGCGGGAAGCGCTCAGCTCAGGGAGCGCCGCGGAAGCTCCGGGCAGCCCGGTCGGCGCTGGGGGCCGAGCTCCGGGCAGGCAGGGCAGCGGACACAAGGATGCTCGTCGCGGGTGTCATTTGCTAGCGCGGATCAACTTGTCGTCGGGATACGGTGATAAACTTTGTGAGAGATCAGTCGCATCCAAAGCCGAAAGCTTTAAACAATCATGTATATCTTTAAATTCTGGGAAATGTTATAGAAAATCTTAGACCTGGTGGTTTCATAGGCTGTACGCTCAGGGCCCTTTCTGAGGATCGTCTGGTCTTAACAAGAACCGCTAAATAGATTTTGTGGCGTCCAGCTGCAAAGTGTGCAACTTGGAAAGATTGGGTTTCAAACCACTCAGCTTTTTGCTCCTGCAGGCTTTTCAAGACAGAGCCATCAAGTTGGTGGGCACAGTTTATTTCACTTGTGAATAAACCCAAGTTTATTCAGGCTGAAGGAGCCTTCAGGGGAAGGTGATACTGAATAGAAATTCCAAGCAGTCTGACAGGTGTACATTAAGATGAAAAGGGATAGCACGAAGAACTGACATAGGCACCCCAGGGAGCCCATGGGTGTCAACAGAAAGGTTTCATTTAGGCATTTGCAGACAGCTAAAAGCCTCGAGGAAGGGAGATTAGTTAAAGACAGGCAATCTGTATGCAGTTATTACTGTGACAAATGGGATCACTAAATCTTAGTAATGGTATAGCCAGTTCACATCAGTCCCTCTCCATGAATGAAATATACATTGAGGTATGGTTATTTAATTCTTCACCAAATCTCCACTAACTGTTTGGTTTATTTTTTTTTTTCTGAAGAGGAGATTAGAGATGTCTTGCTTTATGTGGGACGTATAAGAGTTTGCCCTGTCCTGCAGCACACTCCTCTCTAATACTGAGTTTTTTAAGTCTGAGGTTATTCTGTTGTTAAAGATATCATCGGGCTGGTTTTGTATTTCGTCAGTGCTTCAAGATTTGAGTGGTTTGTATCCTTAGATGTAAAGTCTTTAAGACCCAAGAACTGTGCTTCAGTGTTCTGCTGAACTGGCAATTGAAAATAATTTATAACATTGTTAAGACCATTTTTGTGGATTGCTGCAGTTTGTTTGCCATTATAACATGTCCCTTAAAGTGTGATCCTTGTATGATCAAAATAAATAAGCAGAGTTTATGCAAACATGTGCTACAGCCATAAAATCATAGTTAAAAGATCAGATCAGATTGGACCAGATCTCAAAAATTCCACCTGCTTTGTGTCTATTCCTAGAGGTGGTCAGTTATATGGGACTTTTTTTTGGTGGTGTTTGTCCAAGATGCCATTTCAAATCTGCACTGTTGGAGATTCCCCAGCTTCAACAAGGAATCCAGCCTTGTGCATTATTACCCTGAGGTTTTCCTGATGTCTGCCTTACTGCAGTTCAGTGACTTGTGTTATTTTTCTCTTGTCATCTTTTATACTCAGAATGACCTCTTAGGTACTCAAAGACCATTGCCAGTGTGTCCCTTCAGCTTTCTTTCATTTCAGAAAACCACAGTGTTGCAACCCCTCTTGCAGTGACCCGATTACTTTTCACAGGTGTTAACTGATGCCAGTATTTCTGCATTGATTTTTGTCTTATATAAATAAGATTGTTAAGGAGAGAAGCGTGTCTGTGATCCTGTTACCTGCAGATGATCACAAACATGAGTATCCACTTACCCACTCACACTTTTTGGTGGTTTCTATTACTTGCTGATTTCCATTTTTCACATTTTACAGCTCCCTTAATGTTTCTACAGAAATGTCCTAAGGACTCCATTTTCCTTCAGACTGTGTATGGTCTGGAGACTTTGGCAGTTTACATCCTGTTCCTTCTTTTGACCTGACATTGCTTTTCTCAGTCTTATCAGTGATGACACTTTCTCAGTGGGTTTATGAATTGCGTCCTTCTTTCTTAATCTTGTCAGCAGCATTGCACTTCTTCATCATATCGATAGCATGTCTCTTTTTTAATCTTCTCAGCAGAACTTCTGCTTTGTGGGACTGACTGTGCATTTCAATGCTTTAACTTAGCTTGTGCTGCAGGCTGAGCTCTCCAGGCATTCTCAGGATTGTGCTTCGACCAGGTCTCCTCAGATGTGCCACTCAGGAGTGTTCTCCTGCAGGCAACCACACACTCATTTGTATCAACCATATTGGCATCCTAACAATAGATTTTGTTTTACACCTCTAAAATCAATATTTTGTCGCTCTTCTCAGCTCTTTCCAAATGACCCACGTCTTCTTTCATGCCCTAGTACAGTGCTCCAATATTAATGTATTATTCTAGCTGCAGCCTTGCTAGTTCTGAGAAAAGTATGAAGGTTTATTTCATGTGATTTTCAGTCTATACTTCTGGTGGCTCTGTACATTCCTACAGCTAAACAAAATTTGATGTCTTCAGTTAAAAACAGTTTTTTAGGAATAGGTGCTTATGACATATTCTTAATATCAGCTCACCTTCTACACTCAGTACTATGTGCTGGTATAGAAGCTTTATATTTAGCAGGTAAGTTGCTGTAAAAACAATATTTTTTGTGAACTTTTTGGTTTTTTTTTTCTCTTTTGCACAATAGGAATTATTTTGCTACTCCACCAGAATAAATTTATTTCTTCCCCAGTAAGTAAGGGGAACCTAGTCATTCTGATTTACTGCTAAAGCATCAGTCAAACATTGTTTGTCACATCAACTGCTTCCTACTTTAGCTAGAAAGAAATACCATCATGTATTTCAGAGGAAAGTAGAGTTTTGCAGTAACTAAGGGAACAATCCTGTCTTTTTAATTAAGATTTGCATAAAATGTTAGACTCATGAATTTTGGAACATGGTATCAGTGCATCAAGTCAAGAGGTCAAAATTAAATATAACCAGCCTATTTCCATTTGTCAAGAAAATACAAAGCTAAACAGAGCTGAACTAATAAAAATAATTAATTTCTCAGGTTAGTAATTAAAGGGTTTGTTCCATAAATGTGTTTATTCCTATCAGTGCTCAGCCTGTAACCTCTAATCTTGATGCAGTGGTGTCCAGTGTGACCCAGTAGTAAGGTTGCCTTTGCAGTAAGGGAAGTGTTAGGAATAAAAGAACATAACCACAAATACTTGCCCAACTAGGAGACTGCCTAGACTGTCCAGGAAGTGATCCCAAGGAATTAGATGGTGTCAAAGCCTCTCAATCCCATTAAGGCAGCTGCCTAACTAATCCATACATGTCCAGTGGGCTCCTCCAAAAGCTCACTTTGCTTTCAGTCTACCCTTTGTCACATAATGTAGTGTCCCTTTTACTTAGAAGTCAAGTGGTTGTAGTAATAGCTCAGGATGGAAGAGTTCAAAGCCACCTCTTTCTCAGTCAGGACTTGAAGCAATTCCTGTGTCTCATCCAAGTGCCCTGCCCACCGCTGTTGAAACTATTCCACTTTGCATAGCCTAATAAAACATCTGCAGACCAGAAAGTAAAACAAGATCTAAGTCCCAGTTTGCAGTTCAGTGAATGTTTATATGTTTTATACAAAGACATATTAGGTAGGCTCTGGGTATTCAGCAGGCTTAGACTGGAGGGTCACAGTCATCATCAGGTGCTCTGATATCCAAGGACTTCTGTGGTACCTTGGAACAGTAGTGCCTCCAAGAAGTAGGGAGCTGGAATAAAATGTGTCTTGTTAAAAACACATAACGTGAAGTAACTTCTGAAACTGACTTACGATATTCCTGCCCTTTTCACAGGCCGCTGGAAGTTGGAGGGGATCTCTGGAGATTGTCTGGCCCAACCCCCATACTCCAAGCGGGGCCAGTGACAGTCAGCTGCTCAGGGCTGCATCCTGTTGCAGTTTGGGTATCTCTCTTGGTGGAGACTCCCCATCCTTTCAGGACACCTTGTGCCATTGTTTGGCCAACCTCACATTATAAGAGGGTCTTTTTCTCCTATTCAAATGGAATTTCCTCTATTTCAATTTGAACCTGTTGCTTCTTGTCTTCTCTGTGTGAACTGTGTGAGCAGTGAGGCAAAGGAGGAAATTATATCATCTTCACAAAATGAGATACATTTTCTGAAGAAATTGTTAAAATTTGCGCCCTTCCTCTCTGCAAAAAGTTACAGCAAATTGGGCTGGAGGTGTAAAGTCTGGATACCAGGTGAGAAAAGAAATTTGTCAACTGATACATTACCTGAGGCCCAAAAGATAAAATTGCCTGGAGTGAAGGCTGGGATTTTTATAATAGACAGCAATGAGCAACACATGGTGTACTGTACAGAAGGGATAGAAGGAGTCATAGCATCTCCTTTAAGCAGCCTTATAGAAAGGGTTGCTCATGGAAGTGTTGTTTGCTAATGGGAAAGTCTGTATGGGGTGAAACAGCTGCAGTGTCCATGTTACAGCTGTGTCATGGAGTGAAGGAAAGAGTTCTGAAAAGTGTCACAAAGTGCCTGTTTCCTCATTTTCACCTGCTAGTGCAGTTCCTGCTAAGTGGAGTTACAGCTGTGCAAAAGAAAAGTGTGGGTGATAATGCCCAGCAAACCACCAAGGTCGTTAAACCCAGAGAGCTGGACTACTGCGTGTAGCCTTGAGGTCACCCCGTCTTCTTGTGTATAGACTGAGCAGAGAGTGGCAGCTGCAGTAAATGCTCCTTGGTCCTGCAAGGAATTAAGTACTTTGCTGGAGCCATGGCCAAGCTTACTCCTGGTGTCAAAGAGACCAAACAATCTACCCTTACCTAACAGTACCATGCCTCAAGTATTTAGAATTATAGAATTGTAGATCCCTATCAACAACACAGGTGTTGAAAGGGATCCACAAGGGTTATCAAGTCCAGCTCCTGACACTGCACAGGACAGCCCCAAGAGTCACACCATGTGCCTGGGAGCAGTGTCCACACACTTCTTGAACTCTGTCAGGCTTGGGGCTTTGACTACTTCCCTGGGGAGCCTGCTCCAATGCCCAACCACCCTCTGGGTGAAGAACCCTTTTCTAATATCCAACCTAAATCTTTCCTGACACAACTTCAGGCCAATCCCTCAGTCCACTCACTGGTCATGAGAGTGAAGACATCAGTGCCTGACCCTCCCCTTCCCTCCACAAGGCAGTTGTAGGCTGCAGTGGGGTCTCTGCTCAGTCTCCTTCTGGCTGAACAGGCCAAGTGACCTCAGCTGCTCCTCATAGAGTTCCCCTCGAGGCCCTTCATGGTATTCACAGTCCTCGTTTGGATGCCCTCTAACAGCTTAATGTCTTTTTAATATTGTGGTGCTCAAAACTGCACACAAGCTGCAAACAGCTCTAATAATTCACAATGGCCTGCCTGCTATAGCCCTTGAGCCATAAGTAGAGCAAGAAAGGCATCTCTAGAGCAAAAGGCTTTTTAGGGAAGCTGCAGGTAAACTGAGGCCATTTACTTGCCTTACAGAGACTACCATGTAGTTGTCAACTCATTGAAGTTGTAATTGCCACCAGCCTTGGATTGCATCTGTTAACAAACTAGAACACTGCCCACCTTTGAAAGACAAGTTAGATGGTTTACTCTAACTTTACCAAAAGCTTTCTATAATATATGGCAGATCTGTATAAAGCAAAGATACAGAGAAAATGTGAAAAGGAGAACATTGATTATAATGATAGGATTGTCACCAGTCTCTGCTATATGCAGAACAATGTAGAAAAATTAAAGCAAATAATGTTGTAGAAAGGAAGTATAAAATTAAAGAATCTGGAAATCTTGCTTTTATAAGCAAGATCTAAAAAAGGTCCACATGTGATAGCCTAACATGTTCTCTCTTGGACACTGGTTAAAACAAAAGTTAAGCCACGTGTTTGTAATGCAAAAGGCTAGGGGAAGGGCCAGGTCTGGTCTCACATGTAAATTTTCTTACTTCTGTTACTGCCAGTCATCCAGCTTTACAGAAGATATCTGAAATAAATCCCATGAATTTGTATGTCCTAATGTGCCTGTTCCCTGACTACAATAAAATAGCTGACATGTCAAGTGCAAAGGTTCATACTTCTACTATTAGTGTTGAAATTTTGGTGAAATTAATCCCACCCTATCAATCTACAGGTGGACACCTAGGCAGCAGCAGAACCAGATCAGCACGGTTGGCAGTACTGACTGTAACTTCTCTGCCACAGGTTCTGTCCCTCTCTCATTTAAATGAGAGCAGTAAGTGGTTAAAAATACTTAAATTCTGTTAAGGAAATCAGTTACACTCTCTTAAGAAGATCAGGATTAAGATTTTTGTGAGGAGTTGGCATTTTCCAGGGCATGACTTTATAATAATATGGGGATTTCTCTGTTTCCAGGTGAATATGCTGGGACCTGAGCACAAATTCCCTAGTAAGTTTTTGAAACATATAAGCAACTTAAGAAAAACCCTTTCTGGATTTGACTTTAAGCTAGTAAGTGTAGAAGGCAAATTCTATGGCCAGGCAGTGGCAGAGTTCATTGTTCTTCAGAGGGAAAGGAAGAAGTACAGAAAACCAGGGGGTTTTGAGAGTAAAGCTTTAAATACAGATCTGCAGTTTAGAATCTCAGAGGAACCAAGACTAAAGAAAAATTATTTAAGGGGGACTTTCAGCTTCCTGGAAAAAAAATGTGAATGATGCTGGCTCAAGGAATCCAAATGTGAAATATAGAAGGAGGACAAGAGCTCTAGTAAAAGACAAAGGTATAGATTTTAAATTAATTTCTGTCACAAGAAGAAAGTATACAGAAAATAGATAGAAAATTAGATCAGTGAAGACAAATAAAAGGAATAAAATGGAAATAGATGAACAGATACAAAATTATGCTATTAGCAAGGGGTATCATGGGTGATGTGAAGTGATTCATCAGCACAATAGTGATGAGAAAGACTAAGAAAAACATTGGTCTGCTGTACAGAAAAGAGGAAGAACTCTCAACAAATGATTCCAAGAAGGCTGAAATGTGTAATGGCTTTTTCTGTATCTGAAAAGGTCAACGTTGAACTGTTGTGTGGTACAATTAACACTTGTAAGAAAGGGGAAAGTAAAAGAACAGGTTAGAATCACTAAATCTGTCAGATCTTTTAAAATCATTTAAGTTAACTCAACTGCATTCTAGAATATTCAAAGTAATTACTAAAGCAATAATGGGCACTTTGGCAACTCTTAGAAGGGTTTGAAATTCCAGGCAAGTTAAAATGACAAACATTTTGCCAGTTTTTAGAAAAGGAATGATGACAGGAAGAAATAAAAGACAATGGGCTTAAATTGCAACAAAGAAGATTCAGATTGTATATGAGAAAAAGTTTTCTAAATGAAGTGAAGCAAGTGTGCAGCCTGCCTGGCAATGACATAGAGATTTCATCGCCAGAGTCCTTTACACTCAGGTTAACCAGACACTCCACAAGAATTATGCAGAATCCTTAATTCCCTCATTGTGCAGTGAATGGATGAGATTACATTTTTCGGCCTCTGCCAGGGCTTTTTTCCCCAGGTTCAGTGATAGTATATGTTCATATTTCTTTTATCCTTAAAAAAAAGAAAAGAGAAAAAAGCAGGGTGTTAATTGCACTGCATATAGAGTCTTGTTCTTTGGCTGTTTTTTACTTCTATTTTTAGAGTGCAGATAAAAAGAATTTTTTGAAAAATTTACACGAAACTTCTTAGATTTTTTTTTTACCTTCAGAAAATAAACCAACATTTAAATATTGGGATCAAGCAGGCCTTGAGATGTGCCATAATGCTACACTAGTTGGTATATATCTCAAATTAAATAAACTTTAAACCAGCCCAAAATAGAACTGATCGTGGACTGAGAAGTACTTACTTGATTAAAGCAGTGAAATCAGATATAACAATATCTTTACTGCTGCTGAAATGAAAAAAAAAAAAAAACTGGGTGGAAAAATAGTCATCAAGAAAACCAGCTAAAAATAAACAGAAGGTTACTTTGAAGAACTTGGTCCTGCAGGGAATTAGGTACTTTGCTGGAAGTCTCTGTTCTGGCAGCCGTACCTCTTTCAGCTTGTGTTTGATATCTTTGGTATGACTTGGAGACAAAGAGCATGACGAAAGGACTGTTATTGTCCATGTTTTGCACAGAACACTGCTGAGAATTGCATGTAGTCCTTCAGGTGACATGCAGCAGGGACCATGTAGGAGCCCTGTGTGTGTGAATGAAATGTTGGCCTCCATCTCCAGGCTATTGCACTGCAGCCCTTGCCAGAAAAGGGAGGAGAGCAGGGCGTTTGCAGCTCCCTGGCAGACTGGGCATGCAAACACCAGGCCAAGGAAAGCTCCAGGAGGTGTTGCCTTCCTCCAGATAAGCCAATTGGAGAATGTGCCCATTCCCCAGCCAGGCCACTCTCCAGCCTGCTGACCTCATGAACTGATAGCCCTGCTCTTATCCTACTGCTTCTGCCTAATCCTCATTTCCAAGGAATCTCTCATTTTCCAAGCCAGAAGTTCCCAAAGGAGCCTCCTGCAGGCTGAGTTGGAGAGCAGTACTACAGCCTGTGGCACTCAGCACGTGAGGGTTTTCTGACTAGAGTGGTGACACAATTTTCCTATTTCCTGGAGGAAAACTTGCTTTTTTAATTGAAAGCAGAAGCTTAATCAGGGCTGAGAAGATTAGACATGCCATGAAGTGGAATAAGTTGGATGGAGAAAAGAAAAACACTTATTTAAACAAATTACTTGCTGGTTACAGGAGCCATCTTAATTTGTCCCATGGATGAATTCTAGGAACAAAGAAGGTCTGGGTATGCAGAGTAGTGAGGCTGGTAAAAAAAAAAAGCAAAAACTATATTGATGGAAGTGATTATTAACTAATAATCAGTTTAAATAATGTTATATAATATAGTTATTAATATAAAATAATTATTTTGACTTGGAGTAACCCACATATACAAAGAGGGAGAAATTTGTTCTAAATTATCTCATAAATGCTGGGGGAAGGCTTGCAAACTTATATCCCAGTGTTAGCTGACTGTCTTTGACTGTCTTAACTGAGTTTTTGAATAATTTGGTCGGGATATAAAATACTGAAGATAAAGGCTTTGTTACTGTTTCTGTTTACTGATAGATAGTACTTTTGTCCAGTGGAATTATTTGTGCTGTTAAAGCTTCAGCTGACTGGTATACCAGCAGTTCACATATTAAAGTTTTTTCAGCACATTAAGAATATTTAAAACCAGAATTGTTTCAATATTAAAAATGAAAAAAAGAGAACTTTTGTAGCTAAATAGTGAAATATTATTTTATAATTTAAATTCCCAGGAAAAATATTTAGTATTATAGCATGGAGATTTTTATAGCATTCATGAGGCTTCAGTGTTCCATTGATTTCACACTGCCATCCCTGAAGGCAGAATATGGCACACGGAAGTGTTTCAGACTTCTTGAGAAGTGAAAATTCAATATATCAGTAGGTGCTGTTGATTGCAAATATAGCCCAGGCTTTTTGCAACCTCATACCAGTTTTGAGTTTGAGGTGGTTTTGTTCTCACAATGAGAATATTAATGAGACCCTAAATGTGATTTTATTCACACACAACTAATATGCTTATTTTAAGTGTGACTGTTTTTAATAGAAAGTAGTTCTGCTGAAAATCTGATAGTTATCGGTTATTAGAAAACTAAAGAAGTGGAAAGCATGCATTCCTTCAGTGTAAAAATGTAACATTGCAAAAAAACTGCAAACCAAGTAGCAAAACATTGAATTTAAAAATACTAAAGGCAGGTGCAGACTTTAAAAAACCCAGTTTCCTATTTTAAGCCTGTATTTGCATCCATTTTGTTCTTTTCTGCAAGACTCTTTTCTTGGTAAGTGGTCAGAATTTCACAGAAATCATGTCCAGCCTTTTTGTAAAATAGGCTGTTCCTCATGCACATCTGTGCTAGTGATTCTCTCATTCATACCTTACTGTAGGGGCAGCTGAGCT
This sequence comes from Fringilla coelebs, assembly GCF_963513975.1. Classification (NCBI taxonomy): domain Eukaryota; kingdom Metazoa; phylum Chordata; class Aves; order Passeriformes; family Fringillidae; genus Fringilla; species Fringilla coelebs. Next base: position 17,329,094 of record NC_140034.1, on the reverse strand, counting down.
TTGTTGATTCTCTCTGGTAGAGGATAATGCCCACCAAACAGGCACAATACTGAATTCCATATTCTTATGCACACACATGAAGTTATTAATATAATCAAGCTCAAAAATTTTTAACCACTTAGAGCAAAACCATGGTCCATTAATGGCATGGAAAATAAAGGAATATTATAGTCCAGTTAACGGCAGAAATATTTTTTTCTGAAGTTATTTCCATAAAGATATAAATAGAATAGTGCTGTTAGGGTAAAATAATATCTATATATGCAACTTTCCTTTCATATTGCAGAACAATTCCTTATTATAAAATGTCTTCCTTTTGTAGTCTTCCTATATCACATCTCTTTTCCGTTCCCTGTATGCTACGTGCTGGCACTGTTTTGCTGTTTGTTCTAAGAAAAATATTTTGTAATGGTCAGTTTCTCTTATTTTTCTAAGTAGGAGTTAATTTTGTTATACAGACTGCTCTTCTTCCTTTCATTTCTCATGTATAATGCTTTAAATAGAAATTCTCATCTGCTCAAAGAGCTAGAGTCTACCTCATCCCTCTCAGGCAGCAATATTCCTGGCTTATCAAGTCAGCAGGTCCAACTGGATTGTGCCTTAATGAGAAGGTTCTTAAGACTGTCTGCGTGCTCCAGAGAGCAGTACTGGCCATTCTTTCCTCTTTTGCCACAAATTTAAACATCCTTGTGCTGAAGGAGATGCTGCCTTTCAGACAAGCTGTAAACCAAAACCCTGCAACATTGGAAGAGTCCTGGCACCCTCTGTAAAATTTTGGCCTTGCCCATAGTTTAATTTTGATCCTCCAGGTAAAGCTATATAAAAGGAATTCTCACCACGTTTTCACTGGATGCTGTATTCTGGCTGTTGTCTGACACCCCATGGGGTACAACTCTCAGAAGTTATAGTATTGAAGTATTGCAAAAAGAAATAAGATATTTACTCATGGGTGTCCTTAACTACTCTTGAGAGCCATTAGTGACAGTTTCAACATTTCTACATTTTTCCCTTCCAATTTCTTTGTCTGGACTCCAAAAAAGCAGAACAACAGAAGGTAGCAGGTAATATGTTTGCCATGACAAAACACTAAATGTTTTGTAATTTATGCAGCTGAAGCTGTATAAAAAAAGCTTTTCAAATTGTCCTTTTATAAGGAGAAATGTTCCTACTAGAGATATTTTTTTCTGTGTTGCTCCCCTAGAATGATTTATCTCTTGCCTCAAGAGCTGATTCAGGAGAGTGGTGGAAAAAAGAAATTAAATGGATGAGGTTTTATTGTAGAAACTTTTGAACCATTTTCCTGTTCTGTTTAAAATTGAGCAAGTAAATAACAAAGTGGGTGAATTTTCAAATCACTTTAAAAACCATCTATTGCACTGTGCTTCTATACAGATTGTAAAGTGTTTCACTACTCAAATCAAATACTGTGTCATCCAGCCTGTCTGCAGAGCCTTCTCACCCTGAAGAAATCATTAGTATGACTCAAAATACACATAGACCTGCTTTGTTTACTAGGTGATTTTACAGTCATGTTTTGTAACAAACTTACACTTTTAATTTAGCTCCCATTAAATAAAAAACATCCAATATCACCCATTAATACTAGTTCATGTATTTGCTCTTCCTAAAGTTCTTTCCCATTATAACTGAGGTTCAACAGCCTAAATATCACATCATAAATTTGTAAATTGTAAATTTGTAAATTGTAAATGATTTGTAAATCCTACTTTCAGTCTTCTGTCCACATTATAGGCAGAGCTGCAGTTATCTGGATATCATCACTCTTTTTAAGCAGACACCCAGGCAGCAAGGTGGCAGAAATTAGGAGGGAAGGACCAGCAGAGGTGATCAGGGTGACTGCAGGCAAAAAAGACCTCCCTGTAATGGGCCAGTAGTCATGCAGGTTTTAAGGATGAGGATCACATGCTTAGAGTCACCTGCTGAACTACAGCAGCAGCAGCAGCACAGGTGCTCACTATGCCTTGCTCAAACTGCAGAGATCTAGCTGTCTTTTAGTGCCACTGAATATTTCCAGGTTCAATGTCTTTGTTCCTCATTCTCAGGTTCTTCAGGTATTTTGAAGACATAGACTTGGATAAAGAGCATGGTCAGTGTGGACACTTGCCTTTTGTCAATGAAGCTATGCTCCAAAACCTGCCTGTGTATTCCTGGACTACTCGATGGAATGGTTTAGTGGTGCCCTTGACAGTGTTTGGTTAACAATTAGACTCAATGATCTTAAAGGTCTTTTCCAACCAAAATGATTCTGTGATTCTATAATCAGTCCTAAGATAGATTTTTGTCCTTACACAATTAGGGCATTGCACAGCTGCTTGTTCCTACAACATTTAATTTCTTTATTAATTACCTTAAGCTTGAGCTTTTATTGCTAAATTTCTAAAGAGGAAAAGACCTTTAACATAATGAAAGGATCCATTCATTAATGATGTCATTTATTTCACACAGGAAATGCCTGTTTTTCTTCTCACCATTTCACTGGGAAGTGTTTTAATCCCCTAGAGCATTTGCACAAAATATCATTGCTTGGAGTAGGTGCAGTTTGTGTTTTGACTATGGCAAAGGCTTAAAATTGGCATAATCTCATTGCAAACAAGAGCTCTGAACTTGAAACTTCATCTACATTTACAGATGGGGGAGAGACACTTCCTGTGGCTGTTGTAAGAATTTCTCGAACAAGGAACTAATATGATCCAGGAAAATATATAGGATAAAAGTTATCTCTCTATATATATCACTTCCCTCTTGTCTCAGCTTCAGCCTGGCATTCCTGCTGAGAACTTTCTTCTGTGCTGTCCTGAACATGCTGGGAACCTTCCTAAGGATGTAGAAAATTATGCAGATTTCTGCACGGTCTTTGTCGCAGAGATACAGCTCACATTGCTGCAGCTACACCATAAGTGCCACTGGTAAGATCTATATCTTGATGGCAAAACATTTCCTCCAGGCTAAGGTAAATTAGGCAGCAGAATATCTGTGATTTCATTTCTGAAGTGCTACTCCATGATACAGACCAAGGTATCAAATGGAAGTATTTCTTAGCAGAACTGTTTACAAAGCAGACACTCAAGTTATTGAGGAAGGAGCTGGCTGGTAATTGGCAACTGGCCCAGTAAAGTCCTCAGCTCTGCAACTGTTGCAGGGCACAGTGTTGGTGCTCAGAGTGCCATAGGACAGTTTGCAATAGCACTGTCTTCAAAGGAGTCACAGGAAGCAGGTGACCTCAGGGAGCTAGTTCAGGCTCAAGATACCATTCAGATACAGAGATTCCAAAAGTTTCTACAGATCATACAAGAAAATATATCTGCAGGAATATATTTTCTCATTTTTCAAAGCAGCATAGAGCAGAGAGATATGTAATGCCTGGGATTCTGCACACTGCTGAGTGTTCTGAGGACTCCACTTGCTGAATCTAAAAAAGAGAGTGCTTTCTGGAACCTTTCTGGTATTGGGACAGTTGGGGACCTTCTCCTGGAATAAGGATAGTTTCTCCCCATGCCAAAGGGAGCCTGAGAAGTGCTGTATGTCTGAGAAGTGTCAGCTCAGCTGGGTAATGAACCTTTGGCTCTGTGACAAACTTGTGTTGGGATTAGGAGTTACTTGTGACTGGACAAGCCACAGAGTGGGCTGTGCCAAGCCACACACAAGGAAACCAGGGCTCTTTAGCAGATCACTAAGGATGATGACTGCTCAATTGTCAGAATCCTGTTTCTGTTTTGGGAAAAATATGTCAAAAACAAAATGTGTCTGTGAATCACTTGGGTTTGAAGCTTTGTTATATCCCATGAAAAAATGTTTTGTTAGAAAATTCCTAGTTTATTCTAGTAAACAGAAACAATTCTAATATAAGTAATTTTCTTTCTTTGTTCCCTTATTGTTTTTCATTTTTCAAAGATGCTCTATTTTTAAAATTAGGAAAGAATCAATCCTCTGGAAGCATGGGCTTTTCTTCACATCAAGTAACTATTATGGGACTTGGTAGAAGTCAGTTTTTTCTTCCTGGTGAAGTTCATCTGTGGTGGCCAACAGAATCCTACTTAAATCCAGAGAAAGCAAACAAACTTTTTTGTTTCATAGAGGATGTCAGAAACCTCTGCCTTAAATACAGCACCAAATTCAAACTGGCAAACAACCCAACAGTGCTGATCAACATGAATAAAAGAAAATGAAGTCAGCCTTCCCCACAATTTCTGAGGCTTGTGTTCTTGCAGAGCTTTAATTCAGACTACATAATTTAAACCAGTGATAAACATGGATGTTTATCCTCCAGAGAGGTGTGTAGCTCCCTTCCATAGCTTTAACAAAGCTTTGTCCAGAGCAAAACAATAGGATCTTGATACACTTTAAGTATTTTGAAAACTTGGCTTGTAAGAAGCATCCTGGGAGTCATGAGTTATGCAGAAATTTCATCTCTTGATATATAACTGCCAGTTAGTAAAAATGTTAAAATGGAAGAAATTACTTTACTTGGTTTGAAAGAAGCTTTGTGAGAGTCATGAGTTATGCAGACATTTCATCTCTTCATGTATAATTGCCAGTCAATAAAAATGTTAAAATGGAATAAATAACTTTACTGATTAATTCTCCCAGCAGCAGTGAGGCAGAAGATGTAAGGGTTACAACATTGTGTTAGCATGCAAAAAAGGAAAGTGGTTATGACAAACTTTAACAATATGCTTTGTGTTAGATGTAAATATAATTGGTTGTCATTACTTCATTAATTAGGAGGTGGTCAAAAGCCCTATAGATAGAGAGGAGTAAAAGCCTCAATTACATCAAAGACAGCTTTTAAGTACTGGGAATAACAGCCATATCAAAAGAATGACAAATACTTTTGAAACATATGACTACTGTTTTTGTAGCTGTGTACTGTCTCCAACACTTGCCCTTTGAGAGGAAATCCAAAAAAGTAAATCAGTGCAAGACACCACAAAACTGAGCAATGTAGAACAAAAAGATACTCAGGAGAGTAGATGCATAATCAAACACTGAATCAGACTCAGAAATAACATAACTGGTTAGTTTTTGTTTCCTAAAATAATGAAATTCAGTTTTGTGTCAAATAGCAGCAATAGTAGTAGGGGTTTTAATTTCAGAAGTTTATTTCTAAAATGGAGAATGTTGTGTTTGCCATTAGTTTGTTCAGAGAACCATATCCCTCTCAGAGTGTTCCTGGGTCTTGTTTTTTGTTTCAGGACTCGGTAAAGCTGTAGGGTCTGAAGTCAGCAGAAGTTTAACAGACGCTGCTGTGAATGGTTTTTCCACTTTATATGAAATTGCTTTCAACAACCCCAGATATTGCACTCAATCTTCCTTTTCCCCCCCTCTTTGTTTACTTCTTCATTTTTTCCTGACCATTGCCTTGCCCCTGATGACAACGCAGGCATGACTGAGGGTTTCAGGCTGTGTTGTACTGGATCTTGGCTTCCCTGAAGAGTGCTTTTCTAGGACAGAGTCTGGAGAAGCCCCCTCAGGCTTTTACCTGAGCCAGCTGTGTTGTGGAATAAGCTAGGGGGCTGACAGGAATGGTTTTTCCAGAAGCAGATTCATATGAAGAACCTAACTTTCCTAGGGCAGGGATGAAAGATGACCCCTTAATAAGTGGTTATAGTCAGTGTCCAAATTTCGCTATGCCGGTAAAATGAAAGAGGAGGCAACACAATCATTGCCTTCCATGGCAGCTCTGTGTCCATGCTCCATGTTTCCTCCTGTGAAGTTAGCACCATGGCACAAGTTCCCTAAGAAGAAGAAAAGGCTCAGTCCCAGCCTTGTGTTCAAGTTGGTTGGTTTAGGTACTGCTTTGGGGAGTGAAAGCAATGCTTGAAGCCTCCCTGTGACCAAGCAGGACTTAGAAGCTTCTGTCTTCTCTGGTGTTTGGTTATTTCAGTCCTTGCAATACAATAAATTCAGGCAGCACCACTTGTGATTTTGAACAGAATCCATAATTGCCAATGGCTAATAAAGTCAGCAAATATAAGTCAAGGATACAAAGAGAGCTTGGACATCTCTCTAGATGACTCCTAGCATGCGGGATTTGGAATTCTGGCTGAATTGCTGTAACTTATTCACAGCAACTGATATTAAGGCACTTTGGGTACTTTGTGGAGGAACAATCAAATATAGTCTGAAATACAGTCCAAATTTATGCAACTGCTTAATTTATACGTTCTTAGTAATGACCCTGAAGTAACAGAGCTACTTGTTTTCTTACTTGGGGTAAGTAAAACATATAAACAGGTCTCTGCAAAAATTAGTTTTAATTTTTCCTTCTACAATTACATACAAAACATAAATTAAAATTTCTCTTTTGCCTTTTTTTCTCCATTAATTTCTTCACAGGACAATGAAATATTGCTCATTTTCTTCATACTGGCATCTTTTACAGTAAGGTGAAACAGAAAAGGAAGTGGAATGTTCTGTAAAACCTCAATCTCAGGAGAAAAAAGCTATTTTTTAGATTTATTAGATTTCAAGTCTTTAGCGTCCATTTAATTTTAGATTTATTAGATTTCAAGTCTTTAGCTCCATTTAATTTTAATTCTTAGAAAAGAATACTTTTCAAAGTATTGCGACAAAACTATATAGGCTTGAAGTTGTGGTGTGTGAAGCAAAGGAAAAACCCCAATATATGCTCTTGAGTAAATCCTCCTAGTGTTGGTTTGAGGACTGCAGAATCTGTCAAAACTTCTTAGAGCAGCACCATGGGAACCTCTAGGGCCATCATAGGGTTCAGTGATTACTGTCAAAATATGCACAAATTAGCAATTAAAACAACAACCCTGCGGCATTTGAGAGATTATTAGCTCCTTTGAACCTTTCTGGATTGCAACCAATACCAGTTTAGTTCCATTAAATCAAGAGCATTTTGCTAGAAAAACTGTCATTGTCCCCTTTGACATAACATAATGAACCATGGCAGTAACAGTTTCATGGTCATCAGTCAAAGCCTACGTCTGAAGTGTGAAGCCTAAACTGGGAGCCTTTCGGTCCTTATGTCACAAGGCAACTGCCAAGAGTGCCTGAACGTGTCACCAGGAGCCAAAGTGCCAAGGCCACCGTGCCTGCAGACTGTGCCGATCTGCAGGTACAGGACTGTGATTGGCTTTGTCTTGGGCAGAAACTACTTTTTTCTGTGCATCAGTGTAGTGCCACTGGGCCGCTTCTAGCAGGATAGTGAGATCTGCACAGGATCAAGGCGTCTCAGGTGAGCAGTCTTGGGCCAGGCAGCTCAGCCTTCCAGAGGCCCCGGGTGTCTGAGCCCTAAGCGCCCTGCAGCCTAGGCTACCTGAGCAAGCTCCGTGATTATCAGCTCTTAGTGATTTTCAGCTCTTTTATAGTTTCAGCTCTTAGCTTGCTAAGGTGCTCGGCCGCCAGTGGCTTCCACAGAGCAGACAGAGAGGAGAAGGCAGCCTTGGGGATTCCACAATGGTTTATTTTACAGGGAGTTCGCGAAGGGTTCCAACGGCAGCTCTTCTACCAGAATGGGCCTGGGTGGCTTCTAATATCAGGTTAGGGGGCTCAGGAACTGGCCAATTGTAAGGGTTAGGGAGAATGGCCTGTGGGGTCATAGAGAGATAAGCTAGGCCTGGAGGACCTAAGTGAACACTTCAGGCTTAGCTACTCTGACTCAGCATTCCCTTATCTCTAAGCCTCCATCCTCCACAGAGCCCTAGCTATCTCAGTGTCTGCTACACATCAGCACTTAGAAATGAAGATTTCTTATCTTACAGATTGCTTCCTTGCTGAAGTTACAGAGAAGGGCTGCCCAGGCTGTTGAGACGCCTCTGTGTGTATTTGACATGTGCCATGATGTAGAAGACCTGCATTCATTTACACACCTACACAAGAAAGTTGAATAATACATAAAAATGAACCAAACCTGCAAATCTTCCTTTAAATTTATCAGTACTTTGTAGGTACACAGTTTGTGGTAATTAGGAGTGGGGCTGTGGCTGAGCCTCATCCCCAGTGGGCACAGCTGTGAGAAGCATGTGAGCAGCATTGACAGCAATGAGCCATGGAGTGCCCAGGGGCACTGACCAACCACAAAGGGAACAGAGGCACACAGGTGCCATGTAGGAATGTAAGGGGCATAAAAGGTTGTGCTGAAGAACAAGAAATGGCAGCTGCTTGCAGCACTCTGAAGTGACATGATATTACTCTGTGTGGGCAGACGCCTGAAGTCTTCTGATGGAGTATGGTGTTGCTCTGGATGGGTGAATGCTTAAAGCCTTCTGAAATTGTATGGTGATACTCTGTGTATTGTGGCTGTCTCAACTGTGACAGATGCTGTGACAGTACTTGATATGAGATTTTCTGGTTTTCAGATAGGATGTTTTCATGTAGTAATCATCTGCATCATATAGTTGACTTCTGTGTTTGTTAAGCGATCAAAATGCAGGTGTAATGTATTGAACATGAAAATGTGGGTACTTGATCAGAGTCTTACACAGACTAGTGATGACTGTCAAATCCTTATGGAGGAGCTGAGTTTAGGGGTGATTTTAGTTCTAGCTGTACCTGATGCACTCAGACATCTGGTAATAACCTCAAGGAAGCAAGGAGGGTTGTAACTCATGTTTCAACTGGACTGTGGATGTCTTAACATCCCAAATGGCCTACTGTTTGTGAGGATCTACTGAAACTTGATTAAAATTGTATTGATTCAATCTGATTTGTTTTTAAAATTAATTTTTACTTGAACTGAGTTTCCTTTGATTTATTCCTTTCATTCCTTGAACCAACCTCTTCTATAGAAACTGTTAAGTACCTTCTGATCCCCTTAATTTCACAAAAATCAGTACATGCTGTGTCTTATGAAGTTACATTGCTAAATGCTAGTCAATGTGAATATGCTGATCTCTGTCAAACATAATATATAGAACTTTTATCAGACTGCTCTTCTTTTACAACCACATGAATTAGCATCTCTGTCTGTCACCTAAACTCATATTGTCAGAAAATGTGTAGGATCATAATTATCTTTGAGAATTGACAGACACTGATCAACAGCTCCAAAAATTACTGAAGCATAGTATGACTGACAGATACTCAGAGAGATGGGAGCAAGTGGGCACATAAGCTCCATTTTATTGCAAAGCCCAAGTAATAGTACAAATATGCCTTTTTTTTTTTTTTTTTTTAATTTTAAATGCCATCAGTACTGGATTTTCCTATGCCAAGCTTTTCTTTAGACTTCTGAAAGCTTTGAGCTTCACAAGATATTTATGGGTGCAATTACTCTTTCTAAAACAAAGCTAGGCATGAAAAGAATAGTTTTGCATTCACATGTTGTATGTAAATGTACACACATAGGTTCAAAAGAATTGTAGGGGGCTTCTCATGACAGAATTAGGCAGGGCAACCGTGATCTTTGTCTAAAATTTTTTTACTTTGTAAATAATAATAATCTAAGTACACTAGAATATAAAGGATAAGAAGGGAGGATATAGACTGGATATTCACATATACTTGGATTAAAACTTGAGTAACTTCTGAGCTGAAGGCAGAAATGCATAAGATGAAACTGAAATCTTTTATGAAAATGACTGAGATGAAACTTCACTTCCATTTTTAGAAACCACTATATGGCATCCTTATTGTTACCTCAGTTTTTCTGTTGAAATATTCCATTTCTTCTCATTGTTATGGGACTATGAAAAAAATTGCTGTGTATAAATGGAACAGCTGTGTTTCTCTCTTCCATAAAATCCAGTGAATCATCTTTCACTCTTACACATTGCTCATGATCACATTTAATGAAAATCAAGAGTACGATGGCTCTTCCTCAGCAGTTGTAAGATAAGAGTTACCAGAGAAAGCAGCCTTTGAGTCAGCTGAGGGAAATTCTGTGGGGGAGATTTTCACTCTTCCATCCCCCAGTATAAACCTCGGGCTCATAAATTATCAGAGCTTTCAATAGTCAGTAGTGAAAATCCAGGACAAATAATAATCCCTGAAATGTAAAGAATGGAAAAAATACACCAATTCACCCAGATATTTATAGTTTTAAAAATATGGAACCACCATTTAGAACCACCATAACATGCCAGCTAGAAAGAACAGTATTGCAAGCATAGGCAAGAAAGCCTGGTGTCCTTGGAATTTTTGTCAGTTGCTAGGAAGAGATCACTGCTAATGCAGTGCTAATAACATGAGTGTATGAAGCTGAGTTTACAGCTCTCAGGTGCTTGCTTACATATTGAAATGCAAATCATCCTAAGACTTCTGTCTTCACTTTGGGAGCCATACTGCAATGAAATTAGTTGCCTTGCCATTAGGGGAAAAAATGGTGATTGCCCCTTTTACAATGGTAACATTTTTGCTTAGCACACTGGGATATGAAATTTGCTGTTAATGGTGATTTTAGTTCCTCTCTTATAGAGGCAGTGCCACTGATTGTTGCTGGGAACTGAGTGTGTTTTGAGTCACGAGTCTATTTTCTTAGATTAGAGCTTGATGGCAATTACCTAAGCCTAGAAAGTCCTGAATTTGAGAACTCAGCAACACTTTGATTTCTTGCTAGTCAGTTTATAATAGGTAAGGAGAAAAGGACATGTTTCAGTTTCTCGCCTACATGAGTTTGGATTATGTATTTTTTCCTCACCCCAAATCTGCATTACTGGATGTATTCATTGAGAAGTGGTGCTTTGTTCTTAAAAATAAACATTGATCTGGAAGGAAAGAAATGTATTTAAGGAATGGGTAACTTAATATTTTCATGCTGACGCATCCAGTTGTGTTCGTTGTGGTGATTTGTATTTAGTCCTGAAATATCTTAAGATTGGCTCAGTGCTTTGGAATGGGAAAAATGCCAAGAAATCAGCGAGCTACACTTGCAGGATATTGCTCGAAGGGGTGACTTGATTAAGGTCTTTGCAATACTGCACACAGTGTCATCTTGCTAATTTGCCTTCCTTAACAAGGTATTTTAAGTAGAAAATTAGACTAAAATTTCCCTTTTGGACTCTACAGACTTGATTATTTCAGTGCAAGAGACTAGACCCTAAAATTAATTCTCACACTTAAGCAGATGTGGCAGCCAAGATGTTGCTGTCAATTTGTTACAGATGGTCTTGAACATTAAAATGGACTATGCTATAATCTGAGTTTCAGTCACCTTAGAGTTCCCGCTTATATAAGTCAGGAATGATTTGCCAGCTACTGAAAATTAGTTATTTCTGAAGTGATGTTTTCCTGCACATCTTCCTGTATTTCCAAATTTGATCTCATACTACACTGATATTTGGGGCATACCCTTCTCAGAGTGAAAGCAATGAGGCAGAGAGGAAGGTGGGGAGATGGGTAGGGCAGCAGGGCTTCCCCACACCTTTCAAATGCTGTGGGATCTTTACATCCTGCTTCCACAGCAACCATGCATGAATAGAAGAAACACTGGCTTAATGTCTCAGCATAAGGCCTTATAGAAATGTAGCAGGAGTAAAGTGCTTGTATGATTTTAAGATATATAGGAGAAACATAAGATAGTATACATATATGTGTGTGTATATAGTGTTTATGATGCATTTGTGAGGGCTGAACACAGCTGTTATACACACATTCTTCATGTTATGTAATATGCATAAATGCTGTTGATTTAAGCCCCTAGCCTTACCACAGTAGGATTAATGGTCTGCTGGTGTTACTTTTCCCTACTTTCCTAGAAGCTCTATCAAATAGAAATAATTTATGATATTCTGCCAAGGTAAAAGAAATCAGGAGAAAAGTGTTCACCTCCATGAGGTTGTCATCCCACATCTTCCCATGCAAGTATGAAGCATTTTTTTTCACAGTATGCCCTTAAACAACAGGTAAGACAAATTGGAGCATTAGGAGTTTTGTTCCTTACCTGTTGTGATGGCTTTGCTGCTTGCTTTTTAGAGATTAACCACCTAATAACTTGGAAACTAAAGACGAGAGAGAGACAGAGTGTGAAGTTGTCCACTGAAAATGAGCAAGTGCACCAGAAAATGAGGGGAAAGTATTTTGTGATTGTTCTCCTGGAAGACAAACCATGGAGTTTGACTTAAATTCTCAGGAAATGGCTGGGCATAGTTTGCTGAAGAAATCATTCACTAATTAAGACACTTATATACACGTATGCATTAAAATAGGTTTTTTAATATATTTTATGCTGCTTCTTCAATATATATTTTCATTTTTCCCCCCAACAGCCTGATGATTTTTGTTTTTTCAGGGAGACTCTTTCCTGAACCATTCTCTTGGCAAAATTCAAGGTCCAATTGTGGTCTCCCTGGCCAAGGATAATATCAGGAGCAGAGCCAGTTCATGTGTGCAGTTTTAGACAGAATCAGGTCTAAATGCTGTGTTGAAACTATCTTGAAAACTGCAACCAATGAAGCCATGGTCTGGCGATTTTTATCCCTGAGGGAGAAGTCAAAGGTGAATAGTAGAAGTAATTAATATATTAAAAAAGGGTTTAAGTATCTCTGAGATGAGGACTTGTAGCACTGCAAAATCCTGCCTTAAATAATGGGAATGCTTTCACACTTGCCATAGTAACAGCAAAATTGCTAGTGATAAAATTAACTCAGCCTCTCTATACTTTTTATTATTGCCATTTTAGCACTTGGTATGCTTTTTAATTTTGGCCATGGACAGAGTATATAATGACATCAGAAAGGCTGCAGTCTAAGTAGCCCTTGTTAGTCATTGTAGCACATAAATATGAATGGTGGTTTGGAACAGATGCTTAGAAATAAAGTTTTAATTCAGTCTGTCTTCATCAGAAAAAAACACTGAAAAAAATCCATTTAATCTATAACACAGGATATTTGGAGGGATAAATTTACTGCTAACTGTTTACCACTGAAAGCTGGATTTTGGAGAGTCACCACAAGCTTTAAAAGGGGCCTACATACAGACTTTTCTCCTAAGTATTTGTTAGAGCTGCCCTGAGTTAACTCTGGTCATTGTTCAGAACATGAACATTAATGGAAATTGATTTTTAGAGCAAATAACAGTATTTATTAAGCATGACTTTCTTATTGTAGCTATGAATGCATCACACATTCCAGTAATTTTGAAAGAATTCTGAGGAATCAAAGTGAATTTTACAGACTTCTAAAAATAAGCCCACACTTTTCTAAGGAAGTATTTTCTTTAAAATAGAACCCAACAGTTCCCTTCCCTCTCTGAGTCACAATCGCTAGAAGCACTAATGGCATGTCCTCATGATAATGCTTTAGCAGCAAGGAAAATACAATTGTTTTTTGCAAGTCAAGTTATATATTTCCACTGTAGTTCTAAAAACCAGAAAACTCAGCTATTGCCTAGTCAGTTCACAGAGTTTTTTGAAGTTGACAAGGAAGTAGGGGAAAGATGTCATTTTCCTTGTTCTGCAGATGTCTGCAGCCGGGAGCTCTTCCTCCCTCACTTAGGTAGTGGGGTAGTGTCAGTAATCATTGTACTGCCTCTCTAGCACAGAGCCTCTGTAGAAGACCCTCAGGCTGATTCCTCTTGAAGCCTCCTAGAAGCTTGTTTGGATACCAGAGGGCTGCACAGGATTTGGCAGGGGAGCAAACAGATCATCTGCCATCATCCCTGTCCAGAGCCAGGCAGAGGAGAGACAAACGGTGCCAGAGGGTGGGCAATGAGCTGGGGCAACTCCCCACTTCAGCCAGCCCCAACCAGTTCCTTACACACCTGGCCAGAGTGGAGGAGGATTTTGGGGCCCTGAAGTGCTTTCTCACAACTTCATCTGGGTAAACACACAGAGCTTTTTGACTACTTTTTTTTTGCTATTGTAAACAAAATTATTACCAAATAAAGAGAGCTTAAGGGAGAGCTACACTGATTTCCAGCAGGTCCTGTGAATAGAAGACAGAATTTTAAAAAGACAAATATTAATTGCATGGTAGGAGTCTGTTGTGTAATAGCTTGTAAATATTTGATAGTACAGGATAAACTGTTGAAAATCTGTGGGTATTTGAAAACATAACCTTATGGGAAGAGTGGATTTAGTTAACATGAAAAAGCATGATTAATAGTAATGGGCTAATATTAAGTAAGAAAAAGTATAAGATAAATATCAGGGAAAAAATTGGAAATTTTATTAATCATTAGATATCAGACTGTGGTTTTGAATCAGCAGTGGTCTAGAAGATACTTAGTGTTAAGTGTCCCAGCTACGTGGATTGTCTGTTAGGTTATGGGCGGGCGAGATAATTAAAATTTTTGTGAATAATTTCCTATTATTTCCTTACTAGTTTTTAATTGTGCCAAGTGGAGTGTGAGATGAACTACAATTGCAGATGCTGAGAACTGACATGCTCAGTCATAAGCAGAAGAGGCACCTATGTAACATCTCTTCTAGTAAGATGTAGTTCTTGCACAGGAAAGGACTCTTGATTATGTTGAGTCAATGAGAGATATTTTGTTAGATGTTATGCAGATCCTACTGCATGTTACATTTTAGCCAATTTAATAACTTCAGTGAGTTAGCAATCTTGATATAATAAGAATCCTACTTCAAATTCAGAAATACCATGTAACTTTATTTTAACAGATAAGCTATGTCCAACATGTAGCTTTCAGAATATTAAACCTTTTCATATTTTTCTACATAATATAAAAGTAATGTAGCTGAAATACTGTGTAGCTTATTACTCAACTAGGCTATTGAAATTATTTGGCGATTTTGGTGTTTTCCCCCAATTTTTTCAATGAGATATGAGATAATATTATTTTATGAGATAATATTTATTTTGTTTTCTAGATACTGAATCATTTGTGCAAAGTTTTAGATCTGTTGTTGACAGCAGATTTATATGTCAGTAAATTTTCTGTCTTGGTGGCTGACTCATCACTGTGTTTCCCCAGTGTAAACAGATTTTTTGTAATGGGCCTCTCTTAGAAGTGCAGAAGTACTTAGGCAGTGGTAACTTGCGGAGCAGCACACAGGGCTGGAGGCAGCCACTGAAAGTCGCCAACAAACCTGGACTGGGCTGCAGGGTGAACATGCTGCCTTGTTAGGGAGGCTGGAAATGTGGGAAAGGCCAGGAAGATGTGAGGCCATTGCTGTTGATGGCTTTTTGCAGTACATCCTTTCTGCCCCCACTGCAGCAGCACAGGGCAGCTTTAGCTGTGGATGTGCAGTCAAGTGTAGAGTAACTTGTCCATGGGAAGTCAATTGGAGACCAGCCAATGGGATAAATTTGTTAGATACTGGGAGTTGAAGTGTTTTTGTTGCTTTCACTATTTTAATATGTTCTCCTGATAAGCACTTGTTTTATACTCCTGGTACATCTGTTTAGTCAAGGAATTAGTGCTTTAAGTTGTTAAAACAAAAGGGAGTCAAAGTTTTATCACTAGCTGGTAGACTTTGCTCCTCCTATGTCTTAGTTTTAAACATCTGCCAAATTAGGCAAACACTTAATTATCTAATACAACTGCAGTGAGAGTCAGTTTAATCACAATAGAATATACATTCTATTTCTATCCCAATAGAGTATAATATTTGAGTTTATGAGTAATGAAAAGTACAAGCAAGTACCACTGTGAAAGCCTTGTGAATCATCATTTCTTTAGCTTCTGCAGTTTTCAAAGTGATTCTTTGCCATTGAGTTCAGCCAAGCCAAGATTTTACTCCAAATGCAGGAGGTTTTTTACACTTAACCCAATGGAATGGGTTTTTAAGATACCCCATAGGGGTTTAAAATTATTAGGAAATATTTTGGAAATTCTGTGCCTCACCTGGTTTGAGAATAAGTAACATGGGAGCATTGAAACATTTGTTATGACAGACTGTCTTTAATATCCTGCTTCTTTGCTTGGTTTTCTCCACTTGGTCTTTTTTTTCTTTAATAGGACCCCCTTGGTCAAGTTTATGCTTTGTCTTTCTTGCTTCATGCTACATACAAAAAGTAGAGAGAGAAGATAAATTTTTAAGGAAAAAGTTATGGAAATAATAGGGTATCCTGAGATTTGTTTTCTAAAAAAAGTCTGGAGGTCATTCTAATTTATGAAAAAGCAGGGGGCTGTGATCCTTTTGTGCCTGCATGAGAAACAGAAAAGTGATTTTAGATACAGCCAGTCTAACAGTTGGGTTTGTATCATTTGACCAGCTTAGACTTTCAGGGTTTCTTTCATTTCAGCTGGAGTTATGGCAGAATTTGTCCATCAGCATTGACAGAGATTAATTAATTTAGAATTTATGAAGAAGGGGTTCTTTTTCCTGCTGAAAATTTCATTACTTTCCCATGTCAAGACGTATTGACAGCAAGAATATTGATATAATTCCAAGTAAATGACTATTACTTAATCTAAACTGTTTTGTTGCTTTAAACATAATATCCCATCTTACATAATGTGTTTCCTTTCAGACATTCACAGGTTTTGCTTTTTTATTTATCAAGTTTTCTGAACTTCATGTGATACATGGGGGAAAAGTGACTACCCCTATATATCTCTGCATTCTAGGCATCAAACTACATGAGAAGATGCTCTGTGGCACGTATTTGTCTCCAGGTTCTGAAATAGAAGCCTAAATAATAGAAAAATGTTAGTCTAATGTTTTACTCTAGCCTGTAATTACCACTCCATCCGCTGATAAACACATTATTATAGCAGACATGGTGATTATTTAATGGAAATATTTTAAAATCATCACTTTTTTAGAGTTTGCAGCCAAAATATTATGGCATTGTATATTGCTGCCCAGGAATCTGCCAGATGTAAAAGCAGAACTCACTTACTTTCTCTAACTAGAGACTAAATAAAAAAAATCCTTGGAAGAGCCACAGATGGCAATTACTGAAATGCTTTCTTCTTGTTGTTTTTCTCACTTTCAGTAGTCTATGACTGTGTGATTAACAATGAAGAAGAAAAATAAATACTTGAGTTGGTTTGTAGGGAAAAAAGTTATCTCTGAGAGAACCAGTTATAATTCTATCAGGATTGGTTTAAACCAGTAAAAAAAAGACCACAGAAGATCAGACTTCTGTATCACTGAAAGAAAATGTCAGATCCATCTATTGTAATTAAAGTGCAGAGAAGAATTATCAGTGGGATTGAATGGCCATCCATCAGTTGAATCATTTCTTGAAGAGAAGACCCATGCACTGCAACTTGTCATGGCTTCAAGCCTGCAGTTTCTCACCATAGGATAAACTTAGCAAATATGCAAGCTTTTGAAAGTAGTGACAATATTTTCAGTCATTCATATTTTGGTGAGAAGCTCAACAGGAAGTCTGTTTTTGAGACTCCACCTCACTGTGCACATTGCACACCTGCTTCTTAGCTGCACATGCCATCAACAACTGCTTTTCTTTCTAAAAGAGCTGAAGTTCATGTTTCCTGTCTTCACTTTTTTCAAGGCATAAGCCACACACCATCTGTGCACATTCCATTGAAAGGCTCTGATTTCTAGCTGTCAAGCTAAACCCAAGCATCCCTTCATAGCAGTACAATATTGCTTGTTGACACTTAGTGGGATTCATCCTGGAAGGCAGGAGAAGGTTTTGTCAGAAAAAGAGAAATTTTAGAATGTGTGAAAAGAACTCAAAAGTATCCATTGCCCATGAAGAGATGCTTAACTTTCTATGAAGAGTAAATGTGGCAATTTCCTGTATTTTGTTACTTTAAATTGGCAGGACCAAGCTTGCATTGATGGAACGGTCCACTTGTTCTACAGTGGGAAGTGTTAGCAATTATTTCTTAATTATTGGTGTCAGTGTTGCATTTTATTCAGGATGATGTTTAAACACAGCACTTCATGTGTGGGTGTGCACGTGCTGTGCATCTGCTTTGAAGTGAAATCTTGTTCTGTTCTGTATTTTGTGGGCAGAGCTGTAATTATCCCTTGCAGTGTTCCAGTTAGTTTACCTGCATATAAATAGTAGGGAGGAGAATCTTAAAATGTGAAGAATGTGAGATTGTTGATTTGTAGCAAATTATGCCTGTATCAAATGTGAGAAGAGAAAAAATAGGAGCAGGAGAGCTGAATGTTGTCTTCAGGTAGAATCACATCTACTTAGAAGCTGTCTCAGGTTTCTGTGAGCTGCTGGCAGACTTTTACTGTGCCTGTTTAATGATGATGGGAAATGTTGGGAGACCTGAAGATGTGAGAGTTCCTGATGTGATTGAATTCAATTTATTGGAGTTTGACTTGGATAAAATCATCCTTTATTGAAAAAATGGCAATGAAATATAAACTGTCAATGACTATACAATGAACTATAACTTCTTCAGAGAGCTTTATTCTATTCTCTGGGATATAGAAGAATAAAATAAAATATGATATGATAGACCTCCTTGCAAATTTCAGAATAAGCTCTTGTTAATCCTTGCAGTCAATTTCTTGTCTTAGAAATAAATAAAGCATGAAACTCAAAGCTACACCTGAGTAAGGTTTGGCTGAATAAGATCCCAGGAGACTTTTGTCTTGGGTTTGTTAAAAAGTGAATAATTTGCCATACTTGAAAAAAGGTTGATTTAGCTGAATTGCCATCATATAAAGCAGAGGTGAATGGAGTCTAATCTGAACAAGTGTGTCCCAAAGAAGACTATTTGTGTAATGCCCTAGTTCCTCCCCCTCCTCCTGAATGGCTTGGATTTGTGCCAGTGAAGTGCCTAAGGAAAAATAAAACAGGCAAGCAAGCTAATCTAAGCTTATTTTGGATCTGGGAAAAGAAAGGAAACAGCAATTGGATGGATTCTTAAAATAAGAAAAATCAATTGCCTGATTGTCCAGGTGGCCTTTGGGATGGAAGCAACAGTATTGCACTCCTGGTTCCTCTGCAGCAGTGTCCACCAGAGAGCAGGAAAAGGAAACACAGGACACAGAGTTAAGACACTGTCACAAGCTTCCAGCAGTAGCATTGCCATACATACTTGTTACGTTTCTTTCATGGCTGGCTCACTGCTGTGGTCATGGAAAGATTACAAAGCTGAGGCATGGTGGCAAACATCGACCTGTCCATCTTACACTCCTAAATACAGTTGCAAAAGAACTGGAGTTGCAAAAGAACTGAGCTTTTAAACTCAGATGTATAATGTTTCTGCTACTTTTTGTGGTTATGGAAGGAATTAAAATTTTTCTTCAATGGAGAGTTGCATGGGAGGGTTACCTGCTCTTTTCCTGGACGACTGAACTGTTCAGGTTAAACTGGCTTGACAAATGCCTGTCACACACAGTGCAAGAGAAACTAAATTCCTCTCAAAGAACCTAAATGTGAATTTCCCTGATGGTTACAAAATAAATTTAAAAAACAATTTTAAAAGTGTCCTGTTCAATGTGAGGAGGGTAGGAAATTGATATCTGCAAATGTCAGCTTCTTATCTTTCGCAAGAGGAGAGAAGACAGCAGAGGAAGCTGCAGAGCTGACTGCTTCACTGTGCCTCTGCACCTCTCTGCTCCCCATCCTTAGCACCCTCATTTTAGAAAGGATGAAAATTCACATTCCAGGAGCAATAAATTCAATTTCAGGAGCAATAAAATAACTTTTAGACTGCTGGCACATTGGCTGTAGTTTTTTGGAATTGCTAAAAAGTGCTTGAGATAATGTTTTATCAGCATTTACAACCTGCTCTGATAGCTGTTCCTGCTGGGCTGTTCCTGCTGGGCTGTTGTTTCTGCTCTGCTCCATGCCCCTGGGTTTCTCAGCCTCTGCCTACGTTCTCCTATACACAGTTGCCTGTAGCAACACCCATGTGAGAAGGCCCCCAGTGCTGTCATCTCCCCTGGAGGACAGGACATGACAGGAGCTCTGACAGTGCCAGCAGCAGCACTGGCAGAGCTCAGCTCTCTGGGCCTCCCCTGGCAAGCAGGAGTAAAGGAAACATGCCTCCAGAAAGCAAGAGTTCCCAGTCATGAGAGGACAGCATATCCAGCACCAAAAGCATTTGATGAATCACTTACCTACTAGGAGTGGTGGAAACACTCTATCCCTGATATCCTTCAGAGTCAGTGCTGCACCCCATTGTCCCAAACCCCTTCCACACCTAGAACCGCTCCTCTCTTACATCTACCTGCTTCTAGTGGGGTTGTGCAATTAGCTGGATCAAGACTGAACAGGTTAAAAATACTCTGACAAAAGGTTCACTTTTAAACTGGAAGAGAGTAGGTTTAGATTAGATATTAGGAAGAAATTTGTTGCTGTGAGGGTGGTGAGGCACTGGAACAGGTTGCTCAGAGATTGTGGATGACCCATGCCAGAAAGTGTTCAAGTCCAGATTGAATGAGGCTCTGAGTAACCCAGTCTAGTGAAAGGTATCCCTGGCCATGGCAGGGGGATTGGAATGAGGTGGTCTTTATGGTCCCTTCCAACCCAAGTCATTCTATGATTTTTAACTTCTCCTTTGGATTAATGTGAACCAGAGCTGCACTGGCACAAGAAAGCCAGTGCCAGAGTGAAGTAGGCAAGAGCTGCTTCTGCTGCCATTGCCACTGAGATAAATTCTTATCAAATTTCAGGGTAAGTTGAGAAAGTTATGGTTTATTATCAGTGTATCTGACAACTTCTGTATTTATCAAATTTCAGGGTAAGTTGAGAAAGTTATGGTTTATTATCAGTGTATCTGACAACTTCTGTTCTTCTGGCAGAACTGCAGCAGGAGGGCTCAAGCAGAACTTTGTAGGTGGGACCCACTTACAGTGAGATCCACTGGAGTTCTGCACTCAAAGTTGCCATCACCTAAAAGCATAAAGGATTTGGTCTAAGGTGCCCAGTGCTGATACAGAGCCAGCATCTCTCAAGTCTGTTCCCAGAGATTCAAATCCCAGTCTCTCAACATTGCTGTTGGGATGTTTGGACTGTTAGATCTGCACTCTACATCAGGTCATTTATCCTCATTCTAAGCTCCTTCTGCATTCTCTTTCTTTTCTTCCTTCATCCCCAACATGTTCTTGTGAAACTTTTGGTCTGTAGCTTTTGACCCATCAGATTACACAAATTCCATCTTACCAAATAGCAGAACTGCAACAGCAATTAACGAGGCTGCATGTGGCAAGGTCTCTGATCAAGAACAGCTGAAGTTGGCATATTGATACTCAGAATAGTGGTGCAGCTCAAAACTGGGCATTGAGGCTTCAAAATCCTCAAGCCTGCCCCCCATCAACGGTAATAATGCCTTCATTTTCTTATTTAGTGTGCATTACCCTTAATCTATCTTAATAGGAGCGAGTATATTATTACTGTTCTTACAGCTATTACTGTTCTCATGACCAAATACAAATTAGAAAGGAAGTGTGTTTGGCAGATCTCTAGTGAAATGGAAGTATATTATTGCTTCTCAAACTGAATGTGAATTCCTATTGGTCATGTAGAGCATGGGTTTTAAAGAGACTTGGAAAATACACACCAGGTGTGTAAATCTTGGAAGAGAAGCTTATGGAAACAGTAGTGGGAACCTAGATTTTCCTTAGCTAGTGCAGTGGGTAGAAAAGCTTGCCCAAAGATACCTTCCTAGTCAAAGCAGTGAACCCATGGTTTAAGGTTTTACATTTGTTCAGCTTGTTGAATTGTCTGTGTGCCTGACCCAGCTCTTGAGGATCAGTACAGGCAGCACTGTATGCTTTGGCTCACTCCAAAGAGAGCACTGCTGCAAAAGGTGGTGTAAAATGGGGATGCAGGAGTTTTAAAATTGTGTTCACATTTTACAAGCCAAAGCAGTAAAGCACATTTCATTTTTAGAGAAGTCTATGCTCTACCTGTTGGTATCATTGTGTTGAGGAAGACCTGATCCTTGAGCAGACTGTGTTGGCATGTGCTTACTGGTACAGCACTGGAATAAATCTGTCATTTCCTCACACCTGCTCACATCAGTAAGTTGTGACTATGCTGAATTACTTGCCCTCACACTGCTGAGTTTAAAAACAGTCACTTCAGCCTATTTAAAATAAAATTATTTGGGGGATACCATAATAAAACCTCAGAATTTGCTGAGTAGAACAAATAAAGTAATATTAGCTTGTACTAAAAGAAGCATAACTTATACAGTTTTCTTAAAAGAGTGCTTTTTATGGTGATATATAAAAGGTGGAAATTTGAGGTTTTTTAGAGTTGCATTTTCTTATGTACCAAAAGTAATATACTGTAAGCAGTGATGTTTTCAGTAAACCTGAGGTGAACAACATCCCCGAGAAAAATAATTCCATGTGCGGAATGGGCTGCAAAGTAAATGGTGTCTTTGCCTGAATCATCAGAGATCTCCTCAGACACAATGGTTCCAAGGTAAAAATGGCAAAGTCTTAAACTGAAATTGTGAATGTTTTGTAGAAAGAAAAGAATGGAAGAACTGCACATCCTCTTCCCCACAAGCTCCAAGGCCCCAGCTGTGGCAAGACATGTAGGAGGTAATCTACAGAGCACTCTGCGTTTCCATAATTGAGTTGTGAATAAAACTGAAATACATGTAGTCATGATTATTTTGTGTTGAAGAAAAATATGTACCCTAGTAATTTAGGGAGAAAATACAGTAATTTGCCATTCAAACTATATCTTTTTAGCCACAGAATCTTGTTCTCAAATTTAAATTGACATGCAGTAAAGTAAATCTGGTTTGCTAATATCCCTTAATAATTTTTTGAAGACAGATTGGTTCTCACATCAAAACTTGTTTGGGAGGCGGTACCCAAAATTCAGTCATGTGCATGGTGTCAGTTAGCCCAGCCTCCCTCATGTCTTTGGTTTTTATTGTGTCAGTAAGTATGTCATGTTTAATCTCTATGAAATGCTGGAAGCTGATTAATGAGAAGTTTCTAAGAAGTTTCATAGTAGTTATTTTCTAATATACATGCTTTATTAAGTAATGAAGTAGGGTAAAAAGGACTTTCTAAGCTTGAATTTTTGCTAAGGAACACAACAGAAATATGACATCTAACCCAAAATGAAAGGAGAAGATGGGAGGGAGGAAGGACAGAATGTGCAGCAGAGCTGGAATAACATACAAATCCTAACAGAGCTAGCAGGGAAGCAAAGTTCCTGTAAAAACTAAAAAAAATCCCAGCAAAGTCAGATCAATGGTCCCCTAGTCCCCTAGCCATTCCAGCAGCAGCATGAGTGATGCCATCTGGGGATGCAAGCCTGGTTAGTCAGCAGTCCATCCCCCTGGTATACCCTTACCATGCACAGTCCTTGGATGTGGATGTTAGAAGGTATCTTCTCTGTTTGTGGACCCTTAGTCCAGCAGCAGGTCTTTTTCAATACAAATTTACTAGACATGGAAATAGAAATTAATATGACTTCCAGTAAGTTCACCTGCTCAGTGAAGATCTAACCAGACACGATGATCTATGGGCTGCACCCCACCACGATTTGGGAAGGAGGTGAAGGTATTGTTAGACCTTCTGCACTGCCAAATACTGCAAGGGGTATGTGGTAATGACTCACAGATGGTCAACAGCTGAACCAGTTCCTGAGGTGCTTCTTGAATCCAGGTGTCAGGGTTTTTGTGAGTTCTGTTTTCAGTAGAAGGTCTGCTAAGACATCTTCAGCTTTAAACATTATGTTGTCACTTGTGAGTCTTGTAAATGGATGTTGAGAAAATCCTGATATGGAAAACTGCAGATTAGAAGATAGAAGGAAGAGAACATGAATTGGCTATAACGTGCACACGAAGCAGCTGCCATTCTAACCAAAGGTTGTTCAAGTATATTCAGATCTTCTGTCTGGTGACACCTCATCATTGGTGTTATATGGGCAGTAACAGATCTTACACAAAAGAAAACTTTTTTGGGATGGCAGGGCATCTTAATATCCTCCTCTGTCAGTGCACATTCACTCGGATGGGGTTTAATTTGCTATTCACTCATGAAAACATCTTCATTCCTCTTTCCCTGAACTATGCATGCTCTACCAGAATAGCCATTAAATGTTCAAACAAGGATGGATTTTATGTTTGATTTTGCACTAGATACTTAAAATGTTGTTTAATAATGGACAGCATTGGATGCTTTATTTTTTAACCAGAAGGAATTATCATTCCATAGAATCACTGAATGATTTGGTTTGGAAATTATCTTAAAGCTCACCTAGTTCCAATCCCCCTGCCATGAGCAAGAACAATTTTCACTAGACCAGGTTGCTTAAAACCATCCAGCCTGGCCCTGAATATTTCCAGGAATGGGGAGTCCACAACTTCTCTGGGTAACCTGTCCAGTGTCCCACCACCCTTATAGTAAAGTGTTTCTTCCTAATATCTAATATAAACCTGCTCTCCTTCAGTTTGAGGCCTTTCCTCCATGTCCTATCCCTATATTCCCTTTTGAAAAGTCCCTCTCCAGCTTTCTTGTAGCCCCCCTTTAGGTACTGGGAGGTGCTGTAAGGTCTCCCCAACCTTTTCTTCTGCAGGCTGAACCACCCCAAGTCTCTCATCCTGTCTTCACAGAAGAGGTGTTCCAGCCTAGTGATCAATTTAATGGCTCTCCTCTGGGCTCATTCCATCAGGTCCATATCTTTCTTGTGTGGGGACCACAGAGCTGGACACAGCATTCCAGGTGGGGTCTCACAAGAGCAGAGAGGCAAAAGCACCTCCCTCAACCTGCTGGTTACACATCTTTTGATGCAGCCTGGGATTTGGTTGCCTTTCTGGACTGCAAGCACATGTCACTGGGTCCTGCTGAGCTTTTAATTCACAAACACCACCAGGTCTTCCTCCCCAGGGTTAATCTCCATCCATTCTCTGCTAGGCTGTATTTGTGCTTGGGATCCCCCTGACCTGCACAGGTCCTTGCACTGGGCCTTTTTGAACTTCTTGAAGTTTGCAGAGATCCTCCTCTCAAGTGGTCATTTGAATTACCTAAAGCTTGTCATTCCAGTTCTTCTGTTAGGAGAACTATTAGCAATGCATTTCGAAAAAGATAAATCATAAAGCCATAAAGATATAAAGATTATATAAAAACAAATTTTAGCAAGTGCAGGCATACATCTGGTAAAGAATGTTACTGTTGTGTTTGTAAACAAAACATCACTCTTGGGACTGTGAAACAGCTGCTGACTGGTTTTATGTTTTTGCTAGTTTTTCTTTAACCATTTTTTAGAAAACATTCATTGTGACACTTGAAAAGCAAAATTTTATTCAAAGTCAAACTTTAAAATCACATCGTGAAATATATATAAATATATATACACACACTTAAAAATACACTGAGCAAAAAGTACTTCAGCCAATTTTCACTTTATAGGAGGCCAGAAAGGAAAGGACAGTGGTGGGTTTTGTCAAATCCAGTATGTGTGATACAGATTTTCATGTGTTTCCAAAGGTCCTGGAAGGCAGCAATACAGCACACAACAAAATACAGCATTGCCAGGTCCTTAAAGGTCATAAGTTTCATTAAAGTATCAGCACCCCAAAGCTCTAATAGCCTTGATGAAGCAGAGTACTTTGGAATAATTACTAGCCAAATTTTTAATCCTTTGTTAATTCACACAGTACTTCTGTACTGTAACATATATGTGTGTATATATATATATGTATAAAAATAATTTGGTCATTCAACATTCTAATGTTAATATATGCTTAAGTCATGTTATACTCCTGACAGCAGTCTGGTGTGGTTTCGGTTTTAGGGTTTTTTCCTATCTTTTGCACTTGTGGGAGTTTGGCAGCTGTGGTCTGCCTATGCTGCTGAAACAGGGTTAATTTTTCTCTGTCTATATCATTCTTCATCATACGTGTTGAGAATTTTTCAAAACTTCACATAAAAGCATAATATTTTCCTCTTCATTTAAAACTCATTTGGAGAATGTGACTGATTTCTCTCCCTGTTAGAAAAATTGCTGTGACTTTGAAAGCATTAATTTCTTCCGCTCCTGGCTGGTTGATTTTTTTCTGTATAGCTCAAAACCCTTTCTTTCACAACTCTGACAGACTCTGTCTCTTCAAGTACTTCACTAACAAGTTTTTATTTTAGAAGAGAATCCTTTGTGGCACAGGGTTTTGTACCTATTTTTCAGCATGTACATTATATCCTGTATCAAAGCACTATTGCCTTTTCATGTATGGCAAACTGTTTTCAACTTAGCTTCCAGGAAGCCATTATAGAGAGGCAAAAGATGGCCCAGAGTCCTTCTAGTGCAGAAAGGACTTGATAAATGGCCTCAAAACTTTCAGATTTATTTTCACACACTTAGCCACTGGACACTTAAGAGTCCTAAGAAATCCTATTATTTAATTATGTGGTTCTTTTCCAAAGCCAAATCGGCTATTCAGCTGGGGAATAAGTACTGTGAACTATGAGGCTAGAAGCCTCTAAACCTATTATTAGTACAAGTGGCATCTTCAAAACTTCTAGAAAGAGCCATGGCTTTATTTTGTTATTTTTTCAAGGGTTTTAAAATTTACAAGTAGATTGTATTTGGAGTAAACTGGGAATTTTTCTTCCTCTGGAAGAATATTCAATGAATTAAACAAGTGTGGTTTTGGATAAACATATTTAGTAAAATCTTTCTCATCTTCAGTATTTTCATAAGCAGAGTGGGAAAAACAATTTAATTAAATTTAGTTTTTTGACTGATCAGCATTAGTAGTATCAAGTAAACCATGCCACATCTGTGAAAAGGGTAGTTACAAAAGTGAGTGTTGTACATAAGCTACCAGCCTCTGAACCTTCCTGCTTCCATGTTTAACAGCTTCCCAAAGACTGTGAAAAGCTGTCTTCCAAAATAATCTGAAATCTCTAGGATGTTTCTTGTGATAAATTTCTCTTTGTGCATTTTAAAATGAGTTTCCTTTTTTAAACACTAATGTTTGAAAAGATGGGCCTTTCTGGAGTCCCTGTTCCTTTTCATGAAGGCCAAGAAACAGCCTTCAGGCTTCAAGAAAATCAGCAGCATGCTGTTTTGCACTCCAGAGGCATGGAACCTCTTAGAAGTTCAGCCAGGCATTTCACCCACAAAGTTTTTACTCTTGTACTTTTCAGCCTTGTCATTTCCATTCAGCGATTGTCATCAGAGAAGAGCTCACTTTCCCTAGAGGCTCTCAAATATTTTGTTGGAAATAGTAGCTGCAGATATGCAGATACCTCTGGGCAGAGAAGAGAGCTTCTCTAGAATGGCTCACACTTCCGACAGCAGTGCAGTGATGACTCACAAAACAAAAGCTGTTAATTCAGTTAACCCACTTGCAGAGAAAAATCTCATAAAGCAGAGAGAAAATAAAGAAAGATTTCTTGAAATAAATAAATAATTTAAATGAAGATCTTTAAATAAAGATGTCAATATCTATTATGGGCCATTTAAGCTTTAATCAAAAGTGTTTCAGAAATAGTTTCACAATTTTACCTCTGAAAGGATTCACTGTAGTTTTATCTTTGCATATATGAACATTTCTGCTTCCTGACATCAATAAAGTATGATTTTTATTTCCACAAATCTATAAATATCTGACTGGAAACCAGAGATCCCTCTAGATGAATTCCCATCTGACTGGGCACCTACCTTGCAAGGGAGGCCCTGCTGAGCAAGGGGGCTGGTCTGGCCAGTCTCCAGAAGTCCCTTCCCACCTTAGCCACTGTCTGATTTTGGGATGCCCATAGTACATCACTTGTTCAATTTTATCAGAAAATGCCTAGCTCCTAGCTCTGTAGCTTTTAACTACTCCTTAGCATCTTGCTATAATCTCGGAATCTCATTCAGTTCTCCCCGCCTCTGCATGCCTCTCTTGTCCTTGTTTAACTGTTTGCGTGGGTAAGGCAAATGCTGAGACTTTGAATATGCCTGATGCACAGAGAGCAGGACTGATCATCACCCAGATAGGTGAGAAGAGATTCAGCCTTTGAAATAGGTATTGTGTTGTGGGTGTTTTTACATTTGCAATGGCACAACACTTGGACAGCAAGCCAAAGTTACTGTGGATGATTTGGAGTAGCAGTGTTGAGCCTCCCTGTCATATTCTACAAATGGCCTCCCTGTTTTACATAAATGTTTGGACCTGTTAAAATCATGTGAGTAGGCTTGATCACCGAATTCATGCTTGTCTTACAGACATTTGCCTTTAGAGCTGTCACTAAAAGAGCATCTCTGGCCTCACAGGAAGGGACATATGCATTAGATTTAAGCCAGGGACTCTAGCAAGTCCTTTTACATTTTGAAAAAGCCAGACCTTTCAAAAGCAAAGGTACGCACCTTGCTGTTGTGTGGATAGAAGCCAGCAAAAGGTTTCAGCAATGACTTACTCTTTTCACTTATCCAAAATTCACTGTGCTTTCTACCATTGTCACATCTCTCTGTTTTTTTGGTTTCTTTTGCCTTTGTTATGGTATCTTAAGTTTGTCTTGACATTTTTGCACCTGGTGCCAAAAATGCCTTGTTTTTGGTAGGTGATCTAGTCTTTGTAGAAGCCCAGCATTACTCATGTTGAGCAACTGGTCTGGCAAAAGGCGTCCCTGGCCATGACAGGGGGACTGGATGAGATGATCTTAGAAGGCAACTTCCAACCCAGACTGTTGTGTAATTCTATAATTGCTTTAAAAACCTCAGAATTTTTCCTCAAGTGTCCATCCATCAGCGCCTCCCACCCCAGAATAGATGTTTGCTTTCAAAATGTTAGAAAAAGGAGAAATGGCCTTTGTCCTCTTCATAACTCCTGGCTTTTGAGACACAGATTAATGGATAAGTAATTCAGAGTTAATAAAAACAAAGTCGAAGTTTATCATCATCTGCTCATCACAACCACTCTCAGATTTGTCACTTCTCTATAACCAGTTGTCCAGTGATGAATGTTCACTGAAATCTCTGATAATGTTGTCTGTTATCATCTGCCAGTTTTTAAAATTTTAATTACAATGTTAATATCTGCTTCTGCTTTTATATGGAATATTTCAAAATCCTTTTTACACACAATACCACCAGCCTTTTCTATATGGTGTGTCCTCATGGGCTTTGCTTCATATTTGTAGTCCCTGCAGCACCTGCTTGAGTTCTATGATTTTTTTTCTTTATTCCTAACTTTTTGGGGCTTTCTGTCAGTCTCCAAGAAACTGAAGCAGTATCAGCAGTACTGGATTTTATGCCACGGTCTTTTGATCTATCTTGTCATTTGATGTATCCAAGCATCAGGCCAAACTAATTTTCTGGATGAGGTTTTTATTTCCTGGGGAGTAGCGATGCTGAGGCCCTTGGCACGTGGTGGTTCTGGTAGCAATGGCTACCAAACTTCCTCTCTGACATCCAGATAAGGCTTGAAATTGGTTAGGAAAATGTAATCACACACAAACACACCTGCACATATACTGTTTCTTCAACTTATCAAAAATAAGTTCTTATCTGTGTCCAACTTCTTTACAGTCTCTAATACTACAGATTTATTTTTCTTTACTTTTCTTTTTTGAGCTTAATACTCACAGCTGAGACATTTTTGCTTCAGTTGAATCACAAGTGACACTGTTGCTTAAAATTGTTGTTATATAAAGCCAGGGAAGAGCTTTAATTTTACAAAATCCCCTGCACTAAAATTCTGCTAACAGTATGTCCCCAAGCTCAGGTTACGAAGAGGATTCAAGCTGGCACCACTTGTTTTTTTCCCTGAGGGGGCCAAAAAGCCTGTCTTATTTCCCATAGTTTTACCCCTAAAGAGAGAAGAAATGCTGAAACTGTATTCTAGAGAAAAGCTGTATGTGTTAGCAATAAAATTTTATACTAACCTTTGAAAATTCTTGAAATACAGGCAGCTTTGTATGATTTAAAGAGGAAAATTTTAGGGTAGATGAACTTATAGCTTAATGAGTATGCAGTATTATGTTCCTATTCCATGATAGTTGGGGTTATTATGTTTACACAGACTGAATGACTGCAAACAAACTCTTGAAACAGTGTTAATTAGATTCACAATTCAGATAAACTATTATCCTGCCAAGATGAATTATGGTTTGAAGTTACTGCTATTTGTTAGTTAGGTAGACTAGTCAACAGAAAAGAAATGTTTCTCTTCCACAAAAAAGAGGGTTTATATATATGTATATGTATCTGACTCAGATGTAATTTTGTATATTTTTCAGTTAAGAACTTTGTCCACAGAACTACCACTCATCAGTATTACTGTACCGATACCAAGGCAGAAGCTGTTAAGCACATTTGAGCACAGGATTTCAGGTTTTCTTGGAGCCAGGCACATGCAGGCACAAGTGTCTTTTCATACAACATACCAAAAGGAAAATATGACTGACTATTAAATACAATTTTTGTATGTATATTTTGTATTTTAAATACAAAAATTGTATTTAATATTCAAGGTATGTTATTTAATTAGATACATTTTTATGTTTTAAGGCTAAATAAAAACCTTTGAATGACTGTTAAGCAAGTTATGAAGTTTGAAAATAGTAATAAGGTATTTCAAAACTGAACTTTGTTCTATCCCTATAGTAACACAAAAGCTCCACAGAGGTACAAATCTATCTAAGGGTGATGGAAAGGCACTAGACCTAATACCTCCAGCATCAAAAGCTACATAAAAATTATAAACAGCAACCTGAAGGTAGGCATAAAATGGTTATACATTGAATTTATGATCACACAGCAGCTGTAATAAGGCTGTGTACATTTCTTATAGAAGATCTTGTGTGAACTTTAAATGAAATATAACCTTAACTGTATAAAACAGGATGGCAAGCCTTCCATAAATTATCTTATGTGAAAATCTTGCAATAATGAAAATTACAGTCTTGTGTTTAAGGATTATACAGATGATAACAGAGCTGTCAATAGACCCCTCAAAATGTCCATCGAAACTGATTTTTTGATGACATTGTTCATTTAATGTTGTCCTTTAGTATTCCTTCTGCTTATGTCTTTTAGATTCCTTAGCATTGGAAACTTTTCTTAAGGTAGGTTTCTGTTCAAGGCAGAACATGCAGTTTCCATATGTGAGATGAGAGAAGGGCAGTAACAGGCATTCAGCTCTCCAGAGAGGGTTTAACAATGACTCTCTGTGAGCTGCACTTTGCTTTGTTAAATTGAGACATTGCCTCACACACTAACACAAAACCAGTTTTTCTTATGCCTTCCAGTACAAATCAGGGAAAGCCCAAGGTTTTGCTATTTCTAACCTTGAAGTCCCATTCACTTGGTGTGACACCAGCCTGCATCTGTGTCACAGGGCTGGGTTTACAGAAGCCTTTTCTCAGAGGGCAAGAAAGGTTGTACCCAAGCTCTTACACAAGGCTCCTGTCCCAGTGATGGCACAGACCGAGCACAGCATCCATGCAGTCCTCAAACCATTATCTCCAGCCAGCCCTTCAGCCACTCTGAAACAGTGTCCAGAGTACCGTCTGTCATGTGTGATGAATCTCCAAACAAGTTGGAGAGGGAAAAAGATCTCATATATGTATTGTTTCATCAAGACATCCTACACCATTAGTTCCAGCATCAGTGTTTGTCCTTTTGGAATGGACTGAACCCTGCCAGGAGGTCTGCAGGAGGTTACATCCCTCTCATCCTGTCTGTGCATGACATAGCAGGTGCACTCTGACACAGATGAAGCCAGCTGCAGCAGCACTCAGGGCAGGTCCCAGGTCTCCAAGCAGCTGAGCACTCATCACAGCAGTCTGCAGTTATGACTCAGCTCAAGTAGCCCTGGAGACACTTCCAGGTTTTACAGCTCTGGAGTGCTGGAGATGCTGGGCAGGAGGTGCAGAGGTTGCTTGGGCGGACTGATCTGGAAACAGAAGACCATAGAGCACAAAGGAATGCTGTAATAGCCATGTGTCCCTGCCTCCCTGGGCAGGATGAGTCTTTCCCCACCACTTAGCCATCTGCACAAGAAAACAGCACTGGCAATTAAATAAATGATACCACATCCCAGGCTGTCCCGATAAAATATTATTTTGTCAAATAGCTTTTCCTTTAAAGGAAAGTTTCATGGCTAGCTCATTCTCCCTTCCTCATAAGAGACAAGATCAAGATGTTGAAATTAATGTTTAAGACAACATGCATGGATGTATGTCTCACCAGCCAGCTGCGCAGTTCAGATGCTGATCTTTCTCTGATAGAAAATCAGAGGTGCCTGCATGCGTATGTGTGTGTGCTTTTCTGCATAGACTTAGCAAAATCAACAACACTAAAGATATTTTTTCATATCAGAATTTGGACCTAAGTGCAGGTTTGTTACCATCAGGTAGCTGTGACAGCACCACACCTGCTTCCATCAATGTGATCTCTCATAAGTGGAAGTCTTCACAGAAATTAGTCTGTTTCTTCTCTTTCTGGAAAGAAGGACTTCATGTCCTCCTTTTTTCTGAACAGGACACTTTTACAAGCTTGCTGACAAGCAGTGTCATGAGGGCAGCAATGTGACAAGATTTGAGAGTCCTTTAGCTGTTCCTACAGGAGTCTCTACAGGGGAGAATTAGTCCAGCAGAAGTAGTTTTGTTCAGAGTACTTATCCTGCTCAGAGAGCACCAGAGGAAGTTATCTTGGCAGAAGTGAATTTTGCCAAAGTATTGGTGTCTGCACACTGTTGGAACAGTACAAAGTACAGGACATTTTCTCAACTTAGTCTTTGAAGTACAGCTTATGTTAGAGTTATTTCTTCTGTCTCTTTTAGAAGCACAAAACATCCTTATGTAGATAGTTCAGTACAGAATGTGTCTGAAAAAAGAGGGTCAGCATCTTTGCAAGTATCTAAGTCTTCCTGTATTTCTCTTTATTAATTACTATTTTCTTGATTTTTTTTTCACTGCAGTTGAAACTCTTTGTCCTATTTCGTTTGGTTCACACCTATCATGAGCCTCAATTATTATCCATTGTCTATTTCACTGGAAATTCATCATTTCTCCAATGAGTGTCTAAACTGAACTGATAGAGAAAAAGAAATAAATATAAACTACATTAGGAGTACAGACACAACATCACAAAGAGCTCTCATTGTAAGCTAAACTGGAACCTGTTTTGTGTTGATATTTTTATTTCTAACATCACAATGACTCACTGTTGCTCCCCTCTTTCTACCTACTTCCTCTTTGTGGGAAGGGCAGGAGCAGTGAACTGCACACATTCAGAAAATAAATGAGACCTGTCAGAAAAGAGAGGTATTTTTCAGAACAATAGAAAGACCCAATTGCATGATCTAAAATTAACTGTGAAATCTCTATGTCTGCCCCAGTCTCCCTACACACAAACTATATGAGGTGCCCCAGGCTTCGTTCTTGAGGGACTTGGATTGATGAGCTATTTCTCATATTTTTTCATGGCACCAGTTGCACCAGGAAATGAAGTTTTAATTAATGTAACCTGCGAATGTCAGGACATCCAGAATTAAAACACAAAATGCCAAACCATGTGTCACCAGGCAGAGGGGGATGAGTGTGCGTAATGACCCATGAGAAACACTTACAGCAGCTGGTAGCACTGGAGCAGTTTGCAACAGAAAAGATGAAATTACCTATTATTGGCCTGGAATAGGCAGTTGATGCCTATTTCCTCTTGTTTGATTTCAATATGATCTTTTTCCTGTTAGATTGAGATTAATACTTGCTTGATGTTATTCACTGTTTGTTGTTGGAGGATTCTGCTTTAGGAGACCTTCCTGTTGGCCTCAGTCCTTCTTATCAAACTGGCTATTGATAAGAATTACACCTGCTTGCTTTTCTCCATTTATACCCAGTACTTCAAGAGCTAATGAAGCATGATTATATTATACTGCTGATGTGATTTCCCCTTTTAGCTGTTTTTTTAATATAAGTGTATACTTTTGGAATATCCACACAATATAACCTGAACACACAGCTGAATTTTAGAGTGCTTTGCAGTTTTGTAATAGAAATTTTGCTGCCAAAATAAAATCTAAAGATTTGTTTTCCATAGGAGGTATGCAATGTTTAGAAAAATTTTGCTGACTCTACTTGGAATTAAATTTCCTCCAGCTTCTAATAAAGTAGATCTGCTACAGAGAAATTCAGAATTAATATGAATATTCACCAAAAAAAGCCAGAATTCTTGCTTAAGCAATAGGTTAAAAAAAACACAAATCACAATATCTGGAGAATAATTGAAGCTTAAGGAATGTACTTGGTCAGTTCAGCTGAATATTAATAAAGATCACACTAATTTATAGAAGTCAATGGATCATGGGACAGAGGCAATTCAGCATTATACTGATTTCAAAATAGGATCCTGAAATTTTTACTAAGAATGCTGCCTTCACTGCTGGGATGGTAAAGTTAGTGATAATCTAATGCCATATCTGCAGACATGTCTAACAAATTGATTGAAACACTTTTTAGTACCTTAAAAACATTTTATTTTCCCAACCCAGAATGATCTGATTTCCACTTGATTAACTATAATCTCAATTGCTACTCGAAACAGTGCTTTCAAGAAATGTCACCCAGCTTGTAAAATAAAAATCACTAAACTTAAATCAGCATTCTCTCTTACCATAAAATCACCGACATTTGCAGTTGTGTCTTTTTTTTTTCTTCACCACAAGAAGCAATTTTGTACTTTCAAATAGTCTCCAAGTGTCAGCCACTGCTTTTATTTCCTCTTTTATATGATTGTGAACAATTTCATTTTGTATTTTCTTCCCAATCTGCAATGTATCTTCTTGCTCTTTTGCTGTTGGGCTCTATGGGTCACACTGGTGCTCTAATTGCTCACTAAGTCATTTATTCGTAATTCACCATGATTCCCTGGAATGCCTATTAAATGCCTTTGTAAAGCCTTTGCTAGTGGGTAGCAGGACAAACCCAGCAACAAAATCCAGTCAGCTAAAGAAACAGCCTGAGGAGTTCAGGCTCTGGCCATGGTGCCAGAGGCAGGATCCCAAGAGGGACCTGTGGGAAGCAGCCCAAAGACATAAAGCTGCCTCTGGGACCATGAGCCTTTCTCTTTCCAGGGCGTTTGCTTTATGCTGTAGGAGATGGCTGCCAGTCCCAAAATGCTGTTCACCCTGTGCTAGGGGCTCCCCACCTTTCCATCTCTGCCCAGCCTACAGCTGCTTCCATTTTCAAGGAACAAGCTGGGGCAGGGACATGGCAGCCCCTCACTTCTCTCCCCAGAGCTTCTTTGAGCAGATCTCACCAGCTGCTGTGATTCCTCTTGTCCATTGTTTTTTTTGTGTCTGTCCACAGGGTGGAGGTCATGACTTGCATATGAGCAGGCCTGCACTGAAAATAAGCATTAAAACTACAATTATAGAGGAATCAAGCCATGGAACAGAAAGGGAGGGTGGAAAGCAAGAGGAAATATTTGTGTGCCAAGGGCAACAACAGGAAAAAGTTCTTGTAGTGAAGAAAGTTTTGTCTGTGGTTTGTCACTTGTCATGTTGTGTTACACACCACAGAGCTGCAGTCCAGCTCTCCCTAGCACAGAAATTTAATGAGGAGGCTGGAGCCTCCTGCAGGACCACTTGGTGTTTGATTGTGGATGCAGGTAGAGATGCAGTGCAGAGCCCACGCTTGGAGCTGTTGTTAGCAGGGCTGGGGCTGGAGCTGGAAGGGTGAGAGTGAGGGCTGACACTTCACAGTGTGAGGCAGGGCCAGTGTTGGAGAGGAATCTCCGATGGCAGCAGGTTGCCCAGTGAAGGGAAGAGAGGTGCAGTTTGGCACTGTTGGAAACATGGTCTTTTCACATTGCTCTTTTCTTGTCTTTGAAGTATGAGTGTGTCATACTGACTGTATTTTGCTTTGTTTCTCAGAGTCTAATGTGTTTATTTCATAATTGGCATCTCATAGTTACAAACACAAAGAAAAAATCCTGTGATTTTTCTGTCCTGGCAACAAAAATGTCTTTTGCTTAGTTGGTCAGTTATGTAGTCCTTTAATAATCTTAATAAAACACCAGCAAAGATTTGTCATGAGTGTTACTCCAATTTGCTCACTGATGTTCTGGACATCTTTTTATTCTTTAGTAATATCTTATTAAAGCAAGATTATCTTATCAGCAGCTTTAACCAAAACAAAATTACTATTTTCAGGCTTTAGGATGGGAAATATTTGAGAGTAGACTGAAGCACCTCTGGCCTGAGAAATTTCATTACAGGGAATCAGACCAGAGGAAACTTTTGATAAGATGCATATGTAGACTTGAGCTATGGAGTGGGACACAGAGAAATAGAAAAATTTCAGCAATGCTGATTTAAAAAGGGGTTGATAATGAGTGACAGACCGCCAAGTCAGATGCAGGGCATCTTTAACTCCTACTGGGACACTCATGATGATCCTGTCAGGGGCTGTCATCTGATGTGTACTCCCAGCCTGGGCTTCCACAGCCAGGCTGCAGTGGATGCTGAGTGCAGGGTGATGTGCCATCTGCACTACCACCAGGAGTCAAGTGAGCCTCAGAGAAATTTCACCTTGTGTTCCAAAGATTTGGTGCAGATGGATCTCTGGAAGGCAAGAGCCACCCCTGGGACAGAGCCATGGTGCAGAAAAGCATCAGACGGAAGAAAGCAGCCGCAATAACCCCAAAGCCTGGAAGCAATCCAAAGCACAAAGAGAGAAAGAGTGAACCTAGCAACCAGACCAAAATTCAGGCCTCCTCTAAACTCTCTTTTCCTGTCCATGTGTTTTGTTCTGCTTTTTGTTTCATTCTGATTCTGGAGGAAATGCTGGCATGTGTTCCTTCCCCTTACAGCTGAGGCATAGTCAAGCACAAGTGGGTGACAGCTGGGGAGATTGTATTTTTTCTTAAAGCTGAGCTGTACCACAAGGATTTGCTACCAGTTCATCAATCTTGCACGTGATCAAAGTCCTAACATGATACCTACAGTTTTATTTTCTTCAACTGTTCTTTTTTGTCTTCCAGGGTTTGGTATGACCACCCCAGCCACCGTTGGAGGCAAAATTTTTCTGATATTTTACGGCCTTATAGGATGTGCAGGGACCATTTTGTTCTTTAACCTGTTCCTGGAGCGCTTGATCACTGTCATAGCTTACGTCATGAAGTCCTGCCATGAAAGACAGCTGAGGAGGAAAGGGGTTCTCCCTCACAACGGCCGCCGGGGCTCAGGGACCTCTGAGGTGGACAGCCTGGCGGGCTGGAAGCCCTCTGTGTACTATGTAATGCTGATTTTATGTGTAGCATCCCTCATCATTTCCTGCTGTGCCTCTGCAATGTACACACCGATTGAAGGGTGGAGTTACTTTGACTCACTTTACTTCTGCTTTGTGGCCTTCAGCACCATTGGTTTTGGTGATCTGGTCAGTAGCCAGAACATCAGGTATGAGAGCCAAGGCCTTTACCGCTTTGGCAACTTTGTCTTCATACTCATGGGGGTGTGCTGCATCTATTCCTTATTTAATGTGATCTCTATTGTCATCAAGCAGTCCATAAACTGGATATTAAAGAAGTTGGCCTGCAAGTGCTGCCACAGGTGCCAAAGAAGATTATTTCGTTCACGGAGGAATGTGGTGATGCCGGGAAATGTGCGCAGCCGGAGAAACATCTCCATCGAGACTGAGGCTGTCAATGAGAGTGACACAGACGGACGCCGTCTCTCGGGGGAGATGATCTCCATGAAAGACTTCCTGGCCTCCAATAAAGTCTCGCTGGCCATCATGCAGAAACAGCTGTCAGAAACTGCTAATGGGTATCCAAGGCAAATGAGCTCTAACTCGAAGCAAAACGGATTCTCTGGTGGGGTTGGAGCCCTAGCAATTATGAATAACAGATTGGCGGAGACAAGTGTGGATAGGTAAAATAATAGCAGTAATAGCAGTGAAACAGTGTGAACCATTTCAACAGGTATTGAAACAATGTGAGGCAAGTGAAATAGCTAGGGTGAGAGCACCACCTGAGGGTGGGATCATGTGAAGAGCATACCTCCTGATGGAAGACCTCTTGACTGGGGGGCTGTCACTTAATGTTTTTGCATTGTACCAGTCGCAGCCTTCCTCCTTCCCCATCACTGCTCCTCAAGCAGGTTACTGCCGGAGGATTTTAATTTAGCCTTCAGATAAAATTTCTATGTCCTGTTCTTCTCCATTATGTGACATACAGATTTCAGGATAAGAAATCTGTGGGATGAGAAGAAACCAAGTGTGTCTATTGAACACATTCTTAATTCAGAAATTGTTTGGAGCTCTCTGTCTTACTCTCATCAAGCCTGTTTCCTGGAAGTGACTTATCTGAGACCAAAAGATGAATCAGCCTTTGTGATATTGCAGATCTAATTTAATGGAAAATAGTATGAAAGTTGGTAGGTATATTCTGGAGCTATTGTAATGTGAATAGGGAGAGAATTCTGCCTTTAGAATTTATTTAGTCTTTCCTATAATAGGATACTGTCAAAAGTGATAGAATAAAAACTTATCCTACTTTTTTTTTCTTCATTTTCAAAACATGATTATTTTCCAAGGATACTTTTTCTTTTAGAGTTGAATCACTGTGGCTTTCTGCTTCAAAAATGTCAAATTAAATTGAAAATTGACATACTGATGGGTGGTATGAATTATTCCATGATAGCAATCGAAGACTTTCCAAATTTCTGTTCATATTTGCCTCAATTGTGACTGAAGCATCAGCATTCTGTAGTGCAACTAGTAACTGAGTTTACACAACAGGCTTTAGTATGCAATTAGATTGCTATGCCAGCATCCAGAGTGTTGTTATAAATGACTGTGATCACAGAATCACTTTGGCAGTGTCCTTTTTCTCTTTTGTGTAATTCTGTCATTCTTCATCTGTTTCTCTGGCTTTCAGTGATAATAATGAGTGTCTTGATTAGGGAAATAGAAAATGTTTTAATTCCTTGTTTTTCTCAATGAAATGCTCTGAGTGCTCATTATGACTAGAAAGGAAATTTCAATGGGAAGAATAATAACAGTGAGAAGATCATGAAAACAGGAAAAGAAGTGATCTTTAATGACAGTGAAATCATCCTTTGTATTAGGTAGCTAGAGAAATAAGAAGTAAATTAACATAAAATCTAGCAAGAATTTAAGGAAGACTGGGCTGAATTCCTGGTTCTCCTTTATACTTGCAACACATTAAAGCTAAATAATATACGAGAGTGTAAATAAGCAGAACTGGTCACAAAGGACCCCATCCCCTGGAAAGAGTAGTATATGCATCAGGACTAAATGTTTTCTCACAGCTGGAAAGCCTTTCAGAATAATGCAATATTAGGAAATTTAGAACATCATTATGTTGTTCTCTCATACGGAACAATGCAGATAGCCTCTTCACTTTAATTTGTACTAGGAGTTAATTATTTTTCTTTATTCTGGCCTAAAGTTCTTTTACTTAGGTTTCTAATATTGTAGAATAACATTTTTATACTAATTTTATCAATATTTGAATTTGAAAACAAAAGCTTGGAATCCATTAACATAATAAGCTAACCCAAGATATTCAACAAATGTACTTAACTAGTGAAAAAATTGCAAGCTCTTTTGACATTATTAGGGGGAAAAATCCTGATTTAAGTCAAATCCTGCTGTTCTTAGTTACAAGGAAAGCTTCAAATTGAAGTCCAAATTCTGATATCTGTCAACTAATCTGTGCAGCAATGGAATAGTCTTAACAGTATCCCTTCACATTTGCATCCATGTAAAATCTGATTCAGCTTCCAAACCTAACTTTTGTGAGAAATGAAGTTTTGTTTGGTTTTTTGGGGGGGTTATGTTTTAGCAAAAATTGCTACTGAGCTGTTTAAGATGAAATTATAATACCCAAGATCCATTACACTGTTACACTTTTTTTTTTTTTTTTAAATCTCAAGGCCTTCTTTGTCTTAATCTCACTGAATAAAAATACTTGGCTATAAAAACAGAGAAGTACTGCTCTGTAGCCTTCTTTCCAAATTTATTCAGAAACACCTCTGTTCACTGCCTGTAAGCACAAGACCTCATTGTTATCAAGGTATGCCTCTGCCAACTAGCAGAAATAGTATAGGATTTAACCCATTGCTTCAGCAATCATTAAGAGGGTCTTCAGATGGTTTCAAGATATGAGACAGTTGTGTTGCTCTCTTCCATTCTTTCTGGTAATCAGCATTGGTTTCTCATCACCACAGAGGAATCTTTATCAGCTACTTTCAATAGGTCTGAAAACATCTATGGTTATAAAAGCAAGGGACTAATAAATAGTCTTTATCCAAGAGACTTGGCAAGGCTGTGAGGGATCTTTGGTGTACACTAGCTCTGTTTTCATTGATCAGCCCTGACCTTCTGCTCACTCAAGCACTGCCTTCCTCATGGCCCAAGCCTGCCAGGTGCAAGATCTCTGCACTGGTTTTGTGGTTGGATTTCATGTCCACTGAAGATAACGAGGGAATAGCTGCACTAATCATTTCTATACAGATGTCAATTGCCAGAGATAAAGGACCAGCGTGTTCTGTCCCTGTGCCATCTTGTACCATGACATCATCCTGTCCCTAAGAGACCCCTGACTTTGTCACTGAGTTCTCCTTACGGCAGGCACACTCAACATTGAATGAGGTAACTGCCAAGGAGACTGTAGAGAATTCTTAGAGAATATCTGTGAATAAGACTTTTAGTTCAGAGAGAGAAATTTCTGGCTACAGTCCCATGGTACTACTACAGTTGTTTTACTAAAGGCATTGAAGAGAGAAATCCCCAAAAGCTCTGATTATAATAAGCTATAATGTTATAGTTTAATATCAAGATATTAAATTTAATAAAGATATTAATGATAATAAACCAAGTGGAGATACAGATGTACACATACCAAAAAAAGAGCAGAATTTAACACAGGAGGGACAAATGCCCATCCTGTGTGAAAAGTAAATGACAATAAAAATACAAATAATGTCACATTTCTTGCATTACTTTTTAAAATAGCAATGAGGAATTAAAGGAGATAGGGAAAATAGCTTTGAAAATAGTCAGATATTTTCAAAGCTGTGCAAATTTTAATGCCATATTGCTTAACAGTAAAATCTCAGTCAACAAGACAGAACCTGTTTTCAAAAGAACTGGGTTTCTCTGTTGCTTGCCATGAATTTTCATGATGGCTATTGAGATATAGGGGTGAGGTTTTTAAAGCAAAAATGCTTGGGGAAAACTTGGATGCATTGAGATTCTGCATCTGCACTTTAAAAGGTCAGGAGCACCACTAAAATCAGTGGGTTAAACCGCAGGTTGCAGCCTGCCATGCCAAAACTGAAAGTCCTTAGTGGAATAATCTGCTGAAATTTAACCTTATAGTTATGCCACAACTTAATAATATCATTATTGAACAGTATAATTATTTTACACTGAAAGGAAATATCTAGTGCTAACCAAAATACAATCAAATAAAAGTAGAGGTAGCTCTTAGGGTTTTCTTGCTTGTTTAGGTTTTATAAAATGTGCGCATCAGGCACTTTGCTGGTAAGTAGGTGTGAAAGCAGTTACATTCATTTATGTCCACGAAGGACGTGGGCTGCTTTTTGCAAGGACATGAACAGACTCTTCAAAGGCATTTAATTCCTGCTGGAAGTCAATTAACTTCCCACCACATACTGACTTTCAGTAGAAGTCAGGTACCTGATTCCTTTAGGTGATTTAGAACCCCAGCCATGTATTTATTAGGTTTTGAATCTAAGATGACCTGACAGTGTCCTTGAAAAGTTCAAACAGTTGGAGCAAAGTTTCAGTGCTGCAGCACTCTAATAGCTGAATTAATTTATCTAAAAGCGTTTTATGGTGAGAGGAAGTAACACAAACAATGTTTACATTTTGTTTGATTTAATCTTGGCCTCTGTCAGTGTTAATTATATTTGACACATTTACAAATTGAAGAACAAAGAGAAGGTTGGGCTAGGCATAAAAATTAAAGCAGCTTCATTTCTTTGAATGAATTGATCAAGAGAAAGGCTGGGAAACAAGCTTCTTGATTAATATTTTATTTGAATAAAGTTTATCTGGAGGTGGAGAGTATTAAGTTGTTTGGATGACTCCTCTCCACTTCCACAGCTGTGGAAGTGGAACTCTTTGTGTGACCTCCTGGTATCCCTACTCTGGGAACAGAAGCTGAGTGAGCCTTAGCTTAGAGAAGGGTCAGCATTTCCAAGCAATGCAGTTGGAATCTTCTGTTGTTTTAATTTAGGCTACTAATACTGGGCTAACATAGCACTTTCTTAGATTCTTCAAGAAGTAGTAAAGTTATTTTATCTAATTTCATGTACAAGCCATGGAGAATCACCAAGTGTTTTCTTTCCCCTGGGCAGAAAATACTACCAAATACACAAGTACAATGTGTCTGTTTGAGAATGTTCACAGTACTTTTTTGCTTAATCCAGGAAATAAGAATATAATCCCTTCCCTACTCCTTATTTTCCAAACATCTATTGGCATTGGCAACAATATCTACTCAATACTCTGCTTATTACTTAAAAGGTCACATTTCACAAGGAAAATGAAAGCCGCTGTTCATCAAGGTGGATGAACATAGTCTTATTTTTTATTAGATTTAAGAGAAATTGAGAACACAAAGACACTTCACATCCAAGTAGTCAGAAGCTTTTTGATATAGCCTGTTTATAGAGCTGTTTTATGTCAAATAACACAAAAACCACATGACTGCAGACTTGTAAGAGCATAAGTCTAAGAACAACCTTATAGAATAAATACACTCTGTTATATTGTGGTTATTTACAGTTTCACTCTAATATATGTCTTCAGTTTTCATTATTTGAAATTATTTTTGATAATAGAATAAATTTAAATTTGCAAAGATTTTGAGAGGCACAATAGTGTGATATGTTTTAAATGAAATATTATTCTCCACAGGTTGTCTAGCTTTCTATAAAGAAGAAGTTTGATGAAAGGCAGAATCAACTCTTTCCAAGCAAGGATGCAATTTCTAGACTCAAAAGGATTTCCTATTAGGTACATACAGAAGCCCCCAGAGGGGCAAGATGGCTTTGTTTTCACAAATGTTATCTTTCAAAATGCTTTTCAAAGCTATTCCCCCTTTTAAAGCCACAGAACACTGTCAATGTTTTCAGCTTGCCTTATCTGAGAAAAGTTAACCTTGCTTTTTTCATATCTTTAGAAGAAAAAGATGCACATGAAGAAAAACGAAAATGACACTACATAACCTTTACATGTATTGCTTGGAGCTGCAGAAATTCTCCTCTTTATCCTAACTCAAGTTTACATCGGAGTAATTTCTCCAGTTCACCAAAGAGGTTTGGTCTTATTAGTCAGTAGTCACAGCTCAAGTGAAAGAATTTTTATTTGTTCATCTATTAAATGAGGCAATGAGCTGATGGTCTGAGCAGTGGGTGCTGTTCTAAGTATGTTAGCATTCAAAAGGCTGGAATCACCATTGTTCTCATCTCTGCAATGGTCAGGGAGGCACTGAGTAGTGTCCAAAAGAGTCCTTAGTGCTGCAGTAGCAGCAATTGCTGGTCATTAACCTCTGTGTGTCCTGCTGTCTGCACTCAGTGCCCAGGGCCAGAACTAGGCAGAGAGAATGCTGTCCAGAACCACCATTTCAGAGATGCACAGAATAATTTGCTATGGAAGATTCCTCTGGATGCCATCCTGTCACCCTTTTCCAAAGCAGGCCTAGCTAGTTCCTGCCCATCTGTAATTTCTGGGTGATGCTTCTTCGGCACTCTGTTCACAGTGTGCTGAGTGAACACCCCTACCAAGAGAAAGTGACAGACCTTCCTCTGCACTATTACATTTGGGCAAATGCTTAACTCTAAGTTAAACAAATTTCTTTGTAAATAGCATCCAGACTGCTGCTTTTCTCAGCCTCATACGTAGCAGATGGGTATCCCTAGGTGTCGTTGTTGTTGGCAGTCTTATTTGAGATGGCAGGGCCTGAAAAGGTCAGTCTGTCTGCAATAGGCTCCTAGGCAGGGGTATTACTCTTTTGGCAAGCAACCCATGGCACTTTGGCCCTTCACATTGGATTTGGCTGGATTCGCACTCAAGAATGGATTCTGCTCTGCTAAAATCAATGGAGGCTTTGCTTCTGGATTCTTTATCTGGCATTTTGCACAAGAATTAATTTCACTTTACAAAATAATCCAAAGAAATGTGACTAGCCTTTTGCTTTGTTTTTACCAACAACTGTGCAAATGCTAATTCTACTCATGCAGTGCTGTGTTCTGCAATAAGTTATTGCCCAGGAACCATTTTTTTGTCTACAAAATAATCATCTACTTCTAAAGACCAATTAAAAATTGAAAGTACCCAGATTATTATTAGTCATTCATTTCATCTGCTGAAAAAACTCTAACAAATAACACATTTTCCATGAAAATTCCTGCAGTTTTGCAAGGGTAAAGAAAGGAAAAATTGCTCTGTGCTGACTGTTTGTGTCAATTTGTTCTTTCCCTCAGCTTTCTGATCTCAGTCCACACCTGCAGGACCCTTCTCCCTCTTTTTTTTTTTCATTTATCTTTTTTCTTAGTTCATCAAATTCTTCTGTTAGCCAAATATACCACGGTGTATGTACCACACAAAGCAAGTCAGGAGGAAAAGCAAGTGAGGCACAGAGAGTTCTGAATGCCCCATCAGCTGAGAAGGTGTCAAACAGAGCTTACACCTCCTCAGACTGCAGCAAAGGGTAAACAACAAGTGTTGTGATATTTTAGCATCTCTAAAAAA
The DNA here is from genome assembly GCF_963513975.1 of Fringilla coelebs. Lineage (NCBI taxonomy): Eukaryota > Metazoa > Chordata > Aves > Passeriformes > Fringillidae > Fringilla > Fringilla coelebs. The sequence goes on along the minus strand of NC_140034.1, from coordinate 17,284,606 downwards.
AAAAAGATCCCTTTAATCTGCCAGGATTTTAACTTCTTTGTTCACAGTTCTATCCTTGCCTTTCACTCTTTTATCTTCTTGGATGCCTAAGGCTTTAAGGCCCTGTGCATGAGCAACAGAAGATACAGAAATGGTTCACCCTATTTGCAGAATATTTGGTCCTTGTTTGACACCATGTAATAGGTCCATGCAATAGCAGGAATTAGAAACCACAAACCACAGTGCATGATGGTAAGAAAATGGAGAATTTTGTCATGCTTCTAATGAATTTCCAGTGTTAGAGATTTCACAGTTGTCCCAGGCAACCTATTGCAAACCTATTGCAGAGCATCTTAATTTTAAACATTTTCCCGGGCACTAAATTTATCTCTCCCTTGCTACAGCTGAGGCACATTGTTTGCATTTGAACCCTGCTGGATATGGAGAACAGAATATTCCCCTCCTTTTTGAAAGGAAGGTATTTTTTACAATATCTAATCTCAGTCTTTGCTATCTCAGGCTAGAAATATCCCCTTCCTTATGTGTCATTTTCTACCATTGCTCTACCATGCTCCAGATTGTGCTTCATCTCTTGGTCACTTTTCCTTTCAAGTATAGTGCTCAAAACTAGATACAGAGACAGAGAAAATATATTGTTGAGAGAGCATGGAGCAGCATGATTATTTTCCTCATCTTACTTACCTATCCTGCTCCTATGTCTGGACTGGTGCTTGCTATTTTAAAACACTGTTGATTCATCTTCAGTTTTTCATATAATATCAATGCCAAATTCTTTTTTTTCAAAACTGTTACCTAAACTGTAGTGCTTCAAATTATGCAGGTGATTATTCTGATGTACAACTTTCATGGATTGTTATTGAGTTGCTTCTGGTTTTTCCAGATCTCTTTCCCATATGCTTATTGGTTTGAATCCTAGTCTTTCAGCATCTTTGCCACCCTGAGTGCCTGGAATCATCTTTAGACCTAAAATTGTGTCCTGTATTCCATCATCCAAGTTAGTAATAAAAACAGTGACTCACTATTTTTGCAAAACTGAATCGATACTTTCTTCCTGTTTGAAACAAAACTATTGGTCTCTACCTACTGTTATCTGAATACTGTTTCCCAATCAATTTTACACTCATTTGGTGTTAGTTTCATCAAATGTAAATGACAGTAAGCTGCAATTGCAATATTTTTATTCCTGGCTGTCAGATATGAGCTAAAAAAGATTTAGGTTTCAGATCCCAATGGAATTTGCACAACTGATTAGTTGACAAAAAAGTGGGTAAATTTTAAAATTATACAAAAGTAAATCTTGATTTGCCAAGTCTCCAACATAAAACTCCACTCTGTCCTTTTACAGTTGCATATTGTAAAATAGTTGTGTTCCCAGAGCTACAGAAATAGATGAAACTAATAGAACGATCATCTGGAAGAATTCAGGCTGAAAAATACAAAAGTACTTTGGCAATAGATGGAAGGACTTGGGTTGGCTTTTACACATTGTTTTGGTTTGAAAGGTGTCTGTCAAAGAAGGTGGGAGCCTCCCATGGAATGGAATGGAAAAAATATGATCCCCTTCCCTTGGAATTACTATAACTTTGAAATTAAGAGGCTCTCAGGCAAAGATATGGGGAAAGGAATAACAGTTCTTTACTAGTATGTACATGCACATAACAAGGCAAACAAACAGCACCCATGGCAGTGACAACAAACCCATGGCAGCAACAACAAACCAAACCAGAGACCCAGCCAAAACCTCTCGGCCACGGCACTTCCCCGTCCGTGCGGTTCCGCTCACGGCCAGCAGGGGCGCTGCTGGCTCCCGGCCGGGCAGGCCGGGTGCGCTGATTCCCCCGCGCCTGCAGGGGGCGCTGTGGCGAGCGCGGCCTCCCTCACACGGCAATGGCGGGCGGGCCGGGTGGGGAAATGGGCTTCAGCCAGAACCGCGGAGCGCTGGCTGGGACAGCAGGGACAAGCAGACCTCAGAGATGTATCAGAAATTCTGCAGATGTAGCAGGAGCCACAGAGTGTCCTGGCAGGCAGGGGGTGTGGGTTTGAGTGTAGAGAAAAAGCCTGAGACAGCAGCAGAAAGCAGCAGGGCTTGGCAGCAGCAGCCAGGCTCCTCCATAGCAGCTGCCACACAGAGTTGGGGAGACGCCTTCTCTGGGAAAGGGGAGCCAGCTGGGGTCCCGGATTTTTTCCCTGAGGCACCTGAATAGATGGTCCAGTCAGAATGGGTGGTAGGAAGGTCCCAGTTCAACAGCTACTCTAATGACCAAAGGCTCACCCATGGCAGCAGAAGCAATGGGATGACTAAAGCTCCATCATGGCAACGAATCTTCTGGGCAGCACCCACAGACAGTCTGTGCCTCCTCCGATGTCAAAAGCAAGAGAGGGAAAGGAGCCGAGCCCAGACCGTCTGGCCAAGATCTCCGGTATCTTTGTCTTTCCTAAGAACCCCCCAGGTAAGACAGCCCCCCCCACACCCCCCCCTCCGACTTCCTCCCAGCCACATCTTTTGTTCTCCTAAGTATTGGTAGTTATTGTTTCTTAGCAACAGATGGGACAAAATTCCATGAGAGGAAGAAACAAAAGTAAAAATCCTAATCCCCAACACATGTGTAAAACACAGCATCTATTTCCATTCTAATGATTAAAATCCACTAAAAAAAAGTCAAGCATCAGCATGGAATATTTTTCCATAAATACTAATTTAAGTTTATGCATAAAATCCCATTTGAAGTGGAATTATGCTCTACATATTTAGCCCTACTGGCTACAAGTACTGAAACACAAAACAACTATTTTTGTGTGTATGACAAAAAGGTTTTTCAAGAACATACTTCCCTTGATGTGTCAGGCAGTTAATTATCTTTTTTCAAACACTAATCTCCTTAAGGACAGCAGGAATGTGTGACCAGTAGATGATTGAAACTTCCTTGCTTCAGTTCCCAAACAAACCTTGTGGATTTATAATGTACATGTTGAATGTGAGGGAGCTCATTATTCATTAGTTTAAGGCATCTTGGCTTGTCATCCAAGCAAATGCTCTTCTGACAGAAAAAAGAAAGTGTTAAATGCCCTTAGTGCCCCTATCAGGTACCCATCATAGGCAAATCCTTCTTGAAGGAAAGCTGGCCTGAGCTAAGGCTTGATGGAGGGAAGTTATGCTGCTCCCTCTCTGAACCCTGGAGAGTACACATTAAATATACAAAATCAGCTTTGTATGAAATAGGTCAGTACAGTAAAGTCATCACTCTCTTGATTTTGATCGGTTTTGAATGGGCTCCTGAGAGAAGTTGTAGCACAAGTGTTTGGCAACAGCAATAACTGCAGGAAGCAATTTCCGGCTCAGAGCTAAATGGGGCCTCTGGAGGCAAATAAAGGTTAATAATAATAGCAAATAACAGAGACCATGTAGAACAGGACCACAGAAAGGAAAGTGGTGAGATTTGACTAAATATAGCCCTCATCTTCTTACTACCATTAGGAAGTGACACTGGACGTCAAAGACTGGATGCACATTGGGACTTTTAGAAGGGAATCACTGGTCTCCTTTCTGATGACATGCTAAAGTGGAAATGTTTAGGCCTGGTTTTTAAGAAATGTGTAAGCAAATGCATGGTAAATTGTTGTGGTAAATTGCAGCAGGAGAATGCATGATAATCAAAGTGTTTGAGTAATTATTACAGGAACAGAGTATTCTTTTGAAGGGAAGAAAAGGACTTGAATATCTTAAACAATCTAGGATCTCTCAAATAAAATTTCCAAACTATCTAGATAATTTAGGTGCTTGAACTTGAAAATAGAGTTATTTTCAGCCAAGTTCCATTGGTTGCCTTAAAACAGCAGCTATGTTTCCAACACCAGCCCACTCTGACAGTCCCCTTACACCACAGCTCCACAGAAAGGGGGGAACGTGCCCATGCCACACCAAATGCCTCCTTTGAAAGGAACACAGCCACCACACGGTTCCCTCTCTGCACAAACACCTGGGGCCCTTTCACTCCTGCAGGGTTTCAAGGCATGCCCAGCCCATCCCATGAGGGCTGCAAGGGTTTTCCCCACTCTTGCAGCTTGTTTTCATGGTTACCCAGCCCTGATTTTCCCAAGGAGCAGGCTTTCCAGCCAGGCAGCCACTTGTCCCTTGGGCTTCCTTGGCACCACACCCCAAAGTATGCATGCAGCCACCTACCATGGTAGCGGAAAAGGCTTTGTCTTGGGCCACCTGCCCGGTCTCTGACAGAGATTTCAGTGTGCCACCAATAATTTGGGTGCTGAGACCCCTGCATGTTCCTGGGGCAGGTTCTCCATCCCCTTTCTTCCTATTCACAATGACAGCCAGATTAAATACCTCACTGGATACCCAATATCCAGCATTCAGCAGTATCATCACCAAATTTGTCTCCTGCAAACAGAGAAGCTATGAGAGTATTAATAGCATGCAATCTGTTTATTTTCTTGCCCAGAGATCGTTTTTGAAAAATTAAGATACTGATAGTTTTCTTTTCAATGAAAGGCAGTGATGTTATCATGTGTGTGGAGTAAGTCTTTTCCAGGTAACACTGACCAAAATGCTTAACACTACCAAATGCTGACCACCTGCATAACACTACAATCCAGCAGACTTTGGGAAGCACATTGGGGTTTCTTCCAAAGACCTTTTTGGGATGTTTAAAGAGCTTGTCTGAGCACTCCCATGGTCTCAGCGCATGGCTGACTGAGACTTGTCCCTTCTGATGTGAGGCATTGCACCCACGCGTAGGCTCCATGTGTGCTGTCTGCCCAAAGGCAGGTGCTTCTGTTCACTGAAACTCCATCGCTATAATTAAGATGATTTTTATGTCTCCAGTTCTATTTTTTCCAAAGCTATTCTGGTGTCTGAGTTTGTGCTCCTGACAAACACTATCAGTGGTGAGTGAAGGGAGAATTCATGTTCCGCATGGGTAGTAAGTGACAATGCTGTTCTTGGAGCACAACCTGGAGGTTATGTTTTACAGATTCTTTGTAACTGGATTTAGTCTCCTCTTGTTTTGCTTAGTATAAAATAAATCTCACAGAAAAATGCTGGGTTTGGCTTGGTGTAAACAGATAACAAGTATTCAGATTGAAATTCCTGTTGGAAACAAATTATCAGACCTAGTTTTTGTTCTTCTAAATAGCAGTCTACTACACCCCAGGTTAGTGTCTCTGTCAAAGGGTCATGATCTACTTCCTTTAACTTATATCTTATAAAAACTATAGTATAGAACATTTCTCCAATTAGTAAGTGGCAAAAAAATCAAATTATTTGATTGGAAAATTAAGCAAACTGGTGGAGGAAAGGTCTGTTAGGGATGCTTCCATGTACTTTTTTGGGGGTTTTTTTAACCAAAGAAGAGTTTGTTCTAGGGCCTAAAAATTCTATGCAATAGATTTTAGTAACTAGCTGGAGTGTCTCTGCTGTGTTAGGTGAAAAAAACCCCACCATTTTAATCCTGACTGTCAGTAGCATACTGTCAGTGGCATGATGGACAGATAATATAGCAGGCCTGGTAGGTACTTACCAGGCTGAAACAGGACAAACACATGTAAATGCCAGTGTGAATCTTGTTCTTTGCTCGTTGGCTGTCAGTACTCTTGAACTTAAAATTATTTTCATTTTACTCTCCTTGTTCCTCATTTTCAGTGCAATCAATACCAACCACCAGGCACTCTGCTAGAAATGTGCTGTTGTCCTTTACCCTGAGCATCAGGCTCAGGGTTGATGTTAAAAGCTTAGAGTACATGACACTGGCTTGTCACTGCCTGGTATTGCCCTTCCTTTATATCAGTGCCAAGGAGACTAGAGGAGTTTCTGGGAAGCTGCAGGTTTTGAAGACTCATGCTCTGCCCTTTTACTCTTTTTGATATGTTCAGATCCCAAGTCTAGCATCCAGCCTTCCAGATGCTGGGTCTTCATCCATTCCAGTCAACTAAAGAGTCAGAATTGAAAGCCTGTCCAAATGATTAGATCTGCAGACAAGGCCAGTGCGCTGCCATGAGAATGGAAGAGACTATGCTATGGATTTTGTACTCTTCATTTGTTTGCATTCTAACCTATATTCCTTTAGGCAGCAACCTCTTTTGCTGGGTTTTTTTACAGTTTGTGAGTTCCAAGAATCTCAGTCTTCAGATGAAATGATCACAAGTTCTGTCATTTTTTTCAATTCAAATTTCTGACATTTATTGGGTGACTGATTTCTCTTAGTGCTTATTAGTAAAGCCAAAATGAAGCAGTGAGGCAAATTTTGGATGCTTTTTTGTTCAGTTTATGTTTTCTAGTTGGTATGGTTACTCTAATAATGCCTGAAAGCCTTATTGCTTCTCCAAGGGGTACTCAGGGGTAGTCAGATTAAGCTAACATTTAAAAAGATACTTTTCATACCAACACCGAGAGCATCTGAGGGGTAATTGTGCTTCATGCCAAGTTTCACACATGCTCTGCTAAATGTCCTCTTTTTTACTTTTTATACTCCCCCAATTTACCCTAATTTACTGATTACTTCCTGTTATTTCTGATTGTCTCAGAGGTTTTCATAGCATGTCCATGACACTGATAATGTAAAACCACTTGTTGCTGATGAAAATAGACGGAAGTAGTCTCATTTACCTCTCTTGAGCATTATTTTTGATTTGAAGGTCAGAAGCTGTGCTTAGAGGAAGTCTACATGTGTAGATTGATAGAAATCTAAGGACATTTATGGAAATTTGCCACTTAGTACGCTGGCAGTTCCCTCTGCCTTTATGATGCTCCCTCTTCCTCCTGCATATAGCAGATGTGGCACCCTTATGAATTAGTTATCTAATATCCAGGAGCAGAATGAGTTTCCATATATTCCTGTACTTCAGTCTTCTGCTTCCAAATTAAAATGTTTGATTGAAAAGGAGATGATTGAAGCTTCCATTTCTCCCTGATTATTACACCAGGGTTCTTGTAGCCTGTTTAAATGGAATTTGTGATGGGACATATGACCTCAAAAAGAATAAGGAAACGTGTTTCTCCTTTCCGTTCTTTATTTGCTGAAAATACAGAATGCTTCATTCTGTCTCCTCTGGGAACAGCTACAAGAAAAAGTTATTTTGAGTTATGGGATTTTACCTCAAGTCTTTTGCCTTAGACAAAAGTTTAGCACTTTTCTTTGGAGTTGCCAGTTAATGTCTATGCCCTTTTGGAGTGCACATCTTTGCAAGTCTATATGCACACAGTCCAAAAATATGGATGTTTTTGTTTGCCCTCCAGAAGAAAGTAACTGTAAAAGGAACAACACTGAGGAGATTTGGAGCATGTGTGGGTAAGAAGGTTCAGAAATGACTGCAGTAGGGAAAACACCAGAATAAAGATCTGACAGTCTGGGTTTTATTGTGAGCCAAGAACCAACACACAAAGTGCCTGGGGATTCTACCTATGCAATTGCGCTATGTACAGGCAGTCTGATAATGTGTTTATGGATTGTGTTTTCATTGATATTGTTGTCCAGACATAATACTAAATAGATTAAACAGCAGCACTATGTAAGGTTTCTCATATTCTCAGAAATGAGGCTGAACTGAAATCTCCAGTATAAGCTCACTGACCAGACTGTACAAGAGGAATCATTGAGGTATGTCTCAGAGACATATTCAACTAAACTAAACTACATTTGAAAATTTCATGATTATATGTCTTGCACGTATGTGTGTACTTTATATTAGCTCTAAACAAATTTTAATATGTTCACTGTGCATAATCTTTTTTTTTTCACTCATCCACTGATTTTACTGCTATGTATCTCTCTTCCCAACTTTGAGAATTCTTTACCTCTTAATGGTTTGGTGGCAGACAAGTTTGATGGTAGAAGTACTTAAAATTACTTTATAATTTCAAGTCCTGAAGATATAAGTAACAGGAGTGTCTGTAGTAGGAAAAGTGATGACAGTGCCACTTACCTGTAAGCTTTTTAACAAATCCATGTCCACCCATTTTGTGCTCATCATCATGCATGTCACAGTCATCTGGACTTACCTTTCACTCAAGCAATAGGAGTTAACTTTGCTCCAGCTCTACCAATATAGCACAAAGTCGAGCAATTCCACTTGCATCAAAAATATAAGAGCAAGTTCAAATGCAGTTTTCAGCATCAAAAGGATATTAAAAAAATGACATCTGGCCATTAAGTGTATAATCAGTCACTTTCTGTATACAATTATCTCTAATGCAGCACTATTTTAACTACACATTTTTAAAAATAGCTTTGATCTATAATAGCTCTAATATTCTGAGAATATGTCACAAAGCTGCAAGGTTATTTGTAGATATTCTGCTTCTTGCAAGAGTGTTTAGATTAGCACCTGCTTTAAAAAGCACCACAGTGCAGATGGTTCTCTGGTGTTTTTGATAAAGACATTTATCTTTTGTTGCCACTAGGTGTTATCTTGATGAATGAATCTCAGAATTCTGGGAATATTTGCTCTTCATCACTTTACCTCACTTCTCTCAGGGAGCGAAGAATCAAATTTAACCATGGGCAGTAATGAGTTACGTCCACACTTAGATAAAGTGTATTAAGTGGTTTGCATTTGCGTCATAATGGTGTTTCTGTGGAGTGACCTGTGGTCATTTGGTAGGGAATCATTCAAGCCAACAAAATAATCAATCTGAGGGAAATAAAATCAAACTCCACTTTTAGCAAGCACTGAATATGGGCTGTGGGTAGGAATGCTAGACAAGGCTGTGGTTGTAGGGTTATGGAGAGTGAACAGGAAAATGCTTTTCAGACATTAAAATTAAAGGTCGTGTCGGCAAGGATGAGAACTTGAAACAGCTTAGTGGTTCTGTGCTAATCATTGTACTAGTGCAAATGTTGTGGCAAAGAGAGGGACTGGTTAATATCTCTAGGTCTGGTCAGGCCACCTCTTCAGAACATGAAACAAGGAAAATTCAAAGCTATATTGAAGCCAATGCGCTATAGATATTATTTTTCTCCTCAGCAGCCTGGACTGTCTTTGCTTATCAAAGTAAGACCTTGCATTTTCTGTTCACCAATTATAGCAGCTACATCTCTTCCTGAAAATACTCAGAATTCTCATCAATCTCAAGTGGCTCAACTGAATATTTTCATGGGGAAAATTTTCTGAGTAGAGAAAAAGGCCCAAGCCTTCAGAGAGCAGCTTGACTCTCATAAATACAACATGGAACTCGTAAGAGGAAGGTGATAATTTCAGCTCTTACTAAATCACTCATTTGTGGTCTTCGCTCCTCAGATGAGCACTTCAGAAGGAAACTGCTGCTTGTCCTTTATGGATGTTCCATTAAGTAACTGGATCTTCAAATATGTGTTCATATAGAGGCAGCTGAGCTATGCTGGTGAGTGCTAGACTGTCTATGGTTAACTGAGGCAACTTGGAACTACCAGCTTGAAGGCCTAATGTATTGATCAATAGTATTTCTTCTGTGATGTCAGGTGTAAACACTTTTTTCTGCTAACTGGTGAAACAGTAGCAGCTGACTGCTTCAGTTCCTGTTTGTTCCAATGGACAGGTGTGCCCCCTCCTCTCCTTCAACTGTTCCATGCTTGTGCCAACATTTCAAACCTTCCCTGGCCTTGCCAACTACAAACCATACCTGCAGCAGCCCTTTAATCAAGCTGTATTCTCAACATGTTCCCAAGCCTTTCTATACCCCTTCCCTGTATGAACTAGGAGGTTGCTAAGCCAGACTTAAATGTCATGTTCCCACCTCTAATTTGTGTTGTGCTGGCGACATTTGTCATTCACAGCCTTCAGCCCCACCAGCTTCATTGCCCACTTGAGCACTTTTGCTGCTGTGTTTGTGCTCTGCCCACACACCTCCTTCTGGGAGGGAATGCTCTTCTTGATGCTGCCTCTGCTCAGAGCCAACTCCTGATGTCATGGTGATCTAGGGCTTGATAATTACTTTTTCCCTTAATTATCTTCTCAGATAATGCAAGCTTAACAGAACCATACATTGACAAGGAAAAAAAATAAAATACCATTTAAATTGTCTTAGTTAATAAGAATCAGATGCTGATCAAATGGTCACAAGTAAGTAGTAAAACCCAGCAAATTTCTTACTGCTAGCCTTGATTGTGGGTTATGGTTCCTATGGTTGCAATACATGGTTCTTGAAAGAGGTCTAACTTCACATTGCACCTGTACCCCAAGTGTTCAAATTGATTTGTTCCTTTTCCCAAGGAGTATATTGCTGATAACTCATTTTTCATATACAGACACTTTTTTCCCCATGAATGGGATTTGAAAAGCTGGTATTTCACCTGCTAGGTTGCCTAAGAGCTCAAGCTGTTGTACTGTTCAAATGTTTTATACAAATATTAAAATTTAATAGAGCTGCAATAAAAGAAAGGGAGAAAAATGTTTACCCTAGAGTAGCCTGCCTTCTGAAAATCAGGTGATGCTCCAACAGGGACATCTCAGGACTCTGATCTTCCAGAACCACCACTTCTTTGTGAATTGTTCTTCAGCTAGTTGTTGAAAGGTGAAAAAAAAGCTGATTTACATTTTGTCTGTGCTTTGCCTTTTTCTTCATTCACTGGACATGATGGAATCATGCTTAAAGGGCTTCAGCTCACTGATTCTGAGGTCCACTATCAGTTCTGTCAGTATGGTCACTGTAGCAACCTCCTTTCCACTCAGCCAAGTGAGACTGAATAACAATTTCAGTGCAAACGTTGTGGCATGCCCTAGATGCAAGAGTTAATAGTAAAGATTTCTGGCAGGCTTGTGCAGTTAATGCTGGTGCCTGTCATAGCTTTGCTTCTGTTGTTACTCAATTAAGCTGTATAAAAGCATCCTGGGCATGATAATCCCATCCAACAGACGCATGTCTGGGTTCAAAATCTGTTGTCATGTAAGTCTCTTTCTTAAAATAATGCCTTTCTGTATTTTAGAGAATGTCAAGACTTGCTTAGAAAAATTTTATCACAATTTTCTTCTGCTCTACACAAAATCCAGTTTCCAATGCTTTTAATGGTGGAAATTCTTTGGATATGGTGATTTTTCTTTTTTTAATTCCCTGAGGTGTAGTTAAATTATTTTTATTATAACTTTAATGCATTTGAAGTAAAGAGGTGGTAGTGAGCATCTTGAAACAAAAACTTAAAACCCATAAATTCCCCAATGCCTTGTCACACTTCATGTAGTCACCCCCCTAAAAACGTCCAGAATAAACAACTAGGACTTTATTTTATCTTTGTGGGGAGAGAAGAATACAATACTGGAATACAGATGAATGGTGTATCAAATCTGTGTCTGGCAGTAACCAGTGGAAGGTGCCTTAGAGAAGAGTGACTGAATTCTATTAACTGATAATTATGAAATAATTTGCTTATCTGGGAGATGTCTCTAATGCCTTTGACTTAGAAAGTAGCTTACTTCCAGGAACAGTACAGTGTATATTGCTTAGAATAGTGCTCCATCTAATATCAGATTGTCATGTTCAGATGGATGCTACTGTTTTCTTTGTTCTGTGTAAAGCTTGTATCAGTGTTTCATGGGTTGAGTGGAACATTTTAAACATCTACACAGAGTGCATAGGAGAAAAACAGTGCAGAATAAGGCCTGTGCTCGTACAACTGGGATGTTTCAAACATTTCTAATTAATATTTTTCTATTACACTTATGCAAACACCTATATGTCTTTTAGCTAAACACTTTCCCAAGTTGGTAACAAAGTAAGACGACATATGGTTACTACTTAATAATTGATAGCAGCAGTAGTAAAAAGAACAAAGATATTTTATTGTCTTCTTCCTTCATATAAAAAAATTACCTAAGTTTTATGAACTCTGACTAAATTATTAATAATTTCATTTTAAGGTGCCTGACAGTACTGTATATTTCAGTTATTTGCTTTCTGACTTCTCATAGTATAAGAGATGTACACCCTTCATCCAAAGGACAGATTTATTACTTTGAAACTGCCTTTTCTACATGCTCCCATTCTGTCCTAGCTTAAGCCTAAAATTAGTAGCATGGTGGACATGAAACCACCAGATTCATGTGTACATCAATCAGCAATATACTGATTGATGGAACCTTGCAAGTGGAGAAGGAAAGCTGGAACTTGATTTTGATGTTTTTACCCTTCCCACTGGTAAGGTTTCCTGATGACAAATGCCACCACAGTATTTGAGAAGAGAAAAAAGGATCCTCCTTATGGCTGGGAACAGTGCCTGCAGTGCACGGATGAGCAGCCCAGAGTCACTTGCAGTCTGAGGATAATGGGAGTTGACCCTGCAAAATCTTCAGCCTGAAAGTTTTAAAAAATTTTTCATTACAAAGGTGTATGGCACAGCCATACATTAAGTAACAGTAGGACATTGTTCCACATACAGAAAAAGGGTGCAGGTGAGCCATTTAGAGGGATTTGAAGGTGTTTATTGCTATTGGGGCAACTTGTATGTCACCTGCTACAGAACCTCTTTTGTCCTATTTGGTGTTACCCTGGAGTAATAAAAAACCAAAATAGGTACCTTTTGAGCACTGTCAAGAAGTACAGAAATGTGTGTACATATACACACTCTGTGGGTAATTTAGGGGCTGAAAGCCTGAGACTGTAGTGTGAGACTCTCCAAGGTACCACAGCTTTGGAAAGTCTTTCAGGCACCGACACTGGCAACACTGGTGTGTGGGGTCAGTCTGCCATCAGTACTTGGTTTCCAGCAAGTTTTCTCAGCTTTGGCTCTTGGTCTAAGAAGGTCTTGGTAAAAATATTTGCAGTTCAGCATCATTTGTTCTTTGCTATAAAGTCACCTTATATTACTACTCCAACAAGACATGCTGTTCCAGGTTTTGTTAATGGGTAATGAAATTGGCTGATGACTAATGTTAAGTCAAATGAGAAGAATTTAAGCTCCTGTGGCAGTCCTTGGGAAAGACGTACAGTGATATGTTTTCCCTGAGCCCCAGCAACTGTATAGTCATTGCTTATCACTTCAGCTTTCCAATTTTAACATGTGTGAAGGGGGTGTTTTGGCACTTGTTCATTAAAACTTAGTCCCATGTTTGCAGTATGTCATAGTTTACTGTAGACAAAATCATAAGGGAAGAGTGTTAATGAGCATCATCAGTGTTGCAGGTTGTTACTCTGGACTTACTTCTACTCCTTAATTTTGCACCATGGGTTCCCAAGCTGTCTTTACTGTGTGCCAGAGAGTAAAGGTAGCAGTTGCTTGAACAGAACCAACCTGCATTTCAGAAATAATTCTAAGACCACTATTTTATACTTTTCTTTCAATGCAAGAAAGTTCGTGTATCAGGTGCCAGGAGTGATTACAGCAATTAGATGAATGACAAGATCAGGTCAAAGCCTCACAAGCAGTTTACTGATGAAATGGGAAAAAAAAAAAACCTAACTTTTCTCCCTGTGTCTTCAAAAACAGCTGTCTTAGGTTGCAAATGCAAGATGTGGCCGGGGGTGTGTATTCCATTGCCATCTGTTAGAGGTGGTGCAGTTATCTCCTGTTAATTGGGCCACCTGTTAAAACCAGGTGGGGCAGTTTTCTTTATCTCTTCTACAACCAATCCTCCCTTGGGGAGATATCTTCTGTTAATGGGCCACTGAGTCTCACTGCATGACTGGTAAAATTACCTTATGCCATTGTGAGAAGCTCTGCCCAAGGAAAGGAGCCAAGCATTCCTAACTGGATATACTCTGAAATTTGGAGCAGTATAGCCAGCCTTTACTCTCTGGAGTCTCAGAGGAAGACCAGGTCCATCTACACCACCACTGGACCTTCAGAGGAAAACTCCACCCTTCTACAGGATCACCACACCTGGCATTGCAGGGCGACTGTAGCCACCATCCAATCGAACTGCCACCAACACTCTGACCAACTGGGTGTCAGGTTGTATTCTGACTTTGTCAATGTTGTTTTGTATTACTGCATTTTTATTTTTCCGGATAAAAAACTGTTATTCCTACTCCCATATCTTTGCCTGAGAGCACCCTTAATTTCAGCTATAATAATTCAGAGGAAGGGGGCTCACATTTTCCATTTCAAGAGAAGCTCCTGCCTTCCCTAGCAGACACTTATCTTTTCAAACCAAGACAACAGCTAATATTTTATGTGACTGGATTCCCTTTTAATCAAATTTTAGGGTTAGTGCTCTTTAATGACTAGACCACATTAAGAGTTCTCCTTAGTCTCACTTCATGAACCAGTGTTTGCTTAGTGAGCACCTCCAAGATATGGAGAAGCCACCTCTAGCTCTGACAGGTAAAGTAGACCTGGTTTCAGGAAGCATCCTTGCTCATTCTGCTGCATCTAGTCCTTGCTCACAAACACTGTGTGCCACCAGCAGGCAACCCATGGACAAGGTAGAGCAAGAGGTTCTTTGACCAGGGCCACACAAAGAGTGAATTGCAGCCTGACTTCCTTGGCTCAGGAACACTGCTCTGTCTGCTCTGCCACTGCCAGACACCTTCCAGCTGCCTCGGGCATGTTGTGTGACTAAGAACTGAGACAGGAAAGACTTTCAGAGAGCCCTGGGGCAACCTTTTTCCAGCTGCAGATGGTGCTTACAGTGATTTCCTTTTGAGCCTACTGACTGAACTATTCACCCTGCTAGATGTAAATCAACAGGATGAATGGTTTTTACACTAGGAAGTATTGGGATTTCACTTGAGAAGCTGTTAATTTAAGGAAGGCAAGTAGGCAGGTCCAGAGGCAGAAAATTACTTTACTTGTTTGTTGTTTATCCAATACAATTATTTTTCCCTGTGGTAACTTTAATATCTTTCAGCTAAGACATAGGAAAAAAAATTATACTGCTACCCTAGGTAGCCGTATACCTAGCTGGAGAAAGAGCACACCCTTCCCCTGCAGCCCAATTATACCAGTTCTTCCTGGGAGGGGGCCAGAAACTGCATGCCTGGATGTAACTGTGATTGAATTGGATTTTGAATAAAACACTATCAAAAGTTATAGAACGGAAAGAATTGGTTTTTCCCTCCACAGCTGAAGGTGTTAAGAAACTAGTTTATTCAAAATCAGGATTAGTTTCTGCTCTATTTCATTATTCTGCACAAATTTGATATTAATGATGTTTCAGTTAGTAATGTAAACAGTTTTAAAGCATCTTCTTCCTCTGTGTTTTAAATACAATTATGGAAAAAGGGTGCAAGAAAGAAGCCAGAGTTTATGACATGCAAGAGTTTTGGCACTTGAGGGCCAAATAATGTAACACATTGATACAGGTATTTAAACAGTTCAGCAGATTTGTACATCAGTAGTCATTTGGGCTGTGAAATTTATGTGACTTGTAAGACTCATATCCTGAACTTCAGGCACCCTATTTGTTTTTTTTCCTCTATGACGTTGACTCTTGGGGGTGAAATTGTGTGTGTTGCCCTGTGAAGAGAGGACAACCTCTTGTCTGGACTCAGAGATAGTTGGGGAGACACAGATGGAAATAACAGTTTGCAAATTTCTCTCACACAGCCCCAACACATTTGCCAGCCTTGTTTTAAAAGTTTGATTTGGGTGGAAGTTTGTTCTGGAGAATAGGAAGGATCTGCCAAGGGATCTGGATAGGCTGGATTGATGGGCCAAAACCAATTGTATGGGGTTCAACAAGGCCAAGTGTCAGGTTCTGTCCTTGGGTCACAACAACCGTACACAGCACTACAGGCTGGGGCAGAGTGGCTGGAAAGCTGCCTGGTGAAAAGAACCTGGGTGTGCTGGTTGACAACAACTGTTCATGAGCCAGCAGCGCCCAGGTGCCGAGAAGGCCAATGGCATCCTGGCCTGTGTCAGCAATAGTGTGGCCAGCAGGAGCAGAACAGTGATTGTTTCCTGGTACTTGGCACTGGTGAGGTCTCAGATCAAGTACTGTTTCCAGTTCTGGACCCATCAATTCAAGAAGGAAGATCAAGGTGCTGGATTGAGTCCAGAGAAGGGTAGCAGAGCTGTTGAAGTCTCTGGAGTGCATGTCCTGAGACATTTCCCTGAAAGGAGGGTCTAGCCAGGTGGAGGTTAGTCTCTTTTGCCTGGCAACCAGTGACAGGGCAAGAGGACATAGCCTTAAGCTATGCCAGGAAAGGTTTAGGTTGCACATTAGGAGGATATTGGAATGGGCTGTCAAGAGAGGTGGTGAAGTCATTGTCCCTGGAAGTGTTTAAGGAAAGACTGGATGTGGCACTCAGTACCATGTCTAGTTGATGTGGTGGTGTTCAGTCATGGGTTGTACTTGTTTATATCAGAGGTCTTTTCCAACCTAATTGATTCTGTGATTTGGTGGGGTCAGGAAACTATGCAGGAGCAGCCCCAAGCTGCTTATGGCCCCATGTAGGGCTGCAGCACCTGGCAATGCCTCAAGAGTCTGACAGTTTTAGTGCTGATGTTCCTGTATGCTTTATAGGTAGTGTTAATACAGTCTCATAGGATGTAGAAAAACTTCATGGAGGCTGCCATAATCATTGCCCAAAAAGGATCTGTTTCCAGGCCTGTGACACTGCATTGCTCTTAGCTTGTTGGATGAAGGTTCTACCAGTAGTGTGGGCCAGACAGTACTGAAGATGCTGCATGCCATGCAGCCCTTGGTTGTTGTCCACATGCCCAAGGGCTGTGTGTTTACTATACCTGTTTAACATGTCCCCAGGTGCTGGGTACTAACAGGGCATTCATTCTGAGAATCTAAAGCTTTTATGTAGTCATCTAAAATTGACATTAATTGCTGTGTGAAACTAATAGCTAATTGCTAATATTAAAGCTTTGTGAAGTCCCTAATTTGGCTTTGCAGTTCCTTGTAGTGGTTCTGAGGCTTTCTAAGGACAACTTTTAAAAATGCCCTAATTTTGGAAAATCTCACTTATCCATTGTGTCTGACAATGTTTGTAACTACTAGAACAACTTCATTGCTCATACATAATGTGTCATAAGTCTTGTCTGCTGTTCATGCATTTTATAGCCTAGTTTCTGCCTCTCAACAAGGGCTGTTTAGAGGGACTATCATCAGGATGATTAGAAAGCAACCCCAGGATCTCCTACCTAACCTACTTGCTAATTTAGGACCTCTGAGTTTCTAGGGAATGCACCATACATGCTCCTCTGGGCAGCTCCCAGCCATACTGCTTTATCACAAGAACACTCACACTTAGTCTTGATTCCTAGTCTTGATACCATGGATGAAGAAAATGGCACACAGCCACTACTCTGTTCTCAGTGATGTCAAGGGCTATCAGTGGAACTATAGAGAGTACACAGCCTTCCTGACATTGCCAGTAAACAGGGGCAGGCCCTTTCACATCAGGGATCAGCTAGTTTAGACATTGTCTCTTTGTATTGCCTAAAATGACCGAGATTGGCTGAGATGCTTGTGCTATCAATGCAGAGGACAAAACCTCCCAATATCAGCAGCTGGAAGTTACCAACTGAAAGATGAATCATTCCCTGTAAAATCTGGCCCACTCTCTCAGGATTTGGGGCTTGTCAGTCTGCTGATTTTTAAACTGGTGATGAGGTTCTCAGATGCCTTGGCAATGGGCAACCTGCCATGCCAACAACTGAAGCAGCTAAATAAATGGCGAGTCAAAGAGTCTCAATAAAAATGAAACATAATGACTTAAATCAAATTTAACATCCAAATACTTCCTGCAAACTGGTGCAATTGAAGCATGACATAGAAATGGGAATGACTTTGTCGGATATGGGTTATATCAGGTTCTGAAGCAATACAGACTGGATTGCAGGAAGCTAATTAGGTAATGCAGGTAAAAGCTTGGGAAGAAGCAAGTCTTCCCCTTCAGAGAAATGCCTCCATGATCCCTTGTTTAGTACAGGCAATTGTTGTGTGGCAATTTGAAAAAGGGGAAGTCTTGTCCTCAGACAAATACACCAAAATGCCCTACACAGGGGACAGCTTCCTTGGAAAGGCACAGCAAAGGCTGTATTTGCTTTGTCTCTTACTCTCTTTCCTTCTGCTCCGAGAGGTGAAAGGGTGATGGCAGAGCAGCATTATGGCCTCTTCTGCTGTGGTCTTCGTGTTGAGACACAAGTAGGGTGACCTGCAACAAAAGGCTCAGTGCAGAGGGGGAGAAATCCATCACTCTTTCCAGCACTGCCAGTTCCTCAGAGAACCCTCGGTGTGCCAAAGGCTCTGTGTCATGATCAACTGCCACACTCCTTTTTGACTCTTAGCTGAGGGAGACCTCTACTAAAACATACCATGAGGACAAAACTTGGTTTGATGGTCTGAAAAAGTCCAGGAACTGCTGTGTTGCAGTTGGAATGCAGAATGGAGCTGGCCTGTGACATGGGGCAGGTTTGACAGAGTGAAGTGCAGTGAGGAAGGTAGCAAGAGCTGGTTGCACAGGCTGGATGGTGCAGCATTGATGAAGAATGTGGGAGTACCAGTTCCTCATGAGGGTTCCCTTGGGAGGCAGCTGTGCTCTGTTACTTGATGTCAAGAGAGCCAAGTGTGCTTGGGCTTGTGAGAAATGGGATAACAAGGCTTGCTGGTAGCATGTATAGTGGGGGGAGGAAAACTTTGAGACACCTCATTATATGAAGGTAGCTTTGATCAGGATGATGGGGGCTTGAGACTCTATCCACTGTTTAAATATAGAATAATTACAGAATGCCCCCAGTGTCTCCAGGGATGTAATGGCTGTTGGCATTGATCTAAACCACTGGGCTTGTCTGGGCAATTATTTCCTGCAATACCAATAATAATGGATGTTCTTTAAGCAGAAGTGTTCAAAAATTTTTTTCTAATGAATACACAATCATTCACCAGGTTTCTTTCTATAATTTTTAGAATCCTGTTCTTAGGGACTGTATTTGGGCATATTTGTGACTGAGACAGCTTTACAAGATCACTCAGACTGAACAGCTTGCTGTTGGAGGAAGGGAAGACTCTTATCCACGTTCCAAGCAACGGGGGAAAAAAATCTATTCCCTTAGAGCAGCAGGAATCTCAGCAGGACCTCACCAGAAGACCCTGTGGTAGCCAGAGTCGTAGTGAAGGAAGGAGCAGTGGGAAGGTGCAAATCCCCACCCTCCAGCACACCTGCCCACACAAAGATACCAATGCACCTAAGGCTTGGGAAGTCAGTAGAGTGAGCTCCAAACTGAGCTGGGAAATACGTGGCTTGGAGCACAACTCTACTGCTTTTCTATGTGTGAATAGTACTTCATAGATGATGAATATGTATTTATGAATCCTGGACTTTGCTTGGATAATGCTGGTTCTGAGCAGGGATTTGGAAAGGTAACTTCTCTGTAATTCACTTTCCTCACTTCTATAATAGTTTGCAGTAGCTCACTTTTGTAGGATGCATTGAGATGTACAAAAGGAAAGCACCAGTGGTAAAGAGCATTTATGCACTGCAGATGTGTATAAAGGGGCTTTTGATCTATATTTATGGACCTGAAAGCAATTAAAAATTTTCTTCCCAAATTAGTGTAATTGTTGAGAGTGTATATTAACTTCTAATGCATTCCAGTATGTTCTTGTGCTTTTGCCTGACAATTTGAAGACTTTGAGATTCTTAAGACTAATAAATAGACCTGAAGAGAGTAGGAAATGCAGTCAGTTCTGGAAGTCAGCCTGTAATAAAGACTGCATGACTCAACAGCTGAGTCCATTTCACTCAAAGGAATTGATGTGCTAAGTTGTTTAAGCATGGGTTGTACAAACTCTTCTCATAGCAGCTGTTACTTTAATGGTGACAGTTTAGTAAGTCCCAGGACAAAACAAAAAGCTCTCCAGAAAGGGCTATTTTGATCCTCAGGACCTTCACCTCACTGACATGTTGACTGTAACCAAACAGAAGTCAGAGAACTTTGCTCTCAACCGTTAATCTCAAGTACATCTGACTGTATTGGCAGTGGCACTCTGCCAGGGCTCCTCTCTTTTTGACGTGGATGCTTTGGTTCATCCAGCCAGGGGAGTTAAGTCAGACCAATGAAGTCAAGACCTGCAAAAGGCTCATAGTGGAGTCCAAATGACAAGACTTTTTTTTCCCCTAAATTTGCATCTGTTATGTGATTTTGTTGAAAGCTTTAAAAAATGAGAATCTCAGCAAGATGTGGAAGCATATGATGTCCTTACAGGATATGGCCCAGGATAAAGTATGTTAATTGTATATTTTCTGCATTTTACTGTGATCTTTAAGGCAAAAGAGCACCCCAAGGGAGAATCACGCTCCCAGACAAAGCACACTGTGATCCTTGGAGGTGACAGAATATCACAAGAAAGGTCAAGCTGAGATCCCAAGGGATAAAATCATTGACTGACCTAGGTCATTATACAGATTAAATGTTTAAATAGGTCTTCATGCCAATTAGTGTTCTGCTTTTATACCCATGGTAACTCATACCATTAATATATAAGCAAGGGGAGAAAAGTACTCTTTTCTTTCTTAATAGAGCATTTACCCATGATCTGAAGAACTGGAGTCATCAAACACAAGTTGATTGGTATAATGCTAAACTGATACAACATCTTGTTAGGGTTGAGTGAGGAGTTCTGTGGGGGGAAAAAAATAATACAGAACTTTGTATTAATGACAGAAATAACACCCCAAGCCCACCAAAAGAAAACCAAACAAAAAAAAAACCCCTCCAAAACCACAAAAAACCCAAAAATTAGAAAAAAAAATAAAAAACAAAAAAAAACCCCACCAAAACAAAGCCAAAAAAAACCCAAACAAAGCCACCACCACCACCAACAGCAAAAAAACCCCAAAGAAAAAGTTTTCTCATCATCTCAGAAGAAAACTTTCCTCTTTGATCCAAAGGGAAGTGGTGCAGGGTTGGGTAGGTCATCTGGTAGTCCATTCCCAGGTTTGCTCCATGACCATCACAGTTATTCCTTCACAGTTCATCCAGTGCAGAGCAGGCAGGTTACCAGGAAATGTTCTGGGATGTGAACATTCAGTGGTGTGGCTCTCCACTCCAGCTGCCCAGCCTACAAGGCTGTTTAACCCCTGCTGTTGAATAACCAGCCCTCCCAGTTGAACTGGGATCAAAATGACATTTAAATTCAAAATTCTTCATTTTTCTGTTGGTTATTGAAGTTATTGAGCCTCAAGTGATAGATGCAACATACTGATGAGAACCTGATCTATAATCAGACCTTCAGAGAATTCTGTACTGTAAAACGAATTGAACAGTTTCCCACCATGGAGAGGAGCAGAGAAACTGAAGATTGGAAAGTAATTGGGTTAATTTAATAGTCAAGTAAAACCAAAGATTCCTTAAGTAGCAAGGAACTGAACAGAGACCCATAATTATAGCAAAAGAGAGGGGAACAAACTGACTAGCAGTTATATTGTCATCTCTTGGTCCAAAATTTGCATAATGGTACAATGAAAACTTGCGCTGAGGAAAGAGTGATTGCAGTGGGCCATGTTACAAAGCCAGATGGCAGATACAATATTTGCTCCAGAAATTGTCCGGTCATGTGGTTTGATTCCAGATATCCAACTCTGGAAGATGTCTGGGAGTTAAAGTTCTGTCGTAGCATGACATTGGAAGCAAAGAGAAATTACAAACCAGAGAATAGGGAGCCAGAGACACTTGTGTGCCTGTTAGGCCATGCTAGCCAGGAAGCCAGACACTCTGCCTTTACACAGCTTTCCCAGGGAATTTATGTAAATATCAATCCCATGTTTTCCACTGCACAAAATAACCACAGCTGTGTGATTAGGCTCACAGCTTCTATAGCCTTTATTCTCATGGGGACTGCTACAATGTAAAATGTGTGTCTCTCTCTCCTCCTTCTGCTGTAGGAGTATTTTATTTTTGCAGAAGTCACACATTTAGCTCCGTTAAACATAATGGCATCAGATTGACATGAATGCTCTTTTTAGCTATCTGTGTGTGCTTTTGCCTTGGAGCAGAGAAATCCTCTTTCTGAAAGCCTCCATTCTCCACTGTGCCAATGGATGGCAATGTTGCTGCACTCTGGGGAAGTGGTTGTACCCTGCTGATATCAGTTTTGGCATTGTCCACACCTCCTCAGCTCTGCACCAGTATGTGAAATTTCCTTCAGTATTTAAGAAGGTTATCTATAAACTGGGTAAAATTATACACATCAGAACAGTCTTTCTGGGATTAGTCACCTATTCTCAAAGTCGGTTTTTCCTGTAAAAACAAAACAATTGAAGTCAACGCCATGGCATGTTGTGAGAATTAACAGATGTTGCAGAGCAGCTGGGGACCTGGAGTGCAGGATGTTCACAGCATGGCTGTCACAGCTCTGTGAGGCAGTGCAGTCCTTGCTAGATGTTTCAAATCCAAATCCTTTCCCCAGCTGGCACCCTGAGCAGTGGTGGCACATATATGTGAGAGGATTTACCTCTGCTAACTTCTCAGCGTGATTTCTAGAGGTATGAAAAAGATGTAAGGTTGTTCACTGCACTTAACACTAAACCACTCACACCTCCCATGGACAGACAGATGAACTTGCACTCCAAAATCCTGGGAGCTGATCTCCTGTGGCAGGCTCCTTCCTTCATGCCTCACTCCACACTGAAGGCTGGGAGGTTGATGCTCTGGGAAAGAGTTATTCCTCTGCTTGCCTCTCTAGCTCCAAGTACCTCGAGGACAGTAGCAGCAGCTGCTGCAAATTTAGGGGTCAACAAAACATAAAAGCCCTTGTATTACCACAGTTGTTCTTTTCATCCTAATGAGAAGAAGACAACCAGCTGCTGCAGGGAGATTGGTGACTGCCCTGACCCTAGCTATGGCAAAAAAGTTTATTCCCTGGGAAACTCAGGCTGATCTCTGCAGGACTAACAGATAAAGCAGGAAGGCAGCTGAAAGATTGGGAATGTCAGCACTGCCCTTGTTGTACTTCATCATTGCCTTCCAGTTTCCTCTGGGTGAGTGTTTCTACAGACACTCCATGGCAGTGAACAGGTATCTCTGCCCTGCACACACAGAGCACATCCTTCTAGCACAGGCTCTGCTGAAAAACCAGCCTCCAATGTCTGGGCAACAGGTGTCCTAGAGGTTTGATTGCAGTGCTGGAGAACATGGGGGCTGATACCCTTCTGGACATAATTTGGTCTTTCTACAGACCAGTTCCCTCTTGACAGACTTCAGATTCTCTCCATGCTGTGGCCTAGACATGGTTCATGAACTCCAGATGAACCAATAGGAGTTCTATGTTGCTAAGTGGAACAAAAGGCTTCAGAGCATCTTTGACATTCACTTTAATTTTAATTTGCCTTTTTTGAAAAAGAACCACTGTAGTTTCCATTTATATTTTGAGCAAATTTAGAGCAGAGTGTAGCATGTGACCACATGCTGGGAGCTTAGGCTTGGTAAAATATTATAAATTGGCAGGACACTAATTAGTAACACAGCCCTGTTCTTTCATTTGCCAACATGGTTTCTGACTTTCTGTGAAAAACTAAATCAAGTGTAAGTAAACAATCTGGAATTTGCAATCAGAAATGCTTGGTTACAAAGCTGTTTGACAGCTCAGAAACTTAGGCACAAAGATGGCAGCACAGTAACAAAACCATCCAATTTACAGGCAGAGAAAATTCATTGAAATTCCCTGTTGCCAAGTGACAAAAGGAAGAATCTGTAGAGAAAAAACCCAAACTGAAGGAGAGATGAGCTGCCATGAGTTTTTTAGATCAGATTGGCATGTTCATCCATTAAAGACCCACTGCTGCCAGGACTGCAGTGACTCTCTCCATATCTCCATGCCCTTTTGCTGTGGCATGTTACTGTTTTGTGGACTTTTGTAGTGGGTACAAAAGAGGTTATATTTATCACAGAAAACGGGGAAATATTTCCAGGGCAGAGCTATAGCACAGAGGGTGTTCTTTGGAGCATTCTATTGTATAGCTGCCTGGGGTCATGGGGGCTGGGTTTCATAACCCAAACAGCCTCTCCCAGCTTTTTGAAGTTGTTGAAATGTGTTATGTGTTTGTTAGGTCTTTGATTCTGATGCACAAGATAAAGTTTTGCTTGACTCTAGAACTAAAAATCTTGAGGACAGAGGCAGCTGAATGGCCATGTTCAGGCCATGCCTGACCCAGGACAGATGGGTGCTGGAGCTGCCAGCCCAGGAGACGAGAGCAGGGCTTTGAGCAGACTCTGGCAAGTTAAGGGAGCACGTTTCACTCAGCAGTGCCAGCAAGGGAAAGGATTAGGTTGTAAAGGGGGATCACCAGTGTTTGCATGCACCTGCACTCCTAGCTGCAGAGAAGTGTGTAGGCAATCCAGGCAAGTAAATTAATGAGCTTTGCTTAACAAACTGTCCCAGGGGAATTCCTGAAGAAATTTACTTTTTATATATATAGCAGTAAACATGTAAAAATTTAGACTAGCTCTTTATGAGGCATAAAATAGCAAGGGATTCGTAGTGAAGAGGAAATATGACTTGGTAACTACACAGGAAATTAATAGCTCAGCTAAAGGCAGAGTTCAGACAATGAACTGAAATTTTTTTTCAGAAGGATTTTTCTATTAAGGCTAATTGTAACAATAATAGCGGCTCAATAACATAATCCTCAAGCAGCATGAAAAGCTTCTGGTCCCATGCACTTAAGTTTAGCTGAAAGAATTTACAGGCCTTTAATAGAACTCCAATTTTATGAGAAAATTTCTGGTATCTGTATTATTGCTGCTTCTGGACTTCCATCAGCTCAGCTGGCCTCGGCCAGTTCTTAGCTTTGGCCACTGCCTATACTGCAGGCAGACTCTTACAGTCAGCCCTGATGCAAACTTACTTTTACAGAGTTGAATTAGCCTATTGACCAAACCCAATTCTGGTCCTGAGTGTTGCATTCATGCTTGGAGAGGTGCAGGGTAGTTTTCAATTAGCTGTTTAGACAAAGGACTTGAGAACTTCTTTGCTACATAAGAGGTAACATGGAGGTGACCAAAAAGGCACCAAACAGCTCACATGCTCTCAAGAGGTATTGTGTTTTTCACATTCTCACACTGAGTTGCTGTAATAATGAGTTGCTACAAGGCACATGAGAAGAAATTCTCATCTCTTCTTTTTCTCAGCAGTGCCCCCATTCGAAATTAAATCAATATGTGAAGTGGCCCAACTGTACCTATGTCTATCATTGAACAGCATATGCAGGAAGCTTCCTGGCACACAGTAGGTGCTACTGTGTGTGTTTCCATTCCTCCTTATTACTTGTCTGTTCTGGACAGCTGGGAGCTCCGTGATTTTCCCTCTGGGCTGATCACTACAAGTTTCTAGGCAGCTGCTGAGTCTGGATAATTTCAGCACCTGGTTGTTCTCTGTCACTGTTTTGGGAAGTGAGTTGTTTATTCCCAGTTCATCTGGGGCTGATGCTCCTACCTCATGATATTTTGCAGCTGGGATGCTTGGCTACCACCCAAGCTGAGGGTATAGGATTAAGAGAGATACGGTCATGAAAACTGGACTTCTGTCTGTTTGCAATTATACCCTCAGGTCACACAGGCAGGGATGAAATCCAGGCTGTCTTTTGCATGTATAGAAGTCTTCAGTTACAGGGTTGTCAGTGAGTATGTTGAGCCTCATATGATGCATGGAGATTGGAAAGAAGAAGGAAAAAAGACCTCGTCCTTCCTGTGTGCTGCTGTCTTTCAGCTGCCAGGAGAGAATGCAGGAGCTCTCCAGTAGCCCTGAGTCACTGGGAAGCCTGGCTAGGCTGGCTCTATGGTACATGAAGCCTTGTCAGGATATCTCAGCCCAGAACCAAAACTGCATCTCTTTTACCATGGGAGGAATCAAATTGTTTACCAACTCAGGACATTAAAGCAAGTAAGTGATTAAGAGTTCTCACAACAATTTTGGCTTCCATCAAGGAGTTTGAGAGGACAGAGACATTACATTCCTGCTGGTTTTATGCTAATTGGATACCTGTCAGATTTCTGCCTGCCCAGCACTCCTTTTTATTTGGGGCACATGTAAACACATGTCACACAGTGACTTTCCAGTGCTCCTACCACAAGGTAGTGCTGAAAATGAAATTATGTTCCCATTTTTTTTCTGTTCACTGTTATACAGCTGCTCCAGACTTACTTTACTCTTACAGAAGTACCTTCTCTGGCTATAGGTGTCAGCAGTCAGCTGAAATTCCTTTGTACTTCAGCCAGCAGCCAGGCAGCACAGCCATATAAAACTCTCCTCCACTGCCTCTCCTTTCATTGCTTCACCTGTTGTTGCCCTTTATCTAAACAACAAGTTCTTACTGTTTCATCATTGCCTTGCAAGGTCTGTGCTCCTGGAGTGATCATCAATTTTCATGGGATTTTTTAATACCATGATTTTATTGATGCATTGAGCATATTGAACACTTCCCATGGAATTCTCAGCCCCTGTGTCATCTGGGAGAATCTCAGCTTTTATGAAAGAAAGTACTCTGTCATGGTCACAAATAAAAGCTGGAACACAAGGTCCTGGTGCACTCTCTAAAGTCATAAAGCTGTGGGCAGAGGAACCATTAAAATATGTTTGTAAAAATCATGGAAAATATTGCAGTTCTCATTTCAGTGTTTACAGCATGGCTCTGGGATTTGGGGTTGGAAGTTGTGACTGTTATCCACAAGCCCTGCAGTGAGCAATTGTTAGCATGGGATTGGATTGCCTGCAGCTCCCACAGAAAAATTACCAGGAGGAGGCAGTAGAAAAGTCTGACAAAAGCTTTTTACAATAGATTTAGCCTCCTGGAGGGGTAGAGTGGACTCTGCAAACTGGCAGGAGCAGAAGGTACCCAGTGCCATGAACATGCAGACTCAAGCGAATGGTGCTGGCTGCCTGCCTGGGGTCTGCACTGCCTTCAGCCAAAACTTTTGCCTGCTTGGTGTGGAAATTGGTGACTTCTGACCTATAATTCAAAACTGGTTTCTGCCCTGAACAGCCTGGAAACAGCCCATGCACCAGCCTCCCACAGCTTGTCCAGAACCTGCACTGCTTCAGATTCAGATGAGACACCTCCCCTAGCAGTGATCCAGCTCTGCTGCCTTCCCTGCCATGTTTGGATTGATCATCAAACCGGGTGTCCATTCCACACACAGTCAGTGATCTATAGAACAAACTGATGGGAACATCAGACATTGATCTATTCAGAGGAAGACAGTGAAACAAACTGCTATTTCAGGATGTCTTGTGGCCTTTTCATTGGAAAACCTTAATAAAAAATGCTTATGTTGCGCAGGAAATCTGGTTAGTCTCCATGAAAGAACCTCTCAATTGTTAATCTCATTTCTGCCAGAGACTAAAATTTGGCTGCCGTGATCATTGTCAGCCTGTTGATCTAATATTCGTAATCATATCCGTAATTACACAGCCAATCACTTTTTAACGGGCTGTAGGACCTCAGAAAAATGCATCTGGTTGGGCTAGCAAATCCACCCACTCTAGAGATTCCTGCTTCTAGCTTGCCTTGCTTATAATATTGAACAGTTTGAAAACTTCCAGTGAAGTCCACGCAAGCCATGATTGATATTGTTCCCCTTCACTGTACAAATGCATCATCTGTGTACTGTTTGTTTTGATTCCATTTATCCTGTTGGAATGCAGCCAATAACCCAGTCATGAGGTGAAAGACAGATCAGCTGCTCCAAATATCTTAGGGAGACACAGACTGAAGTTAGCTAATAAGAAGAGAGACAGTCTTCTTAGAAGGCAATGAGTCAGATTCTTTTTTAATTTCCTTATATCCTATAGATAGCATTTTGATTTCCTTATATCTTAAAGACAGCATATTCATAGCTTGGAATCTAGGATAAGTGAAAATACTATGACTATACATGCTACAGATTTTTCTGTCTGAAGAACAGATATTTAACACTAAGACTTCTACTAAACTATGATAATTACTTACAGTATTGTGCCTGCTTCTCATCTGCCTGGCTGTGGTTCATACTAATACAGGGGAGTTTGTAGTTACTATAGAGATAAAGGCCATAAATTTAAATTATCAAATGACTAAATGTCAAATTGGACATCAGAAATCCACCATAATCCTCTGGAATCCCATAGTTGTGAATGCCTTCTTGTCACCTCTTAGAAATCATGACCTTCACTTGGCTGTGGGAAATGCCTAGAAAAAGTCAGAACCTCCAAAACAAGATTCACAGTGTTGGGCTGTGTTTAAGACGTGTTGTGTAATATCTGCTATAGAAGAATTTTGGCATCTTTAAAGAATAAACCAGGACCAAAATAAATGGAATTTTTACTTTCCTTTATCACAGCTGATTGCTGAGACTTACCAGCTTTCTGGGAACACACCACTGCTGTCTAGGTTTCAGAGGAGTGCCCTACCTTTTCTTGTAAAATCACTTTGTAGATAATAAGGTTTGCATTTGCCCAAGCTGTGGCATGGGGATTTCACCCTTGTTGGGATACTCATTTTCAAAGCCTCAGTTGTTTCTCCACAGTAATAGTGCTTATGTTAAGCAAAAAAGACAAATAGTGTCTCATTATCAAGAAAATGTAAAAAAGAGAGAAAAAAATGTTATTTGTCACTCATATTGTAGAGAAGGAAGCTATTTCATGTCTTTGCAAAGTCCTCCCCCTGGAGCAGAGAGGAGGTGGACTAAGAGTAGAAGTCAAAATAATGGGAGAGGGCTCTTGGCTACCTTCCAGGGAAACAGTGAGAGTTCCCATTGAATTGCAATAACACCAACTTGGAAATGCTTCCACTTTACCATGTAGTAACTGCGCTCCAGTCTGAATAGCCAAAAGCCTGGACTGGTTGGACTACTCTGAAGTCCCTGTGAATACTCTGAAACTTCAAAGCTAAAGCAGAAGACAGAAAATGAAGAATAAAAATGTTGACAGTGTTGCTAAGGAACCAATAGCAAATGTGGTATGTTCCTCTTGATTGCTTTCTGTAACCTTCTCAGTACCCCTGCCCCACAGCTGCCATCAGGACTCTGCAGAGCTGCTGATGGCCAGGCCAGCTCCACCCAGCTGGCCAGTGGTGAGACAGGAGGATGGAGGGAGAGTGCCTTGAGGGTGCTTACCAGCTTTGTGTAAGTAAAATAACACTACCTCTTGTTTGGCACTCCGTCTTTGGCAGTCTTGTGCATTTTTGGCACCACATAAGAATCTGAAGGGATGTTTCAGGTCAGTCAGAGCTGAGGGACCTCATGAGCCAGCCACGAGGAGAGACTTGCATGTTCAGAGGCACTTCCTCAGAAAACTCCACAGTCGTTATGTGAATAGCTGAACTCAGGGTTGTTTTCAGGGAGTCAGCCATGGGTAATAGTTGCCCAAAATAACAATGCAGGAGCAACAAATGGTTTCCAACAGCCACCTAAATGCAGAAAAGGGGGAGAACACTGTGACTGTGTGATGCAAAATGCAGTATTCTCAGGTGTTGGATGCAGAACTGAATTTATTTTATTGCAACAGTGTTACATTCAGTCTCAATTAAATGCACTCAATAGACCCATTTTTAAGTGTTATTCATACTGTATTCATACAAATTCTTCATTTACAAAAGGAGCATCCTGAGATAAAAATGAGTAATTCTTTTTAACAAAAAAAAAAAAAAAAAAAAAAAAATCCCAAGAAAGCAGGTTTCAAGAGAAGGAAATGATGTGCCACATACTACTAGGAACACATGGTCCAAACACTTCACACTATAACCATTGAATCATAAAATGTTTTGGGTTGGAAGGGATTTTAAAAATAATCTAGTTTCAACCCCCCTGCTGTGCACAGGGATGCCATTCACTACATCAAGTTGTTCAGGGCCTCATGCAACCTTGGACAGAGTATTAAGTACATTATCCTGATAAGTGTAACATTTGAGTGGTATGAAGGAAACCAATATAGAGAGCTGTATTTACAGCAGGGAATACAGACAATTTAATCAACTATAAACATATATCTGAAAGCCTTTGTCAGGGCTGACTTTATGTGAGACTGGGGAAAGAAATCTGTATCAGGGAGGGGCAAAGTTTTTTTAACAGACATGCTTCAGAGCCACAGCACCTGCCCAGCTCCTGTACTTTTCCAGACAATATTAGTATCACCAAATACTCTGGAATTCATTCTCCTGCCAATTATTAGAAAAGCCCATATGAAGCAAGATCCAAAGCAAACAGGGATCCCCACATTTCTAATTTGTCACTCCACCTGCCAGAACCACACACATCAGACTGAATTCAGGGCCTTCTCCAGATGTTTTGGATAGACAAGACTCCTGCATAGCCTCTACAGTACATGCTGACATGTCCATGAAGGGGCTGTGGCTCTTACTTTCAATAAGAGTATATTTTCTGTGAAACAGCAAAGGAGAACTAAAAAAAAAAAAAAGACCTCCTCAGCAGGTAAAGGAATAATCTGTAGAAACTGCTTCTTGAGGATGACTGACTTGACTAACTAACAGATTCAATTTGCATTATTAACAATAAACATAATTACATAGATATACCAACAATACTTCCAGAAAGTGCTGCAATTACAGGCTGATTGAACAGACTATGCATCATGAAATCAAAGCCTCAATTACTCAACAGAGAATGTGAACATGGTGAGACACTTGTGCAGTATTAGATTACAGTGCTGCAGGAAATGACAGAGGAACCATTACATTATAGTCAACAGATTAATTCAGAACCAGTACTTCAGGGAGGAGCAATTAAAGCAAACATATCTTCAGTTCCAGTGGCAAGGTGGTGAAGCTAGTGGCTCCTAGGTTACCAGGGACCTTGTTTTGCTGATGTCTCAGACAATTACTTCCCATTCTCCTGCACTGATGATAGCTCTCTCCCTTCTTTCCAATTTCTACTGCCATTAACACTCCAGTGCATTCAGCCCACTTATGCTTTTCATTGTTAGAGTCAGCCTTTCTTTCTATCCACCTCAGTGGGCTTTGAGACTGTCCCTAAATGCTTTCTGACTTCAAGACTCTCCTCCAAGCTCCTGTCTTTAATGAAGGCTTTGCTGGTGTATTTGTGTGGATGTGCTCTGCCCTCTGGCCTCTCTCTGCACTGCACTGTGAAGAGAAGAGCTGGGGCAGGGATAATGACTTTCCTGGGTTTTGCAAAGCAGGAACACTTGCAGCATCAGATGAGTAATTATAAGAACTCTGCCCTTTCATGATGGAAAACGTATGAATCATTAGCAGTTAATAAAACAATGGAGCACACAGATTTGGCAAACATTTATTACTCTCTAGGAATTTCAGACTTACAGCCTAAGTAGTAGTCAATATAATATTTAGAAAGCATTTGTGTCTTTAGAAATACTGCTTTGTCAGAAATGAAAGGAAAACCTGTTTCTTTTTCTTCTGTTAACATAAAAATTATTTCGCTGTCTTTTCATCTTTTGATTGAGTCCTGCAGAGTGAATCCAACTAATTTATGTGAATATTGATGTAATTACTGAAGAAATGTTCAGTTTGTTAAAACCCTCCTCAGTTATTAGTGTATTAATGGGTTGACTCTGAGGAGCACTGCGTGATGGGATCTTTTCAACATCAGCAACGATTAATTAGCCAGGTGAAGAACTCTCTATTCCATTTAGAGGATAACTCCATATTTGATCACTTATCTTTTTCTCTTTGCCCCAAATGTAGTAAGTTTCTTATCCCATAGTCTTTTGTTCCAGCTTTTCTAAAGCTACCAAAAACTTTACAGAATTTTAACCAGCTAATATGTCAGATTTTATGAAAAAAATCAGTTTCTTATTACATTTTCCTGCCATGCACCAAGAAAGCAACATAGCAGCATCATTCTGTGCTCACTGCTGAAGTACCACAGGATCTTCTCTTACCAAAATATGAGACCCAAGAAGCCACACTATCTGGTATTTTATAATCTCTGCACAGTGAGAAAGGGAGAAAGGTATATTCTTCTTACACTCGCTTTCCATTGGGTTTAGGATCCCACTTTGCTCTTGCTCTTCTCTCACTCCTTGGAATACTTTGGCTCAAACTTTGCCATCACTTATGGGAATGTATTTGCCACCAGGTGGATGTGATGTCTCTGATACTTCTCACACTTCTCTCACAAGGGAGAAATAGTTTCACTTCAGCTGTTGGATGGTAAGACTGAGACAGTCTCCTTCAGCTACCAGCCTGCCTGCAAGACTATGAAGCCTAACTTAGGGGAATTGTATGTTGCTCTGAGACTTCCAAATGAGATAGTATAAAGACATAAGGTATTATGTCTTTATATTTTTTAATAAAATTACTTCTTCTGCAGTATTCTGAAAATATGTATGAAACAATCTTCAAGGTGTCAAGAGTCTGCTACAGTATGGAAAGATTCCCAAGAATTTTATTACCAAAATTTTTGAAAGCATTCATGTGCTTCAGATGTTTTGAATTCTGCTTGTCTAGTTCTAAACAATTCCTGCTCCAAGCAGTCTGCTTTTCATTGGTAATCAGACCACAACAACCACACATCAGTGGGAGTTGATATGCAGATGAGTCAGTAGCCAGAAACTCAGGTGAGCTATCCAAATGAACAGATACTGCAAAAAATTAAACATACTAGTTGTGGCACTAATCAACACCCACCACAGCCAGCAGGCAAACAGGATGGGACAGATACTTCATGATGTACCAGCACACCTCAACCCCTAGAACAGAAAAGTGAACTAAAAATTATGCCATCCTGTTTGTGCTGTAGTAAAGCACAGTGGGATTAATACAGCTCTGAGAGTGAACACTTGCTGTACTGCTCAGCTGTCTCCTTAGTAATTATTTAGCTAAGAAACAAACACATATTTCCATTTCCTTATGATTCTTGCTATTCAGCAGTTGATAGTTTTTCCACAATTCCTGAGCTCCCTCTCTCAAATACACACATTTTAGTGCAATACCTTCCTTCAACTGTAACAGTATGTCAAAATGAACTCTGCCCTTTGCAGATAGAAATGGTTTTTTCTGCTCTATTCAATTTGGCATCATTTGCCCTTCAAATAAATCTTTGATATATCAAATTTGGTCCTTTTGGCTACAGAATCAAAACCAGATTTGCTCAACTTTATTTAAGGTAGTTGTTAATCTGCAAAATAGACAAACATGTCACTTCCTTCCAAAGTTAATTAGGGATATCTGGTTGGGCATTTTGACATTTTTCTTTGCGAAGTGTTTGGGTTTTTTTTCCCCCCAAAAATAAGACTATGGCAAGGGTTGGTTACAATTCATTTCTTTATTCAAAGAAAACTTGAGAAAAAACTTCAACATTGTCAACTCATTCTACTTGCTTTTTAAACTAAAAACATATATTGCCTTTCCATGTGGATGAAAAAAACTTAATTCTGTTTTCACAGAAAATGTTACAGTATACTCCAAGTTTAAACTAGTTATTGTTAAAATTAAGTGCATCAGCTATTTTAAAGAACAGTCTCAGCAACCTTTCCTATATGACCTTGTTCTAACCAATATGCAGTAATCAAAGCTTCAAAGCAAGTCTGTAGCTAATGCTGTCAAGACAATTAATTTTTAGTATATCTAAATGTTGCTTTAATGTGGTTGCTGCCAAGAAATAAAATTTTACAACAGTTAACTATGCATAAATATGTTTAGGAATATAATAAATGCCAACTCAGATTGTGTAAATGGAGGACAGCATATCCAAGAACATGAAGTTCATCCAGATAATTTCTAGCCATGCAGAAAATGTAGTTTTCAAATTGTTTAGGAAGTAAGAGTGTAAGGACTCCTCCTCTACTTTAGCATCTCCTTTCCAGTGCACAGTAGAATCTGTCCACTTTGGAAATTGCTTCAGTTGGAGTAGCTGAAGATTCTCACTGGAATCTTTGGTTCTACCAATGGTGGGAACACGCTTTGCTGTTTCAGAGGGATAAGCTCATGGCTGCAGCCGTTCCCTTTTACTCTGCTTCAGCTGCTTGGTGCTAATCCACAGTCATGAAGCTGCACTAAAGATGGGGATCACTCTGGGCTCTCCAGTGAAACGAGGAATTAGCAAGGTGCCTTCATTTCCTGTTTCTTCCCTTCCCTTGGCCAGCACAGGGAAACAAAGGCAGGGCGAGAGCTCTTTGTGCTGTGGGGACGCAGCAGAGTCACTGCAGAGGCAGCTGAAACTGCTCTCATCCACACTGGGGGCAAGGCACAGAACATCAGGAAGGCAAAGGACCACAGCCCTTCACAGCTGAGAAACACAGCACCGTGTCAAGGAAGACCATGATTGAGTCAGGAAACATCAGGGGAATCTTTTCTAAGGGAATGTCATCTTTGTGAATACCCAATAATTCACATCAAAGGGGTTTCAGCTAAGAGCCATTGATGTAGCTAAGGCTGAAGTTTGTTGGCTTCCACTCCTTCTTGAAAATGAACTAGCTCAAATGTACAGTACGGACTTCAGGAAAAACAGTGGAGGTGACATTCCTATTTTTAAAACCATTTTAAAAACCATATTTGGTGATGGGAGAAAGAGGAAGCAATCCTGTTGCCTGATATCAGGCACTTATTTGAGCACCTTAATTTCAAAAGTCATGTCCATAGTCCCATGGATGGGCAATGTAAAATAAAAGACTTCCAGAAGGTGAGAAGCCTTATTTTCAGTTTGGAAGAGAACTTTTGCTGAGTTGTTTCTGTGAGGAGCCCATAAGGATTGCTATTCTGCTCATAATTACCCTTCACATTGTTACTTGCCAATTAGTAGGCAGCAGTAATACTTTCCTCTTCTGAACTGTTTCAATAACTTGTAAGCAGCAGAGAAGCTTAATGGTTAATTTGGTACTTTGACACATGCACACTTAAAAGAAAAAAATTCTAAATGGTCCTTAAGCCCTTGCAATTTTATTCATTTATTGAAGTTGATGTAACTTTAAAGCCTATTTATGAAAAGAGGGTGTCCAAATTTCAACTTTTGAAAACACAACCCACTATATGTAGCTGCAATAGCAAGATTAGTATTTTTCCAGTCTGTGGGTTTATTTCATTTTATGCAAACATAAAAAGCTCTAGGCAGCTAGACATAGACTATGAAAGACAAATTAACATCAACAACATAAGCAATACTAGTAATTTCCTGTATGTGCAAAGGGAAAATAAACCTCTTTGCTATTTACTAATCTCAAGCCCAATACTTCCCCAGCCCTCAGCTGCCCTCTTCCTCCTCAAAGGCCTGGGAAGAGAGCTGAGGGCTTTACAGTATGCCTAAAAGATCAGCAGTAAGCTTACTACAGAATAAAGAAGAGGGGTAGAAAACACTAACTAAAAGCACAAAAAACCCCACCCTCTCTGAACAAGCCTCAGTATTTTTTTATATGAAGAGCTTTTGATGCCCCTGAGGCTATGTTCATCTTTAACAAACAAGGACTGTGTGTTCCTTCCTGTTACCCTGGCTCACTCTTTTGTTTTTGTTTTTTTTTTTTTTTCTAGTAAGCATAACCCTAGAAATCAGAGGCCCTTGGATAATTTATTTTTAATACAATATTTATTGTTTAAAGTTCCTAATTTGACATTATCTGTACTTTGCAATCAAACTAAAATTCTGGATGTGTAAAGTTAAGGCAAGCAGCCAGGTTACAGAACCACATTTCTATTTCACTTCCAGTTTGCCAGCACTATTCACCCCAAGAACTGAAAGCCATTAACCAGATCACCCCAAACACAGTGTTCCCCTTCTGCAGTTCATGTTTTCTGTCACAGCTGTTCCATAGTATGTCTTTAAGTGAATGAGGTGGGAGACAATCTTGCCAACAACCTTTTACACTTGCTCCCATATATAATTTCCTAATACTTATTAATAGTAAAAAAACAGGTGTCAAGATTTGCATTGTCAGCTTATAAATGGAAAGTTCAGCTTTTACACTCATCCTACATCCCTACAATTTAGGTCAGTTTATGCCATAATCCTCACAGTTAAAATGTCTGCAAAGCTAGACGGCACCAAAATCAGGCTTTCCAAAGAAAAAAGTGATAAGAATTCTCAATCATAACCAGAACTACCAATTACAGGTATAATTTGGAATAAATATGGGTATATCTTAGTCTAAAGGGAGGTTAAAGGGAGGGAGAATTGTATGAGGGAAAGAATGTTCTAGCATCTTTACACTGTAAGGTTAAAAGAAATACAGATGCAATCCTGTAAGACTGTAAACTCCAAAAAGTGATGTTATTAAAGCAAAGAATACCTGTTATATATAATTTTGTTTCAATGTCCTTAGAAGTTACAGAACAGCTGATACTGTAACAAAAAGGCAATAATAACAATAGAAAAGTCAAATTAAATCCACAGTGCACAACAGTAACCCTTGTGAGCAAATGGAACCAAACCAAAGTAGATGATCAAAACCTCACACCTTTCTACACAGTTCAGCCAGTGACATTAATAATTACTAAAGTTCCCTACTCAGACAGGAATTCTAGAGAAAGTGTGAAAGAAAAAACCAACATCAAAGCAAAGCAAAACAATCGCATATCCTACTGTCTGCTGTAAACCGAAGCCTCTTTTCGTAAACGCTCTGATCTCTACACTGAATCCCGAGATGGATGTCAATATAATCTGTGTGACGGTTGTGTGGGTGAGAGCAGGCTGGAAATATTTTCAGACTATGCCCTCATCTTGGCTGTCATCTTCCTGCTGCTAGCGATGCTCGTCCGGCCCAAAGCAGAGGAAGAACGTGCAGAGCCCGGCAGGAGGCAGAGCTCCGGCTGCGGCGGGCGGTGTCCCGGGGCCGCCGCTGCGGCCGCGCTCCCGGGCGGTGCCGCCGGTGCCGGTGACACGGGCGGGACCCGACCCGACCCTGCCGCGGCCCGGCGTCGGGCTCGAGTTCGGGCCGAGCTCTGCCCTTGGGAGCGCCAAAAGCAGACGCTGGAAGGTTCTCCTGCATTTCCTCAGGAGCACCGCGGAGCGGTAGAACTCAGTGTAGGTACAAAAGTTACATTTTCGTGGAGGGAGGGATTTCCTGAAAACTTCACTCATGATCTTAAAGTGCTGCCACAAGAAAAACAATTCTTACAGCACAGGCGAAAACATTTTTATATTGACCAGCTGATGCAAGAGACGGAAGGAAGGATCAGGTCTAGGAAAAAGCCCCCCGTAACTTTAAAGCTGTGCCTCTTTTTGCCGTGCCTCAGCCGCGCGCCCCTCGCGCCACAAGCCGCGGGCAGCGGCGCCCCCTGCCGGCCGCTGCGGCGCCACGCCCGCGCTCGGCCCCGCGCGCTCGCTTGTCCCTCGCCGCTGCCCGTAGTGACGCGGCCGGCCCGTGGCGGTGCGGGCGGTGCCGGGGCGGTCGCGGCGCGATGGTGAGAGCGGCCCCGGCGCCCCCGGCACCCCCGGCGGCACCGAGCGCGGCCTCGGGGGGGCAGAGCCGGGCTCGGACTGCGCCGCCGAACCGGGGCCCCGCGCCCCTTCGGGCTCCGCCGCCGGCGCCCGGCGTTTTGCGGAGTCACCGGCGGCGCCTGCAGGCCGCGGCCCGGCGAGGGGGGAGCGCGGGCGGTGGGGCCGGGCGGGACGCTTCTGTTTGGTTTTGGACAACAAGCTGAATAAGTTAGCGCTTTGTTTAGACAGGAGAGGTCCAATTACGGGATTTCTGTACGTGGAATTACCGTAGGCGTCTCGAATCACAGAACTGTACCTATATTATGGTTTTTATCGTTTGTGTTTTTACCTTTTGTCTAGGGTCAAAGTCAGAGTGGTGGACACGGTCCTGGTGGTAGCAAGAAGGATGACAAGGTAACTGAAATCCGAATGAATACTTACAGAACGAACTGCGGCTGTGACCCTACAGAGCCTGGCTGCAATAGGCTTTTGAAATTTACTTTCAAAACTTATTGTTGTATTTGGAACTGCATAAAATTATGTTCTTGCTGGCTCTGATGAATGTCTTTTCGGGGTGTACATTGGAGAAAACAAATGTTGTTCATAAATAAAAACGGGAGCTTAAAAAAACCTGAAATTTCCTAACAGAGATTTGTTTTTCTAAAAAAGAAACAAACTATAAATGTGTGAGGGTTAGAAAAGTCTAGCTGCCTTCAAGCTGTCACTTAAGGAGCTGTTGTTGGCTTGGAAGTGACACTGCACAATGATCTGCAGTAGGAGTGTACTTCACTTTGGGGGACATCAGGGGCCTCCCTGGTCTACTTTGGAAAAGGAAAGTTCAATGTACCTGGCAAGCAGGGTCTAGGCTGGACAGCTGAGTGTCTGATTTATTGACTGAAGTGCAGCAGGATGGTGGAGATTCAATATTTTTCTCTTTGTCTCATCTGTTAGTTTTGTTTGTGATTTACTTCAGGCTTGAGCCTTCCATGTCCTGTATTCACTGAAAAGTGGCAGAAGTTTAAATTGTAAAATAAGCAGGAGAAAAAATTTTTGAATATTCTTAAAAAATAAAAGTAATGTTTCTTTTGGGCTTCTTGCTACAGATCATAAAGAGAAAGTTTTGCTATTAAGTGCTTCACCTTGAGCTCTGTTTTAGTCTGTGCATTTAATACCTGTGTGTATTGTTTACTTGTTATTATCCCAAATTTTTTTAATTTAATTACTTTTATGAATAAGGACAAGAAGAAGAAATATGAACCTCCAGTTCCAACCAGAGTGGGGAAAAAGAAAAAGAAGACCAAGGGACCAGATGCTGCCAGCAAACTCCCCCTGGGTAAGCATTCTGCCTCTCCTGCAGAGCTGTGGACTGTCTGCTCCTGAGGAAGTACAGAGCTCTTCTCTCCTCAAGATCTGCCTCTGTGGAGGTCACTAACACAATGCCAAATGTAATTTTATTTCTAATTAACATAAGAAAGCCTCCCACAGAATAAGATTATTGTTTTGCAAGATGTAGCCCATGAACTCCCAGGTAAGAGACAGAGAAATTAAACTGAGTGAAAATGCAGGGGAAAGCATTAAATCTGTTTTTCACCTGGAGTTACAGTGGGACAAGTAAGGTACAAATTACAGTCAGGAAAAAAAAGCAGGATTTGTAGTAATGAATTAGTGGTTAGTTGGTACCATGTCAAACTTGTTCTAAAATCCTGTGATTCTGCTTTGGTTACAGTGACTCCTCACACACAGTGCAGACTCAAGTTGTTGAAATTGGAGAGAATTAAAGATTACCTCTTAATGGAGGAAGAGTTTATCAGAAATCAAGAACAGATGAAACCTTTGGAAGAAAAACAAGAGGTGAGGTTTAAGTGAAGTGTTACTTCTAATGTTGCAGTAAAATTTCTTCAGTAATGTGAGCTACTTCATATCAGAGAGTGGAAATAAAGTACCAGCAGTGCGCAAGTTGAAGCAAACATACCAGGTTTGTCACAATTCCTTATTAACTGGCTAAATTGTTTTAGACCAAGCACAGATCACTACAGATGAAGCCATAGGAGTTTTTTGTTTCTTGATGCTCTGTCAAAGGACAGTTCACAGATAACCATCAAGAGAGAAAGAAGATTCTAGTTATTCACATCCGCATGAATGCTGTCCTTAGGGTAGTACTAAATTAATAGTGGGTTTTGTTACTGAGCTCTGACTTTTTGGGGCAGTAGAACAGTAGGAGAGACTGGTTCTGCTATGTTCTGTC
Source organism: Fringilla coelebs (assembly GCF_963513975.1). Lineage (NCBI taxonomy): Eukaryota > Metazoa > Chordata > Aves > Passeriformes > Fringillidae > Fringilla > Fringilla coelebs. Next base: position 17,245,171 of record NC_140034.1, on the reverse strand, counting down.
TGAATTGTTGAGCCAGTGTTGTACAAGAATGTTTTTGCCTGTGTTGTTCAGTTGTTCCTTGGGTTTTTGTTGACATCAGGAGGAAAGGTCCAAGGTGGATGATCTGAGAGGGACACCAATGTCTGTGGGTACCTTGGAGGAGATCATTGATGACAACCACGCCATTGTGTCCACATCAGTGGGATCAGAGCACTATGTCAGCATTCTGTCTTTTGTGGACAAGGACCTGCTAGAGCCAGGCTGCTCTGTTTTGCTAAATCATAAGGTGAGTTGTTTTTATAAAATCAAGTTTCTTACAAGTTCTTGTACTGTTTTTAACTGGCTATTTTTTTCTGAATACGGGAGAGTGCTATTTATTTTACACATCTAAATAAGTGTGCATAGGGATTAGACTTTAGCTTGTATTAAAATGCTGCTTGCCTTCTTTGACAACTCTTAATTCTTGAATTAGGTTCATGCTGTGATAGGAGTCCTGATGGATGACACAGACCCTTTAGTGACTGTGATGAAAGTAGAGAAAGCTCCTCAAGAAACGTACGCTGACATTGGTGGCCTTGACAACCAAATTCAAGAAATCAAGGTATTCAGTTGTACTCATTTACAGTTAAGCCAGCAATGTAACTGTTGTGCTAGGAGTTGAGAAGGGAAACTGCAGGACTGGCTGCTGTTCCTGTAGTGGTGTCCTTTGTCTTTCTGTAGTGTATTTCTTCATTAGATTTCACTAGGCAGACTCATGGAACTCAGTCTTTTAAGTGGGTCACCAGAGGCTGTGTGCACAAAAACCTTTCACAGTTGCTCAGGAGCTTATAGCTTATTACTTTGCAACAGGTAAAGTTTCAGTTGTTGCAAGATGAGACTGAAATTGTAAAAACTGCAGAGGCTATTTTGAGTGTCTGATGCCATCCAATCTAACTTAAGGATTTAGTCTTTCAGGGCAATTGCTTGTTTTGTTTTTGCATTTGTTTGTTGTTTGGTTGGGCTGTGTTGGGTTGGTTGGTTTTTTCCCTACCAGCAGAACTCTGCTTGAACCTTACTAAAACTCAAACCTTTTGTTCTGGGTAGGTGTCTAAAACCAAAAATGCTCCTAAAATTGCTGGTATTTGGTAACTCTTTATAGAAGGCACCCTTTCATAAAGAGTTCCCTGGCCCCAAGGTCATCTGTGGTTAATTGGGGTTCAGGAGCTCCAGGGTTCTAAATCTGGAATGGTGCATTGAGGATGGAGGAGGGGGAATGTCCACTGCTGCTTTACCACACGTCAGGTGGGAACAATAGGAAGACTTGTGCAGATGGAGTAGTTGTCTGCCTTAGAATTGGAGGCAGCAGAGGGTCATACTGTTTGATGTGTGTCTTGAAGTCATTTAAGTTCTTTTTGCTTTCATTGCTTTCATTATTGCTCTTTGGAAGATTCCTACAGATCTCTGCTGGAGATCACTCAGTCTTATAAAAACATGTTTTTCTTGTGCTTCAGGAGTCTGTGGAGCTTCCTCTCACCCATCCTGAATATTATGAAGAGATGGGTATAAAGCCACCCAAAGGAGTCATTCTGTATGGCCCACCTGGCACAGGTACTTTACAGTCAGTAACACCCGTGCTGAGATAATACAAGTTCAATAATTTACACTTGGTTAGTATTTAAATCATTGCCAGCTCTGTCACAAATTTCATACAACTGTTTTGTTAGGGCACTTTTTTTCTTTTTTCCTTCTCTGCAAACTAATCACAATATTTCTTTCCAACTAAAAATAGGCAAAACTTTACTGGCCAAAGCAGTGGCAAACCAAACATCAGCAACGTTCCTGAGAGTGGTTGGTTCAGAGCTCATCCAGAAGTACCTGGGGGACGGCCCGAAGCTGGTGCGCGAGCTGTTCCGCGTGGCCGAGGAGCACGCGCCATCCATCGTCTTCATCGACGAGATCGATGCCATCGGTACCAAGAGGTACAGACAGCAGGGATTGCCAGGGCAATGACAAACACAGCTTTATTAGAGACACTTCTTTTGCAGCTGCACTGAGACTCACTTTCTTTGCTCTGCTACCATTTGCATACACTGTTTTGATGTAAGATCTGAAGTAACACTTCAAATAACTTCCGTGGAAACACAATGTATCACAGCCTTTTAATGCTGAATAGACATGACCAGAGATAACCTCCATTCTCTTGTTACATGGCATTATCTCCAGGAGAAAGTGTCAAAACCAGAAAAAGACACTGTGTGTACGTGGGATTCTCTAGCTGCAAGTCCATATACAATAATTGGTTTCAGTGATCCAAAGTTAAAGCAGAATATTTAATATAGAATATATCCATTTGTTGTTTGCCTCTCAAGTAGGCGGCTTGTTACTTCTGTTCTGAGAGTGTTTTACAGAAGGTTACATAGTGTATGTCACAGAGAAGCATTGCTTGTGCCATACTACACTGTTGTTCAGCCCATATCCAACTGCATTACTTTGAAATTTCTGTAGGTTTGTTGGAACTGTCTAGTGCAAATAGTCTGTAAAGTAGTCAGTATTTTTTAAGTAAATAAGAAGGTAAGAAAAATACATGTTTACTACAAGGCCACCAACCCAAAGCGCTGCCAGCCCAAAGTGCTAGCTGCTGCCTTATCTATGGATGTATGTGCTGTTAAGAATTAGATTTTTTCCTTTTTATGTTGATTTTGTTAGATGTGAAGAGGATATTTCCAAATATATAGCAAACATGGAAAAAAAACCCCAGATCTCCTTCGCATGATGGCTGTTACATTCCCCAGCTGCAAGAATAGTTCGGTGTCTCTTGACTTACCTATATGTCACAACGTGATTCTGAAAACCTATGGGTTTTTTTAATATGGATAAACATTACTTTTTAAATTTAAATCTCTTATGGGTGTTTACAAACAAAAGACTTCTCTCCCACCTTTGTGCCAGTTACTTAGTGCTTTTTCTGACTATGCTTTTTTTCCTGAAAGGTATGACTCAAATTCTGGTGGTGAAAGAGAGATCCAGCGCACAATGTTGGAGCTGCTGAACCAGCTGGATGGGTTTGACTCTCGGGGGGATGTTAAAGTTATCATGGCTACCAACAGAATAGAAACACTGGACCCAGCTTTAATTAGGCCAGGTAAGGGATTTCCCTGCTGTGTATGCTTAAGCCACTTTTCTTGTGAAAGGACTTGTCATAGCTTGACAAACACAGGCTGGTAAAAAGACTGCAAACTTGTTCTGATTTGCCATCTCATCTATGCTGGTGCATCTTTTGAAATCAGAACCTATTCACAAGCTTCTAAATAGGAAAAAATTCTTTGGAAGAGAAGAAACGTGTTAATTCGTTTACATATACATAAACAATATGAATATTCTTCCTTTCTATGAAAATGGCACAGCCATTGTAAGCAACTGTTAATCAAGCTGTGCACAGCAGCAGCACACCTGCAGCGGCTGGGGAAGGCAGGGCAGCACCACCTGTGTTTAGGGGGGTGAGAGCCTAGGCTTTACCAGAGACAGCCTGGATCCTGGTGCAAGGAAAGCAGGCAGCTCCTTACTGACCTGGCACACTCTTGCCATTTGAGGGGATGAGTGAGGGAGACATGTTGAGCTTGAGCAGGCACAGGTAGTATTTTTAAATGGCCACTAAAAATGTAAGGATGTCTGTGGTGTCTGTTAAGTTGGAAGGTAGAAAACAACACAGAGATCAAAGGAATAAGCTGAAATACCTCCATGGTGTGAAGTTGCTGAGGTACGTGTTTGGTCTGCTTTTGTCATCACTTAGCTTTAGACCCTTCAGCACAAACCCAGTGCTGTTAGAGTACAGAGGAGATAATACTATGCCAGAATTGAAAGAGATAGATAGTCTGACCTTGCTTTCTACTTCAAGACATGATTCATTGTGGCAGGAAGAATGATGGAAGTGTTCAGGTTGGAAAGAACCTTTCAGGTCATTGAGTCCAACTATTAAGGTGTCATGGCCAAGTCCACCTCTAAGCCACATCCCCAAGTCTACTTCTACAGCTCTTTTGAGCACCCAGGGATGGTGGCTTCACCACTTCCCTGGGCAACCTGTTCCAATACTTGACAACCCTTTCCATGAAGGGATTTTTCCTAATATCCAATCTATGTGAACTTCGGGCCATTTTCTCTTGACCTGTTCCATGGGTGAAGAGACCAACCCCCATCTGGCTACAGCCTCCTCTCAGGCAGTTGCAGAGGGTGATAAGGTCTCCCCTGAGGCTCCTTTTCTCCAGGTTAAACACCCCCAGATGTTCCTTTTGATGTTCCTCATAGGACTTGTGCTCCAGAACCTTTACCAGCTCCATTGCCCTTCTCTGAATGTGCTCCAGCTCAAGAGTTACTTCCAGTTAAACCCTTCAGGTGTTCTTCCTGCTGTTTCCAACATCTACATGCAAAAAACCTTAGATTGAACTTCTCTTTTGCACAGGACGTATTGACAGGAAAATAGAGTTCCCTCTACCTGATGAAAAGACGAAGAAACGAATCTTTCAGATTCACACGAGCAGGATGACGTTGGCAGATGATGTCACTTTGGATGAGTTGATTATGGCAAAAGATGATCTCAGTGGTGCAGATATTAAGGTCAGTGCACATCACCATTGTTTGTACTTCAAAAATCAAATCTTGTTTTTGTTGCATCCAAAGCCATTGTCGCCTGAACTGTTTGCCAATTTTCTGTGCACACATCACTGAGGGACAATGAGATGGTTTAAAGTACCTTTTATGAGTACCAGGTACTCTGCTTCACAAATGGGAAATTATCAAAATCATAATTGTGAGGTAGCTTGTGTTGGTAAGAGTATGTACCTGTGTTACCTGAATATGAAATTTTAAAGTAGCAAAGTAGAAACTAAAAGGAGAGTGTGGATTCCTGTGCAAGGTATCTTAAACAGTACTTAAGATGGTACAGGATAAGTAGCATTTTTAGGAACTATGTTGCCAGGCAGATAAAAATGCAGTTTTATATTAGGAAGCTTCAGGGATATCCTGTCTGCTTTTTTAAAGCAAATAGAGCCCTTGCTACAGTTACCACACTCATGAGCTTAAACCAACGTGACACAACTGTCACCTCCCTGCAGAAGGATCAGGCAGCTGGTTGTGTCTGTCCTTGCACAGGGACATTACTGTTGTTACAAAGCTGCCTTTCTGTCAGAGAAGTGTAACTCCTGACTGCCTCTGTCCTTTCAGACAGGCTCACCTGGTGCGTGCTGCAGCCTGCTTCAGTGCTACAGAGCAGTATCAAAGCACTTTAGAATGGAGATTTTGTTAACACGCCTCACTTCTACAGTTACTGGAGCAGTAGGGAAGATGCAGCTGCCTTTGAGGGTGTGAAGGGCTTGCACAGCAAGTGTAACTATTCTTGCTTCCTGTGTTGCAGGCAATTTGTACAGAAGCTGGATTGATGGCTCTGAGGGAACGGAGAATGAAAGTAACGAATGAAGATTTCAAAAAGTCTAAAGAGAACGTTCTCTATAAAAAGCAAGAGGGAACCCCTGAGGGATTGTATCTTTAAGTCATCTGTCTCTTTGGGAACTATACAGAACTTTCTGTGTTGGTGAGAGTCCTGTGTAAAACCACTCAGCTAGTTTGCATTCATGAACAGGTTAAAAGCGAGTGGGTTGTGGGTTTTCAGTCAGTGTAACTCTTCACTTCCCAATAAACATTTATTTGAATTGAACTGTTTTGGTGGCACAGCCCTGCTATTTACATGAAAGTGTCTGTTGCGTTCACTGACTGAAGAAAAAGTGCTGGTGACCCAAGTGCTTGTCTCAGTGACCCACACCATGTGGGCAGGGAGCAATGCAGGTGCTCCAAATCTTAGTCCTCCTTAGGCATAGCAGTCTCTTACAACTACTCTAGCATTGCTGTTCTTGATTACCCTCTTATATCTTTTTTTAGGGGCTAACTAGGACAAGTGTCACTTTTGAGTCACCTCAGGTTCATCAGTCATTTATAATGAAAATCAATGACAATTATGCAACTGTGAGTAACAGTGAGATAAACTTTAAAGGTACCCATCTCTAGCACTTGCAGCTTATACGAGCAAGATAGATGCTCATTAGTAATCCTACCTTAAACATCTAAATATGTTTGGATAGGGTACTTTTAAGGTTAGAGTTTATAAATTTGTTTTTCCCAAAAGGGTTTCTGTTCATTAAATAAACCTCCAAGCTAGAGAATGTCTCTGAAAAGAACCAACAGTAGGAACACGTTTAAGGGCCCCATGCTGCCCATGGCAGGATGTGCACACTCCTAAGGCACCAGCCCCAGTGCTACAGGTGCAGGGTCTGGCATGCAGCAGATGTGCACAGAGAAATCCTAACTAAAGTCCCAGGCTTGGTGTTCTACAGCATAACCTTGAATTCTTCCCTCTAGACAATTCTGTTGCCTACAGCTCCATTCCCATGGGGGCTAGGTGTCTACTGGCTCCATTGTAGCCATGCATGTACTACTTCTGAACTATGCTGTGTAGTACTCTTCCACAAAGGGCTTGTTAAGTTCTAAGTAATTCATTTCCAAATGTTGTACATTTTTACATATAAGGTTTTATATAAAGTTCCACATGCAAACCAGTTATGCATTATGCAGTCTTTGTTCTGGGAATTTTCTGTGGGAGCAAATGCAGGCCAGTAATACTGGAGAGTTACACCCAGAGCAATGCCTTTGCTCACTGCCAGTGCTCTAACAACAATGGCAGCAGCAGGGCCAAGAGATTTTATTCTTCTCTGTAAAAATTATGTGGCTCATTGTTAAAAATGAACCCTACAGATGAATGGAGTCCTTTATTTAATCTGGATGACAGAAATCCTGAAATAGAATTGTTTTTCATCTGGAGCTAGAAAAACAAGTTTTATTTCCCATTCTTATAAACCTTAGGAGATCTGTCTCCTTGGAAAGATCACAAAAAGCTAGGGTTTTTTTAGCACTTTCTAATCATGGCAGTTCATCTCACTGTTCCTTGGGGGGCTGAAGAGCTTTATGACATGCATGGCAAGCAAGGCACTTTTTATTAGGGACATGGCTCTTACTGCTGGCTCAGAGCAACAGCCACAGAGAGATGGGTTCAGCTCCCTGAAGAACAGCTGCATTGCATTAAATGAACCCAGGGACTCTGTTCTTGTACCCTGTCTGCCACCACAGGAGCTGAAAAACACACGTTTGAAAATTCAGCTCTTAGCTTCTGCAGCAGAATTTAACTGCTGCCACTTTTGCCAGAGTTTCTGAACTTGACAAAATAAGTATCAGGAGAAAGTGAACAGCAAGTATATTCCTCACAAGGACAGGAAAGCTACTGGGGACTGAATTAAAAGGCAGGACCTGCTCCAGGAAGCCTCTGACCATCAAAAGGAAGGAAGCAGCCCAAGTGCTGCTTTGGGAGAAACTGCAAAGGAAAGGACTTGGGACAGGATGCATGGAAGAACAGAAAAGTGACGGATACAGAGGTCATTGCTGCCATCACTGGAAGTTTGCAAATGTGACTGCAGCGAGAGCTTGTTAATCTCACCCAGGCTCCCTGTGCCACAAAAGGTTGGACCAGATGATCGTTCAAGGTCTCTCTCAACCTGGGTCCCTCTGTGACTAAGCAGGAGCACAATCAAGCTTCTCCCCACTCCCCATGGCCCTTTCAGGGCTCTAGAGGAAATGGCATTCTGCTGTGATGGCAAAGCATTAACAAACACAGGCATAATTTGTCATCTTAGTGTGCAGGGTACAGAGTAACTTCTACCTCCAATTCAGGAGCTCTGTCATTTTTGTAGAAAGTAAAGATTTAACAAATAAACCATATTTTTCACAAAGACTAATGATTAAAGCAAAACCAGCATCACTTGCGATTACATCAATATTATAAAGCTCTTCAGAAGTGCTGTAATGTCATTTAAAATTATACATATTCCCTGCAATATTTAATTTTAGAAAAGGAATAAATTAAATGCAGCCAGGACTAAAGTGTATTCTATCTTCTACTGTGGTGGCAAACCCGAGCTAGAAGTTGTATTTCTTGGTTCAGACACAGTTTCATGTGTAATAGGATCTCACCAGCTGGACAGTCCCAACTGCTTTAGTGCTGCTAGTGACAATTAGTTTTCTCATGAAAAATGTCTGAAGCAATTTAGGGTATTCTGTGGCTGCAGGTATACTTGTTTCAGATGAAAATCCAGTTTCTGAGTCCTTGGGTCTCAAGGGTGGGGATGCTAAACAATCCTTTCCATGTTTCAGCATGTTCTGTTTTACAAAATAAATATATAACATAACTGTATCTTTAATTTGTTACCATATTTCATATTATTTCTCTAGCAGCTTACTAAAAACCTCATGGGCTATAAGCTACTTTAAAAATAATCACAGAAGACTATGCCTTCTTGATGAGAATCAAGTACAGATCAAACCTCTACTTCTCTTACAACAATTGCCTGGATTTGAGTCAAAGCCAGTAGTCAATTACAAAAATTTGTTTAGAAGTGAGATGCTTAGAGATGCATTATGGACACATTTTAATTTTTAATACACTCAGTTCTATTAAATTAATACAAAAAAACCAAGTTTCTTTTGAATTTTCAAATATTCAGGTATATTTTTCAGAAAGATTTACATTTAAGTGATCATTTGTCAAAACATACCAAAATAGGTGCCTGCTCAAACAAAACTTTAGCTTTTACAGTATATGTACAGATGTAATGGCTCTTTGACTTGGCAGTTGCATATGCACAGCCATACCATGCTGAAGGAAATTACTGAAGTCTGCCAACTGGAGGACAGTGGAGCATCCATTTGGCAGAAGTTTATTTCCTGTGCTGCTCATCAAGCCATAGTTGGCATGTACCAAACCTCTACTGAACCCTAGGGAATGTAATTTCAAACAATAGAGTAAGAAATGCAAGCAACTTCCAACAGGAGGCGATTTAAAGAGACTATCCTGTGGGAGCCAGCAATACTGCAGAGAAATTGATCCATTATTGTAGGCAAAATGCAGTCCTTGATTCCAGAGTACTTGCAGGTAGTAGAACTCCATTTTGATAGGAATTTATATAAAATATTTAACAACAAAAAAATGTCAAGTACATAGTACCCAAGTCCCAACAGAGCTCCTGTATGAAAATTGATCTAATTGTTAGCTTTGGAAGCAGCTTCTGTTCTTCTAGTAGCTTTTAAATCTCTAGCAGTAGATCCAGCTCTTCCATAGGCACCCGCACTCTCAATTCTTTTTCAGTCATTAGATCGAGTGTCTCCTGCAGATCCTCAGGGAAATACTCTACTGCATCCATATAGAGCACCTGGAAAGACAGCAAGAACGTTTTCTGTGCTACCTTTCTAGCAGGAAACGCAGTATAAAGTAAGCAGACAGCAACAACTCTGTAGCAAGACCATAAGAAATACCATGTATTCTTTACGGTAATAGGAACAGAATTAGCACTCCTTCAGTGACAGGCAAGTAGATGTTTAATCAAGGCTTCTCAAACTTGTACTGAGTAACTTTATTCAAACAGATAAAATGGAGGTCAAGAGGCACTGGAGCCTTTGCAGCAAATACAGACATTACCTGAGGAGATGCAGGTTCTCTCAATTTTTATGTATTATTACATAAATCAATTTTTATTTAGCTATGTATTTCTGATACTACCATGCTCATGATAAAAGCCTGAAAGACTCAATAATTTCTAGATCACAAAGGATTTCTTACTGCTGTGCCTCAATGCAACACCTTTCTGTCCTGAAACACAAACTGCAGTGACTACTGATCATGTTTCCATTTATGATACATCTCTTATTTGCAGAAAATCCTAACATTACTTCCTCAAAAACCTCTCCTTTCATTTGCATATAACTTCTTACATCTTACAACAACTACTAAAGCTAAACTTTTTTTTTCAAATACAGAACTTCAAAAATTAAAGTATGATGACAAGTTTACCTGTTTTCTGTGCTTACCTTTGCCCAAGGACAGTTTTGAAGAGCTTTATAAAACAATCCTTTACTTTTTTCTTTTTTTCCTAGTGAAGCCTGTGTGATAAAAAACCATTCATACTTCAGTACCGTTATAGCTGAAATACTGAAACAATTACTTCTGAGACAAAGAAATGATTGCTGAAAAGCTCAGTGTTCTTCTGCTGAGAAATAATTTTTATTATACATTGTGGTAGCTGTGTATTTTGTCAGGTTACTCTTCAGATGTCCTATAGGAGCTTCAAGGCTTTACTTGTAAGATAAGGAAGGGAACAAGGACTCTCAGCTATTCAAAGGAACCTGGACAGACCAAGAGCAGAATATGGTGCTTTGGCCACTCCTCTTGAGTTGGTATCAGATGCAAACTTGCTGATGGTACAGACTCTCATCATCCAGATCATTACTGAAGATGTTAACGGGCACTGGTGCCAGTATCAATCCCTGGGCTGCAGCACCAGTGGCTGGCCTGCAGCAGGAGTTCATGCTGCTGCCTACAAGCCTTTGAGCCTGGCAGTTCAGCCAGATTCCAGCCCACATCCCTGTCCACTTGCCTAACCCATGCTTCATCAGCAAAGACAAAACAGATCTATAGAACTTAGGGTAATACTGAACAATCACAACTTCTTCTATGACTGTGTCTGAAAATTTAAATGTTTCATTTTGCTTCTCTAAATAACGTTATTCCAAGCTATTACTGTATTTGTCTCCATCTTATTAGCATCTGGTAAATACTCCTTGTTGTTCTTGTGGAAAAGTTATCTTCCATGAATGAAGCACTAGTGATAAATACATAATGGCTGATCTTTAGCATTGGTGCATACTGGGGTCTCATGATTAGTTTGTAAAGAATAACAGTAATTCAGTTGTACATTCCTACATACAAAGTTGTATAAGATATTTACAAGCACTTATTTGTTTAGAAATTGTCACAATTAACAGTCCCACTCAAGAGATCTTCTCAAACACAGAACAACATTTCTTCTCCTGCCTCCTCTCTGTTTCAGTCTTCTGACTGCTGATCCCCCTCTGACAACTTACTACACCAGGGGATATGAACAGAAGAGTAACACTGGGGAATGAAAGTTATTACTTGAGTGTTTTCATCTTCCATATTGTACTTTGGAGAAACAAAAAAACCAAGATGACAAAGCTGACTATATCATTTTATTTATGTATTTCCAAGGGGAACTATGGAAGAAACAAACATTCTTGCTTTTCAGCATTTAACTGCAATGCCAGTTAATGTAACTCTTACATGCAGCTTTTAAGAATCAAAAGACTGTCAAAATTGAAGGCAAGTTACAGAAGCTATAGCTATGTTTTGCCTACCATCCATTTATTTTGCATATGAACTGCACCTCAAGTGTTGAGGGAGCTGGCAGATGTCACTGAGAGGTCACTCTTGGCAATCTTTGATTGATCACATCAATTGGGAGAAGGACCCAAAGACTGAAGAAAGCAAAACATCACTCCTGCTTTCAAGAAGGGGAAGAAGATGGACTCAGTGAACTACAGGCTGGTCAGCCTCACCTTGTACCTTGGGAAAGTGACAGCAGCTAACCCTGGAAACCATTTCCAGGCATGTGAGTGAGAAGAAAATCAGCAGCAGACAGTGTGAATTCACTAAAAGTCATCCAATCCAATCCAATAAACTGCCACGATGAAATGACTGGCCTGGTGGATAAGGGGAGAGCAGTGGGCATTGTCTATCTGGACTTCAGTAAGGCCTTTGATAGTCTCCTGTAAGAGCCTTCTAAATAAGCAGTTGACAAAAGAACTGGATGCACAGACAGTGAGAAAACTGTCTCAAAGAGGGCCCAGAGGGTGGTGATGTGTGGAACAAGCCTACTTACAGGTCAGTGACTAGCAGTGCCCCTGGGTACTATCGGGACCAATCTCATTTGACACCTTTGTTAATGATCTGGCTAAGGTGCAGAGTGCACCCTCAGCAAGCCTGCAGACCACACAAAACTGAGAGGAGTGGCTGATCCAGCGGAGTGTCATGTTGCCATCCAGAGGGATGACAAGGGGATGAAGAAATCAGCTGACAGAAACCTCGAAGTCCAACAGGAAGTGCAAATTCTGCACCCAATTTATGCTGGGGTCTACTCCACTGGAAAGCAGCTTGATATCTATTGGTATCTTAGGATGTATGTACTTTTTTCTATGCAAGATGACAGACACAATGTCTGCATCTATATTAAGACTACAATGTCAGAAGCTATTTTGCCTAATCCACATGAATTACCTTTTCCTTAATGTTCCCAACAATAAGGAGCAGTACAAGTCAAATATATCACCTTGCAAATCACAGAGGCATGGCAGCATTTAGTATTCATTTTTCTAAGAAGTATTCCAGCTGTGTTTATGAGAATTCCAAATATGGCAAAACAAAACAAAACAGATCTTTTTCTTCTTACCATAAAGTTCAAATACATTCTCCATAGCAGTGGACAATGGGTACCATTTTCACTCTGAACTGCATGTTCAAACAGAGCTACAATCCGATTTGTTAATCCAGTTTCAGGAATAGTACAATGTATTTCACCAACATCTGCCCTGAAACACAGAGAAGAAACAACAGTCCTTTAAACCCAAGCAAGGGACCACAACTGGGTAAGAAAGGGTAAAGAACAATGCACTGTGTCTGTTCACAGCACAATACATAGCCAGGTTTTTTGTAATGTGTGCTATAAACTCAATGTTATAAACCAGATTTTTAGCACTTGCTAACACAATGAACGCATTTCTAAATAGGAAAAAAATATAAATTAAGTATTTTTGTGAAAATTCATGTAGTATGCTCAAAAATAATTTCTCTTTGAACATAATAATCCACTATCATATGATCTTAAAACATCTTAGCCTACCTCCAAGATAATTTATCATTCTAAGCTTGGAAGAGCAGTTCAAAAGAAAGTCTGGATCAGCACATCTTCTGGTGCCCAGGCAAGTTTGTTCCAATTTACCCATCACTTTTGTAAGGCCATACATTGGTCTTCGATCGAGGTCAAAATTACAACTCTGGATTTTAACCACAATTATAACAGTAATTTTCACCCAGAGAAAGTTCCAGGCAGAACACAAAAGCAGGTATATAGTTTTCACCAAAGCACTGATTTCCTTCAACAGCTGATACAGACTGGCTTATTTTTGATGCTTGAACTTGACAAAACAGACTGGAGCACTGATGGCAACATCACTTGTCTGTGCATGTTCTCTTAGCCTGCCAGCTTGCTCCACTCACCAGTAACACTTGGCTCCTAACCTATCTCTTTTTTTTCATCTGTCTTTGAAGTAATTTTCACTCTCATCTTAACCTATGCCATGAGGGAAAATTATGTAACCTACTCTGCATGAGTCAAACATTTGAAGCCTTGTACCTAACAGTGACTTAAAAACATTCCTGTTTTACCCTTTGTGCTCATTTTTTCATCTGAATTCCATGCGCTTATGGGAAAATACAAACCAGAATATGAAATAGTCAGACACAGCACAGTCATTTTCTTATTTTGTCACAACATCATAAAACATTAGTTTTATGCATGACTGACAGGCCACTTATCTCCCTGTTGCAGTAGTTCAGCTCTGCTCTTGCAACACCCAACTTGTCCCTTATAAATGTAATCTATAGGAAAGGCTTTGCTAGCAATGAACAATCTGGAAAGGAACTCAACCTCACAGAGAAAACAGTTCTGAAATTTTCAGTTCCAAGTAACAATAATGAAAACCTATCATAGTATTAGTCTGAAATTAGCAGTAAATCAAATCACAATCCTCCTTTACATTTGGTGGCTTAGAATTCTTCTAATAATTTAGAATGACACAGACTAACAATTCAGGAACGTCACTATTCATGTCTGAACACCTGCTGTAAGCCTACAGCAATCAAACAAGTGGATGCACCATCATTTCAAAGTATACTGGTAATTGCGTAATTTCACCAAGTGTGACTATTGTGAGCTTACAGCCCTGTAAAACTTCCAGGTAACTGTTTCCTAGATATTTGTTGTCATGTGCAGACACAAACAAACAAGCTTTCAATGCCACTGCAGATATGTAGGTAGCAGTGGACAGGTAGCTCCAAACAGTGAGAAGACAACAGTTAAGAGACTAAGCTCTAAGAATGAACATGTACCTTGCTCCCCATATTTCCCACCCTTTCCTCCTTTGTCAGGAGCAAAAAATCTGAGCCCAGACCGCTGTGAATTCATGGAATTTCCAGCCTCTTCTACCTAGTAACAGCCCCATATGAAAACTAGACTCTCAAGGCCTCACTATGGAAACAAATCTGTCACAACTGTATTTGTGATTCAGGGGTAAAGTAGGGCAGTCAGCTCAGGCAGAAACTGCAGCATAACTCTGTATTATGCTCTTTATTGCTGTAGTACTAAAATGCAGCAGTTTCTAAGCTCACACTGTCTTGGCCATCTAAGCAGGCTTAGTTATTTATAAATTCCTTAAAGAAATGTGTATCATCCTGATGCTAGTAGCAAGTTATCAAACAAACTCAAACACAATCTGGCTCAGGAGAAAGGACATAAGGCTATCACCCAGGGCTTTTATTCCGTTCAAGATGCTGCCACTGACTCCTTGCTCAGCCTTGAACAAAAAACCTCCAGCTACAGCTGGAGCTACAGCTCTTGCAGCTAAAGTTTCTTCACCTGCAAAATGAGAACTGTGATAGCATTTTCTCTCCTCTGTTGAGTGATTAGACAGATTCAAAACAGCATAACTGCAAGAAGCTGCAAGGTGTTACCTCTGGACCTTCTCTGTGAGCTTTTTTCTCATCTGTTCTGCTTGGATTGCAAACAGCCATGGCTCTAAAGAGTTAGTAGACCTTGTGACACTATCAAAAAATCTTCGTGCTTTGCTCGCACTGTGCGACTTCCTTTGGATGTGGATGTATGACCTCCAAAGAGACTGGTTGCTAGGATACCGTTTCAGAGCCTCTGTTAGTGCCTCTCGCAGGGGATTCAAAGGATAAACACTAATTTTCATGTGGAATCTCAGTAAATTTGTATGCAGCAGCGTGACAGCTTCAAGAGCAGTGGGAAAATTTAGAATGCCAAAATTCTCTCCAGTATTTTCACATTTCTGTGAACTAGAAACTTCAAGTTTTTCTGAGGCCTGCGTATATATTAATACCGCAGCATCAATCCCAACAGTCAAATACTGAAAGAGTGCATAACAACCAACCAGGTTAACCAGCTGATCAGTATCCTCGACCTGATCCTGATCAGAAACTGCTGTTTTACTTAAATAATCTTGCAGTGCATGCTCATATGTTTTACGAGCTTTCAAGACATTCACAGGTGGCACCTGTCCACTATAGGGCACGTATGGTCCATTTTCAGTCAATTTGGTCAATACATGAACAGCACGTGATGTCACAGCTCCTTCAATACTTTCTAGCAGTTCCACTTCCAGCTGAGCGTACAGCAGGCTGAGGCTGCAGAGCTGAGCACTTTTCAATCCTCCTGTCCCTGCTGTGAAAAGAGCTGTGTCAAACACCTTCCTGGAATCATCTGTGTTACCAAGCAGCCACTCTAGGTAGGCATAGAGTTTCCAGAGAGAAAGGTTGTTTCGATTGTCAGGTGCTTTAAGAAAATTCTTGGCCAACTTTTTACTCTTCCTCCCTTGTGCTTTTAGCTTCTTTTTCTTTTTTGCTTGGAGACACTGAATTACCTACAGGGAAAAATAAACAGAGTATATTTTGAGAGAGATGGAAGCAGAAAGGAGAAAAAAGCCCCTCACAGCATTTTTAAATAATATAATTACGAAATTATATATTATCATATAATAACATTTATGAAAAACTTCAAAAAATAGTTTTCTATAGGTATGCCACTTTTTAATATGTACTGAAGAAAAGGGGTTTTTGTTTTTCTTTTTTTCCCCCTTGTGCAATCTTAATTGACATTTCCTGATTTGAACACTTAGTCTTGCAAGACAATTTTTGTCAAGACTTTTTTAAATTCAATATAAACATGATTACAGAACAAAGCCACACATCACAACATTGATTATATGCAGACTCCTCATTACCTTAGATATTTCATACTGTAGCCAACAAATGGCCAGGTTAGATTTTTCCTTTCCTGTAAATATCTGGGACAGAACATGGAAGACATTCTGTATGAACTCCTCTCCTTCTTTATAGTGGCCTATCTGATGTCTGCCTCGTGACATCGTATCCATATGACCAATACTGTTGAATCCAGAAAGTGGAAAATCAACAGAAGTCAGTGGTTTATCATCATAAAGCACACTGTCAAAGATGTTATTTTCATCCATGGCAATATAGAGACTGGAAGGAAAGAGTTTACTTGTACATGGAACTCCCAGGAATTGCAAAAAAGAGTACAAGAGTTGATGTTGAAGCTTTGGACTAGAAAGACGGATTAAAGATGGTCCCAGATCATCAAATAACACCTAAAAAAATCCAAATTAAAACAAAATCCATTAATTTATGCAATCAAAAGCAGCAAAAGTGTAATTTACGTAATTAAAGAACCTTTCAAATCAATAGTATTTAGAGTTACCATTAAATAGTATCAAAATGTCATTCAAATTAAAAATGGACAAGTTAAACAAGCAATCTGTTTTTCCAGTCAGACTGTAAATTTGCTATCAAGAGATTTCTTTGCCTGTGAACAACAAAGACCTCCACAGAAAACTTACAAAATGAAGGTCTGGAAGACTTTATTCATAGGCCTTTTAACATATTCAGATTTGAAGATCAATGTCTGACTTGACCTAGTTCCCAAGGAATAAAAAATATCCAACTATCTGACTTGAAGGCAATGAAACCTTTTTTTATTTAATGCTTATCTCTTCTTAAACACATATTTCTGTGAGATTTCTCCACAGAGATGACGAATCACTGAACAGCAAAGACTATTTTGCCTGCAGATTTTCCAAAGTTTACCATGAGCTTCCCATGGTTTTCAGAAGCCTCAGCACAAAACCTCAGGCAAATTTTGAATTTCAAAGAAAAAAAATCTTTTTGCCAAACAAAGAAAAGTATTATTCTTCTAAAATATCCACAAACATGGCAATGAATTCAAATTAAAGGATAACTAGTCTTATCATCTCCTCTTGTTCTATTTTATCACAGTGACCTGTCTTTCTGGATCTTCACAATCTTCTTCAGTTTCCTTTTTGGTTTTGTCTGGCCTCCAAGGTAACCAGTGCCTTGCCTCCCGGGAATATTCAATATCCAACCAAATATGCCACTTGGGAAGAGTTTTATCTTTTATTTCTTGATCTTCATCTATGTCTTCCTCATCCTCATCATCTAAAATCAAATCAATATATACACACACAAGATTATTAAAGAAAAATCATCCTACCAAATCCAAAGGCCAGGCAGGAAATACACTTTAACTACTTTAACAATGGAAATAAATGTAGTTAATAAAAAAACCACACAAGACATAGCTGAGATTTTCCACATCACAGTTCTGGGCTTTGACACCAACTCTGTAATAGGAAAGTAGGAAGCTTCCAAACTTTTAGAAGTTGTGAATTAGTGTCAGCACTCAAACTTTTTCACAGAGGAGAAGAAAAAACACTGACAAGCTGTGGAGCACTTTTGTCAACAGCAACTTGCAAGCAACAGCCAAAACTCAGTCATCCTTTTGTGCAATTTAGATTCTTCACTTCATACCTGAACATAAAATTTCATGTATGCTCTATCAATACTAGTTTGCATAAAACATTTTGAGAAAACCACTGAACATATAAAATGGTACTTTAATATAAAACACTGCAAAACAAGTTTGGCCATGTTGCTTTTAACAAGTGGTATTTTCAACATTTTAATTAATATGCAGTTGAAATAACCCACAGAGTTACACACACACACACACACACACACACACACACACACACACACACACACTCTCTCTCTAAAGGATGTGCTTAACCACATCCCACTTTTATGATAATCTTTCTGGACTATTGGATACAATTATCATATTTTTCTTCTGACAGCTATATATTAATCCTGTGCAGAAACTGATGAGCACCTATAGGCCAAGAGAAAGCTTGTAGAGATGTTTCTTTTTTATTGCTGAGGAAGAAAATTGCCTCAAAATTTCATGGTTGTCTGCATTATAAAAGTCAAGCTATTTCTACACCACCTCCAAATTCTTGATTCTGACACCTGCCATTAACTGTGTGAAACACTCCCAATCCCAGTTCTTCTTAAATTTCAGGTACAACAAACAGGTGGTTGCAAGATTTTTACTCTCTCTATATTTTTGTGATCAATAGTATCCCCTTTAGTCAGCAACTCTAAAAAAAGACAGCATTTCTACAATCTAATCAAAGTTTGAAGAAACTGGACAGTTTTTAATGAACACACTCAATTGAAAATTGCACCTGGACTTCAGGGGCTGACACAAATGGGGAAACCAGTGGTATATACTGGAGCTGCCCAAGACTGGCAATGGTCCTCTTCTCTATACTGAGTCTTCTCAATTTTTGAACAAAATGCCTAGAGCCATCAAAAATAAAACTGCTGAACTCAGTTAGGGGCCAAGGAAATTCCATCTTAATCCAGGGACAAGGGAGGAACATAATTATCTTTCAGTTCCTTTGTTTACTAAAAGCAGACCCAAACTTGCTTCACCAGAGTTGCTACAGCAGGAGTAGCAAAAGCAAAGACCACTCTTCTTTGGTGAGACACATTCCAGCCTCCTGCTTCCCTGCAAGCTGTATCTGCATGAGAAATAGTCCTTGACACGAAAAGAAGTACTGTAGACCACAAGACAAGGTGAGGCTAAGCAGCAGGGAGTGTTTTCTGCACCCCTGCTCATCTAGAAGCACTCCAGCCAAGTGAAAACACAATTCCTTCATTTTCTGCATCACAAAGAGAAAGGAAATGTTTTCCTCCTCTTTTAGCTATATCTTTGCTTGAGAAACTAAAGTCTGATTCTAGAAATAGAATCATAAATCTAGGTATCACTGAAGCAACTGTCATCTAACAATATAACCCCACTTCAACCTAATAATATGATGAAAGGGTCTCAAGGGAAGTAGCTTCCTTTCACTTTTGATGGGCGTGACTCTCCGCCAAGTACTCACACCTCTGGCTTTTTCAACATGAAGTGGAGAATATGCCTTCCTCTCCTCTAATTCTCACTGTGGGAAGGGCAACAATGTTCCATAAACAATATCATACACAGAACATTCAACACCTGCTATTCCCTGTGAAATATGATACACATTATCTTGATATAAGTACATATTTTTAAAAACTTGTATGCAAAACCATGACAAGAATCAGATTATATCATTCTAATCAAAATGTTCAGAAGAACACATAGACATACAACTACACATATTGAGACACACATACCAGGCTTAAGAACAACCCAGCCACCCTTTTCTTGTTGGTGCATCCATGCTTTCCAGCCTCTTGCTCCTTTTTCTCCAATTCGTGGTTCTCCACTATCCCAAAAAGGCTCAAAGAATTCCACCTATTTTTTTTGACAGGACCAACCAAAACAAAACATACAGAAAAATAATTTTTGCTGTTGTGCAGACATTATCTCTGTCAACTTAGGTTTCTCAGACCCCACAAGCATGTACTGGATATAATTTCTGTATCTGAAAACTTTGTTAGATACTGCTTAAGATTCAGCAGGCACAATTGAGTACTTCAGTTACAGCTGTGGAACATAACGACTGTCATCAGCTCTTCTCATGAAAATAAAGATTGCTTTAAAAGGTAACAGGCTTTAAAGACAGTAAAATACTTTTGTGCCTACAGTCCTTTATAGATCTTTTGAGGATAAAGATCCAAAGTCTCTAAGGTGTGGCTTTCAGAACCCAAAACTCCCGTCCTCCCTAAGTTCTATGGGACCATGAAGAATTTGGCTAATGGAATGATAACTCAATCACACACCTATGGTCAAATAAAAATGTTACAGTTGCACATAAATATGACTAGACTGAAGACAAGAGGAAAAAGATCCATAATGACTTTAATCTTTCAGGTTTAAGGATGGCCAAAAAGGTCAGGGCACTTCTCAGTGAATCAGAAGTTCAGGATTCTAGTCCTAGTTACTTTGTCACTGCCAGTATGCAATCAGTCATCTCTAGATTCATCAATTCCTCCTCTGCTTTGTGTATCTTAAGCTCTAATGACAATCTCTCACCTATTAAATGCTTCTGCTGTTTACCAACCCTTGGTTTGGACATTGAGATGCGACTGTTAATACAAATATAAACAATAAAATTTATTCCAAGAAAAACCAAGCATCAACACATGAGAAAATTCCAGGCTTACAGCAAATTGCAAAATATAATTCTGCTCCTCGTGGATTTATTCTTTGCTGCAAGTGAGAAAGTGAACTGTGAAGACAGTACAGAATCAAGTAATTCCAGACTGAGTCATAACACTTCTGTAAGACAGCAGAATGTGTGATCAGCTGTAAATCTGGCATTTTCCTATTTTCAAGAACTGCATTTTCCAACCTAAACACGGTTCTTTTCAATCAAGGTTCCTTTTCATCCTGCTCTAAGATTTTTTAAATACTACAAATGCAGTTTTTCAAATGATTGGAACTGTAACTACATGTATCTGTGCAACTACTCCATGATAGCTATGACTAAACTCTAAATTTCATCTCTTTAAGAAGACACCACTATTTTTTAACCTGTAAGATTGCTCCATTTGTAGGTAACAGTTTAAATTAAGAGAGCAAGAACCGGAGTCTGAGTTTCTGGGATGACTGTGAGGTAGTGCAGCAAATTTAATTTTTATCCTCTACAGTAGCCCAGCTGCCTAGATGGTGGCCTCTCTACCACTCATTAAAAAGGAAACAGTTCCTAACAGTTCAATGGGATGATGCTACTGGCATCTAAATATTAACTTCATTATTATTAGGGGGGTGCATGTGCAACATCCTCCTGAACAAATTAAGAGAAAAAGTGATTTAGTACTTTAACATTTACCACTATAAGTTGAATAGAATCTCATGGGTCAAATAAAAGGCACTTGAAAGCACAAAATTGTTCCTAATGTAGCCATCAAATTAAGGGAAACAGGTAACAGAGAACCTAAGAAACTTTGGCAAAAACAGTCTGAACTGAAAGATTTTATGCCCTATCAGCTCTCTCCATCACCAGTAAAAAAACAACAGCATTTTGGAGGAAAATAAGTAGGGTAAGTGCTAGCTAGACACAGACATTGGTCAGCTAGCTCAATTTTTTCCATTTTTAGTTATTAAAAAAGATATGAAACAACTGGTTATCACACTTCTATTATATATAGTAAAAACAGCCATTTGGCCTGTAGTTCTAGAGGATCCACAAGCATTTTTTTCAATGCAAGCATCACCTTGAAGAACCTCTAAGTAAGCTGTTATCCAAAATATTTCCCTATGGCCTTAAAAATTCATCAACATTTTTCTGGTACAGCATTTTCTCTAATACATACAGACACACACCCACTTAAATGGAAATTGCTACCTGTCCCCTTGTTGGCAGATCTTTTACACTGTCAGGTTTAAAGAAGGTGAAGTCAATCAGAGCCTGAAACAAAGACACTGCTTTCTCAGAATGGCCAGCCTGTCTCAGAAAGTGGCACTGCTGAATAAATATAGCTGTAAAGAAAAGAAGATAAAATTTTAGTACTTCAGATTTTGTTGCAAATTGTTTTATTACAACCCAAAAATATAAAAATACATACACAACATGCTGTAGAACATAATTGTTTTGGAACAGTAAGAAAATCCAAACAATGAAGGGTAACCAGCATAAATGCATGTCAAAATGGTCCCAGTTTAATGAACTTTAAGACTGCTCACTTGAAATGTACTGAAGAGATGGCTTTTTATTCATGCCATACATGCACTGTCCTTACTGGTGGAAAGTTAGACACAATGCTCTGCACTTCACTGTATCCAACATCTGTCAGTGTGTCAGCCCTCTTTGAAGATGCTGGGTGTTATCACAATGCACACAGGAGGTGATAACAAGAAAAATCCTTTCTGCCTCAGTTTTGCATGAGTTTACATTGATAATATGTTAGCAATATATAATTTTCATTCCAATTGTCATCCCCTTTTTCTGTATATAAGAACTGAGTTAGGAGAAGTCCAGTCTTCTGGTCAATATATTACTGCTTAAAAGTAGGGAAAAGCCCTATCCCTCACTCTTCAACAAATTATTTTTCTAACCACTGCCATATCCCTACTGCACACTGAACTCCAGTCTCAGCTTAAAAAGGGAAGCAAAGTCCCAGTGTTCCTCTCCATATTTTGAGTTGGAGAAGTAACAGGTATTATAAACACCTCCATCATGAGGCAGCTCAAGGACATTTCAGTGATACTCAATCCCTCCAAATGACACTCCAGTCTTAACACAACAGAAACTGTTTAAATTGCTTTAAATCATAACAGACTTCCAAAAACCCCAAGCCTATAAAGACTTAAATCACTGACAGCTTGGGAAACAGCAAACCAGTTCTTTAAATACTACTGTTCCTTCACTAAACACACTATCTTTGGAGGGTTTTAAAGAATCCAAATATTAGGTGTCTAGATACACATGTGTAACAACACAGGTTAGCAGCAACTGCTCTTAATCATCTTCATCATCTTATACTTAACACATGGGAATTATTTACTCCTTTTATCTGAATTTAGATAAAAGGAGTAAATGTATCTTATGTAGGAGTAAATGTATCTAAATGTATTTTATGTATCAGACACATAAAAACCTGAATTCTGCTAGAATATACACACTGGGCATTTAATAAATTTTTCTGTAAAGTCAATGATTATTCCTGCTAACAAAGACTGAGATTTCTGAAGGTATTTAAACAACAAAAACAATTATTAAGTTTATAATACAGTCTTCCCAAGTATTTTAACTAATTTATGCACTGTGTCAAACTGATACTGAAAAAATTGTCCTTTCCTAGTCTCCCAGCTTTAGAAATGAACTTTGATTGAAAAACTCTGAATGTAGAAAATGCCTCATCAGGATTTGCTGCCAAACTGGTGCCAAAAATAAATTACAGTGTAAATTTTTCTGCATTAGAAAAAAAAAAGGTACTTGATGAAATGCAAAGATCAGTATTTTCTTTGTGGTAAAAACTGAAAACAGCATGAATACATACTTAATTCAGTCCATGATGCTAAGACAGTTCTGCAGCTGAACTGGCCTAGAAGATAAGGATGTTTCTCCCCAACCAGGAGATATAATTTGAAAAACAGAACTCTGTTTACAGAACAAAAATTAAGAATACTTTATATTAATCTGCTTTTTATTAACGGTTCCTAGTAAATGTAAAGTATTATAAATTGTTATCTCAAAATTTATGTAAAGGCTGATCTACCATTTTAAATTCAGCTTTACCTTTTCAAAATTTTTCAATACTTTAAAAAAACACCTACCTATTTCCAAGCAGACAGTACTCCAGACTGAACTGAACACTAGATGGCACAGTCCCCCACTATTTAAAATTAGAGCACTTTGTCCTTAGGAAAGGTCAAAGGTTGAAGATATAAGCCTAATGTACATCTACAGTGCTACTCACCCAATAAAAAGTTTGTGAAAGATTCTGTATATTTATCTTAATGAACAATTTGATTACCTTCCTAGTAAGTACACTGTCAATTAAAACTCAGCCCAAGAATTACATAGTTGAGTCACTAATAAAGAAATCTTAAATCAAGAAGTCTCCCTAATCCTATAATTTGAATTCTGAAGAGGAAAAATAAAATACTTGAGAGTGTTCATGAACAAATCACTGTAGGCTTAGGACAGAACAACAAGAATTTACTTGTGGTTCTGTTCCATTCATGAATTTGAGTTCATTTTCATTTTTAGCTATCTATGGATATTGCCAGCAAAAAAGTATTTAGAAAAACATCAATCTAATATCAGGTAACTTGCTAAAGGAACTCTATTAAAAAAAATCTCATAGCAGCTGACAAACTGCTACATGAGTTTGTATTTCATGAGTCACATACATTCAAATATGTGCAGGAAAAACAAAATGAAAGAAACAACTTCTTGTTTCCAAAACCAGATTCTGAATAAAACCTTTGTCCCGAGAAGCATTCATTTTGGTTTGTGTACAAAGTGACTGAAATATTGGAAATCAGAGACAACAGAAGCTATCAGGCTGTACAATACGCACTGGCCAGTAGAGCATTTTTCCTCTGCAGCACTTTTTGCAGTGCTTGATCCAAGATGAATCAGCCAAAGACTGTATGAGATCTGAACACCTGAAACCAGTTTGGTAATCCAGCATCTCTATCTATAAGTCCAGACTGGATATTGCATAACATCATTGCTCCAACAGGAATTACAGGACTGGATAAAAACAAGAGGTTTCTTGGACTATGATACACATGAAAGAACAGGACTCCTCCATAATACTCTCTTAGATTGAAAGTGAATTTTAAAATCCAAAAAAAAAACCAAGTCAAAAATACTCATGGTGACACTAATCTTTTCCCCTCCTCAAAGTATTCAGGATCAATAATCAAAATGACATGCCAAGGTAGAAAATTAAAATTCAAATGGATAGGTTAAGTCATTTAGCTCCAAATAAATTTAAAGACCATGCCAGAACTGAGCATGAACTCATTTCTTCCCTGAATCCACTCCAGCATCCTAACTATCTGACTTACTTTCCTTCCAGGATAATTATCTCTTGTTTGAAAGTTGTAAAACTTCCAAACAAGAGATAATTATTTTTTTCACAAGTCTCCCTTTTATAAAAGCCCATCTCCTGGCTGTTGGCTGTGATTCTCCAGTCCTGATATTGTACTCTAAACCTCTCAGCACATTAGACTTTAATGGACGCTGTATCATAAACTGTCTTGGGGAAGAGAAGGATCTGCTATTTCCATATTTGGTTGGAATATCTGCTTTAATTCTCAGCTAAGAAACCAGGAGGCCAGGCATTTTGAAGAGAAGAAAAGCTTCATGCAATACATAGGAAAATCTGTTCTTAATGCAGGTCCTATGAAGATCAATCTGACCATAATATGTAGCAAGAACCTTACCCAGCATAGCTTCTTCAGTGCCAGGCAGCAGAGGATGGGATACCATGCTGCCATCCTGTACAGCTGCCAGTGTTGTCAAACATTTTCCATAGAGACTGTTGATCTTTGAAACGGAAAAGGTAGTGAACTGACTTTGACAGAACAGAAGGTACTTCTTCCACATCTCTGGATTATTGGGATGTAAAAAAATTAGCTTCTGCCATTCTTTGATCACAGCTGGTGGTTCCCAAAATTCTGTGCAAAGCTTCAGTCTGGCAAGTTTCAGATCAACATTACTTGGATTGCTTTCAATTGCCCTCTCTAAAATGGCCAGTTTCTTTTCCAAGATTAACTTGAGTGATTTTCTCCTTAATTCCTGCTCTCCCTTACTGCCATACGGGCTAGGTCCTCTCATTAATTCATCCTAAAACAAAAAGAAACATCATTACAACCTTAGAAAGAACTATCACTAGAATCACAAGAATGCTGACATTTGTGAAGATGAGTTAACAGTTCATTCTTCACCAAGAAGATATATACAGTTCTAAACAAATGAAATTACAATATAATGTTCATGTATTTATTACTTATAATAAGCAACAAGGTCTGTTATAATACATACCTGAAAGGAAATAAATTCCATCCAAGCATTAATATCTCTCGGGTTTTCTCTAACTTTCTTGTTATATTCTTCCACTTTTGTCATTAGAATGGAGCTCATGTTTATCCCAGACTCTTGAACTGTCTGCTGTGTATTTACAGACTCATTGTCTGCACTCTTGCACCCTTTTCCTTGTAGCCACACTGTGGTTGATGGATCATAAATCCCAAGAGGATTTACTTCTGTTGTGTCAGAGGAATCATCAGTTTCCACTTGGGAAACTGGTATAAAAGCAGGTGGATCAGATGGAGAATTTTTATTACAGACAAGAATCCCATCTGTGCTTAGCATCTTCACATTGTTCTTTGTAAAGTAGCGCTCAGGTCGACTCTGTGCTTGCTTCCTTTTTGATGCAGAACTGTCCCAAGTTATGCACTGTTTCTTTGCATCTATGCCAAGACAGGACTCTCCTTTCCTTTTATACCTTGAAAGGGAAAACACAATTAAACATCTTCTAAAATACACATTAGAAAAGATACCTCCTTTTTGAAAGAAATACTTTCATTCAAATTAACCCAAATAATGTATGCATATATCTTCAAAAGTTTAGGAACCTGGTAAATTTCTGCTTATTTAAGGCTTCAACTTACAAATTCCTTCACTGCTATCATACTTTTACTATCACACTAAGCCTCCTCTGAATTCAACAATATATGTCATACTCAGGCAGAAGAAACCCTTTTTCTTTTCCATCATTTTAAGCCATGTAGACAAACATGGAGGAAGAACAACACAGGGTTACTTAGATTACATTATTTTAACCTGAAAGTGAGACACCACTTGTTCAGTCCAGTAATTTCCTTCTGCATCCCTAAGCCTCTCTCCATTTTATATGCCAAAAAGTGGAGAGGGGTGTGAAGAGAAAAAAAGGCCATGTTCATAAAGGCCACAAAAATCCTATGGATTAAGACAGGAAAAGACCATCTTCAAATATTACAAAAAAATGTAATTTCAGTGGCAGATATAGTGACGTGCAACACTAAAATAATACTTTTCATCTCAGAAAATACCTGACAATCCAAAGGTGATAGAAAATTGAAACAAATTGTAACCAGGCAATTTTATTGCAAAGGCATAAAAAGCTACAAAAATATAACCCATAAATTCTCCCTCCTCCACAAATAATTATATACAGTATTATTGTATATACAATAAACAATTTTCCTGAGAAAATCAAGAAGTGTACATGCAGAATGCATGAGCCAACTGTAAGCTCCTTTGGATGGGCTTCTGTATTTATGCAAGGAAACGTTCTGAAGGGTCATCACAACACCAGTAACTCACTAGGGATACTGAATGTTCAATTTCATCTATACTAACTTGAAATGTAGCATTGCATAGGACAGACACATTTTAGTATAATGTCTGGCTGAAATCTGTTTTCTAAGAAAGTACCTGTAACTTTTTTCCTTTTTTTACAACGGTATCAAACTACTCAAGTAAGTAAACCTCTTGACAAATCTAGTATGAAATAATCAATACTTTCACTTACTTTTCAGGCACAGAAATAGAACCATAGAGACCAAAAAGAGCACTTGACCAAAGACAACTTCTAACACAACCTCGAATTTCTGACCTCAAAAACATACCTTTGAATCTGCCCCATGCTGCCACCTCCAGATGGCCCTGGAGTTTGCTACACAGAGAATTTTTTTAAAAACAGTGAAAATCATGCACATTATACCCATTATTTCATGCCATCTTTGCCTTTTAAAACATTTATCCAACAATTATAGAATGGTTTGGGTTGGAAGGGGCCTTAGAGATGATCTCATTCCAACCCCATGGGTAAAGACACCTTCTGCCAGATGAGGCTGCTGAAAGCTCCTTCCAACCTGGCCCCAAACACTTCCAGGGATGGGGCATCCAAGTATCTGAGCAGCCTATTCTGATGCCTCACCACCCTCTCAGTAAAGAGTATAAAAAGTGCCTCTCCATCTTTCTTGTAGGCTCCCTTCAGGTACTGGATGGAGCTTTCTCTTTTCCAGGCTGAACAACCCCAATTCTCTCAGCCTTTACTCACAGGAGAGGTGTTCCATCTCTCTGTAATCAATCTGGTGGCCACTCTGCAGACTCCCTCCAAAAGGCTGATGCCCTTCCTGTGCTGGGGACTCCAGAGCTGGATACAGCACTTCAGGCAGGGTGTCACCAAGGCAGAGTGGAGGGGCAGAATCCCCTCCCTTGCCCGGCTGGCCACACTGCTTTGGGTGCAGCCCAGGACACAACTTGCATTCTGGGCTGCCAGCACGTATTTCTGGCTCATCATCCAACTGCTGTCATCACTGCTCTACCCAGCAGCACCCCCAAGTCCTTCGTGGCAGGGCTGCCCTGATCTGTTCATCCCCAGCCTGCGTTGATGCCCTGACCCCGGTGCAGCACCTCGTCATTGCTCAATCTCATGAGGTCCTTGCCCAGGTCCCTCTGGATGTCATCCCATCCTTCAGGGGCATTAACTGCACTGCTCAGCTTAGGGTTGTGAAACTTACTGAGTGTGCACTTGATCCTGCAGTCCATGTCATTGATGAAGAACACATTAGATAGCACTACAGACCCCCTAGGGATATCACTTGCCACTGACACTGGCTCACCACCAAGTCAAATTCTGAAATAAGCTACTCAGTTATCTTTTCTCATCTTCTATGTAAAAAGTTGCAGACAGACTCGAGTGACTCTGTGATAGTTTGGATACAGAGAACAACATTCCATACCTTGCTATGTCCCCACGATACAAGGATTTGTAGGCCCAGTTTGCAGGGTCTGGTTTCTTGTCTATCCGGAAGGTGTCTGCTCTGGGGGCCTGGATATCATCAAGCCAAATAGAGCGACTGCTGGTAACACTGGATGCTTTCTTACCTACACTGCAGACAAGGAGAAAGAGGATATTCTAAGCATTTGTGCATATATTCAGCATTCACATAACCCAAGACACATTAAATTTCTGTAGTTCACAGTAACTTAACTTACTCAAAGTCATTGTACATGATCCACTCTTGCAAAGTCAGTCCACACTTTGAAAAAAACAATTAGAAATACCCTAATAGTACCATCAAATCAAAACACTGAAAGTCCTTGCACTTCCAAAAACTAAATTTATTATTATGAAACGTAATAACCAGATTTAACCAACTAATTTAATCAATAGCTTGGCATCCTATAATCCAAAAGCCACATATTACTACTTTCAAAATTTACTCTCGTCTTGGTAAGATGATACAATCAAGAATAAAATAAGATAATCTGTAAGAGGATTGACTAGCTGTAATTATACCCATGTATTTGATAAAACAGTGTATCAAAGTGGTTTATGGATTACAGTTATACAAATGAACTTAAGTGGAAATTGCCACCTGCCTCTGAACTCTAGATAACTGTGAATTTCCAATCTGAATTCATGGTACAATTCTGTGAGTTTTAGAGTCCTGAAAAGTTTTCTAAAATTTCTCAACATTTTTCACATTCACAGCAATTTTGTGGTTTGGGTTTCAAAACCAGTCTTTTGAAAATTCAATATTCTCTCAGCATCAACAATTTCTGGAAAGTAGGAAAAAAAAGCACCATGAGAGAACTTCAACACTTTTATTTGGGCAAAGCACTGGCTGTCTGGCCCAACCTGGCAAACAGCTTATGAATCACACCCAGGCACCCTAGCAGCATGGATGAGCGTTGAGACTGAGCAGAATGGGTTCAGCACCCAAATAATTTTTACTGTCCTTCCTCACAGTCAAGGAAGCCTTAGCCACCACAAGCCAATACAAGTTCTCACAAAGGAGGAGCCACGGTGGGCTGGAGGTATCTGACAACATCTGCAGCATCTCTGCCACTCTTCCACAGGGAAACAATGTTACCTTGGCATCACATATCCCACCAACCTGCACTTTCAGCTCCTGATTAATCCCTCTTGAGAATAGTAAACGGGGGAAATTCAAAGACTACCCAGCTTGCATCAATTTCTTAATGTCACCAAAACCTCACTCTATCCACAGAAGTAGCTGCAGTGTGGTGAACTAGAGCCAGAGCTGCTGATACCAAAGAAAACACAGGAACCAGGGAATCAGAGGGAGGCAAAATGGCTGCTCAAACCAGCAAACATGGTGACAACCAGGAGAAGGTGACTCACTGCCAACTGGACAGGGCCACCTTGAAATGTTAAAAACCCAGCAGCCTGAGGAAAGCATAGCTAGGTATGCCAAACCTGGATACTTGCTGCATTCACAGAACCTCTTTTGCTGCTCAAAGACCATTATAGTCACTACATGCCTATTTTGTTGCTTCATAAAAACATGACATCTCCACTAATTACACAGTACTTTAGAGCTCCTGAAATTAACAAAGAAGACTTAACAAAACAATTTCAGTTGCTCAAATACTCATATAAAAATATTACAAGCAGAAAGTATGAAGCAAAATATATGGATATAAAAGAAGTATTAAATCATAAAACAAATTTTGTCTTAAAATGAAAAAAAAGAAAAATGTTAACTCTGTGAGGAGGAAGTTACATTACAAAGCAAACCCAGCCACATATTAATAATGAAGAATGCTTAATGCAATCGCTCTCCAAACCCTCACAAAAGATCAGTGAAACAAGATGCTTACAAAAACTGAACATAAGCCTCTACATGACTTCAAAAATTTATTTCATAATCACCATACCATGCTTTGCTCTGTACAACAGGACTTCACTGAATATTTTAGTCAGTTTTTTTATATGATTAAACAAGTGGTTCTAAATCTGTTTCCCTTGCTTTGAATGCATGTTTAGTCAAACAAACCTTAGAAAAAGATGATCAACCAATGGTAAGAATTTCAGTTGAAGAGACAAGCACAAGAACACAACGGATTTACATCTTGCATAGTGTTAATATTTACGTACTTTGCTGCTGCTTCCTTTTCGCTACTTTTGCCCCTTCCTTTGTCCTTGATGTGCTTAGTGTCCACCTCCGATTCACTGCTACTGGAATCCCCTTTGGTTTTCTTTTTTGTCTTCTTATTGTGGTGATGCTTTTTCTTTTTCTTTTTCCTTTTCTTGCTTGTCTGTTTCAGACTCTCATCTGTATCACTCTCCTCTGACAACTCAGATCTTGAAGAAGTCCTGCTTGGAAAAAATGATATACATTTATATGTATCTATACAGCTAAGCAGTAAAACTGTTATGGACTACCACCATAACAAAGTTCAGAACATTTTATTCTTTACCTTTCTTCTCCCTCTATTTTTTTGAGACGGTAGCAGTAATGTATACAGCAAAAGTGAGCTAAATCTGCATTAAATCACAACTACATTTTTCAGCTGCTGGAATTACTGACAGCCAGTCATAATGTTTTAATTGCCAAGGCATTTTGATGTGTGATCTGTATAAATAGCCATCTGTTAACACTGCCAAATTGAAGAAGATGACCGAGATGATAAAATTTCCTAACTTTGCTAAACAACTTAGGTCATGTTAAAAGACTAAGAAATCTTTCACTGTGACCTGCAAAAAGAAAAAAAAAAAAAAAAAAAAATTTTTCCCTGTTTTTCTAGGACTTATATAAGTAATATCAAAATCACTCTTTTAAAATCACTTCCAGATTAAAAAAAATCAAATCTACCAACCAAGAAACAATTTTTGATGACTACTGAACTAATGTTATCATATAACACAGTATAATGTAATAAATAACACTATGTACAACAGACAACAGAGTACAACAACAGAGTTATTGAGAGATCACACAAAGGACATACTTTTGGCAAAACATATGTATATTACTGCACATGCCACAAAAACTCCCACACTTAATCAAATGAATAATGGAAGTCTTCTCTAACCCTCACTTAAAGCACAAGCTCTTTTTTTTTTTCTGCAGTCTTTCAAAGAAAAAAAAGTGCAACAACTCTCATTATTCCTAATATGTCAATAAAAGAAAATATTGTATTTCAGAAATAAGGCATCTCAAGAAACAGCCCAGACAGAATTTCTTTAGGGACACTAAAGAAAAAGAAAACAAAGAACCATTAGCAGATCTTTAAAACAAACATGCACATTTTTGCAAACCAAACAAAGCAAACCCTCTCAAAACCACCAACCAGGTCGGTGTAATTAGTTTTTACTGAGATGAAACCAATTAGCTTTTATTAAATCAAGTACCCAAGAAATAGACAAAACAACCCCCAAAACAACCCCCAAACATTTTTCTGCATGCTATTTTTGACAAAGTCCTTTTCAAAGATAAAATTAATATGGTGGGTTTATGTCATTCCATCTGATGGCAACGTGCAAAATCCTTAGCTTTATGTCATGAAAGTCCTAAAAAGATTTGAAGAAACATAGTAGAATATATGACTGATAAACAAAACATTGATTGCATTTCAAACACACAATGCATGTAAATTCAAGACCAAGTACGGAAAAAGATGTGTTGAGGTGTGCTTGGTATTATAAAGATATTCTCTGTCATGACCACCAACAGCCATCATAGACAAGGGAGCTTGTATCAAATTTAAAGAGACTAAGATTTTGAACTTAACAACTACAACCTGACTGCACTCACTATTGAGTGCTAGTTACAGTGCAGATAAGCCAAGTACAGCACCCAGTCCAGGGAACGTATTAAAACCAGTTCTTCAGCAAACGTGGCTGCTTAAAGCTTATTTCAGCAAAAGAATGTAATCACCCACTTCAGCTGACCAGCATGTTCTGCAGCCACACTCAACTTGATACATGTAAAATTTCATTAGTTCGCATCAGCAACTGTTTTTCAAAAAGTAAAAAACTCAACTGTGAAATGGCTGATTTCTCTGGTTTCCCCAGAGAAAGTATAAAGATGATGCTTAATCTTTACATTATTTCAAGGGTCACTTTAGACATTCAAAAGCTAATAAAGAATGATGATTGCTCAGTTCCCTCTCCATTCCTAAATGACAATCATTTAAATGCAGCTCTGAGAAACAGAAAATAGGAATGTAATTGCATACATACAATTTCTCATTATTTTAAGTTAAAAGACATGGAAGCATTATTCATTCTTTTACACATGACTCAGTTCAGGCATTTTTAAATACTGAACAACAGAACGAAAAGCTGCTTTTAGCTTCTGAATTTGGTCTCATATAACAAAAGATAAGCAGGACAAAAGAAAGGCTATTTCAAAAGACATTGAAGTACACTCTACCTTACTAATGGCGATTTTTCAGGAATGAGATTGGCAACTTCTGTAGTGCGCTGGTGCAGTAATAGTGCATCTTCTGCAGAGAAGCTTGGGTTACTAAGCCAGTCTAACTCTGTAGGTAAAAAAAAGTGTGAGATCAATACAAATTAGCTTGCTGTGCTTTTTTAAGTTGGGGGTTAATCTAGTCAGCAGACAGTTAAATTCACAGTAAATGTCACTAAGTCATGTGCAATAACTGAGCCTATTGGAAAGCACTCAATGAAATTGCCATTTAGCTCATACTGAAAGCAGATTCCATGTTTAAGACACAGCTCTATACATAAAAAAAGAATCTAACATTCATTTTTATGATTTGAAGGTTCTAACTTTATATCTTTATAGACTGTATAAATTTGTTATACATGTATAAGACAATTTACTGTATCATAATATATTTACTATTATATATCAATTATACATTAATTTCTCTATACAATATATAATAGAAATAGAATATAATAGAAATAGTTCATTTTAAAAATTAAATTTAAAAATTACAGAAAAGCATAATTAAACAAAAGGTATAGTTAATGAATGTGATAAAGCTTATACAAACTAACAAAAGCGTACTTTACTGACTGTGTGGAAAATATTCTTAACACAGTTTTATCGATAGGCACATCCATTACTGATAAGAATACCCAAGTGTTTTATACATGGCCAAAACATGGCACTGGATTCTCAGTTCTCCAAGCACTGAAATATCATTAGACCTTTCAACAGTGTGAAAGAAAGCTATTTGATGCTAATTTGGATACACTAGTCAGCATTAAGCATTCTGCATCTAAGTCACCAGATAAGATCAGACAGGGACAGAACATGGAAGGGAAACTTTTTGTCACAATTTTACTGATATTACAAGTTTTATGACAATTTTCATATCTAGAATTCCTTTAAGCATGTGAAATTTCTTCGTTATTTAACAACAAAAGTTCTTTGGCGTAAATACAGAACTTAACAGCAGTCCCTCCAGTGCCATACTGACAGAGACAACATGAGGAACAAATTTGGTCTCCCTGCCTCTCCTCCATGCTCTTTACAATCACTTTTTTTTTTTCTTCCTGTCACATTCTTGTCTTTGTGCTCTTGACTACACTGACCTCTACTCCTCAAACAACAAGAACTCACTGTCTGTCAAGCCATATACCTCTCCTCCTTTTGAAGTAATTTTTTCAGAAACAGAATTTTGGTATCAAAAGTTTTCTTCTGTCTC
The DNA here is from genome assembly GCF_963513975.1 of Fringilla coelebs. Lineage (NCBI taxonomy): Eukaryota > Metazoa > Chordata > Aves > Passeriformes > Fringillidae > Fringilla > Fringilla coelebs. Next base: position 17,211,160 of record NC_140034.1, on the reverse strand, counting down.
ACATCCCTGAGCTGTCGTCCACAAAAGGATTTAAAGTAGAGTAGGCTGCAAAACAGTCTGTTAACCTAATTTAAACACATCAAGAAATACATAAAATAAAGCAAAGCTACAGTTTGTGCTTCCCAGGAGTCCACCCCCATTACAAAAGGCTCCATGAGGAGTGATCACCTCCCTGGCTCTTGAAGCTCCATCTCTGTGCACGGGTGAATCCACAATTCATGGTGCTGTCAAGACCAAAACACACTCCCCATGACCAGCCCAACCAATATGCTACAGAACACCACCATGCACCATTTCCCAGCCTGTGCCTGTAGCTTGGTTCTACTGGAGCAGATAAGGTCAAATTCTGTGAAAATCAAGCCCTGTGGCACAGTCAATAGACCTCTGTGGCTACAGCAGGAAAGTTCAGAATTCTTCAAGCATCTTCTGAAGAATTTAACCAAACTGACCTTATACTAGAAAGAAATGAGCAATTTTCCCCATTATGCAACATGCAAGTTCAAACTGCTTGTGTAAACAATCTCAAGTGTTCAGTTAGCTGGATGCAAGCATTTCAAACATTACAATGCATTCCAAACTTTAAAACACTATTTCTTCATTGGTTAGGCTTTTTTCTTGTGGAATGTCTAAGAAGTTTATAATTTTTGCAGAGCAGATATAAAAGACCTATTTTTCAATAATATGCATGTACTTGTTACATGCTTATGAGCACAACAGCAGCAGCAATCCAATGACATTCTTTTTATACCTTCTCAAGCAGAAAGAAAAATTAAGAATTTACAGTGCATGTCTACAGAGACAGTTTTTAAGAGTTACATGAAGTCTTTTTTGCCTCTCAGGATCCTGAAAATCTGCTTTCAGCAAAATTCACAGCATCGTCTGACCTACAGCATAGTTCAGTCTGCAAATAATGCTTACTAATGTCAGCAGGGTTACTTATCACCATTGCTCTCTTCATGGCTACAGATAAATTCACAATTTATCTTCCACCAAACACTAATTAAGCTTGACAACATAATTATATCGAAGCATACAGAAAATTGCAGCACTCTAGAGGCTGTTGCAACTCAGCAATTGACCGGCATAGGAAGCATAGGCACTGCTTCTGTTTCAGTTCCAGACAGCACTTCCACTTTAGAAATGGATTACCAAAGTTTTTAAAAGTATGAGACAGAGTGGTTGGCTGTATGAAACATGACCACCATATATACATTATTACTTCAACTTTTACAGTAAAGCTATAAAACAGTCCTAAATGTCTGCTAATACTCTGGGATCTCTGTATTATGATGCACTTTGGCTTCACATCAGGTCTGAGCAGAGAACCATCTATCAGAGAGACAGATGCCTGTCAAGTTCTCAAGTTCTCACAAGCTGAATGTGTGAAATTTGATATACACCACCATAAATGTGGTTCTGAGTTAATATTTAATTTTTACAACTCACATTAAAATGTCGTTGTCAACAACAAAGTACAATATTTATTAAAACATAAACCAAACAAATCATGTTCCAGGTTTGTCAATAATTCTCACACAAAAAGCTTCCAAAATTTAAGTCATAAGCAGTGCTGACAAGTGAAATCTGGATCCAAGAGTCAGTCTTACACCTTTTTCTGTATAATCTGACCTTCCAGACAGGTGGCCTGAAGCAACATAGGCTACCGTAACAAACTTAAAGGATAAATTCCTAAAATTTTAAAATATAACCAAAATATAATTACCAGAGAATTTTACTGTACATCTGCCTGACAGAGCAGCTCCCCTATTCCTACAAACTGGAGTTTGGGAACTTTTTATGTCCACTACTCCCTACTATCAAATGTCATTACCAGAAAGTATCCTGAATGCAGCCAGAACATCTCTGTACTGGCAGAGTGAGTATCAACCACTGTTATGCCATCAGGGGTAATGCAGAACTGGCTACAATAGGAAACTAATGCACCTTTATCGACTGGACCAAACACACAAGAAACGTAGCCTAGGTAAATAATTCTATGGTTTCCCTCTGCTGTGGTGTCTAGGGAATGGGAAGATTTAAGAGTGGTAGAACTTGACAAGCAAAAGTGTTAGCTCAAATCCTGTTCAGTAGAATTAATAAACATAGTACCTACTATACTGCTCGGCATTATACCAGAAAGTGTTATTTACTTTAATATTATTATTTATTTTATTAAAAGTATTACTCGCTAGACATCAACTACAACAGTCAACGTGATACAATGAATCATAATCTCACTTGGGACCTTCCAAGAAAAGTCCTTTCCAACTGTAATTCGGCTTAATTACAAGGAATTAAAAAACACTTTTCAAGATATCCATAGCTAGTGGGGAAAACGGAAAAAAAAAAAAAGAGAAAATAACAAAACCAATGACAAACCAAAAGCCCCCGTGCCGCGCTCCGCAGCCTCAGGGGGCGATGGGCCCGAGCCCGGCGGCAGCACCGCCCCCGCCGCTGCTACCCGGCGGGGAAAACACGGCCGGAGAGGGGCTCGGCGTGTGCCGAGGGCCGCTGGAGAGCTGTTAAGGGAAAGACGGTTCTTCCAGGACTTTACCTCTCGTGGAGCCCTCGGAGCTGCCGGCGGGGGGCTCCCCTGGCTGGGCGGCCCCGGCGAAGGCCGGGAACAGCGCCATGTCTCGCCCGCCGCCCCCCGCCCGAGCTGCCGGCGGCAAGATGGCGCCGCGGCGCCGAGCGCGCTGGGAGCGGTAGTTCTTCCGCCCGGCCCCAAGATGGCGGCCGGGGGAAGGAGGGCTCGGCTCTGGGGTCGCTGCGGGCGGGCGAGCGGGCGGCTCTCTGTGAGCCTCCGCCTATCGTGCGCCCTCCGCCGCCGCATTGCGGGACTGGAGCGGCGAACTGCTGCGGGAAAAGGCGGGAGGCAGTTTCCAGAGCCAGCCTGTCCTTCTCACCGCCCTCATTCCTCATGAAGCTCCTCGGGACAGAACGGCCGAGCCGTGTCCCTGGCACGCTCGGCTGTGTCAAAGGCGGTGCTGGCAGAGGCCAGGCGGCCTTGTCGGTAATGAGTGCACGCCCGGAGAGCCGGCTACCCTGGCAGCCTGTCTCAGCACGGGAACAAATACCCTCCTGCAGCCCGGCCTCCTCTGATAGCATCCATCAGCCTGCCCTCCACAAAGGAACTGGAAAAATAATTTTTTATGCTTTTCACTTTGTGCTTTCTTGGACAGGATGTTCTGCTTCTTAATTATGTATTGTCTGAAACAGTGTTTCCTTGTTTTTCTCTAGCCAATGCCTGATTCTTGTATTGTGAGAAAAAAATAAGCACCCTATTCAGTTTTTCTGCAATATTTTATACCCTATTAATTTACTTCAGTATTCTTCTTCGACTGAAACGTTTGCCTATTTGCTTTGTATGCTAAAGCCACTCCATAACAGTCTCGTTGTTGCATTTCTTTAGTTCTTCTAATTCTTACTAATACTGTTGCATGACCAGAATTTCATGTAATGATTAGGGTGTACAGTGAATTTAGGGATTATATGGAATTATGATGACTGGTTTGTTTTGTGCTCCTTTTCCAACACCTTCTGATCATTCTGTTTCACTTTTGTCTTCTCCTGAGCTCGAGAATCTGTCAAGAGACCATTTGTGATTGGCAGAAGATAGCAGAGAACTACTGTGTGCAGATGATAGGATGAGCTTCTCTATACACACTGATTCACATCTACCAAACTGATTTTTGGTCATTTTATAATTCATCTTTTAAAAACTGCAGTGACCTTTCTCAGTCAGATTTCCAGTTGATTGCTGTGAATACCTTTGCACCATCTGCACACTTTGTCAAATCCATGTCTCTGCATTTGCAGCCTTTTTTTCTATGTTGATGACTTCATCCTTTAGAAAACTCTAAAACTATTTCTTAATCCTTGTTTCCTACCTTGAGTTTATGATTAGTTCATAAAATGCTATTAATCAACAGGAGATAAGTATGAAAGTACAGAGAGAAGAGGATTCAGAACACAGCAGTGATCACTGATAGTCACCAAATGAGTGGGGCCTGATTGCCAGCTTGGAAGGTTTGGATTTAAGTGTACACTCACCTCCTGATGTGGAGCCAAGTTTTTGTTCAGGTGTGTTATCATCTATGAAGTTTTGCAGTAAAACATTAGAATGTAGAAAATGTAGTATGTCATATAGAGAAATATGGATCCACCTAGAACTCATACAGGAGATAGGGAAGACATCTAAAAGAAGCACATTACCAGTTTTGAAGAGAGAATTACAAAATAATTACCTTGCCACATGCTTGTTTTAGCCTTTGTCCTGAGAACAGAAAACATACATAATTTTTCAACCTGCAGTTGTCTGTCTGCCTGACATAATTTCTCCAGGTAGTTTTAGAACTCATGATCAGTATCAACCAAATTTAAAAGAGAGTTACTGGTTATTACATTACTGCAAATCAAACGAGAACAGATTGGAACTCAGAGCAGGATTTTGAGTGGGAGCAAAACTCCAATATGCATGCAGTTCACATTGGGAGACTGACCTGCTGAGAAAGTTGAGTCAGAACTCTTCTGTTAATGGAAATATTTCTTATAATCATACTTGGATAGTTCCCGAAATCTGTAAACGTGTTTATTCTGCATACTTCAGCAATGGGGAAACTACCACCTATCTGCAGAAGAATAATTATTTCCCTCTTCTCTTATCAGTGAGACTCAAAGCCCTTTCAAGCTTTTGATGCTCTAGTGCAAGATAAACTAAAGAGATTTAATAAAAAAGCATTCAGTTTATTTGCTGAATGTAATTTTTCACATTGTCTCTGAGCTGCTCACTGTGATGGTAGCTAATGGTTTCTCAAGAAAGAGAATACAGAAAATGTGCTTTTTGAGAGTAAAGCAAATGGCCAAAGAGAGAGTTTATAAGAATCCTAAGCACAGATTTATGCTGTGTCCCTGAAAGTGAAACTAAATTATGGCTAAAGGATGAGAAGGATACATTAACAAACTGTTATTGTTGCCATACCTCTGTTACTGTGACAAAGAAAAACCCCGACCAAACAAACACATTTAACACCACCACAAAATTGAAAGCAGTTATCTTCCATTATCACAAATGAAGTTAAACTTGTGTCAATGTTGCTTTTAAATTATTGCACGAGTAGTTACTATTTAAAGTTGGCTTTCTAGTAGAATCTCCTGCTTTGACACTTCCTTGTATTATTGAGTGAGCAGCGCCCATGCTGATGAAATGTAGTTTTCTGAAATGTATCCAGTGCATTAAATAAATTGGTTGCCTCAATGCAGTTGACCCACACTTTTCCTCAGGATTTACTGAAAAGCCTGACAAAAGGACCTCTTGATGTCTAGAGTAAAGAAATACCCAGCAGTTTCTTCAGTTCTATCCTAATAAAAGCAAACCATCAAGCCTTTTACATTACAGACAAAACCACAGTAGCTTCATATTTAGCAACAAATTTCAATTACTAATGTTCTCTTCAGTTTTAATTATCTGTTATATTACTTGTACAATAAGTATTCTAGGTGATGATATTGTATAATACTGCTATTACATTTAATGTATCACATTTTCTCCTCAAAGGACCTTTGCAGGTCAGAATGTTTATGCTTCCTAGAGTATTTTATACAGAGATTTTGAAAACTATTATAAAATGCAATTCTGCTGCCTTCTTACAATGTAATAAACAATACCTGAATAAAATCTTAGCAGTTTAAATTATTAATAAAATAGGGCTACAAAATTACATGGGAAAGGTGCAAACATTTTTCCTTCCACAGACAAAATTAAACAGAAAGTAAACATATACAAGTTGATGGATGCATTATTGCTAATATTTTCACAAAGGCTGTCAGCCCATCTTTCTAATGCTTCAATAAATCTGGTGGTTTATTTACTGATCCAAGTCCTATCTGTAAAATCCTCACTTATGAAAAGCTTGCTAGGCTATCAAATGCTTGCTGGGTGGATCAGTTATTGCAGATATATTTGTGATGGACATATGTAATGAAGATAACTGGTTCAGTTCAGATATGTATTCTGATGCTACACTTCAAAAACTTAAAGGAGGTCTCCTGACTTGATTTTTTCAGGCTCGGTCTATCTTTGGTAAACTTGAACTGCATTTTGTCCCATCTTCTATTTATTTCCATACTGTTCATTCATTTCAAGCTTTATTTTAAAGCTTTGTGTGTTGTTGTAGACTAACAGAATAATTGCAAATATAGCAAATGTTTATAAAATAAAAATGAAGCTTGTTATATAGCACACCACAATACCACAGATGGATTAAAATCTCCACCACGAGCCATAAAACTTCATTCCCCGTTTTTTTTACTAGTCAGTAATGCTCCCCATCCCTTTGAATAAGTTGAGCTCTCCTAGTTTACCTTCCACCCCACAGTTCTTTTCACTTTGTGTATATTCTTTTCTGGCTTTGACTTTCTTTTCTACATCTTTGTCTGTTCTGAAAGATGCAAAATTGTTCATTAGGCTGGGGCATGCAACTAGATGATACAAAACCTTTAGGCCTCCCCCTTCTTTATGTGCTAGTTGCAATTTGCTGACTATATTGCTAAATAGTCTTTTTGTTTCAGTCTTCTGCAAGACCTTGAGTCTGCACCTCCAAGACTCCAAATCATAGCTTTCTTGATTCATTCATTTCCCTTCTCCATTCTACACAGAGTTGTTCCTTGTTTTTTCTCAGACTGTGAAGGTAGTTACTCATCCCTCTTTCATACTTGGAATGTAAATTCCAAACATTTTTTTGTATCTATGTTAGGTAAATTCCAGATCTCTGTCATGTTTAAGCCTCTGATTTATTATCTCAATTACTATGTCTAGTTTATCGATATTTGTTCTTATAGTATTTAAAAAGCTCTGTAAAACTTTGTCAAAACAGTTTTGTTTATTATTCCATTTCATTCGGATTTTTCAGCCAGGTGGATATGGAGAGATGACTGTTCTGTTTTTAATTTAAACACAACCAGTTTCCTTCCCAGCTTTACTACCTACATAAATTAGTCTAAAATAGCATCAGTTTGTGCCCAGTAAATAAATAAAAAAGCTTTTGTTGTCACTTGCACAAGTACCTGAGCTGTAGTTGCATTAGCAGCCCACGTTTTTCACTGTACAACTGCATTTTTTAATCTGTCTTCAACTTTGCCAGAAATCTTCCTCATCCCCATGTTTTGCCAGCAACTGAGCTGAGATCCCTACAGATTTTCTTTCCTCCAATCTCCATTTGTGCTGCAAAATTACATTAATTCAGCTGCCAATGAGACCGCAAACTTTCCTCAGTTTTCTAGAAATTTTTTATTTGTAAGTAATATCACATAGGTATCCATTATTGGTATTGAAAAGTTTATTACCAGACAATTTGTATAATGTTGCATGCAATGTCACTTCTTTGCCAGAATGCTGACTACTGTCACTAGACAACTGATACGACAGGCATTGAAGCTAGTTGATAAATACACAGTTTAAAAAAAATCTACAATATAATGATCTGAAATCCTGCTGTCCTCAACTATCACACTCCTCTCAGCACACTGAAGATTATTAAGCCTATAAAAAACCCAACCTAATATACCTAAATTATGGATGCCATCACTAAGTCATAATACTGTATTAACTGGGACTAATCAATTATATATTTATTAAAATTTAATCCTCTATCTTACTACCAGTGAAAGTCCTATCATACAGACTGCAGTTATTCTGCTGATGTGCTGTTCCTTTTCACCCTAAAAACATCAGTGTGCTGCTCAACTTTGAAAAGAGGAGAATGCATAGGTAAGGTCTATAACAGCAATTGGAAATTTAATTTTCATGTAGAGAAGAAAGAACATTAAATTTATTTTTATGGTTTTTCCTCAAAGAACCATAGGTATGTCCTCAAAGGTATGTCTGTGCTTTTTTCATGCACTTTTTTTTTCATCTTACCTGTCCCTTAGTGTTTTGCTACACCCATTAAATTGTATAAAAGTAGTTCTTTTGGCTCAAAAGGCTGGAACCAGTTGTACAATCATTAAATGTATCAGGAGGAAAAGTAAGAATGATGGCAATTCAAACCTAGTTCTTAGTGCAAGAATAAGAATAGCCTAAGCCAAAATAATTTGAATGTACATACACCAGCATCAGGGTAAGAGTGAAAAAAATATATACAATTTTATATTCTGTAGTTTATTGTATACACACATACAGGAGTGGAGAAGTTCAAAATTTACAAATTCCCAAGAAAATTGAGTACTTCAAAAATCTGTTCATTTGTACCACAAACATGAATATGCTCAACTTTATAAAAACGTTTGCAACCATCTTCATTCCCATGTGAGCAGGAGGTTGGACTAGAAGATATTCTGAAGGCCATTCCAAGCTGACTCATGCTATGATCCTGTATGAACTCTCTCTCTAGAATTCTCTCTCTTCACAGCCACCATCCCACATCCAGACATACACAAAACCAGATGACAACCCTTTTTCAAAGAGTTCCTAGCACAGATCTGTCTCCCATACATATTTATTCCCTTTTTGGTACCCAAATTCAGGATGATCATGACCACACATGACCATCTGCTCACAAATGGCCAGGCATATATTGTTCCTTTTCTTTTCTCAGACACTCAGTATTGTACAACAATCATTTATCTCACTGTCTATCCCAAATACTTCTTCTTCCCTTATTAAATGTTACATTCTTTTTTAATTCCCCACAGATTCTTCATTACTTTCACTCAGATCATAAATTTTGTTCAAAGCTGTTGGGCTTTCATGAACCCTGAATTCATTTTCGCAACTGCAGCCATTATCTGAAATACTTTCTACCCATCTGACTATATGAGTTTGTTTTTGGACAAAGAACTTCTCACCTATTTTCATTACTTCACTTTATTTACATGAAGTGTCATGTAAATATGGACAACTCCCAAGATGTTTCAATGACAGTTTCTTATTTCAAATACTTTGGTTTGATAAAAAATTCTTGTCTACTCTTTTCATTATTATCCACATTAGATATGAGCTCTTCTTTCCATAGGTTAGCATTTTGAACTAGAAATCATATGTATATATACATATATATATATATATATATATATAAAATAACAATACAAAAAAATCAATATAGAAGTAAATAGGAAAGCAGATAATTTACACAATTAATTAAAGATTAAGAAATTATTGTTATTGTTCATCAGTATATCCAGAACAACTTCATTAAAGTATAGCTAATCATGGTAGATATTCTTGTGCTGGAAAGAATGTAATGCTGTAGCTGTATTGCCTAGGAATCACAACCATTGGTTCCCCATACTTAGGGCTGCTCAGAGTCCTAAAATCCAAATAACACTTAAATGGCATTCTACCAACTCTGCTATCAAAAGGCTATCAGTGAGTTTTAGAATTAAGTACTTCTGAGCTAAGCACATTGCTGTTTTCATGAAGAAAGTACACCATATGCTTAAATCAAAAACTTCTGGCACCTTCACACTGAAAGGGGAAGCTGCACTCCACCCCAAAGTATGTTACGGCCTTTGGCAGGAGCACACAGTAGCGTCATATGAACTGCAGAATCTCTAAACACTGTCAGAGCAGCCTTCATTTAGGAAGAGCTACATAAAGCAGGCTCTGCTAGGTTCATCCAAGTTCATTTATAGAACACTGCACCTTCAGTTTGTGGGTTGGTATCCCATATTTGTTAGCAAAAAATCAGGAACACTATACTAGAAAGGAAAGAGACTCCAATGTTGACATTACAGAAATTCTTGAACAGCCATAATCGTTAATGGAGGCCCTGTACTAGAGTACCACTACAGAAATATGAACCCTGAAGACTTTTAAGACTTTGTCTGTAAAGTATCCTATTTTAAAATGCTGAGATCAGGGTTTTTCTTTGGCTGCTGGAAGTACTTACTTTCTATTGCTATTCAGTAAATAACTATTTCAAAAAGGTAAATTACTAGGACTAGCAGTCACACACAAGCCCAGAGAGAAGGACATTCTGAAAATCAGCACAGTGTGTTAGTGAGTTGTCAGAAACATAGATAAGATGGGGAGAGGTACTTGGAGAGACTAAGGAGGAAAGGGAGGAAAGCAGTAAAAAAAGTCAGAGTTAGAAAATGCCAATAATGTTAATTAATAGCTGTACCAAACAGAGTTTTCTGCTGATAGAATTTGTTCTTCTCAAGTCAAAAGAAATACAGTATTTTCATGTGTTGTTTTTTCCTGTTGTTCAGGGATCTTCTTCCCTGGGGTTGCCAGCTGTGTTTTGATAGTCAGATGGGGTGGGAGATTTCTCCAGCAGCAGATTCTGACATCTTTTTTTCCTGTCAAGGAAAGAGCTTGACAGTCATCAGTTCCATTGCTTGTCAGAACGGAATCTGTTTGCTCCTTGTCAAAGTGCCTGCTCTGCATTTATTACCTTTGTTTGGATTTCTTTTCTTTTTGCAGTTATGTTTTCTGCACACAAGGATTCTCACCCTCTCAACAAAAAGCGCAGTTAGACCCATCAGATGGCACTCCTAGAAGGGATTTCTGAAGCCTGATGATCATCAGTCTTCCTCCACCCTGTACATTTCCCCCCGCCCTGCCAAGCAGGCTGGCGTGGCAGAAGCAGTTCAAGGACAAGTATTTATTTCTGTGCAATGTCTGGCCCTGTCCCACCCAGCTGTGGGAAAGAGGGCCACTGCAGCAGCTTTATTTGTAGTCTTTCCTTCACTGAAGTCAATGACAAAGATGACTGGCAAATCTGAGGCACTATTGCTTCTCATTCCTAATAAGCCATGAAGTGCTCAGTGGCACATGGCTCAGTGAAGAAATCGAGTTTTTCAGAGAGCACTGTGTGTGATTTTTAATTCTGTAACCCTGCAGTTTTCTAAGTGCTGATTCAGTACTAAATGGAAGATAATCCTGTTTTCATCTGCTGAAATCAAATAATTTTATTTATTGATGGTATTCCTAAATTATTTTATTTGCAAGGGAGAAAAAGCCTTCTCTCAAATCTCCAACTACCTACCATAATTTTTCTTTTTTTTTTTTTTTAATTATTTCATCTTCTCAAAACATGTTTGGTGATAGGGAAATTGTTGTTTTGTTTGCGATTACTCCTAATTTACAACGGTATAGTGAAATTACAGAAATACAGCTGAACTGTGGCTACTGTTTAATGATAAAAAATGTCAGTAGTAGCTTAAAACCTTCTTAATACCCCTGTGCCCCTCAGCTGTGCCAACAAAATTGCTTGCAGGGCTTCTTAACTAAGGTTCATTAAAAAGTTGCCAGCACTAAGTCAAGGAACTGACTGGAGTTAAAAAAGAATTATTGATTGTGATAATCACTAGCACATTCAGTTGCTAGCACAACTGAATGGCTGGCATGCCACAGGCAGAAGAGGGAACAGGAGCAGGGAAACAGGAATACCTCATGCTTATAGTGGTGCCTGGACAGCAGCAAAAACCAGCCTGTGCTAGATCAAAACTGAGAGCAGGATTGCAATACCCATTGAGCCAATTCTCAATTATCTATGATTAGATTATCTTCATTGCAGATTATCTGGGCCACAAATGTAAAACCAACCACCCTGCCTCCAGCATAGGTATTAGCTGAAGCCCATGACGAACATCTCTTGCAGGACTGTGCCTGGCTTGGGAACAATGCATGCACCTTCCTGCAGAGCCAGAGATCATAATTTCTGTCAAACCAAAGTGGCCTCTGTGAAAAAACAGCTGCAATTTTTCCTCACCGTGTTCCCAGAACCAGGAGTGACAGACAGCATGCTGCAGTCACACCACATTGCTTCCCCTCAGGAGCAGCTCAAACCTAGCTGGGCTGCAGGCCAGCTGCAGGCGCCTTCATGTGGAAATGATCCCCAGCAGGGGATTGTGGGAGGCCTTTTAGGTCAGGTGAATACGATACACATGCATGGATCCGCTTTGGATATCTGACCCAACAAACTCTCCTACAGGCAACTGGGGAGATAGCATTGAAACATCAACAGCAAGAGTCCTGGCCAGTTTCTGGAGGAAAGTATGGGAAGAATGAAAAGGCCAAAATGTCATAGGTGACACCACCAGTGAGGCATTTACACTATAAAGTATTACTTGCAAAAGAAAATGGGAAAGATTGCAATTAGGAGGAGTAGAGTGTAGAGAAGTGTTCCATCTTTGGGTCAGCTCCAGCCCAACTGAGCTGCATGACCCTAAGGATTCAGCTGAAGTTATAAGGGGATTCTTTCTTGGTTGTTTGTTACAGTGCTAACACTGTGTACAAGGACAGTTGTTTCCTACAAACTATGATCACCTCTCAGTGTGGAAGTATGTTTTAGTTCTGGATAGCATTTTTGCAGCTGATTATTCTGTTTTATTTGTATTGCACCATAAAAGTGCTTACCATTTTGGATTATTTTGAAAGAACATTGTTTCCCATAAAAAAGCAAGCCAACTTACAAGTGAGCACAAGTAATTTTACTTTAATGTAATCACTATCGCAGTTTGCCTTTAATGGGTGATCAAAAATTCACAACTAATTATTTTCATACTTTGCATATATTCAGATAAGGTGCACAACTCCATAAAAACAAGTTAGCTTCAGGACTTGCAGTTCTGTGTGTCTTGCCTGCCCTGTATAAGCAATACCAAACAAAGCCAAACAAGCTGTTGGCCTGTCCCTATGTTGCAATCTTGTGGAATATCATACTCTCTAGAAGTGTCAATTCCTTTTAGCCCCCAGAGTTGCTCACATTTCTGCATCTTTAAGGGTTTTTCCATTAGGAAAAGAAATTGATGACATTTTATATGATCCTTGATTTTAGGAATAATGGACATTACAACTTGATTTATGGAGCACAAAGAAATTCACATGAATAGGAACAATTTATTTGCCTGTAGTTCCCAGACTTTTTGTAGGCAGCTGTATTCTAAAAATCTTCCTTCCAGCATTTCTGATGTCACACAGACAGAATTAGAGCAGCTTCTCAATGACTTCCACAGTTCTGAAATTATTTCTCAATCCTCAGAAAATCAGCTGAATCTTTGACCCTCCTATTGTCTGCACCTACACAGTACTCAGGGTGAGCACAACATTTTCTACCAATCATTTTATAAATCAAAGTTGTAAGTATTTCTTGTGGTCCCTGAATGGAAAGAGGCTCTCATGGACCCTACTTTGAACAAAACAGTTGAACTGTCCAAAGCCCAACACAGTTAGCATGCTCTTCAGACTTCATTTTTTCATATTGTCAAGCAGATCTCTTTGGAATTGTACAGAATCTCTTAGCTTAGCCAGCTAGCACAGGTGATCCCATGTGGCCATCCACTGAAGCCAAGAGAATTACTGCAGGGATGGATCTGGCAGTACAGCATGTTGAACTGAGTTCCCTTAAGCAAGAAATCAGCACAAATGTACAAATCCAACTGTGTCTGAGGGTTCTGTTTTGCAACCATCTGTACAGGCTTTTATTGTTAAACAGAAGTAAACCAAATGTTAGATTAAATGCTACTCATTGATTTATGCATGAAGGTAAAAAAAATACACATAATTATAAAAACTGAAAATAACTAGATAAAGCTGGTTTGAGTTATTAGAAAACCCAGAAAACATTATGTTTCAGTACAACACTAAGGTTCATCTACCCTAAGACATGTTGACACTGTAAATTAACACCAGAATTCCAATATGACATTTTAAGATAATCTGATCTAAAAGATACAGCCAGCTGAAGGCAGTTTGCTGTATGCCACTTTCTCAGACAAAACCAGAGAGCTGAAATGTTTCCTCCTTTGTAATGGTAATAAAATCTTGCATCGTTTTTGTAGAAGAAACAATGTGCTTGATTACCGTTTGCCAAATCAATAAGTAATTGCATGGTGAAACATACTGCTACAGAAATCCACCAAGGTCAAGAACTGAGTAAATTCTAAAATGTACAAGAATACCAAACTACCTGGAGCTGTGATTGTTCACAGCCACAGCTGTGAATTCCAATAATTCTGGAATCCTTTTAACAAGTCATGCTTCAAAGTTAAGAAAATCTTTTACTGTTAGAGTACAATCCTTCATAGGGATGGAATGATTCCTCTTACCAGCAGCAAGTAATTAATTCAAGGACCTCATCTTGCCATAGATGTTGAAAGATACTGACCCAGTCTGATTTCCAGTCTGGTGCAGAACAGTATTTTCTCCATAGCAACCTCTGAGCTTCCTGTTGTTTTGGAGCTGAAGAAAGTAGAATGGATGCCAATTTCAGTAATTTTTTCTTTGCCATTTTGCTTTATCAGTAACTACCATTTTAAGAATAGGGCACATAAATAATGACACCAATTTATAGATTTTTTTTTCCCAACACAGTAACTCAACTATGTTTTAATTTCTGCAGTTAGAATTTTTCTTTAAATGCAGCTCTGCACAAAAACTTCTGCTTTCACTTGTATTTGGGGCCAGCTTCTGACCACTTTAAAGCAGAGAAACACAGTGAGGGTTTAAGCACTAAAATGGTCTCTGATTCAGACAAAATCTATAATCCCATTAACTAACAACATTATTTTGCTTTTTAACACTCTTTTAATTGCAAAGAAGGAAACAAATAGAAGATACACGAGCTGTGGAGCAATCACCGCTGCAGAAGTCATTCCATGCAGTGACTAACTGTTCATACTGTGAAGTCTTCCAGTATCTCCAGTGTGCTTTGGCACAGAGCAGTTTCTCTGCAGCCTGGAAGCCCCATCACACCTGGAGCTGTGTGTGACCAGCAGGTGAGACAAGCCAGCTGCTGGGCACAGTTTTGCTGCTGTCCGGGTTAGCAGCTCTTGCCTCTGCACCATCATGGCCCTCACTGTAGAAACCTAGCCAAGAGACACCTTTTCCAAGACTCTGGGATCAAGACAAGTTTGGAAATGTGACATGGGTAGAGTGTAGCCATATGAGGACATGAAACCAGCTTCTTCTTCTGGAGATGAGGGAAGCAAGTTAAAGCTTGGGACCTCAGTATATGATGCATGCACACAGGTACAGAAGTGGCATAAGAGGGCTGGTGTGGAAGCATGTATCTTCCTGCACATCCAGCACATCAGTCTGGGGACAGAAGTTTGATGCTTCCAGTAGCACCAAATGCCTGCCCTTACCCAATGGATTAATCCGGAGAACCCCTGCTCTGTATCAGTCAGTTTTGTTGTCTTGGAATGTATGCTAGCATGGATAACAAACAAGTTAAAGTTTACATCCAGGAAGTCAATCACATGCTGAGACGGATCAAACCAGTACCACAACGAAAGAAGGCTCAGAGCCATAACCCCCTGCCATAAAACTTGTGACAGAATTAAGTCAAACAACTGGAGCAACAGGGTACTATAGGAAAAGCTCACTGTGTAACAGCCCAGTTTTAATAAACCAGACAGGATATGGCACACAACTATTAACTGTAGGGCTTCCCTTAAAGAAATTGGCTTTTTAACAGCCCCTGGTTCCCTGCACAGTAAATGCTCTCCATGGGTGGGTATGTCAGCTACACAAGAAATGGTCTTTATGATCCTGATACAAGAGCAAGAGAAACCACAGTTTGCATTTACTTGGGGTGGAAGACAATGTACCTTTTATCACAAACCCCAAGATTTTAACCGTGGCGCCATCTTTGTCTGCGCCATGTTAGCTAAACACCTGGAATCAATGATCCTTCCACCAAAGTAACAATTTTTCACTACACAGATCATGAGGAAACAGTTGACCAAAGTAAGAATGCTATCATCCAGCATTCACTGGAATTAAATATTAGTGTTCCATCAAGCATTTTCTGAAATTAAATATTAGTGTTTTGATTTTACATGGCAGGGACATGATGGATGGGAGGCCACAGAATCTGTATTAATAGAGATCTAAAACATTCAATCACCTTCTGAGAAAGGCTGGTAAGTGGGTACCAGAATGGCTAAGACACATAGGAAGTTGTGATTTATTTCAACAGAATGAAAGGAGAGGATTGCCTGTGTCAAAAGTGCTGGTGATACATACAGTAAATACATACCTTCTTGGGTTTTGGTTTTAGGTTTTTGTTGGTTTGGGGTTTGTTGTTTTGTTTTGTTTTTTAATGAGACATACCTTTTAAAAGAGCAATAGGCTGCCAATCTGAAGGAAGGTAAACTACTCTGAGAAACTCAGCAAGTACATTATATTGGTCCTTCCTGAAGGCTGGAAATACATTCTCACAGATTAGCTCTGGGTCAAGAACCGATAGTAGGTGATAACGTTACAGTAATCTTAAAATTGACTGACTTTAGCTGTAGGTAATACTGGATGGGAAATTGCAAATTACTTTATTTATAGAATTAAGTGGGTACTATAGACACGTAAGACAACCAATCAAACTTTAGGGCTCCTAAGAATTACACTCAAATTGTAAACAATGAGAACAACATGATAATATTCAGCCATTTTTCTATAAACATTGCTAATAATCAATAGGAAGTCAATGCAAATGGACACAATTAAGATACCACTTGTTCCTGATTGTGTATCTTATATGCAACTAGAATTTTTTATTCAACAACCAAAACAACCTCTTAACAAAGGCACTCCTTTACTTAATGCAACTGTATGAGGGATGAGAGACCATGATTATGGCTCCAAAATTAATGAGATTAACATACATCTGAACTTAGCCAACTGGTACATGGAACAAGACTCGTGCTTGAATATAGCATCTTCCTCTATGATGGCTGCAAAAAACACACAAATAGCATACAGAAATTAAAGAGGTACCATGCAAACTTTGCTGGGTGGAATTGGCATAGGACCACGAACATTGAATTTGTTTAATACAAAAATTCTAGCAAATAAATTCTCAATATTGTAAGAATTGAAAGCTGTGGTAACCAGCACTGCAAACTGGCTACCAACAGCTTACAAACTTCCATACAAGACTGGCAAGGTATCTGGCACCTTTAGTGACACACTAATCTATCACTGTGGTGCCCATTACTAACCTTGGAAACCATACCACAAGAAGCTAGATGTGCTTTATCTTGTATTCTGTTTCAACTAACTACCATATATAAGGTTAATCAAATTTGGATAGCTATTGAAAAAGACAAAGATATCTATAGTCAAAGACAAATCTTAGAAACAATATTCCCTAACTTGGTAAGAGGCAAATTCAATGGAGGATGCCTTAAAACTATTTAATATAATATTGAGGGTTGCATAATGCAGCTACAAAGGAGTTAATACTGCAGTTGTTAGGAATTTGCCACTCATATAAAAATCATACCCTTATGCCTATTTGCTGTCATTCCATTGAAGTCTTTCATAGAAATACGTGGATACCTACAGTAGCAGGAGATTGTTTGCATTGTAATACACATGCCATCAGTGAGCTTAGCAAACACCATGCTCACTGGCTGTCATGCTGAGGATGCACCTGCCTGACCACACCTCCAGCTCAGAATTACACAGAATGAAATACTCCTCTGCATCTGGCAGCAGGTCTCCAGTGAGATGTGCATATGGCAATGGGTTTGAATGTGTGTCTGTATCCACCTTCAAAGCTATCCACTTCAAAACAATGTAAATTTTGGACACAGAAAAATTTGCTGCTATCATATAACATATGTGGTTTACAGATTTACAGGTAAACTTCTTGTTGACTGAAAAAACAAAAAAAGGTGTCTTATTTTGTACTGTTAAAGACACAGCAACATGTGGCATGACCTTTGAGACACAAGATTACTTCCTCAAACAAAATGCCAAGGTTACCTAACATCTGTCTGAAACTGTAAAACCATTAGATTAAAGACAAATACAAATTTATATATGATAATAACAAACTGATTCAAATAGTGAAAACAAATTATGCTAAGACTTCTTTGTGGCGGTAAGCAGTACTTCACATCATCAAATTCAGTTGACATTAATCTAAATGGCAGTTTGTGCTTAGTGTTTTTTTACAGCAAGAATATCAGGGTAGATATGAATATTTGCAAATGACACTAAATGGAAAAAGTATAATGTAGAGTATTTTCTAGTACAGGCACAACTGGGAAAAATCAGGCATCCTCCCATGTGTTTAGATTCCAGGCACTACTAGATTTTCCAGCAGCTGGTAAAACTCTGCAAAACTTCACTGAATGCTGGACAATTTGCTTATCTTATCTGACTGTATCTCAACCACTTAGATCAACCACTTTCCTAACTCACCTCAAACTTTTCAAAAGCAAAGTAATAAGGTCTTCCTGAAGAATACTTTTCACATAAAAATAAATTTGCACCAGTTAAAGAGAAAATAATGTATAATAATACTTGATGTACTAATTATAACGTTCTTGTGTTCTTGTGCATTTGTTCTTGGCTGACCCAAAAGTCACTTATCAAGTTTATCTGACATCAGCTTTTATAAAAATAGAAAACAAAACAAACAAGCAAGCATCACTTTAGCAACTTTAACAGCTGTGCCAAAATTTAATCACTTGGGCTGAATATTGCCATGATGATTGTCTGCTTTGGCCTGTACAAACTTAATTCAAAACTGTTTATATTATACTCTAATAATAACAGCTGTAGAAAGCCCATAGAGGAGTTAATAATTTCATCTTTAATACAGGACTTGACTAGCTTGCAGCAAATACAGCACAGTCACACTCCAAACAAAGATGCAAAAGCAAAATTCTCTATAGCCACTCACTAAACAGCACCATATAACCTGAATGATGAATCAGACAGATCCAACAGAGCTCCCCCAAAAAATTGCATATGATTATGTTGGTCCAGGCTGCCATATAATGTAAGCAACCAACTTTAACTTCAACTCTCCCCAGCTTTTATATGTTTAAACTTGCTGTGTAACACTTTTATTTGCTTGTGTTTACACGTGTACACTTGCATGCACACATAAATCCCACAAACATGCAAATCAAATAGAAAGAGTGCATCCAAATGGGGCAAGTTTTAGAAGAAACTACACATTACCTGTAAAGGAAAAATTCAAACTATTCACTTAACATGAGCATGTAGCTCCACGTTCTGTTTATTTGGCAGTACCATTCAGGCTCCATAAGATGGCAGACCTGCATACATTTAACAGACGTTGGTGTAATGACATTGCTGTAAATACATTGTTTTTTAAATGGTTGCTTTAAATTGATGGGGCATGTTTTCACTCAGAATGTTTAGAATGTGATGTATTTAGAACTGTAATGAACTCTGCTTACTACCCTATATTGCCTTTGCCATACACTGTGATGGCTTTGGACATGGCCTACATAAAGTACCTGTAAAAAAATAAAATGTAGCATCATCACTCATAGCTGATTGATTGGGAACTAGCATTACTTGATCAGTGTAATTCTTTCTAATAAACACATAATTGGTTTTTATTCTCATTAATTCATTCTAGAACATTTGGTCATTGTGAGCTAACTCTAAGAATATATTACTGCCCTGAACACAGTGAAGCCTTGAGTTTATCTTTTAAATAGTCTGATTTATAGAAGACTGTTTGGGGCAACAATGACTTACGTGTTAACCTAAAATTAGTATATTTATTTCCTGTTGAATGATGGGATGATGTCACTTCTAAAAGCTTTTTCCAGGTTCTCTGACATTAATGTAGTTCTAGTATTTGTACAGTCATTATAGTATTATTAAAGTAAATTAATACAACAAATTTGTTTTATGAGTCATATTAGGTTGTTCTGGAAAATCCAGACTCCAGAACAGGGTGATGCCTTTAGCAATACTTTATACCAATTTCCTTTCCATTTGTTAAGATGTCAACCTGGTTTAGACCTAAGGTGCTCAAACATGAAATTTTCAAAAACATTGTCATACTTTAAATGACCAGGTAAGAAACAGAATGAGTTTGCAGTCTGACTTTTATGTTTCACTTTAGCAAACTTGGACTCATAAACATTATAATTACACAGGCATATAATTTCCCCATAAAGGTTTCATTGCACTTGTTCCACTTGGCTAGGATTACAAGGAAAAGTGGTTACATTGTTTTTAATATTTTGAAAGAGTTCTTTGGAAAAAAGACAGTAAGAAGTGTTCACGCCAGCAGGAAAGCAGTTTGTACTCAGTAGGGCTCTGAAAAGGAAATCACAATAATTTTAAATTAAAAACTGATCAACTTCCAGGTAACCAAATGGAACAAAGAAAACAAATGACCACGGAATTTAACTCAAAATTCCTACATAAGCACATCAAGAATGTCATCCTGAAAACTGTAGTTAGGAAAAAACTTTCACTAGAGTGAAAAAATTGGGCTGTTATGTTCATATGCAAATTTGTAATTTTTTCATATGTAAACATGCTCTTTAATAATTGCTTAGCAGCAAAACCTTATTTAAAACACTGCTCCCTGACACATTCACAGGGTTCTTGCTGACTCACTCTTTAAGAATGGGATTTTGCAAAAGAGCAATGAAAACACTCCAGTAACAGAAATACTGAAGAATTCAGATAATGAGTGTCTGTAACCTACTTCTACCTTTAGACACTTATTGTATCAAGCTTCACAGATCTGCCAGGAAGTTCTTGCTGTTTTGAAACCCCCGTCGTTTTCAAAGCAGTCCTGTAAGCTTCTTACTGGTGCAGAGATGACTTTCATTGCTTCTGGTTGATCTATGCTTATTTCAATTAGAGACATTCCAAAAACCCCACACAAGTGGTTATGGCATCTCTGCAGCTCCTTATGCAACAGGACTGCACTGGGTTTTGGCCAGGCCCAAGGGGGGCTACCATCCCCTCATGGATGCACGCCAACCTCGCGTGCCTCGGCACAACTTCGCAGTTCAGGGCTAATTTTGCAGAAGCCTCTCTTTTGTGTTGAAAGATTTTGCAGGGTTTCAGCAAGATATTTCGGCGATCAGTCATCACTTCGCCGTGCATATCCTCCCCCAGCTGCCACTCAAGCTGTCACTTGGAGCAGCGGTCTAAGAGACGCTTCTCACACGGGCAGCGGAAGGGCAGCCTAAGCAGGTTTGTTCTGCCACACTTTGCACCTCTGCACCCTGTGTAGTGAAAAAGGATTGAGAAAAGCGGTTTTGTCTTTCTGCCGCTCTTTTACGTAGAAACCCTCCTCTGAAGAGGTCACTGGCTGAGGAACAGCTTCTTCCTGCCAGCCCTGGCTCATCAGCAAAGCAGTTGCTATTGCTGCAAGCTGCAGCGGTACGAAGAGACGGCAAATCTTCCGCTGGGACTGCTGATGCTGCCCAGAAGGGCCGAGAGCGCCCGGAGCTGGCCGGTGCTGCGGACAGCGCCGGCTGCGGGTGGCCACTCCCGGCGGGGCCGCGGCCGCCCCCCGGCAGCGCGCTGGCACGCGCACCCCAGCATCCTCACTTGACGCATTGCAGGTACCGCGCGGCCAATCAGAGGCCTTGACTCTTACCAGATACCCATTGCGGAGTCCCGTTAGCCAATCAGGCGCTCCCTGACAAAGTGCTGCCTCAGATGCCTCAGCACCGCTTCCGTCGGGCGCTGCCGTGCGAGGCAGCGGTAACCTTCCGCGAGAACATATAGGTCCCGCCGCCGGCCAGCGGCTCGCTGGCGGGAGCTGCCCGCCGAGGGACGGAGGGAGCCGGGATCGGAGCGGCCGCCCCAGCGCCGCCTCCCCCTCGCTGGCGCTGCAGGACCTGGCAGCGCGCGGGATGCAGCCGCCATCCCCCAGGCAGCGAACGGCCGCCGAGTCCGGCACAGAGCCCACCCGCTGCGGCCTCGTTCCTGCGGGAAAGTGGGGGGAAAAAGGGTCCTTGGGGAGGCCAGTGGAGGCTCCGGGAAAGCGAAGCTGTTTGTGCTGTGTCGCCCCGGCCATTGCTGGTGGGTGTAACGTTAGTCGCCATCGGCAGTTCCTGCGGGGGGAGCGGGAGAATGACCGGCGCCGAGCCGAGCCAAAGCCTCGGTTCAGGCGAATCCCAGAGTGCCCGCAGAGGAGCTGCAGAGCTGCCTGTGCCAAGCTGGCGAATGGCATCTGCGGGAGGCACAGCCGAGAGCCCTGCAGTGGCGCTCGGTAATTGCGGATGCCGCCACGGCGCCTTGGGGAGCGCCGGCAGGAGCCGCAGTGCCGAGCGGCCGCGGGACAGGCGCGAGGGGCAGGGCGTGAGGGCAGCCCGCTGTCGTACCAAACAGCGCGGATCCTCTGTGGCAAGCTGGAGTCCCCAGCATACGGACAGCTATTCCTCTATATCCTTCCAAACACCTACCATGAGTGCACCTGCTTGAAAATCCACCTGTTACCCATACCCGCTGACCACGTAATAAATGCACTTCACTCTGAAGTGCAGGTTCGGTGTAGCTGTGTTTTCAGGCCAACACAATTCTGCCATGCGAGATTGCTCTCTAAAGGATGCTCCCTGGCCCCACTGGTGGCTGAGGGTTTGCTGCGAGGATCTCAGGACAGACAAAATTCTAGCAATAACTTTTTTTTTTCAAGAATTAAGCTAGATGACTACTTGGCACCCATGGACCTCTCATAGAACAGATTTCTTTTTTTTTTTTTTTTTTTTTTTTTTTTTGCACAAACCTGTGGGCCATCCGTGCGTCCTGAGAGAACAAGAAAACACAAAGAAAGATGTGGGAGGAGGAGTAGGAAGATATCTATGTTTAAGTGATTTAACCCCATAATAATAATAACAAAATAGTCTATTTTGAGTCTTTTGCTTTTTGCTTATTTAATGCTGAATATCTTGTTTCAGTTATATTTTAGTTGAGTGGATTGGTGCTCTGTAAGCCCCTAAAATAGAATATGTAGATAGAGACAGCAGAAGCAGAATGGTTGCCAAAGTGAAATGATCTGGAGTGCTGAGCACTGCATCAGCCCACACACAGGCCCACCCCGAGGATAGTGATGCAGAGAAGTCTTAGATGGTGCTCCCTGCTTGGAAAAATGATGTCAGTATTGGCAGACCTGAAACTAAACCAAAGGCTAACCAAAATAAACTCATTAAATGTACTTCCCTTCTATAGAGCATAAAACCCCCCATTCTCAGTGCAGTGCACCTTTGTGTTAGGCTTGTGCTCTTTAACAGCGCTGCTGACAGCTTCACAGCCAGCGCATAACAGTGCACTTACTAAATTTAAGTACTTCATTAGCATCTAGAATACTTCTGCTACCACAAAAATAACAACAAATAGCCATACATAGGGGGAAGGTCAGTGCTGCTTGCCAGGAAAGGTGTGCACATAGTGCTACATGCCTAGGACAGACCAGATTTTTAGACATATTTTTATTCCATGGAAGTTGATAGCCTCAGAATAAAACAGGCAAAACAGAGGTTTAATCAGGTAGCTGATGTGAACTGTAGCCTCACAAAAATGTGGGGAAGAATATGAAGCCTCATAGGACAGGTCTACTTTTTAAGCTTACAAAAAAAGATGGCTTTTCTTGGTACAACTTCTGGAGTTTCAACAATGATGGGAGTTGCTTTGGGATTGAGATGCATACTCTTAGGGTTAGACATTTTAAGAGTCTGAGCTTCACATGAGCTAGCGTCCCTAGAATTAAAAACCTAAAGGCCTACACAAAGAACTGGATCAAAGAGAAACCTTAAGGGGGATATCAGAACCTACATTCTGGAGGCATCAGATGTCCCTGTTCAAAAGAATTAAAAGAGATGAGTCCTCAGGAGAGGACTTCCTAGGCACTGCCATGGAATGTTCCCAGGGGAGAGGCAGTCTATTGGCTCTCGGATAGTAGGCTACAGAGATTGGAATTTATAGTTTTCTGCTAGAAATGCATCTTCTCCTCAAGGTTATTGAAAAACATGGGTTTTTATCTCCCCAGAAGTGTTGATAAGTTGGCGAAGTTATTTCATTATCAGGAGGGTTTTTTGCTGGCACATTCAGAAACAACATAAAATAGCCATCCAAAGAAGTGAAATGATTCCCTAGTTTTCTTCCTGTATGTAAGACAAAGGAAGAAGTGTCATTTGGCAATGGTGCTGGCTTCCAGCATCTGTATTTGGGATGTATCTATGCTTCCCACCTCAGGCCAGCTTTCCTGTATGGCAGATTAGAATGCTGGATGTGTCTTAGATGACAGTATTTGACATCCATTATTAACTCAGGTGGTTTTGATCTTGGAGCTTCTTATCCTCAGATAAGATTCTATCCCAAACTTATTGAAACATCTCAATTCAAGAGTGTGAGGGAAAGGAAGGGAAGAATAAATCCTTAACTCGTGCAGATTAATATGGATTTATTGACTTCAGGGCATGTTTACATTGCTGAAAATCTGTACCAGAAATTATGATTCTGATTTAAAATTATGATCACTCTTGAACCGCATATGTGGAGTTATTTAATTTTTTATCATTAACTGGAGCTCTACCTGACCCAAAGAA
The DNA here is from genome assembly GCF_963513975.1 of Fringilla coelebs. NCBI lineage: Eukaryota > Metazoa > Chordata > Aves > Passeriformes > Fringillidae > Fringilla > Fringilla coelebs. Next base: position 17,186,866 of record NC_140034.1, on the reverse strand, counting down.
ATTCCATTTAATATAGACCTACTACAAAGGAGGTATCTGTGGATTTTAAATACCTGTCTGCCTATATCATATCTATTCTTATATTTCCTAAGTTTATCTGGAACTTTTATTGCAAAATTGATATCCCAGTTTGCCCCAGAGGAATATTCAGATGAAAATTAATAACTCATGGTCAAAGTGGAGGTATAAAAAACAAAGCACACAACTCATTTAATAATTTCCATCATGTAAAAAAGCAGTCCTAAATATCTGTGAAGATTTTTTCCTATGTTAAGCAGGACAAACTAACAAGAGGAACAACATTACTGAAGATGAACAAAATAGTTTCCAGCTTTTCTTCATAATTTAAATTCTGAAGGATATTTGTGTACCATTGTTTATTGTACCATTATAAGCTATATATTAGTTCAAAATCTGTAGCTAATGGCAACAGCTATTCAGCTTTTATCAATTCTAATGCAGAAATTTATTATATAGAGTATATAGTATATATAAAGTAAACTAGTTTTTGGCCCACTCATTTTTCCAGCATTTTCTTAAGAAATAAAATGCAAGCTTAAGACATTCCTAATAAAGTGAATCCGACCAAAAAATTGCTTGTTTGTTACTTAAAAACTCTGTTGCTTGTATCACTTAAAAATTTGAGGAATCCATCTTCTGAAATTAGAAACGAGTTTTTCCTATCATTAGAATAACCATTCCTGTAAGTATTGTTCTATACAGAATATTTTAAAATGTATTTTATGGTAAAAATATATTACTTTCCTTTGACAGATGTATTACCTGGATTCATCATCAGGGAATATAGTTTTTTATATGTATTTATCAGTGGAAAATCAAGACCTGGGTATGCTTGACAACATTTTGTAAAAATATGTAATACTTAGCAAATACACAATACATAAATATCCTTTCCTCTTCTGCATTTGATTCTTGAAAAATAATGGATGCAATTTAGCTTCTACCTGTAAAAACACTAATGGTAACAAAACAGAAAAATGGAGCGAGTGAATTGTTTATATCATGAATCATCCAATGTTTACCTTTCTCTGAAACTGGCAATTGCAAAAACTGAGAAGGAAAATCCTGTTTTCACATATTCCAGTGTCTCTAGAGAATTCTTCATAGGACTATGAAGAAAGATTGGGGGTTTTGGGACTGTGTGGGAAAGTTTGGGGTTTTTTTCATTTATTTTGCATTGCAAGTGTGAAAAAAAAAGTAGGAAAACCTTTGGTTTACAAGAATTGCTTAATGATATTTAATCTGCAAGATATACGAGTGAGATTATATGTGGATGCAAGTCCGTAATTCCCATATTTACAAGTATTTTTAAGACAGGATCTTGAAGGTTCCTAACTCAAACTATGCTAAGTTTAAAACATGAAACTTTTCAAATTATTTGGTCTCAAGGATGCCATTTTACATAGGTACATGAAAAAGAACTCACTAATTTAATTACCATGTGCAAATAATTTAGTTCTAACTAATGGTTAAGTTAGTTTCATATAAACATCTAAAACTTTACAAGACAATGGGCACTCAGCGTAGGCAACAATCACTGATTATTCAATTACATAGATGGCCTTCGAACACTGAATGCTCAGTGAAAATCCATAATTGTATGTGATTATTGAGGCACACCAGTGGGAATTAGGCAAATGTAAATTAAATCTCAAACATATGAAAAATTGGGGAATTTGGTTTTTTTAGTCTATCTCAGAAAAGAAACAGTTACCTACAGGAATATGTATGTACCCATTTAGAAACGCTCCAGGATCTGAAACTTTAAATGTTAACGTGAAAACAACATTTATTTTCACCTCTTGTAAAAATAAATTATGTTCTAGCTTTTTATTTCAATGGAGTTCCACCCACTTATTTGCAATCTTAGTGATGCTTATATTTTAGAAAGATTCTTGCTTAGGCTTTTACAGCTGCCAATGGCATTTAGAATCATTAATTTTTGTGGAAAACGGTCTCCCCAAAAAACATTGCCTATATGAAGAGAATTTTGTAGACAGTGTAAAAAAATTTATATACCAAGAGGATTCCAGTTGACTTGAAAAACAGTACAATAAATCTAGTTTGGGTAGCTCAGACATATACCTGGCAATATTATACCCATGAAAGCTAATCATTAATTTTTTCCAGTTGCATAGATGTTGCATGTTCACATATACTTGATTTTGGCTTCTTCTAATCTATTATAAACTGGTTATCCATGCTTATTGCCATAATATCAGTCTCCCAGCTGTGAATTAATGATATGACAGACTTCTGTCCATCCTGTCTCATATCCGCTCCCTCAGGACAGATGCCTGTGGAATGTTTTAATTTATTTTTGGGTTTTTTTTTAAACTTATATAATATAAGAGAACAATTGATACATGTGAGGCCATGTTCCTTAGTGCTCATGTTAACAAATAGCTAAAGCTGAAAAGCACACCTTGTATGTAAGTAGCAAGGTTTATTATTTTGTCAGGTTCTCAACAGAATTCCTCCCTATACCTTAGGCTGCTCCCAAGGAATGGACGTGGGAAGTCTCCGCTGAAACAAAGACCAACTGTAAGACTGTAATCTTACCATCACAGCAAGGCAAAATTTAGGAATGTAATACTAGGTAGAATGGTTGCAAGTCTTCCATTGTAAACATTTTATTTATTCTATAAATACATTTATGAAATAATATTTTCTTACTATTACAGTTCAAACACAAGTCAACCAGAGCATGTTTAGAGGGTAAAGAAATTTAGAACAGTAAATTTACCCAGTCAAAATTCATCTTAATAGCTACTGCATAGCCCTCTGTTCATAGAAAAGCTCTATGGCAATGGGATGGCCAAGTTCTCTGGTGTCAGGCACAAACACTGAGTAATTCCATGGCCCAGTCCAGCTCCCACTGAGATTCAGGAGATTTTGAATGAGGCTGTAGAAGATCCTGGCAAATCATTTGACATTGTATGTCATTGGAATGACAGGGGCATTTCTTGCCTGCCCACAACTGAATGTAAATTTTAAGAGAACAAAGAATACTGATCAAGGTCTGGCTGTACAATTGAGTGAAAGCAAATTTACAAGGAGCAGGGAGATGCCAATTTATATGATTTTTTATTTGCATTAAATAAGCAGCAGAAGATTAGTATTCTGTTTTGTTTACATTTATCTTTGCCATATGTCAAATTAGGAAAAAAAAATCTCCTTAGTCAGAATGATATTTTGGAACATGAGCTGTGAAATATTTTCAAACACAGAATGATGCAATTTAAATAGAAACTACTGCAGAACTCAACTGTGGCACCTTATTTGATCATCCTGGTTTTTTTTTAAATAAAGCAAGATAACTATATACTAAACTACTTTAAAAGTAACTTGATTTCCAAATTTCATTTTAAATATAATTGAATTATTAACATGATCCATCAAGAGTTAGGAAAAGTAGACACAAAAGGTTAAAGATAAAAAAAGTAATAGGAATAAATGCACAGCAACCCTTCTACTCAAAGGCCCTGTTAATCTTTGGCAACATTCATTGAATGTTACTGAGTGGCTTTCTACTTCGCATTTCCAAGTTTCATCACGTATGTCCAAACGCTGTAATGCTGATGGTTTGTAAGAGAATCTACATAAATTTTAATTACTTGTCTTATAGTCTCTCCTCAACAGATAAATCTAATCCCTTCACTTTTTAACAAGTGAAGATTTGGATCAATGGAAGAATGTATTACATGTGCTTAAAATTAACTTTAAGGAGATTGAAATAAAGCACTCACATTCTAAACTATCACATTTAAATGTTGGTAAAATTATTCTTCTGATAATACATTTTCTTTGCAAGATAATTGTACAAATTTATTAGCCCAATATTTATGTAAAATTCAATGTTTTAACAATGAGATCTTCACCTGTGTAAGACCAGCACAATAAGCTGAACAATTTGTACAGGAACATTGTTCTTCACATGTCCCTGTGAGTCTCAGAGAGTTCCAAGATTCACTTATCCAAGCAAACACTCTTGTAGCTTACTCCAATCAAACATTGTGCCATGCTTTCCAGAAAGATATTAAGCTAGGAAATTAAGAGCCTAAAATTGCTGGACTGGTTTGAAAATGAAAGATCTATTATTTGCATGTTCTTCCACAGGGCGGGGGGGGTGGGGGGGTGGGAAATCAACATCACTGTTTGGTAGTTAAAAAAAAAAAAAAAAAAGAAGGGATATCAAAAAATAGGAGGATGGGCATTCCACATCTAAAATGGAAGCTGTCTATTAACCTATCATTTGCAGACTAGCCAGCTGCAAATTGGTTTTCTGACACCATTTCATACAGTAGTTGCTATACAAATATTAGAATGGTTTGGGAACCAAACTTGACACATTAAATGTGCTATTTTGTTTGCTGAGAAATCCCTCTACATTGCAAACAGGTAACTGTTGTGCTTGCCAACCTATCTCTATGTTCCAGAAAGGCAAGCAGATAAATTGCAACTTCAGTGGCAGAGCTATTGAAACTATTAAACAGAACCAAACTGATTTTGTCTTTATTCCAAACACTGAAAGTATGCACGATTTTTCAAAATTATGGAACAGACAAATGAATTTCAAAAGATTTGCTATACTGCAAGCAGATTTATCAGAATTATGACCACACTGGAAATACTGCAAGCCTCCCAATCCAGAGAGAGGCCCAAACTAAAACCTTCAAATAAAAATATCTCAAAGTAAACCAAATCTCAAAATCTAAGGGAACCTGTCATGAATGGAACCAAAATCCTAGATTTCAAAGTGGATCCATGTTGTACTTCCATGCCTGCAGTGTGCAGTGTGAATACTACAATATTTTTTGGGGGTTATTACCAGTGTGGAAATAATCCTCAGAGCTGACAGGGAAGAAATGAAGAAAACACTTTGACATCAGGACATGCTTTTGCTGCCTCTCAATTGCAGGCTTCTGAAGAGGCTGAAGTGATACCTCAGTTGTAGACCATCCGATTCTGAATTAAATTTCGCCGTCGCCTGGATTTTGGTGCTTGACAAAAGCCCTATCATGAATAAAAAGGCAGCTGTGCTCGCTTCAACATTTTTGTTTTACAGTCGCTGTCATACATGACTTGTCATGGAAAAAAGAGTCCTTTATTAACGTTTTCCCCCGTCCCCGCGCCATCATCCTCTCCCAGGTGCCGCTCCGGGCTCCCCGGGGGAGCGCGGGCCCGCCCCGCCGGCGGAGATGCTGTCTAGAAAATAAAAAAAGCACCAACTTGGCCGAGATGCCCCCGCTCCGGGGGTTCCAGCCTGGAGAGCGGCGGGGACCCGGCGGCGAGGCAGCTCCCCGCGGGCTGCGCCGGCACCAGCGCCTGGCAGAGGAGAGCCACTACGGGGACCGGGCTGCCCTCGCCCCTCTGGGGGCGCTCGGTCGCGGGGCTGCGGGAGCGGCCCCGCCGGGGGAGGGGAGGGGCCGGGCCGCCGAGGGGGCAGGGCCGCCCGCCGCAGTCACCTCGCACATACCGCGCCGGGAGGAGGGAAAAGGGCCCCGCTCCGGCGGAGGGATACAGCCCCACGTATATAGCGGGCGGCGCAGGCTCACAGCCCCAGCACTCTGTGAGCCGCGCCGGGAGGAGGCAGCAGCCGCCGCCGCTCGTGGTCGCGCAGTTCGTGCAGCCGCCGCCGGGCCCGCCGTCGCCGCGCCATGGTAGGGGGCTCGTTCGCTCGCTCGCTCGACCGGCCGGGCGTGGCACGGGGTGCCCCGGCTGGGGCGGGGGCTGGTGCGCAGTGCTCTCGCTGCGGAGCTGGGGACGGTCGGGTTGGTGGAGCCGGGCTGTTCCCCGGGGAGGAGCGGGGGTGGGGGGAGCCTCGCGGGGGCCCTTCCCGCCCGGGTCTCCGCGGGGTGAGCGGCTTGGTGGCCGCGGACTCTTCCTCTCCCTACCCCCCGCTGCCTTGCGCGGGATTGCTGTGGAGCTGCGGCCCTTCCTCTTCCGCCGCTTCCTTCCCCTTTCCCTGGGCCTGCCTTGTGGGCGCCCCGGCCCCGCGCCCTCCCGCCCCGCCTCGCTTTCCCTCCCCTGCGGAAAGGGCCGGGCGCGTCTCCCCGGGGCCACGGCCCCAGCACCGGGCAGGGCGCGCTGCGGGGCGGGGCGCGCGTTTGCGGGCGAAGATCCCGCTCGGCTCCAGCACCAGCTGCACTGCGCAGGGAGCGGGGGGGCGGCCGGGGGAGGGCACCGCGCTGCAGCTACTGCGCCCCCGCCGTCCTCCCCAGTCCCCCCCCAAAAAAACGCAGCCGCGGCGGCGAAGCCCATCGCTGTCTGCATTACATCATGTCTCCTCCTCTTCCTCCCGGCCCCCGCGCACCCCCCGGCCGCGGGGACCGGGGCGCTGTGCGAGTTGCTCGCTTGGAAGCGGGCCCAGCTCCTGCATGGGGGGCTCGGGGCGGGAGGGGCTCAGCCTCCCATCTCTCAAGGGGCTGCGGGGGAAGAGCTCCTGCCCCAGCCGCCCGCTGGAGAAAAGGCCATGGGGAGGGAAAGCTGGCCGCGGAGCCCGGGCGCCCTCGCGGTTGAATGATGAGGACGTGGTGTGGCTGCCGGCTGGAGAGGGAGGGAGGGGAAACGGGGACGCACTGCAGCAGTGGGTGGCTGCTGGCCGGGAAGGGCGCCTGTTGCGCCGGCGGGCTGCGAGCCTCCCGCCCCGCCGGCCGGGCGATGCCCGCCGGAACGCATCCCATCATCTGCCGGGTGATCGCAAAAGAGAGCAAGAGGAAGGGCTGGGATTTTCCCGGCGGTTTTTCGCTTCCTGCGAGAGCGGAGAAACAGTTGCAGACTAAGCTCTAATCGCTTTTTGGCAATGTGGGTGTTCCTCGACCCTGTCTCTGCATCTCCCCTTCCCGTAGGAGAAGGCTGACATCACCAGCACAGGATTTGATGACTTGGCTGGGTGGGGTGATGGCTCCAGCCCTGGCTGGGTACCTTTGTCCTGTAGCTGTGGTCAGGGTATAGTTAGTGGCTGTGCCTGTTGCTCGGGAAGGTGAGCCCCTTGGCAATGTAGGGTTGGGTTGTGTCCTCGGACATCACCGAGTGTGTGAAGGTTTTTGGGGTTGTGTTTGGTGGGGTTTTTTTTTTTTTTTTTTTTTTTTTTTTTTTTTTTTGTTCCTTTTTTTTTTCTTTTCCACTTGAAATATGATTTTGGAAACGTTCAGCAAGCTCTGGTTAATGGGGCAATGAACTGGTGCTGTGGGCTGGAGGTTTTTTGCCAAGGTGTGGCTCTGCTTCCTGTTCTGCAGGGCAGTGAGTCTGTTATGTAAATTCCTTAGATAATCTTTAAGTGAAACCTCGCATTTTCTGGAAAATCACAAAGAGTGCAGGAAGTCGAGCCGGATTTTGAGCACAAGCTTTTTTGCAGTTATTAAAGAAGACTGTCTTTGAGCTGTTTGCATTTCTACCCTTTTCTCCTTCCTCCAACACACTGCATGCGGGGAATTGTTTAATCATTACATACAGACCTTAAAAGAAGCCTCCTACCTAATTACAGAGGAGATCTGTGTATTTCCCTTAACATATAGAGAAGATTTTCAACCCTATCCCTTTCCCATATACAAGAGCTTAACATTGCATACCCGATTAATTCTCCATTGTATTTGCTGCTCTTTGCTGCAGTTAGATGGTTTTTATACTTAATATTTTAGGACAAGAAGGGTTTGCCTACCTTCTCTGACCTACAAAATTCTCTGTTCTATTTGTAAAAACAGTCCAGTAAAATGTGTTTAAAACAAGTTACTACCTCATATTCTTCGTTATCTGTGATTAAGCATGTAAAAGTTTCTCTTTTTTTTTTCTTTACCAGGAAAAGGCATATTTTTCCATAAAGAACTGGTTAGCTCCTTTGAGTCCTAACTGGAGGTTTTTGTGATGCTTTATCCATACATAGGGAGAGGCTTCTGGAAGGATGTGGCTATCACAGTCAAGCTCTAGAAAGCCCTTTTGGTTACCCACTGAGCTGTATACCTTTGTATGCAGCAGTGCCCCTTGATGAAGAGAAGGTCATAAACAGGCATTTTAAATCTTACCACTTTAAATTATATATAAAACAATCTGCGTGTCAGGATGAAAGACCCTAAACTGCTTGGCTGAATGGAAAAATAATATGATGCCTGAAAACTAATTTTCTTTGTCAGAGGTGGCAAAAATCTCTAAAACACTGAGATGTAATTTGTAATGTTGCAGCAGAGCCCCTCCTGTGGGGCTGGCAGAGGGCTGGAGGCTGCTGCGGTGAGGTGGGGAGGGCAGGGCTGGAGCAGTGGGCGACGCGTCAGCCCACGCGTGTGCGGTACCCCCACGCTGCCCTGCTGGGAATGGCATGTGCTGTGAAACCCCAGACACAAGGCATTGGGGATTTCGTGCCTCTCTGACCACTCGCAAGGAGCCTGCCCTTTGTCCTTCACTGGACCAAATCTGATTCACCAAGTTGCAGGATGGCATTTGGTTCTTCATATGCAGTTTCAAACCGAGTTAGCCTATATGCTTTCAGAAACAGCTGCATGGTGTAGGTGAGTGCAGTCTCCTTGTAGAGACAGAATTCCAGGGTTTGAAAATGACTTCATGAAAGTAATGATAAATCACTTCTGAAATTGAAAGGAAGCGCCTCATGGCTTGACAGAGCTAGCGGTAAACAGTATTCTAAAATGTTCTATTCTTCGTGTAGGCTGATCAGCTGACTGAAGAACAGATTGCTGGTAAGTGTTTTGATGATAATTTTTTTTTTTTTGCTAGCTCTTGTGACTAAAAGAAAATATATTATCTCAAGTGTAGTGGAAAAAAACATCTTTGACAATTTTAAATCTGTACTACCACTTTTGAAAAGCACTCACTTAAAAAAATCCCAAACTAAAAAAAAAACCAGACAAAAATATTCTGGAAGATTACTGGTTCATTGCCTCTTAATTTAGACTTCTTATTCCTTGGACTACAGATAATGATATTTTTTTTTAGATGCTCAGATTTGAGCCAAGTTCTCCTAGATTTCTGGCAAACAGAAGTAATTGCTAGACTCAAATGAACTACTTAGAGTCAAAGGAGACCTAGGTACTCTTTAATAGAATGAAGATCAACTACAAATGAAATGGCAACAAATAAACCTCAGATTGGTTTATTGCACATTATTACAAGCCAGTGTCTTTTAAGTAAATCTTTTAATGAACTGCCTGTAATTCAGGCTGGTCAGGAGAATGAGCATTATTTGACCTTGTGGAGACCAGTCCCCATTTGTGGCTGACACTAATTGTTATTGTCTGCTGACTTGAAAATAAGTGGTAAATGACAATGCTTTTGTTCTTCTAAGTCTGTTAATTGTTAAGGGAACCCAGTGGCTCCTTTCCCTTATTTCAGACAGCTGTGTGTGGAGCAACTGTGCCTCAGGCAAGATGCAGATGCATGGAAATGAATTACAGAGTTGTAAATGCAGATAAATAGCCACATGAAATAAGTTTGAATTTACTGTGAAAATTATGTGTTGGTATTGTAAGTATTTTTTTATTTGTATTTGAGAGTGTTAATTCTCTCAATACAGGGACAGTTAGATAAAAAGAGCAAATGTTTCTTAGAATTGTGCCAGGCTTTGTCAGTAGAGTGCATTTTTAGTCTCTGGTTTTCTCATGCTGGTCATGTCTCTAAACACTGGGACTGTTTCTCCCTCTAGAATTCAAGGAAGCCTTTTCCCTATTTGACAAAGATGGTGATGGTACTATCACAACAAAAGAACTGGGAACTGTCATGAGGTCACTGGGTCAAAATCCAACAGAAGCAGAATTGCAGGATATGATCAACGAGGTAGATGCTGATGGTAAGTGTTGGGAAAGTGCTGTGATCATCTTTAATGTGTATGACCTCCACACCTGGGCTTAAACTGCATTGACAAGACTGTGACATAGAGCTCTTACAGCAGGTTCAAAATGCTGGATAGACTCTAAACTCGAAGGATGTCAAAGATGCTAGCAGTATTCATGAGACTAAAAACAGGCAGTGGGCAAAGTTATGCTATTTGTCTTTAATATTTTATGGGTCACAGGCTTCCTGTTGCTATCTGACTTGCCCTGACCTGCCATTAACCTGTCTTTCCATCCAGCTTTTCTGTATGTGTTTTATCAGCCCATAGCTTAATCAATGTCTGTGGTCTTGGCTAAGGCAAAAAATGTGTTTTCAATGGAAGTTGAGCGCAACAGGAAGAGTGTATAGTCTATCTAATGTATTGAATCCCTAATAGATAGAGAGGGGCTATTGGAGGTAAAGGCAGAAAGCCCTTCCCATATCACGGCTAACAGAATTATTTTAAAGGAACACCAGAGAGCCCATATTGAAACATGTTGTGTTTCTGAATTCCACATAGGCTAACAGTTTTAAAAACGAATAATATTTCCCCTGCTCAAGGATGTCAAGCCTCTAATCTTGTGTGTTGGTTGTGATAGTGATTTTTCTCTAATCATTATGTGAAAGAAGTGTGAAAGTATATTGGCAGGAGTATAAGTTACTGGATTATCAGGCCATATTAACTACTTTCTTTAAAAAAGTGTAAGTTAAAGTTAACTGCTAGGTTTTGCTGAAGCTGAAAAGCCTCAGTGTCTGCAGCGGTATATAGAGTTTGTGTATAGTAGCTTCTTTAGGCTGCAGATCAAATGCTGCTCTGGTGGATTTAAAACAGAAGGAGTCTGAGGACTTCAGATAAGTGTGCCTGCCCAACTGTTTGAATTTGGGTTACAGCAGAGTGCTTTGCTATTCTTCTGCATGTTCATTGAGGTTGTTTTCAAAACGGAGTGTGAGACCTGTGTTCATATTTTACTGCTACATAAAGCTGGCTGTGATGATAAATAGCTGTGTATGTCTCAGGCTGGGATCCCTAGGATGCAAGGATTTGCTTAAACTTTATTAGTTGCACGATGAATTTGTATGCTTCTTTAAATCAATGGGTAGATCTTAGTTGCACAGTGAACTGTTTATTATGGTTTTGTGAACTACTTAATGTGCCTTTTTGGCATATAGAGCTGAATCCTGACTATACAAATCTAGTTTCTTCACCACACCACTTTTTCCCTAGCTTTAAGCAGCCTGAAATTTAAATCTTTGCTTTGGATGAAGAGCTTAATCTCAGGGGTGGGGCCTGGATGTCAGCAGGGATTTTCAGTTTTGCAGTAAAATACCTGTAGGTGTTTAAAGAACACCAACAGCTAAGCTTATCAGTAATGACAAATAATGTCAGCTTTTCTTGTGTCATTGGAATTTGCAGGTCCTTGTTGCCTGTTTGAATAGTTTGTTGCTTTTGTTGTGTGCAACTTGAGTTGATAAGGTAGTTGATTTTTAGAAAGAAAAAAATATTTACAGTTCAGTTTAGAGTGATGCTCCCAAGTATTAGATAACCTTGGATTGCAGTGGCAGCTTAATGTGTTCTTCCTGGAAGACACAACAATTGAGAGATTATAAAAAAATTAAAAGGTTGATTTTGTGGGAGTTATTTGAAGTAAAAATACGTCTTTTTATTGGTTAACCTTGATGCATCAAATTGGCGTTTTACTTGTGGCTTTGGTGGCAAATGGTGTGGCTTGTCCTTGAATGAAGGCGGCAGTTGATTTTGTGCTGGAACAGAGTGGCTGCTGCATGTTATAATAGCAAAAAGGCAGTGGTAGCAATTTAGAGAGAGGGACCAGTTTGTCTATAAGGATAGTTTACAAAGCATCTGGCAGTCTTGTCCCTGGCTAAGTCAAATGCCAAATATTTGTTTGGTTTTTTTGTGAAGAAAAGCTTGGAAGTTTAATTTTTGGAAGTTTTTTTTTCATTAAGGCAATGGCACTATCGACTTCCCTGAATTTTTAACCATGATGGCCAGGAAAATGAAGGACACAGACAGCGAGGAAGAAATCCGTGAGGCATTCCGAGTCTTTGACAAGGTATTATTAAAAGTACAGCTACTCTTCTAAAGCAATAATGATGTCTATATTTTCCTTTCTCTCTTGTCTAGAAGGAGAAAAAGTCCTCTAGTGGAAACATAACAGAGATTGTTCTGAATATAGAACCAGAGCTGTTGCAGCCTGGTCCTACTTGCTTTATACAGCGAAGTCTAAGCTTTAGGCTCATCCATAAGGAAAACTTCCTGGCCTTCCTTAGGAACAGAGATTAGCAGACCTTAATGCTTGGCTGGGACGCGGGCTGGGGTGGGGTTTATTTGAGATGTGTGGGTAGAGGAAGGGGGTTTTTCTCTACCTTTTGACTTTGGGGGGAATGGGGAAGCATTTGCTGGATGCACATGGTTTTATACTACCCTGCGGAAGCTTTTGAAGCCAAGATGATGTCATCAGTATTTGGAGGGACACGAAGTATTGCATGTTCTCTTTTCAAAATGTGAAGTTTGAGGTTGCTTTCATGAAAACTTAAGAGCTCAGCCCCCTTGACCTTGCTTAAGAATACCTGGGTATATATCAGTTTTCTAGAACAGAGGTTCCCCTCTTTGGGTTTTTTGAACGTGACAGATGTTATATGAGAATTGTGTGGAGTAGTGGCTGGTGCGGCTGTAAAGCTAATGCACGTGCATGTGTGGAAGAAGACTTTACTACTACTTTTTATAGAAAAAAGTGTCAGTCTCTATTATTGTGCTGAAAATATGGGGGTATTTCTGCAGACAAGATTAGTGTTTAAAGCCACTGAGGTAGGTTATCTATTGGTGATGACCATATCTGACTCTAAGATAGTGTATTCTTCTGTGTATGGAATTTCTGAAGTGGCTCAGAGTGAACTTTAGGTTTGGATGTTGCAAATGAGGACATTGGCTTCCTAGTGTCTCTTTCTCTTCTCTTTTTAATTTTGCCATAAAACTTGTCAAAACTCCTTATCAGTAGAGTTTAAATGCTTTCTTTGATCTGTTTTTATCATCTCATCTGAGAAGCCAAACATAGTCAGCTGCAGTCTGGTTAAAGAGGTAATGTTAACACAGAAGAGAAAGTTGACTTCATTCTTGCTGGTGGGGAAATGGGTCTCTTTTTGGCCTTGCTTAGGCAGCAGACACTGAACAAAAACTTTTTCGGTTTTGTTTCTGTGTTTATTTTTGAAAGCTCTTTAAAAACATTAAAAATACCTTATCACAACTACAAGCCAGGCATGCAGTTGTTATTACAGCACAACAATTGTATGGAAGGATATGGTGTCATGCATGCCTCAGAAGGTGGTGGGACTGATACATACTGCAGTGTGTACAGTGTGCCAGGTCTGTACATCTGTCCCAAGTGCTGTAAGGCTGCTTCAGAAGCAGTTACTGGAAACCTAGCTCTAGTTTCCGCGTTAGTCAATGTCAGGATTGTTGTTCATGGTCTTGTGCAACTCTTTTCTCATAGGATGGCAACGGCTATATCAGTGCAGCAGAACTACGCCATGTTATGACAAACTTAGGAGAAAAGCTAACAGATGAAGAAGTAGATGAAATGATCAGAGAAGCAGACATTGATGGGGATGGGCAAGTCAACTATGAAGGTAAAAAAATGCTTGTCTTGACTCAAAACCATTTTTCAGATTGAGGAAAGCCTGTTGCATAGGGCATTAATTTTTAATACTTGAGACACTAGTTATTTGCTTGTCCCCTTCTGTGGACAAAACCTGAGCTGCAGTGAAAGGCTCTTTTTTATGCCAACTGTGTTTTAGACTCTTGATTTGAAGTACGCTGGAGGCAGTAAATCAGTGACTTTTTATCTTTTCAGAATTCGTACAGATGATGACTGCAAAGTGAAGAGACCTCCTTTACACCTTTTTTCCTCTAGAAGAATCAAATTGAATCTTTTACTTACCTCTTGCAAAAAAAAAATGTTCATTTATTCATTCTGTTTCTGTATAGCAAAACTGAATGTCAAATTACCTTCTGTCCACAAACTGCATGTAATGGTTGGTGGTCCTGTCCCTAAAAGATAAACATCAGTTTTACAATATAAATAATTGTACTACCTTGAAAATAAAAAAAAAAAAAGGAAGCACTTAGTGAACTCAAAAGTTCCATTTGCTAATGACTATTACACTGTTTGGGCTGGCCAGTTTTTCATGCATGCAGCTTGACAATTGAGCACAGTCAGACATGTGTATTAAAAGGAAAAAAAAAACCTAAAGGATCCGCTCTCTTGTTCAATAGTGGATTCTAGTTCAATTTGTAGTATAAATTGTCATAGCTGGTTTACTTTAAAATTGGTTTATACCTCAGGATGGTATGCAGCAAAATGGTTGAAGGATGCAAAACTTAAAGAAAATGCCCTAAAGGTTGAATGGTTCTCCTGTACGTAGCAGTGTGCTCCAAAAATAGGATGATCTTAACTATGGATGGCATGTCTGTGTTAAAATACTGGTTTAACATTGTCTGCATTGCACTATAGTGAAACGGGTGTCAGGCTGTTACCGTTCACAAAATTTTTAAAAGAAACCTTCACCAAGGGAGCATCTTTGGACTCTCATATTTTTAAAACCTTCTGTACCATGACTTGGAGCTGGCGGAGAAGCCTGTGGACTTCAGCACAACTATCAACATTGCTGTTCAAGATATTACAGTTTATGTCCATTCCAAGTTGTAAATGCTAGTCTTTTTTTTCCAATAAAAGACCATTAACTTAAAGGTGGTGTTAAATGCTTTGTAAAGTTAAAATATATATATATAATTGAGATAATAAACCAAAAAAGCAGTAGGAAGGAAGTGTTTCTATGAATGACTTGCTGCTAAATTATAATGCACATGTATGCAATAAGTTATCCCCTATCTTTTCAAGATGGCAAGAACTGACCTCCTGTAACCCAAGACCTTTGCTATAAATAAATGAACTTGTGCTTGCCTTTCATATTACGACAATGTTAATTTAGTTGGTCTCAAAGTCGTGTAATGCTGACTCGTCAACTATCAGCACAGAAGTAACACCTCATTTCACTACAGTGGAGAGCTCTGAGCATGCATGTCAATACTGGGGAAACATGTATAGATTGCTTATGTTTTTTGACAGGTTATAAAACTAGTGGGAGAATTTAAACAGCATGGACTTCATAGATATCTGTGATTCTCAAACATGCCAAAAATGCATTTATCTGCCCACAGAAAGAAATCAAAAGGACATTTTACAATATATATTAAAAAAACCAAATTAAGCCTTTTTGGAAACTGGGGCTATTATGTCTTGACTTTTCAAACACTTGCATGAATTTTGTGGGGTGGAGAAGAGGACTAGGGTTAATTTAAAAACGATCTTGTTACTTCTGCTTTGCATGCACTAGCAGTGCTTAGTCATTCCAGTTCTCTGAATACGTGTTCTCTGATCCTTCAGCTTCCCCATGAATGAGTGGCAAAGCAGCCGTGTGCACTCTTCTTTGTCTGAAAGAAGAATGCTTCTTCTCTTTTTTTCTTTTTTTTTTTTTTTTTTTTTTAACCAGAGCCTCCACGTGGAAGGCTTTTATGCTTGGGAGGGAGGGACTACAGCATAATTACTGACTGTAAGTTTTTGTTTCCAAATGTAATGGGTTGAAAACCGTAATCATTTGATTGCATTTGGTTTTGGAGAGTATTGATACCATATCTAGGAAGAGATACGAGTCTCCATTCATCCTGTCTAACTGAGGTGCGTGTGTTAAGAACTGGATTTGCTCAGTGGGGGGTCAAGAGACGCCTCCAGAAGGCAATTGAGACTGCCTGCCTTCAGTAATTTTTATTTTTTTCCCCTGGGGGGTGGGGGGAGTTCTGGGTGACCAGACCCAGACACCTTAACCAAGTGCCTAAAAGTTAGATGGGCTGAATGTAGGCAATTGCTTAGGTATCTATTTGTTGCAAAGGCTTAATACTGTGGCTGTGAATGCTGTCCAAGCAAACTGGCCTCAATGATGGGAATGTCTGACTACCATTTGAAAGTTGAGTCTTGCATAGCAGCTGCAAACTACTACTTAAGTAGTGCTTGAGAATGGCTGCGCTGATTCTGTTGACCAGCCTTTAAAGAGAACGTACTCAAGAGACAGGCAAGGTAGGAAGCATGGTTGCAGCTCTGAACTAATTACTTCTGCCTGGGTGTGCAGAGATCTTGTCTAGTAGGTAAATGCTTCTTACCATCTAGCTGTCATTCACTCATGGTTGGTAGGGTAGTTCACCTAAGAACAGCTGCTTTTAGCTTACTCAGTGTGCTCTGTGCTTGCTAGCAGAGACCTCATCCTGCAAGAGGTTCTTGGCTTGATTAGAAATTGTCTGGCAGTGTGCAGTGTTGGTATGCCCTGTAACTGAATCTGCCTGGAGGTATCTAATTATTAACTGACTTCAGTACCACATCAACCTCGAGTAAATGTATCCTCTGTACAGGACTTAAGCTCTGTTCCCTTCTGCATAGTGAATAACTAGAAAAATGAAATGGTGTCATCAAGGTCTTTTTTAATTTTTTTTTAAACTTTTTTTTTTCCTGTGAGTGTGTGTGTGTGGCTTTGGCTTTTTCCAAATGTGAAAGTGTGGGCTGGATACACTTGGTGCATGGCTTAGAAACATGGGACTGGAAAGAACTTCCTGGGTCATCAGATCCAGTCCCCTGCTATTGCAGGCAACCGTGTCATATAATCCTTTTAATAAACTGATCAAGCTTAAACACCTGCTTGTAAGTGGCTTGTTTTCATGGAAGTTCTGTAACTCATGTTGCTCTCAACTGATGCAAATAATATATGAAATATGAAGTTAATCAAAAGGTCCTCCAGCTTAGCTTTAGGTTTATCATTACATTTATTTAACTGACTTTCTTGAACCTGTTATTATTTGCACAACACTCAGGAAAGTGTTGGAGTCTTTACCCCTCTTGCTATGAATAAGAGTTGGTGTGCTTGCTTATTTTTTTTAATGGAAAAGATGGATGTCTGGCTTGTTGAAACCTGTTAGATATGTTAATTGTCAAGGCAAGAAACATTGAGTTACTTGTATTTGATACATAAATTTAAGGCTAGAGTATACATAACCATTTTTAAAACACATCAACTTGCAGTGTAGTTTTATATTTAATACTGAAATTGTACTGCTAAAGTTTAAACTGCTGTTAATCATATTCCTCTTCTGATCATAATGAAAAAATAAAGGGTAAGAAAATGCTTAACATAGATTATTCATTATCATGCTTATTTTATTAATAATTCAGGCATTGAAGCATCTCCAGATATGGGGCGTTGGTTCTGTTTCCTGGGGTGGGCTGGAGTGAGGGGTGGGGAGGGTTACTGATGTAGGAAATTCTTAAACCCCAACCATTTATCTCCCTTGCACAGCTTCAGAAGCACAGACATTCTAAGAAACTGTTTAAGAAAGGACCCTATGCCCTACTGATGCCTTCAGTGCCCGAGAGGGTGTGGGGCTGGTCTGCGGGCAGGGGACAGCGCTGTGGCTGCCGGGCTCTGTGCCCCGCCCAGGGCAGCGTGGAGCGGGGTGAGGCTGTGTCCTGGGCCCTGGATTGCAGCATGTGTGTGATGTGAATGCAGATTCTTGTTCCCAGATGATGACATCCTAGACTAAAACCAGTCTTGGGGTTTAGAAATACCAGAGTTCATACAGCTTGCTCATCCCCTGCCACGAAACTAACTGGAACACTTGTTCTGCTGCAATCCAGTTAGGGTTTGGGTTCTTTTTATTTCACGGTGTTGTTTTGGTTTGGGTTTTTTTGGTTTGGTTGGTTTGATTGTTCATGGAGGAGGGAGGGGGTGATGCTTGGTTGGTTTGGGTTACGGCATTTTTTTGTTGTTTAGGGTTTTTTTTCAATTTGCTAAGTGAAATCTGACCCAGGACTGAGGTAGAACCACAGCACGTTCTTCTGATACACAGACATACAACTATCAAGTGAACATCGGCAATGAAGGCTGATGCCCTGGTTCTCCTTACTGACATTTAGGAAACCAAATATTTTATTTTCAAGTAGAGTGGGTGGATCTTTAAAGTCAGCAAGAGAAACATACAAATTGTGTGGGGATTTTTTCCTAACAGCACTGCAATTCCAAAATATTAATGATGTTGGGTTTTTTAAAAATCCAAATACAAGATTGTGAAGAAATGAATTACATGATGAATTGTGTAAAGAACTGGGATTCCAAAGATTATTCATGTTGTTGACTATAGAAACTTTGCATGAAGGCTCAAGTACTTCGGGGATTCTATCTTTTCTAAGAACCCCTATCAGTGAGTATCCTAGGGTAGCTATCAGGATATTTGAAAGAGTTGGTAATTTCTTTAATAGTAATAAATTGAGTTTTGAACTGAAGTGAACAGGTATCCCAGTAATCCCTGCTGATTAGGTAGACACCAAGAAAACCTCTTACAGTCTCATAGATGATTAGGCAGAGTTGTTATCTAGCAGTAAATGAGTGTGTTGCTCTCTATCTGACTGATGATTGTAACCAGGAGCAGAGCACACTTCAAAGCACAGCACAGTCCTTTTGGCCCTCCAACTGTTAAACTGCAGGAGAAAAACCTGCAAACATTTAATACAAAAAATCATATCATGGGGTTAAATTTCTCCCACATCCCTGTGGAGACCAGCACCGTGGAGCAATGGAGAAAGCTGAGAAGCAAATCTCCCAGCATTACCACCAGTGACCCTCAAAAAGAGGTTGCAAGTTGTCCTTTCCAGCATCCCTGTAGGTGAGGGACAAAGCTAGATCTGCCTGGCAGTGGGTACCACAGCATCGTTTGTAGTGTTTTCTTGTTTTCATCTTTCACAGAAGTTTCATTGACTGGGAAATCTTGCACAGATTTCCTCTGAAGAGCTTCTTTCATTTCAGTTGCCTTAGTAGTCAGCATCCACAGAAATACTGAAAGAATTATTCATAGTGCAGCGTTTTCCTGGCAAGACTCCTAAAATAGTGGTTGAAGTACAATATGAAAACTGTTATAATAATCTAAAAATTAATCAAAATTATTTCTGAATATTATTTATTTCCAGTTCTCTCAATAGGATATAGTTTAAAAACAGATTCTTCAACAAATGTCATACTTGCTCTAAAATTTGTGGTGTTTAAAATGAACACAATATTTGAATAGGAACCAACTGAATCAACTGAGAAAGCCATAAGAAGACATTAAAAAGTATTCCCCATTTTACTAGTTTGCAGTGGGATTGGCAATGATAATGCTATCAGTGTAGCAAGTATTCTCAAAAAAGGTATGGTAGAAGAAATGGATGGAGGGAGAGTAAAAAAAATACCTGTCCCTGGGATTGCTTTGTAGTCTTGTCCTGACGAGTATTTGTTGTCCATAAAGTTAAAATATTTAATTGTGGGCTCCCTGCTTTTTTTAGCAGTGGTGCTGTTACTCAGTTTGTCTAGTTTTCCTGGCTCCCCATAGCTCCCCCCTGCTCCATGCTAACTTCATATTTACCTGAAAATATACAACCTGGAAAAGCTGTCAGCCTGCTGATGTTCAGAACTTGCCAAATGTGCTTTGCTTGTTCTCAGCTTCTTAAAAAAATATATATTTAAAAGAATAATTTCCTCCAGACATTCTGTTAGGAGACAAAATATGACCATGATTTCATTAAGGTTTTAATGACTATCTTGTGAAGTGAAAATTTAGCCCAGAGTATTTAGCTGTCTAGGAATCTCTGTGCAAGATCAACAAAATTAGTTTCTCAAGGGTTTTGACATAAAATTTGATAGATATTTCCTAATAACTAATTTGTTTCTTTAGATATTAATAAATAAAAATTCCTACACAAATATATCAGATGCCCTTACAGTCAGTGTGTATGATGCTGTCCACCTTACATAGCTGAATTAAAGACAAGTAGATTCAATCAGTAAATTAAGTAAATCAGGAAATAAAACAGATGTTTACTATCAAAGAAGGTATCTTGCACTATCAAAAGCATAGCTAAAGTGTGAAAATAGCCTTGCTGATTTATTTTCCATCAAATTAATTTGTAGAGGAAGGTAATTTCTTAAGTAGCTCAGGTTATTATTCTTTTCTGTATTAAACACTTGCACACGTGGAAAATACTAGCAAAGAAAAAATGGTCCTAGAGCTACAAAATTAAGGACTCAAAATTTTAAAAATCCCAAACATTAAAGGTTATCCATGAAACTCGACTGGCCTATTGCAAAACATCATGGCACTCTTATCTCATTCTATAGTGCCCTCAGCATCTTTCCATCAGTGCATTAAGCATTGCATTGCAACTTTCCCTTTGAATGCATCATTCTATCCATACCCTAGTCACTACCCACTACACAGCTCTTGCTCCAAAGTCAGAATTATTATTTTCCTATGGCTCTTAGGTGTCTGAGTGCTTCACAAATGCTGTGTTCTTTTAAGGACACACAGTGAATTGAGGACATGCTTTATCCTCCCAAACAAAAGGAGCTGAGGTGCACTAAAGTCCAAAGCAGTATTTCTGAGAGTTCAATCTGAGACATTTTCATTTGTCAGAATCATAATCATGCCTTATGTGTGGTACAAAGACACCTTGTCAGTAAGAGCATCTTTCAAGTCTGAAAATCAGTCTAAGCCTCTGGGTCAGGCCATTGTTGTCCAATGTGCTTGGGAGAAGTGGCTGTCTGTAGATAGCAGAGTCTGAGTGGTCGATCCCACCGCACAGAGGGCTCCAGGAGCACTTGTTTTCCAGGGCAGCTGGTCCATTGCCCAGCAGGTCAGCTGCCTTCTTTCAGCCCCCATAGCACTCGCTCCGCATTGCCTTGTTCATGCAAAAGAAGAGAAGATATCAACTATGCAGCATTTCTTTCATTGCACCACACCAGTTCATGCCCAGAGCAGCAGGGAAGGGAACAAACTGAAGAGAACAGGATAATTTCATGCTAGGACCACAAAATGGGGGGGTGCTGGTGGAGGTGTTGGTTTGTGAGAGGAGAATAGGGGAATAGAAGTGGCAAACCCCCTCAATTGCAGCACTTTGTGCTTTACAGCATAACCTTGTACTTTCATTGCTGTTTCAATCCTGTAATTTATTCCCACAAAAGGGAAAGCAGAACTACACCCCCAGCACAGGAAACTCGGTTGTGTGGCATCATGGTGACACCCCAGTGAGTCATCATCCGAGCTGCTGCCAGGGGGCTCCACACAGACCTCTGTGACCTCTGGAGGTAGCAGAGGAACAGTGAGCAAAGCTCCTCCACTTCCTCAGCCAGCCCAACGTGGGAGGGAGAGCTTTGCCCACAGATTTGCAGAGGAGAGGTGGATTCAGGACTGTGGGAGCAGCTCAGGGCTCAACAGGAAGCTGTGCTTTCATGGTCCTAAGCTTTTCCACCCACCCCCGGTAACCATGACCCCCATACCTCCTATTCTCTTTCTGTCCTGCCTGCTCCCTTCCTCTCCATTTTTTTCTCTACCCATGTTAGACCCAGCTTGTACCTCTCAGACTTTTCTAAGTTTCCTTGTCCCACAGTCCTTGCTCTTTTTTCATTTCTGCAATCATGGGCTAACCCCAACTGGGAACTCAGCCCCACTAGCCACTGGCTTGCTCCCCTCCCCAGTGGGATGGGGGAGAGAATCAGAAGAATAAAAGTGGGAAAATTCATGGGTTGAGATTTAGAGAATTTGATCAGGAAAGATCATGCACGTGTGCAAATAAAACAAAACAAGGAATTAACTCACTACTCCCCATGGGCAGGCAGGTGTTCAGCCATCCCTAGGAAAGCAGGGCTCCATCCCACATAATGATTATTTGAGAAAACAAACACAGTAACTCCAACAACATCCCCCCTTCCTTCTTCTTCTCCCAGACTTTATTGCTGAGCATGATACCTTATTGTATGGAATATCATGGAATGGTTTGGGTTGGAAGAGACCTAAAAGATCATCTAGTTCCAAACCCTCTTCCACTAGACTGGGTTGCTCAATGCCCCATCCAGCCTGGCCTTGGCACTGCCAGGGATGGGGCATCCACAGCTTCTCTGGGCAGTTCCCTTGGGACAGTTGAAGTCAGCTCACCTGGCTGCATTCCCTTTGTGCATCCCCAGCCTGCTTGCTGGTGGGGTGGGGTGAGGAGCTGAAGAAGTCTTGATGTTGTGCAAGCACTGCTCAGTGATAGCTAAAACATCCCTTTGTTATCAACATTTTTTGTGTCACAAATCCAAAACTGAGCACCATATGAGCAACTATGAAGAAAATGAACTCTACCCCAGCCCAAACCAGCACCCATCTATTTCTCTCACTAATGAGGGCTGCCAATGATAAATCTTCTTCCAGATCTCCATTTCCACAACTTTTGGTCCTAATTAGTTGATTTCTCATCAAACAACTTTATTCTCTGTGTTGCCTAAGACTGGGAGATCACTCAGGTCAGGGCACAGACTAAAGTTTTCCTGTGCTCTTCTCGAGCCCCAGGTTGCAGGTGTGGATCTGAGCCTTGTCTGACTTGCTTGACTCGTAGCAGCAGAGAGCTGTGGCTGCAAAAAAAGAAGATACAGCACAGGCTGCCCCTAGCCTCAAGTTGGAGATACTTAGTCTAGGGTGAGGGAGCTGTTGGAAGTCCACCTTGGTCATCAGTGCTGCCTGTGAGGGTCCGCTGCTCTGCCTCACCTCTTTCCTGAAACACTGCTTTTGTCTCAGAGGAGTTACTGCTTGTGTAAACATGGAGTGCACCACTCATATCTTCTGCACCACTCTCATACCTTCTTGCATTCACAAAGAGCTTTGCTGTCCATTTTTGGGCAGAATCATACTAGATGTAAGCTTGAGCAGTCACTTCATCCACCACTGATATTCAGCCATCTTGAATCTAAAATGTGGCAGGTTTATGAGAGATAGTCTTTGCACATGGGTTGTTCCCAGCAGACATCAATGCATTATCTTTTGAACTTAGGGCTATAATGTGGGGCAGAATAAGTCCAAGACAGGGAGGAAAGTTATACCAGGGACTGACACAGAGATCCTTCCCAGCCCTCTTCTCCTCCCAACCCTCCTCTCCGTTTGCCTTCCCTAATCTCCATCTCAATTTATATGTCATGACACACTACCTATTCTACAAATCCCACCTCATTGAACCTAACTCTTTTAATAGGCAGCTTTAGATTAGGACATCAGTTACTATTTGCTACTGTACTGCAGGAGTACCCACACAGA
Source organism: Fringilla coelebs (assembly GCF_963513975.1). Classification (NCBI taxonomy): domain Eukaryota; kingdom Metazoa; phylum Chordata; class Aves; order Passeriformes; family Fringillidae; genus Fringilla; species Fringilla coelebs. The sequence goes on along the minus strand of NC_140034.1, from coordinate 17,163,813 downwards.
AAAAGTACAAGCAAGAAGCTCTCAATTGCAGAAGTCTGCCCACACAAAAAGTCACATAAAGTTTGATTGCACTGATCTTAAATTATTGTGGTAGTTTGAAGTTTTAGGAAGCCATATTTATAATAATGTCATTTTAGTACTCTGTACTTAAACACATTAGACCTGATTCCATACAGTAGGTAGTTGCTATTTGGGGGAAAATAACCTTCCTTCTCTGATGTGGCAAAAAGCTTTTTCATAGCAAAGCTGTTGCCACTAGCGAGTATGTGTAAATGAAAAGGTAGTATCTAATAAAATATATATAGCTAGGTACCTTTTTCAGACTTTTGCAGTACATGGCTTACTATGAAATAATGGATTATAATTTAGTGTTTCTCTTTTAATTAGGATAGGGAAGAATTCAGATTCTTGTTTACAATTAATGTCCATCACATGCAAGCTACTTCACGTGCCCAGTCAAATGATGTTATTAGTTCAAGGATGAAATATGAAGCTATCTGTTTGCAGATTGTTAATTACTAGAGCAATACTGAACCTCCCATGCAGCTTTAGTTCCTAAGATATTACCCAGAGGTCATATAATCTACTTGTATGGTAATGTAGGTATTTTTAGTGATTTACAACATGCCAGGTATTGTCTTGACCAAATTCGAGATTAAATTAATATGAACAGTTAATACAGTAACAGTTGGAACCAGCATTAGGTCACACAGCTGAATGGGTGAGAAAATAGAACCATTTTTTTGGGGGCTATTGCTGGCTGCACAGTTGACTGCTAGTTTGGGAATTTATTTCATCTCTTCAGTTTTACTCTATTAGATTGGCAAAGTCCTCTTACCTGCAGATTTTCTAATGAATTTGGTATACTTCTTGCTGAGTGAATAGGTTGCTGTTAAATATTTCAGTCTGGGATTTGACCCATTTTGCAAATTTATCACCTTCCAGCAAATTTTATCTCAATTTTATGTTTCCAAATAAGAAAAGTTCATCACTCTTTTCAGCACAAACCAGTGAGAGCACCACTCTGTGATCATTTTGTTCTGTTCCTGCACTGACAGCTCAGTGCCCATGAACTCTGGCAATTAGGCATGATTAGCTGAACAAGGCAGATTCATCATTAGCTCAGAATTTCTTTGATTCTGGCGATCTAGGTCAGACAAAGTTTTAGAAAATGAGGCTTTGTGGTTTAACTTAATTTTTTATTATAAAAAGAGAAGAAAGGTTTAAAAGGAAAAAGGTGTTACTGACATAAACAAAGGTAGAAAAGCCTGACTGATGGACTTAGGGAGGAATAAAAGATGAGTGTGTTTGGCAAAGCACTCGCACAGAAGAGCTCTACTAAGGATGATGAAAGATTTCTGTAGAGCCAGCTCTGGGAGAATCCCTGCAGAGAATAGAGGCAAGTGGGGGCAGAAGTGTGTGAGGGAAGATCTAAAATAGATAAAAAATGTGAAACATGCAAATGGCCTTGGGAATGCAACCTACTACAAATGATAGCAGCCCTGCTGCAGAGGCAAAGCTGCCACAGCCTGCGTTAAGCTGAGCAAGGGTTTAGGGAACAGTGACTTGGGAGGAGTGGGATGCAATCCTTTGTTTTTCCAGTTCCAGCCACGACTAGGGATGGCTTGGCTTTCTGCCTAGTCTTCAAAGCTGACTCTGTCTCCTGTGCTGCAATCCATGTTTCCAAGCTGGGTACTACTTTTTTAGGGTGTTTGCTCTATATCCACTTATTGCCCCCATGGAGTTCTCCTCAATTTTTAACATATTAGCAGACCAGAGTTTAGGACTTATCTAACAAGGGACTGAGCTTGAATATGAGCTAGTTGATTGAAAACTGTCAGATGAGAGCTTAAAACATATATGGAACACTTATGAGTGGTTTAAAAGACAGAACTATATTTTTCAGTTCCTTTTTTAACCTCTAGCCCTATTTTTCTATTTCATCCCACCAGTTTTAAAACTAGTGAAACAGAGACTATGAAAAAGGTATAGCAGGTCCGAAATTAACACTGAGGGGCAAAATCAAATGCAAGCACTTTCCTCATTTTGAATAGTTTAGGAAATAGTCCAGAAAAAGGAATATGGTGCAGAAACATCCAGCCCAAGTTCATTGGTTCAGATATGACTTGCAAGTTGAGTTACTCTCAGCTCAAATGTCTGCTCTCAGTCTGCAGAGGAGACTTCCTTGTAATGTTACCTTAACTATGGTTGCCTATTTCCCTTTCCCAGGTGCTGCTGTGGCAGGCGACCTACTGTCTCCCAGTCTGGTGTTACTCCAGCTGCTAAAGAGATGTCCTTGTTTCCAGCAGGCTGAGAACACACAGCAGTGACTTTAACAGCGTGGCTCTGCAGGTCCCCTGCAAACGGAGCCCAAGGCTCCACGTGTGGCAGCGGTGACCGCGGGCTGCTCGAGCAGCAAGGTTTGGCCAAGTGTCCTGATTGTCACCCTTGGTGGAGGGGCAGGGACTCACTGCTGTGCTGACACACATGCTGGCCTGCTGCAGACTCGGGCTCAGGTACCTGCTAGGCAGCAGTCACTTCCTGGGCAGGTTTTGCAGCCTGTGCCAAGCACCGGCAGCTGATGAGCCCAGCCTAAACCAGCCGTGAGAGCCCCGCACAGTGCTCCAGCTGCTGGGAATTACTTAAAGTCCCTTCTGGCTGCTTCACAGGACTGGGCTGGAAAAAGGGATTTATTGTTATTGTTGATACCATTATTCGTGCAAACAGGCTGGGGTGAGGTCCCCACTCGCTGCTTTTATTGTCCTTCACAAGGAAGTCAGCCATGGAGCCAGTTCCTTCCAAAGCTCCCCTGTGCCCACAGGAGCGGAGCAGCCGCTGGGTCGGACCCTGTGCCCATCCGACTGTGGCTCATGGCCCACGCACCCAACTGCCTGGCCCAGGGAAATGTGACAGCACATTTGCATCTTGGCAGGTGGGGAGGACTGGAGGAAACTGGTCTCTGCTCAGCAGCTCCCAGTGCTGCCACCTGGGATGTTATCACAGAGAGGGAAACACCTTACGGCTGGATGCTGGCTGCGCGCAGCATCGCCTCATTTCATTTGTGAATGAAACAGCAGCAGCTGAACCATCAGAAAGAACGGGCAAATCCAGGTTTAAACTTCATTAGTGACTTCTCTCTTGTTAATCAAATGAAACACCCCTATCTCCCTCTGATCCTCAGATACAGTATATTTGATATTCATGTGCAGAGGGAAATTTTACACCTTTAAACCTCCCCATCCCCCAGCTGTTTATATTGTGTGCCAGTCACACGGTTCACTGTTTTTTCCTTTCTGGGTCAATGTGTACATCTTTAGTACTTTTACGATTGGTCTCTATAAAAATTATCGGGAAAGCAAATGCCAGAAAAGAATGGTCATTTAGAGCAAGGGAGAATTCTAGAAGGACAAATGGGTAGGAGGGTCCCAGGGCAAACCTACCTTGGAAATTAAAGTTTTCCTGGCATTGGAATAACGGCAAGGATTTATGGCAAAATCGTTGTTTTTCCTTTGTCCAGCCAGTCTCCCTTTCCTAACTGAAAAGTTGTCTTATTTTTTGGCTTGAATTTGGCTGTAGATTTTAAATATTGTGTAGCAATTACAGATCATGCTCATTATGCCCACAGCAAACTAAGCAGAAGAAGAGCTTTCAATCCAATCCATCAAATTCTGGCTGTCTTATGCAGCTCCATTGCTTTGTTTTGGTTTTTTTTTTTCCCCAGTTAAAACACCCTGAGTGTTTTGCAGTGATGCCATTAGGGAACTGCCTGCCTGCATATAAACAGCATTGTCACATTATTTCCATATGTCCAAGTGATTAACTCAGCTTCTGCCTGTCTTCATTTTGTCTTTTTTTAGATAACTAACAGGGTTTCTTAAGTGTATACTCAGGTCAATGAGCTCAAAAACTAATGCTCAAAGAGAAGGACTTACTGGGAAATAAAAAGAAGAGCTCAATAAGGATTTATGACCCTCTGTCTGGTGAGGTTGAAGGCTGATCTGAGGCAATAGTGACAGGTATGCTATTATCATATGCCAAATATTTAATTTTTTGCTGGAACAAGTTCGATAGTGACAGTTGACTTCCCCCAGGGCAAGTGGCCTCTTATGGATGTTATCTTCACTGTCAGCCTTGTTGGATGTCTTGAAGGACAAGCTGAGACCTAATTGGAAGCTGGATAGCAAAGGACTCATGCACAGGGATCAGCCCTGGGCTGTGGGTAGGTGGGATAAGGAAACCTGGTGTTATGAGTTCCAGGCTGTATCTGTTATGGGGTAATTAGAAGATTTCAATCTTCAGGGGTGCAGAAACTCTGTTATCCAAACAGTCATTGCCTGAATTATTCACAACCCATTAAAAAATATAAGGAAATTAAATATAAGATATATGCACATAAATCATTTGAGATCTTCCCAGTAGCTGTGTGGCCAAGAATGAAGCCAAGCTTCCATTACTAGCTCCTTTTCTCAACCCTTTCTAACTTAGAAAATAAAATGAAAAGCAAAACATCAATTTTGGAGCAAATATATTTGGGTTGGTGACTCTTTAAGATTAATATTATGGAGGAGATTGACTATCACCTTTATGCCTTTACCCATAAGTGGTTTTTGTGGTTTTTTTCTTCCTTTAAATGAAAATGAACAAAGAAATTAAATGCAAAATGTGCAAGGGAACAAGTTCCAGGATATGTCAAAGAGAAGTTTCTAATCCCCTCATTGTGCAACACTAGGGTTAATATAGTTATATAAAATATTATATTATAAAATATTTTCTCTAGTTTAACTCATACCTTGCAAACTATCCAGGGACCAAGTTTTCAAAGTCAGTAATATCTCAGTTGAAAAGAGAACAGAAACTGCAGAATGTCAACTATTCTGGAAAAAAAAATCCATCCTCTTTTCAGTGCAGTGCTATCTGTAAATCCAGTGCCTACCTGGATGATGTTAGAGGATGCAAGGTCACAGACCAAAGGAACTTCAAATATATACTGTGCAATAATCTCCTCACAGGAAAATGCCCGTGTCTTACAAGTGTCTTGTCACTATTAAGAAGTTGGTAAATTAAAAAAAGAGAAACAACTGTAATTGGTGCTATAAAAGAGATCCTAGCATCAAAGAAGGCTCAGGATCTGGGGTTTGGCTCAGATCCTAAAGCCAGTCCATAAAGCTCTGTGGATGGCTCAGTAAATTCCTAGGCATCAGCAGTATTTGTAGGAAACAAGATCGGTGGATTCAATGCATGTACATATTTTATGATACGGAAATATTTCAAAATCATTTTACACGGCTTGATCTGCATGGCTGTGATATGACACTTTCCTGGATGGCTAAATGGGTGCACCCTTTCTGACCCAGTGAAATAGTGAAGGTGCTCAATAGTGTTTGGGTTAGCTCTTACCAATACTGTATCCCCTCAACTATGATTTATGCTAGCAGCTGATGTGAACACTGAGTACTTGGAGCTGCACTGATGAGGTCGATCTTACCAGGTGCTCTGCAATCCTATGAGGAGCTGAGAGATTTCTAGTGAAGTCAGCGAGAGGGAGACTGTCAGCCTCTGGCTGGCTTGAGGCTTTGCAGAACACAAATTAGGTCCTATCTACTTCTCTGCACTTTAGCTGGAAATGCTCACTCCCTCATGCTGGCTAGTTATTGCTCTGCTTTATTACAGCTTATGAGAAACTAACAGAGTAATGAGTCAGGTTTTTTTATAATCATATTGGAGTAGTGATTTAACAGGACATCATGTTTTTCTGGGGAGATTTTACAAAGCTTGTTTTAGTAATTTGGAATGAAAACACACAAAGCAGTGCAGTCCTATTACCCAGTTAAAGATCATTGGAACAAATACACAACGTCATATGTAATAGAGTTGGACGGCTTATTTATTTGGAATAAAATACTGAAGAATTGCTCCAATTAGACTGATGTTTGTCCAGACCATCTTTGTGGGACTTGAAAAGCAATTACTGTGCTCTTCTTGCTGTTCTTTTCTGGATTTTTCTTGCTCTCCTCACACTTGCTTAATCTCCTGGCTTGCTTGGTTCATGGCTACTGCAAGCCATGCAGTTTAAGAAAAGACCTACAACTTGTGCTGTTGTGTTTTTGCTATGCATATGTATTCAAACAAAAAAAGAAAAATGGCAGTATTTGGAAATAGACAGAGTCTGCTGACATCACCATAGAGGTCTTCCTGAGAACCTGGAAACCTGTCAAATGAGGCATGGGGAAACAGGAGGACACACACTTTTTCCTCCACTCTTTATTCACACAGGAAAACACCAGGGTTTGAGCTCTCTCTGTGTCTGGCAATCTCCTGGACATGAACATTTTGTGCAGGACCACACAGGAAAAGATGCCATGCTCTAGAATCTTAGGAAGATAACAGTCCACAGAGATGGTGTCCTGCTGGGAGCCTGTCTAGTCCTGAGTGTGCAGACTTGGTTCTTGGTGCCTCTCCCACATTCTTCCTGTCTGCAGCACTTGCTTCTGCTGCTGGTTTCCTGGCATGCTGTTGTACTGCAGCTGCAGTGGAGGTCCTTGCTCTGATTCCCAGTGTGGATTTCAGATTTCAGTCCTGCAGTAAAAGCCATCTCAGGACTTTTCTGGAAGTTGCACTGACTCAGGGACTAGTAGCATTCATCAGGAGAGGATGTAAGCCTGGGAGGTAGCCCCCAGGTGCTTTATCCCTCAGGATTTGCCCCTTCCAATGTAAATCATACCAGGGTTTAGCTTTAATTTTGCTTTCTTCACATAAATTTTACTTGAATTTAAGTCTTACAGCTAACTGCCTCTTTCTGCTTTGCAGCATATAGGATCAACATAACGTGTTCTCTAAAACATTGAATGATGTTCAGAAGGGCTGCAAAGACTCATGACCTGTTCAAATAATAACTGCAAACCTCTTGAGAGCCCTGGTAATATTTTAACCAGTCATCATTCCCCAGGCTAGTGAAAAAACCCTGCATCACCCTATGTCTGCACATGTAGCACTGGAATGATTCATCACACTTCCCTTTTTTCTCAGAAGCTGCCTGCACAGCCGTGTGGGCCTCATATGTCCTTTTGCAGAGCTGAATTGGGCATCTTTTCAGAATTACACAGAAAAATGTTCACACCACAATCATAAGATGGAAGTAGCTTCGGGTTTTTTTGCAGGCATTTGGACACATGCATTTGTTTGCTACAAGCTATTTCCAGCTTCAGTGGTGAATACAGTAGTGAGAAAAGGGTTAATAACTTCTCTGCAGTTGCTAGGTAATGCTGTCTTATCATTGGGACCACTTACTAGTTAGTGACAGCCTTTCTGATGATGTAATGCTTAAATAGTCATTGTGGAGTGCATTAAATTACATTTTTATTTTTCTTGTTTCCTTTAGAAAGCAAGGAAATGAAACATAAAATGATATTATGGCTGCATGGATAAATCAGCCAAAAGCCAGAAAATACAGGAGCTGAACATTAGTCCAAGGAGACATCTTCATCTCCGAGAGAGCGAGCTCTTTTTGTAATGTATTGTAGCACAGCTTCTGTTAAAAAGTATTGTTTCTTCATAGTTCTTGGACCAAAGTAGGTGGAAATGACAAATCCAAATGATGGGTCACTTCAATACTAAGCAGGGAAATATCAAACAGGCTTTATTACAGTTAAAAAATTCTTTGTATGCTTTTTCTTTCCCTATTTTTGTTTAATTCAGCAATTAGAGTCACTCATAAAACAACAAGCACTGTAGGGATTCAGGTTGCTTTTGGACACAGACCCAACCTCTCAAACCCACATGCAGACCAAGGTGCAGCCAGAACTCATGCAGTCAGGTCAGTTCAGAGGTGCATTCTTTGGGTATCAGATCTGAAGAAATTGCTAATTTGTTCCTAGGTAACAGGAAAACACATTGAAGTGAATTCAGCTATTCAATAAACATTTCATTCTCATTTCTATTCGCTTCACTCAGCCAAGTGGTCCAACTCCATGTCCCTCCTTTCCTAGACTGCAGGAAGGAGCTGAGTCTCAGTGGGGTTTTACACCCTTAAAATCCTCAGGGCTTGAGAGTCCTTGACCCTGGCTGTGGCAGACACCCCTGTGATTGCTCTCAGCCTCCTGGGACCCCATCCTTCACTCCCTGCCATTCCCCTGCTCCCTGTGGACTGGGGCTGCTTTCACATGGCAACACAACCCCAACCAAGGCTGCTTTAAAGTGAGCACAGTGCAGGCTCAGCAAGCAGTCCCAGACCAGCATTCAAATTCTTCTTCCACATGGCCTTTTCTTTTTTTCCCTGAAAACAAATACTATTGGGAGTCTGGGGGCTTGGGGCAATCGCAGTGTCTGACTATTTTTTCATGCAAGCAAGGCAAATCCACCTGTGGATGCTATTCCAGAGGCAGCACCTTACACTAGATTAGATAGCAGGCACATGATGGAGAAGCTGGTATTTACCTAGCTGGCACCAAACAATGGAGAGAGAAAGGTACAGTTAAACACCAGGTTCTATTTTTCCATCCCTTTGCACGATCATTTGTGAACCTTTTGGTGACTAGGAGAAACTGCATGCTCACTCAAACCCCTATGAACGTGCTGAACTAAGCCCAGATGCTGCTGAGAGGGGCTGCCTTAGCCAGCAACAGTGACAACCCAGCATCTTTGTACTTCCCATTTGTCAAATTAAAAGGTCCTATTTCAGGCTTTCCCTCACATATACTCCTACAGTGGACACATGAAAGGAGACCAATTGCTCCCTGACTGAGATATGTGTGGGACTCAGTGTCAGGAGAGAACAAGAAATCTGCAGGCTTCAGCACCCAGCTTTTGTGTGCTGCTGACAAAACTAGCAGGAATAAAATATGCATGCTGAAAAGAAAAGGGAAATAATTGTTTCCTTACATGAGCCTTTCTCTGGGATCTAGGACATGCAGTCTTAATAATGGTGGACACTACACAGAAAACAATACACAGGGTGAGATCATTCTTGTAGTCAGGTTCAGTACAGGCATTATTTAACAGGACTGCAGAGCACAGAGATTGTTTGCAGGGCAAGTCTCTCCTATGACAGGTCATTCAAATGCTCGTGGCAAGCGCAGCTACTGCTGATATGGCAAAGTGGTAGCAGGAAAATAACTGACTACAGACTGTGAGCCACTTTAGATAGAAAGATTTTCATTATGCTGAGTTTTAGCCCATATGTAGGTAGCTATAATAAGCAGAGTGAAGTATCACCATAGCTGGGAATGGCATTACCAGTCACATTTTATTCCATTTGATTAGATAGGAGAGTTCATCCTACTCGCTTGTTTGTCTCATCTCAGAAAATATAATCCTTTAATACAAATACCTGCAACAAAACATCATCCCAGCTGAAGGAGCAGAACTGTTTTGAAGTTGTCCTGTTGTGCACTTGTGTTTCTCCCCACACAGAGCAGGTGGTAGGTAGATGCCTGTTGCAATGCTGAACGTCTGCACGGAGGGCTGACAGACGTGTTTGTGAGGTGAAGTCTGGTGTTCTGATTTGCTCATTTCTGAATCCTTCATTAACAGTGGGGCCATGTCTGATACGTGAGAAGCACTTGAGAGAGTTACAGAAACAGGCTTTAAGGGAGGAAGGTTTAGCTCCACAAATGAAGACCATCAGAGATAATCCCAGCGGATGATTCTCTCACTGTTTCCCACTTAAGTAATAAAATCACAACAATCACAACAGAGAGTGAAAGAGGATGGTGGTTGCACTATATTAAAGTGAAACTGAGCTATCATGTTGGTACTCTTTGCAAATACTTTTCAGTGCTCTCTGCAGTCATCTGTTACACCAATGTACACTTATAACCATGCTGCAATGTACACTTATAACCAACTTATAACATGAGCTTCCTGCCTGTGATGCTGGCAATTCTTGCTGCCCTGCATTCCAGAGAAACAAAACAGCATGGCAGCAGTCCTCCTGTCCTCTTCCAAGTATAAACCTTGTCAAAGTGTGGCCCAGAATTATTTACCTGGTCTGTAATGCATCTAATTGCAGATAACTACAGCCACCAGTGTCGCCCTGATTTTTAAAGATTTTCTAAGCCGTTTTTTGTTGACATTTTTGTAGCAAACTTTCTCACACACTTTCTGTAAATAACTCATTGTTTTGCATTCTTTTATGGAGGAGGAGAAATTTGATAGACTGTTGGTTTGTCCAGTGTCATTGGAGAGGTGGCACTGTCACCCTCCAATCCGCTGTCACTTTTCTAAAACTATAAATGATAGAGTCAGAAAATAAACTCCCCTTTTTCTCTTCACCTTGAGAACAGTGGTGTGCACTTGTGTTCTTTCATATCCTGTAGTGACAACCTGAATCAGTACCTGGTGTAGCTCTGGTAGTGCTGCTGGGAGTGAGCAGTGTTTCCTCTTCCATTTCCTTTGGCTTGGGAGTGGCAGAACATTGTCCTCATTCACTGGCTTTGTTGCAGCAGGCATGGACTTTGTTTAGCTAACATGAGAAATACACAGACCAAACCAAATAGTGGAATAAACATATATTTCCAGTCTCTATTTTTCTAAGTGTATCTGAGCCTAGACCAGTGTCTGTCCAAAATGTCTCCTAACACTTTGTGGCTTCTGCATGGATCCACAAACCTTCCTCCTTCTTGCAATCATTTTCTTTGACTACGGCTTATTCTGCAAGTGACAAGATTTTAGCTAATATAAAAGCCTTCTCCAAAGCTTTCTTTTTGTCCCTACTTGCACCTTGCCAGGTTGAGTTCTAGCAATAACATCTGGCTTCTGTGCCCAGCTGCTGCCAGTCTCCAGCCTCTGCTGTGACCAAAATATCTGTCTGGTTTTACCTCCCAGGCAGCCCTTGAAGGGCCCCCAGCTCCCTTGTGGGGCATATGCCCCCACACACACACATGTGAGCAGAGACACCCGTGGTTCTGGGCAGGAAGGGGACACTGAGGGCCTTGTGGGGAGCTCTGCTCCATCATCCTTCATCTTCCACCATCCAGGCCTAATCCTAGACTGGGAATGTCTGTTTTGTCCTCCACCCAAGCCCTCTCATGGCAGCTTTGTCTGCAGGACTGGGCTCCTGACAGGCTATTTCCATTCTGTGCATATGCTGTGTCATTCTCAACAAATGGCTGCAGAGGTTTGTTCATGCCTGTCCCCTCCTCAATGAATCTGCAATTTGGGAAGCAGATTTCATTTTGCTGATTTTTTCTGACTGTTTATTATGCTGGGTTTCTAAGGCACTTGTGCTTGGCTCGGTGATTCCTCAAAAAGGGAACGGTGCCTATTGTAGTTAACCCTGTTCAATGTCTAATGAATAATTAAATAGCATGTTGTCTGTAGCTCAGCTTTGTCAGTTTGGTCAGTCGAGTGCTGGTTTGCTGCTTCTATCAAACAAAAACCTTGCTGTGAAGCTTGCTTAAAATTCAGCATTTGCTAATTAGCATTGTTTCGAATGTAATTCTAAGTGCCACTTCTTCAGGCAATTCAAGAGAGCAATGTAGAACTTCAGTGTCTCTATGGAGACCATCTATAATTTCAAAGACAGAAACAACAGTTTAATGCCTTGTAATACTTAAAAAAACCCTCACCAGTAGCTCTTTCCAAAATACCCCCAAAATACCAATAGGAAAGGATGGGGCCCTGCTCATATACAAAGCCAATTTCTTGAAGATCACTGAATTGTCATACAGATGATTCAGTGAAACTAGTTGAGGGCTAAGTTAAAGCACCAGGATTAGTCTCAGGGGTGTAAATGAAATACTGAATAAATATTTAAAATGCATAAGATCAAATCGTTAGGCACATTTGCCAGCTGTAGGAAGGTAAAACCATTTTTGTTAGATTTATGTACAGAAACACCAAGAAATAAATTCAACAGCCCTGCCAACCACCTGGCTCACAGGACCATAGGCCACAGCAGGTCTTGAAGAGGGTAAGATCACCCACACTGGGCATCCAGCAAGGCTTTATATCCAATTCCTCAGAGAAAAGCAGCTCTGGGGTGACACAAAGGCAGGGTCTCCTGTGCAGAACCAGTGACCATGACCGCACAGCCAAGCTCTCCTGGATGAGCAATGCAGGTACAAAGCTGTGCCTCCTCCTGTACAGAACATTACAGCTGCTCAAAACCCAGGGCTGAAACTGGTGGTGCTGCAGGCTGCCAGGGGGAGGAGAGCTGGCTGCCTGCAGCAGGGCGCCAGGATAAATGCAGCTCTTGGGATAAATGCAGCTCTTGGGACAAATGCAGCTCCTTGGGATAAATGCAGCCCCTCAGGCTCACAGAGAGGTCACTGATTCCTGGGAAACTCTCAGACCACTGACAGAGAACGATGCTGGGTATGATGTGGGGAAAATGAGCAGAGCCATGTTCCCTACAACTGAAGAGCAAAATAAAGGCAAAAGCAGCCAGGGCAGGAGAAAAGGTGGCAGCAGCTGTGAGCCTGTTCCAGTTCAGACCTGTGCTTAGCACTGGGCAGCTTCTGGGAGCTTCCTCTTCTGGTGGCATGTCAGGACAGGAGGAAGGGTGGGAAAGGCAAACTAGGAAAGGAGGAAGAGACAGGAGAGAGCCTGGGTGGGGAGCAAAGCCCTTCTCAAATTTGGTGGAGGCACCAGATATGAGGAGGGAGAAGCTCTATCCCACAGTCAATGGGGAAACACAGCACCTTGAAAGGCCCAGCTCTGCATCAGGCAGACTTTGGGCAAAAATACCGTGCCCTGAATTTCGCAGGTCAAACAGAATACAATGAGTTCAAATCTCACCATGCAACCTGTGAGAAGACACAGGAATAAAGGTATGCTACTCTGCCTGAAAAGAGCCAGCAGAAGTTAAAGAAAGCATCTAAAACTGAGGTCTTTATTGCTTAAAGGTCCCTACCTTTTTCAAGGTTTCCTTGAAAACGTCTGCTCTCCTGGCGTGAAATATCCTAAAATAAATAATGCTATCTTCTCCAATGGTGCATTGTAATCAGAGTAGGAGTTTTGTAAAAAAAAGAGGAAATGTGTGGTGTAATTTCTAGCTGAGCTGATCAGAGATCAGTTTTCTTACATCCTTAGATGTATTTTAATATAGTAGGATCTCTTATTGTACCTTGCTAGATCCCAGGAAAGATTTACTACTCAAGATTGTAAAGGAATACATTTTACCATATTCATTGTTTTATTTCTGTTGCCCCTTTGGCAATAATGTTCATTAGTGTCTATAAAAATAGACATTTAATGAGATGTTTGCTTCATTTAATTAAAGTCTAATATTTTTTCCTGGAGTACAGTATCTGCTTAGTCTTTTTTTCTACATTAGATACAAGTTAACTACATAACTCGAAATCAATAGTGAACAGGGATTTTGTTCTTTAATACAAATAGTTCTGGTTTTTTCCTTATTATTCACCTATTGTTCCAGCTGATGCCAGCTCAATGCACTTCGTGTTTCATGTGCAGCAGTATTTTTCTAGAAGAAACAAATGCTTTATGCACAGCAGCTCTAGTTTTTAGGCAGCTTGTTAGGGATTTCTTGTCTTGCAACATCTTCATTTGGTGCACCAAGGTATAAACAGCTGTAGGATGAAAGGAATGTTTTGGTGAGGGCAGATTTCACAAGTCCTATTCAGGATACAGAATCACAGGATCATGGACTGGCTTAGGTTTCAAGAGACCTAAAAATCATCTCGATCTCTCTGCTGTGGGCAGGAAGACCTTTCACTAGACCAGGTTGCTCAAGAGCCCCATCCAGCTTGGTGGCTCACTCCACTGCTGTCTGTGCCAGCTTGATGCTCAGCTCTCTCATTTTTGTTTCCTCTTTCACCTTTATCTTTTTGCTGCCCCAGTGCTACTCTTGCCATATGTGAGTAGTTATCAGAGCCTTCATTACCCATGTTGAAATTCTTTCCTCCTGGAAGCTGCTGCCTCACCCTGGTCCAGCCGCAGAGCTGTGCACCCTGCAGCTGTCCAGCGTCTGCATGAGCACACAAAGGGTGCAGTTCTGCAAGCAAATGTCTCACAGCCACAGGTTTGAGTCTTCCATCACAGCTGTGAGCTGAAAGTGAAGAGCTGGAAGCCCCAAATCCACAAAGCAGGCAGTGTACGAGGGCAGAGCCAAGCCAAACAGCAGCAGAGCTGAATCAAGCCAGATGTATTTTTCCCAGAGTCTTACCCTCAAATATCATCCTTTTTAATCAGCCAACATTTAGCCTGAACTTATGCCTCATCAAGACAGCCATATTTCTGTTGAACTTTTTTCTTTTCTGGTGGTTCAGCATTACTTGACTAGGAAAAAAAAAAAAACCCCATTAGAAATGCTACCTCCTTTCAACCCCAGCTCCAGTGAGAGAATGCTTCATGGATCCACACAGCTGGAATCAGCTGGACTTAGTGCCACTAAGGTATCCTGCCTGGAGCCAGAGAGGCCCCACCTCTCTAACCAGATGTATAACCATTCTGAAAACAAAAAAATTAGGTTCCCCCCTCATTGCATTTTCTTTCTGTTTGCTGGCATAAATAGATACATGACTTATCTCAAGAGTCTGTGTGATGCCTTCTGACCTACTGGATTGCACTTCAGATTTCTGCTTCAGACCTCTCTTTCAGTATCATACCTCTTCCACTTCAGACTGGGTCAGCTATTATTGTGTTAAGAATATTAGAAGTGTTTTTAAAACTGTAATGAATTAAATTCTACCATTTCTTATGTGTCTCTTCCTCCTTTCCAATGACATTTTTTGGGCAATATATCATAAAAAATACCTCACTAGTGTGATGTATGGCATTAATCTATCATGTGAGCACTATCTTTTTGGTGATATATTAGAACAATGCATCATTAAAACATCATTGATGTAGATATATATTACTCAGCTACCAACTGGCTAGCAGCAATACATACATATCTATATAGCTATAGCTATAGATATAGATGGAGATAGAGATATATAGGAGAATTAGATGAATTTAATGTATTAAATCAAAAGTGCATGGATTTGAATCTAAAATAATAATATCCAAATACTGTTAAAAATGGTCTTAGGTCATATATTAATAGCTATAATGAGAGATGCCACCAGACATTTCAATTGAAAAAAAAAAAACAAATGCTGTTTTAATGAAGTGATGGAAGCTGCCCTTCTGCCACCCACATTGTTTTCCTGTTTCAGAATGGGCCAGAAAGGGAAGAAAAAGTAGGAATGAAAAGATATAGGGCAATAGTCCAAAGGCATCACTGCCTCCCACAGCTTTGATGGAAAATAGGAAAAACAAGAAAAGCAAATTAAAACATTTAAATGGAGAAAAGCAGTACATTTCTTTTAGGATTTGCTGACAGCTTTGGGTCTTTCTCATATGCCTGACTTTGAAGGTTAAACAGGGTCCCTGATCTTTATTAAACTGAAGGGAGGTGGGTCATGTGTGTGGGCACCAATAAAAAGAATAAAGGGAAACATGATATATGTGATTCATTAGTGTCTAGCAAATTATGTGATTTTGTCCTGAAGAATTTGTTGAATTCCCAGTTTTTCTCTAGAATGATTTCTTTTGCTCAAATGAAAATATGGGGTCACATCTGTTGAGGGAAAACTGTATTGACAGAGCTCTTTCCAGACTATTTTCACTTACGCCAGAACATGATGAACCTGCTGTTTCTCAGTGTTGTTTGTTCTTCCTGGCCCCTCATCTTTTGGGAGCATTCAGGAAGCAGGGGGTTAGGAAAAGGCCATTGCATTATTCTGTAGGAGTCTTTTCTGCCTCCAAGTGCAAGACAAAGCAGAAGCTGTGTTACAAACCTCTGCCTACTCTGGTTCCATTGGGGATGTTTTTGGTTTTGCAGGAATTCTCAATGACCTGAAAGCTGCTTTTTTTTAATAATCTGCTTTTCATTTTACAGGGTAAGGATATTCTACATGGTTAGTAATTTCATTTTATAACCCACCTTTGAACCATAGAAAAATTAACTAATTTTTCAGAAGCTTATTACAACAAAGCATAACAACTCCTTCATCCAAACTCAAGAAGCATACAGTTGTCCAAGCTGGAATTGCAGTTAGTAAGCTCCCTCAGTATCTTCCTAGAATTTAAACTCTATTTACCTTCCAGAACTTCCAACAGACCTTCACATTTGTTAGCCATTTTTAGTCTGTCTGGTTTCTTGTATTACCACATTACTGGCATAACCAAATTTTCACTGCCCTCTGTCATAGCACAATAGATTCATCTCAGTAATGTAAAAAGTCATAGAATAATTTGGCTTGGAAAAGACCTCTAAGACTATCAAGTCCAACCACTAACTCAGTTCTATCAAGTCCACCAATAAACTATGTCCCTAAGTGCCACACCTAGGTTTCATTTAAATAACTCCAGGGATGGTAACTCCAGCACTTCTCTGGGCAGCCTGTTCCAATGCTTGATAGCCCTTCTGGTGAGGAAAATATGTGGACAGGGTTGGGAAAGTATAGCCCAAACTCCAGAGTAATCTCTACAGTGCAGATGTACCATGATATGCAGAAGGAGAAAGCTGCATCTGAATATTGGAATGAAATCTTGAGACATTGTGGTTCAGTGATGAAACCACAAATTATTCAGCTCAGTTAACAGAAGGAGAGAGACAGAGGAGTGCGGAGCAGCAGGTTCAGCACCACGAGGAAACCACTTGGTAGCATTTTGGAATGGTGGGGGAGGAAGAGAGTGTGTTTCCAATGCCTGAGGCATCAGTTTCCACACAAAGACCTTTCCCAGTGTACTGCCTCAAGTACATACTGCACTCCACCAAGGCACTCCACATTGCCAGGCATTGGGTCATCATGTGCCCTATAACTTGCAATAATTAATTTCCCTTTCCATGGAAAGACTATGTTACATCAGTGAATATCATTGACACAGTGGGGTGGCAGCAAATATCCTGGTTCTGCTGTTAACAGTGCAATACAGGACCCAGAAAATATAGTGCCTTGTAGTTTAAAGGTCTGGGAACATGATGTGGATGTAAAAAATTGGTAGTACAAACTCATTTGTTCTTTTGCAGTTTGGGCCATATTTTTTCTGTGGCTTTTAGCAAATCCCTCAGGTTTTCTGAGCCCAGTCTGTAAAATCTGACTTGCAGTCTTTTGTCACGTCCCACATAAGGGACCATTAAAGATTGATTCATTTGTGTTTGAAAATTGCTGTGAAGATGAAAACTGCAGTATAAATTCTGCCTATTGTTCCAGTGGCCTCCTGATTTCAAAGGCTGCCAGGGTTAAAGTGGTACTAGACTGATTTAAGTGGAAATCAGGACACAGTGTGGCTGATGCAGGAGTCAGAACATGTTCAACCAGCAGCAGCCTGAGAGGAAATGATACAGAGAGATGATACATAAAGGTCTTCAATACCATAAAGTTGCACATAAAATAAATCTCATTACTGCCTTTTGCACTCTCTGGCCACTGTTCCTACAGCTCTATTGGGCTCTGGCAGTAGTGAGAGACATATTAATGAAACAGAACACTGTCTGGGAAGGATAAAGTGTCAGGTTGTATGATGAGATACACAGACATCCTTTGGAGTTTACCAAGACTGAGACAGTAATATGCACACTCAGAATAAAACCCTTGCCTTTGCAAGCAGATAGTGAAACATCAGAGGGCAAAGAGGTGGGAAGACAAGCTCACACTGTGACACGCAGTGGCTCTGTCAGAGTGCATGAAAAGAGCTGGCAAACGCTTCATCAGTGCCTTTCATAAAACCTGTCAAGGTAAGAAAAGAGGTGAACACCAAAGCAATGGATACCAGCGTGCTTGCCTTGATAAGAGCCAGAGCACAAACCCATGACTCCACCCCACAAGGGCACTCACAGCTGCTTGTTGCTGCAGACAGGAAAAGGTTCAGAGGCTCCCATTCAGAATTTCTGTCTAAGAAACGAAACAGCAAAATTAACAGGGTTAATTAATAACCTTAGAGATCCGTCATTAATTAAAAACCAGTAGTGGCTCATTGAAGTCCAAGGATGTTGGCACTCACAGTGTGGATGATGATGCTTGAGACAGAGACAGAGCTCTAATCACCCAATTGAACACGCTGTTGATCTGTGCAGCCTCCGTGGCCCAGGAATGGAGTGCCTCCCGCTGGTGTGTTTGCCCCTGCTGCCTGGGAGAGAGCTGAAAGCCATGGGGAAACCTGGGCAGCCTGAAAGCAGGAGCTGCCCTAGGGAGCTGACCAAACCCAGAGGTATCTGTAGAAAGCACCCCATGTGTAAAACAAAAGATGTTCTAACTTGTGTTACAGGGCTGTTACCATCACTGCTCTCCTTCCTGGCTGTGTCTGTCGAGGTGACCCTGGTGGCAGGAGCCATAGAGCCATACACACCTGCGGTGACAGCCTGGCCCCACAGCTCGGGGCAGCACAGCCTGCTCCAGCAGCCTGGGTCTCTATCAACCCAGAGACCTGGAGTAAGATGGAAACAACACACAAACATGGGGAAAATGCCTTCCAAATGGTGAGGAACTGCAAATGATTCAGTAGGTTGTCTGACTCAGTGGTTTCCTGCTGAGTGCTGGCTGCCGTGTGGTGACACAAGGTATGGGAACAGCTCTCCCAGCA
Organism: Fringilla coelebs; assembly: GCF_963513975.1. Classification (NCBI taxonomy): domain Eukaryota; kingdom Metazoa; phylum Chordata; class Aves; order Passeriformes; family Fringillidae; genus Fringilla; species Fringilla coelebs. The sequence goes on along the minus strand of NC_140034.1, from coordinate 17,145,279 downwards.
TGCAGGGAAAACAAAGACTTTCTGGTGTGCATGGGAGCAAAGCAGCCCAGGACAGTCCTGTAAGCTACCAAGATGCCACTGTGCTTCCTGCAGTAGCCCTTTTCCTCCACACATTTCAAGGACTAACAATAATTTATTCAAACATTGCCTTTCTACCCTGCCTTTCAGTCACAGCATTTTATAGGCATTGCCAAACAAAGCTTCCCATTCCCTCTGGAAGGTGATTGCTCTCCATGTTTTATGGCTGGACAAGCAAAGTCCTGGGGAGATGAAAAGCTGGCTGCTCCCAGCCTTGTCCAAATGGGCAAGGAAACATGCAGGGGCCATAAAACCTCCCCTTTCCGCTTGCATGGCCTTTCCCAGCCCACCTATCCCACCAGGAAAGAGCCTGGGAGTTCTGGTGTGTCTGTCTGTCACTGTGACACACAGGAACTTTCCCAGAGGAATGGGATTGTGTGTTTCACCACACCCATGCCAGGAGCAAAGGGACCTATCACTAGGACAGAGAAACCGCCCCATGCCACCTGACAGCTCATTTGTGCGCACCAGTAGGGAATTTTTTGCACCCAGGATTTTCAGGGCTGACTTTGCCCCTGCCAGCAAGATGTCATGACTTAGGGTTGGCTGAAATGTACAGTCTGTAAGGGAGCAGGCCAAGTTTTCATCATCTAAAAAAGGGAGATGATCAGGGTCAAGACATTGGAGTGACTGCTCATAAGCAAGCTGTCTGATTAGATTGCTAGCTCCAATTCTGGACCCAGATGTTGTAGCATATAAAAACTGACATAAATTTATGGTAGAAAAGTTGCCTTTGGGCTCTCTAGAGTCCATCATGAGCAGTGCACACAGTCATTTAATGTTTCCTCTGGGCACCCAGCATAAACAGTGCTTTTATGTAACATACCTACACACATGCACATATGTGCAGGAGGATTTGGGAATAGTTTCCCTGAATTCTGAGTGGAAAAATTAGTCTACCTGAATGCCATGTTGAATTTCATTATGCTCATATCACCACACATCTGGCACAGCTGTGGCTCTCTCTGGCAGACTGACAGACTGTGCCTCCCACAACAGCTTCATGGCAAAGGCCTTCTGTTTGTGATGCTGCCTTCTGCAGCCCTCTCCCTCCCCTAAGAGTCTTTAGATCTTATAATCCATACCCTTGTTTCAGTTGCTCCTTTTCCATCCAGCAGATAATTGTTATGAAGACCAACTTTGCCTTCCCCTTACCATAGCCTCCTCGATATAGTGAAGATAAAGATTTAGACAAGCCACTCATCTCAAAAAACATCGAGGAAAGCATTCATGCTGTTTTAAAAACTCCCTGCCCAACACCATAGTAGCAATTGCCTCACAAAATCCCAAACTATAAAGAAAGTAAACAAATAGAACATCACTGAGAATTAGAAGAAAGCAATAGCATTGCTTGCTATTCTGCAACCACTTCAAAATTCAAAACAAACCAACCAAAATTGCTTTCCTAATTCTCTTTTTATCCTTTTCCCTAGGCCTTTTCCATAAGGTACCTAGTGGAAATTAAAGCAATAGTTTTATATAGATAAATCCATAGCATTGAAAAGAGTCTGATCTCTTTTCCCTAGATGCTCAAAGACTGCACCAGTCTATATGGTGTTTGAAAACCATGTGGGAAGGAGATCATTCTCTCATAAATTCAATAGGCTTTTAGAATCACATTTATTCACTTCTATAGAGTTTTTCCATACGGGATTTCAGAGCCTTTTATACAAGAAGGTGCCCCCTTTTCTCCTCTTCTCTCTTTCCTTTGTGCTTGTTCTTTCATCAGCACAAAGCTGAAGTGAACAATAGTACACACTCAGCTTTACATCCTGCAACATCCAGGACTCTGAAGAACAAAGAAACAAATACCCGACCAAGGGACTAAAGATAGCAAATTCAGTGTGGCGGTAACTTTGGCTACAGTGGAAAGTTCTGGTGCTGGTGGAAGAAGGTTCCTTTTAGGAGCCAAAGAAGATGAGTACTGAAAGCTGGTTCTGATGTGGGCTGGCTATAAAATCCCATCTGAGTCACTCTGCCTCTCCAAGCTGCATTTTCTACAGCTGCAAAATGGGGCTTTAGCCCAGAAACCTGGATAGTGGTTTTATAAGGCATTATAAAGGACTGCAAGGAATATAAACAAATAACTATTTTTTCATGTGGGAGGGCAGGACCAAAGACAGAAGGGAGAAGAGCAAATACATTGAGAGTGGGAGTGTGGGACAATTTATTAATTTGGTTTCCATCTCATTCTCATAAACAACCTACAGCTGAGTTAACCTGCTTGTTGATCACTCTCTGCCTGGTGACTGTTTCCCTGCACTAGGTCCTTGGTTCTGCTCCATGCTGCAGGCTGCCCCTTGCTGCCCTGCCTGTGCCCAGCATCTCCACCCTGTCAGAGCTTGCTCACGGTGCTGAGCCCAAGCAGCTCCCTGCTTTGGTCCATGGGGGCAGATGGGGTGACTGTGACTCTGCACCCTTCGGTCACTGCATCATCCTGTTTGCCCTTGGTCTGGAAACTGGGCTGGGGAATCACATATCCTTCCCCAGCTGGCTTGTTACAGAAGGAGAAAGAAAACTCTTTTTCTCTCCCTAACTCAGACGTCCCTCAGAGACATCAGTGTGAAGCAGATGCCACCCATGGGACCAGGAAAGCAGGGAGGGCGGAGTGGGGCAGGTCAAAGCCCTGTGTGGTGCTGTACAAGGAAAGACAAGATCTTGCATTTGTCCCCTTCTCACCGAATCTCTGGTAAATCATGTCCTTGCCTGCTGCTATAATCACTGATTACATGCCGCTTGCCTGTTGCATTAAAGCTGCTTTCTTAATTAATATCATTTTAAAGGGCGGGCTTGGCACGAAGGAGACAAGCTGTTTTGAACTCCAGTAAACACATTTTGTATGTGCTCATCCTAAGCAACTCCTGCAGCCTTTCCACGGTGAGCAGGCAGAAAGCACCACGAGTTAATGAACTGTGTTTTAACCACCTGATGCTGGTCAAAGCTTTGATCCATCAGGTTTAAGGCTGGGTGGAGGAGGGGAGGCAGAGCGCTCTGCCACGCTCCCCAGTACCACCACCAAAACTGTTAATCAGCCTGCTCTGCAGTCTGCTGCAGAGTTTGCTTTATTAAAGCTCCCTGCTGCCTGCACACGTTCACTGGCACAGCCACCGAGAGAGAAGCAAAGCCTTCCCGAGTGCAGAGCGCTCATTGCTGCATTGCAGGGTTTGCTGCCAGGGAGCGATGGGGGTAGGTAATCGCAGGTGGAGACTTGGGTCCTCCCTCAGCCCGCCTGCATCTGCAATCTCCTGGATTTCTCTAACAGGGGATGCAAGGAGAGCTGGCAGCAAAACATGCTTTTTAGGGTTCTCTATCCAATTCCTGGGTATCTGGATAGCGTTGCTTGTACTAGTCTCAAATGTAGTCTATACTGCTTGATGTGGTTTTTGTTCACAGTTACTTTAAAAAACTAAAAATTAATTTCCTTTGAGGTACTTGAAGGGGTAAGCATAATTTTATTTATTATTGTTATAAACTTACTTTGCCTCTGCCTAGAGGCCCTCTCTAAGGCTGAGGATGCCATTGTGCTGTTGAAGTATGCGAATTAAATTCTGCTGCCTTTCAAGGACCTGGCAGCCTGAGTATTACAGGCTTTTTGGTTTTCCTATAGGTTGTCTCATAAAGAAGATTGAGCAGGATTAAGTCACTTTTGGAGGAAATTGTAGGTGATACAGTTCATTTCCTTTGTCCCCTCTTACCCCCCTTCCCCCCTCACCCAGGTTAGGCTCTTTTCCTTTTCTTTATTTCTTCTGTGACAGCACAGAAATAGTTTATTATTTCTTGAGGTTTAATACCAAATAGCTGCTCTGTTTTGTAATATCTGTAACCACATTGGATTTGTTGTTTTAACAGACAATTTTTCTGGAAGAAAGCAGGTATTTATTTAAAAATTGTTAGGCATTGCATTTCTGATGTGTAAATATGCATGTGGAAATTTGATTATAATAATTTTGTTCTTTGTGAACAGCTGATTCAGGATTTCTTAGTTCCCCTTGTATTTTTCAGGTATGTATCTCAGCTGCTCTTTTTTTTTTTTTCTTTTGTGAAACAAGGATAGCTCAGATTTCTTCTCCTTATGTGTTTCCTGGTGATACAGTACTGCAGTCTCTGCCTTACTCAGCTTATGTCTAATTGCAGAGCATTTAGCAAAAGAATTCAAATGCAAGTTGAATTCTTTGGAGTAAACCATCAATTATACTCAGCTTTGTTAGAAGATGTCATCAGAACAGCAAAGATAGTCTAATAAGGAGAAATTAATCTTCAGGCCTATGTGAAGGTGGGCTTGCATCAGTCTGAATCAAGAACTTGTGGCTTGGCAGAGTTTAGGGAAAAGGAAATTTTCTTTCCACTGAAAAGCCAGAATATATCTGTGTAAGTGTGACATCTGTTGCAGCACTGCTTATTGACAGTCTTCTGGGACAAGCTGGCCAGAAGGACTGGATATTGTGGGAATTAAAGCTCGGTGTTCGTATGGCAGCTTAACTGCTGAGTGCACACGTTCTGAAGGAAAAACATGATTTACCTAAAAAGATCTACTGGGGCTGGGTTTCTGGAGCTGTTGAAACATAGGAACTGATGGGAGCCCTGGCTTCCAGGTGCTTCCAAAAGCATAATCTCATTGTCAAGATGAAGGCCATGACAAAAGAAGCCAAATATTATTTCATTATTATTTTAACCTTCCACATCAGAAATTTCATACTACTAAAGCAAGGATGACAGACCTTTAAGGGCTGGTAAGGGTTAACATAATGTAATATTCCTGCAAGGAAGACATTGGTAAGTGACATAGTTGTTATGCTGTTAGAGGCCATTTTGGAGCAATTTTTCCTCATTGTTCAGATCCTACTTTAATTCACTTCTTCCAGTGACCCTTTCAGTGTTAATCCACTGCACAGAAGCGTTGCAGTTTTAATTAAAAAGGAAATCTCTATCTCACTAAGCTTAGTCTGCCATCTGATCATGCAGTATGGTTTACAGACAGTATTATCTGTCTAATTTGCATCATAAAACCATGACTTAAGCAAGGCAGAAGACATTGGCAACCCCCAGCAAATAATGCTGCTTTAACCAAAACCAGCCCTGTTTTAAGCAAAACTCGACTGGAAGAGTGGAGATGTGTGTCTCACGTGGTGCTGCACACAAGGAGGGTTACAGGGGCACAGAGAGCTCAGTGGGATACCTCTTTAAAATAAAACCTGTAGACTGAGCTTGGAGTAGCTCCCAAAAATATATGCTCCAGTTTGACAACAAGATAGGAATTTGAGGCAGGATTAAATTTTTTGGCTCCTGGTATAATGAAGGCTAGTGGTGCCTATTGACCTTTAAAACCTGTGATCTTAAATACTGGCAGTTGTTATGTCCCCTGTCGCTTGGAACTTCATTAATTAAATTGAGTGCTAAGCTGCAAGGCATGAACTGTCCTGAGGGCCTGCATGTGACAAAAATTCACACTGGGCTGGGTAGTATCCCCAAATCCCATTCCAGCAGGTGATCAGCACAAGTCCACAACTGGACAAAAATCTGCTCTTAGTTGTTTTTACATTTGGATGGAGGGAAAGCAGCTGTCCCAGGGCAGTAAGGCTCGAAGGAGAGCAGTGACACCAGCATTGCTGCTCAGCTCCCAACTGCAGCGGCACATCAAGGCAGCAAACATAATCTGGGAGTCCCTGAGTGACAACAGAGCCATACAGAACTATACTTTGCATTATTGTCAGAGTTTTAAAACATTGTGGGAGGAAAGCAGTGGGGGAAGGGAGAGAGAAACTGGATCTTGTATTTCTTATTAGCAGAGGAAGGAGGGAGGTATGAGATCTGTGTTACTCTGTGAGCTCTTTACCTCAGAGGAAGGTGAACCCCACCTGGCAGAAATTAAATGTTAATGTATCAAATTATGTCCAAAAGCACATAAAGCTCAAGGGACACCTTATGATACCCTTTGAAAACAAGATCTAATTTAATTCATTTGCATATCCTGATACCCAATACTGCAAATTGGCATTGGTGGGTTAATGCACTGCTACCATTAGGCTCCCTTGAGCTTATTAGAAAACTGTAGTCAACAAACTGCAGGCACTGAATTGAAGTGTCTGGTCAGGGAAAACCAGATCAAACTACATCGTCTTAATTGTGACCCGTTTTGGGATGCAGGAGGGTGGCAGCAACCCTTGGTGGAAAGAAACAGTAAATTGATTTTGCTGAGAACCTCATCAATCACTGGTCACAGTGACCCATGGATCATTAATCTCATTAAAAACTTCAGCCTCGTGGCAAAAGTAATAGCAGACATACTAAAAATGTGCAAATTAGATGTGCTCTCACAAATGCGAATGGGTCTGGCTGGCGTCCCTGAGGAGAGCTCCGTTTCTAAATTGGGCAAATTTTCACTGACTCCAGCTGAACTTCAGCCATTTGCTCCGTGTCAGATGGCATCTTTAGGAGCTGTGAAAACTACAGAAGGTGTGTGGTCTGTTAGTGAGTCGAGTTTATGTACTCAGCTCAGGGAAGGGAGAGCTGAACAGCGGGCATGGGATATGCCCTTTTATGCTGTGAACTTCTTGACAGCCAGTCTCTCTGCTGCCTGAGCTCTTTAGGTGAGGTGATTCAAAAAGAGTCTGGGAAACTGCCCTGGTTCTGGCCCAAATCAGTGGGAGGATATGGCCAAGGCACTGTGTTATTTGATACCATCTTATGTCATGGGCTGGGGAGAAGGACTCCCTGAGAAGGGACTTCTGAGAAGAAGGGGTGTGGTTTCCAGTCGGGAACAAGTGTGGCAGGTGGAGAAGTTGGGGTGCCACTGTCTGTGGTCATGTCAGCTTGGGCTCAGTGAGCATTTTGCACATAAATCACCCTCTTTTTTAGCACACTTTTGTTATTAATATTGTTGCTGTTACAGTTCGTTTTCTTACCTCATTGCTGTTTCCAGTAAATTGCTCTTATTTCAACCCATGATTTTTCACATAATTCTCAACTTTATCCCTGGAGCAGGAAGTGGGAGGGAAAATGGGGGAATAAGTGCTTGGCATCTAGTTTGGGTGAGCCTCGAGAGAGGCCGTGACAGCAACACAAAGACAGTATACAGGCAACGCTGATTTTCTATGTGTCTGTGAATCCAAGGAGTTTGCATTTTCTTGGAGGATGATATATGTCAAAGAGTATAGTCAGTTGGTCATGTTGGTCCTTTCAAACACAGCAGAGCCGGTTGTATCACCAAGATGCAGGTTGTGCTGTCATCTGTAGGGTTGTAAGAGCATGCATGCAGTTGCCAAAACTGCTAATGTGCACAGTACAGCTGCAGAATTTGTACTTGTTCCTCTCAGACCTTGTGAACACAATCCATGACTCTGAGTGCATCTGTTGTCAGATGGCACTTGGCCCTGGTCTCCCAGTCATCTACATGCAACCATATCAGCCCTGCTGAAGCAAGCCAGATAGCTACCTCTGCTTAGAAAGTTCAGTGCATTTGAGAGGGTTGTTCTCAGGGATTTGCACACCACCTATACAGACCAGGATACATTCACTTCTTCCTCCCAAGAATGTTCTCCAGTGCCCCTAGACTTATGCACACAAATCTCACTCAGCTGTGCTTACCAGCCTCCCAGTTCACCCAAAGACCTGGGGAGCTCTATATCAATCCTCTTATTATTTGACTGCTTGGGATTTTTACTGAACCTTGTGAATAAAAAAATCTAAAATCTTTTTGGGTGCAAAAAAGTATTTCAGAGCTGCCATAGTCAGTGCTTCCAGGATCTCCACACATCACATAACTGAGGCTAGTTCATGCTGTGGGTTTGGCCTGCAGCAGTAAGTACTTTGACTTCAAATTCATCCAAACAAAGGCTGCGCATGTAGAGAGCTGTGATGCCAGCGATTATGCTGGAGCAGCTTGGCTGATGTGGCTCCATCTATCATGACATACACCAGCTTGGGACCCATGTGCCATAACAGTAAGCTCCATGTTGCACTGCCACCTGGGACTTGAGCATCTTGCTGGGTCTGAGAGGTCTGGGACCTTGACAAGCCTTGCAACAGATGAGACTCTCTGAGGCCATTCATTCACCCCTTCCATCTTCACTGCCATGCTCAGGACAAGTGGAGGGGCCCCAGGCATGAAGCCATGTTTCAGGCATTGCCTGTGGCTCTGGTGGGTGTCTTGTCTGAGTTCCACCTACTGAAGAGATGAGAGCAATAGGATGTGTTTAGGTACAGCTGTGCTTAGGAGAGATATGCTGTGTGATCCAGCCATTCTCCAGCAGAGGTGGGCAGCTCAGGGGTCAGGACAAGAGCCTCACCTCACCCTGTGCCTTGGCTACTACTAACATGTACACACACACACAAGCAGCCTTTTCCAGCAGCAGCCTCCTGCCCTTGTTTGCCAACAACGACATCCAGACCCTGCAAGCACTCCCATATATCCACTTGCTATGTCACAGCTTGGCTGACAGTTAAGAGTCAGGAATATAATTGGGGCAACAAACACCATCTGGCCAAGACTGGCTCTAACAGGCATCTGTTGTAGCCACCCATAGCCCCAGTTTGAGCTGGCTCTGTCTGCACCCCGGTGCACGAGGTTTTCTGGGGCAGCCCTGACATGGTGCCCTGAGGAAGCAATGGCAGCAGACATGGCCAGAGCAGGAGCAAGCAGCGTGCTTTTATAGCAGCCTCTGCACTCCTCTGTCTGTCTCAGTCACCTCACAAAGAGGATGCTGATGTGGTTATCTGCCGTGCCCGGGGCAAGTGCATTCTGACATCGGTTTTGGGAGAGAGAGGAGATGCTCACCTCCAGTTGCAGACTGCGGTGGAGGCTGATGAGATGCCAAGGTTGTTCCCAGAGCGCTGCAGTGTGGTCACGGTTTGTGAGGGACACGGGCCATGCTGTACAGGCTGCCAGGGAGCCAGGGCTTGCTCCAGGTGTGAGCTGCAAGACAGTGTAAGCAGGGCTTTTGTCTCCTTCATAGCAGGGTCACAGGACGTACTGGAGCGTTTGAACACGGTGCACAAACCCAGGGCTCGGCCACGAGTGCAGGGGAGCATACCAGATCATTGCTTCTTAGATTGTTGAGTTAAATGTGCAATGCCTAATGTTAATATTAACCTATATACTGAATGGTTTGGAAAGTACCTGTTTGTACTGAGCTCTCCCAACTGAAACATTTCAACTGCAGTGTTCTCAGCACAGAATTCATTATTCTGAGACTTGCTTTCCCAGTTAGCTGGAAAGAGCCTAATTGTTTTCACCCTTTCGATGATATTTTAGCTCCTGTAATAGCTTTACCTGAGGTAGATTGATGAGCAGAAATTTCTTTTAAAATGCTATGAATATGGACAGATTACGCACTCTGTGTGAATGAAACTCCTCATGTAATTGGTGTGAATTGAGGGAGAGCCTTTTTAAACTTCATTAGTAATGCAGCTACTTCTCTCTCCTGACTGATACAATGTACGTCTGCCATACAAGAGTATAACTCTGAGCTGTGTACCTAATTAAATGTGAATATGCAAACATGAACTTAGACCAAACTCAGGGCCCTGAGTTCTGCTTACACTTCAGCATGAACCCAGGGTCTCTGTCATGCAATTTTGACTGTTCCAGATGGCTGTCTCAATGCTTTCCTGATTAAAGAGCAGATAATATGATCCCAAACTATTGCCAGCAACCTGGACAGAAACTGCATAGCTCACAGGTACAGCATGACTGAGCCTGTGGTGAGACTGGTGCTTTCACCTCAATATTGCTGGTTTCATTTATAGCTTGCAGAATATCTGCCCTGCTTCCACAGATAATACATCATGGAGTTAAAGAATTTAGGGAAAATATATTTTGTGAGAATAGACAGAGAACATTTAGATTGTTTAGTTCAGAGAAAAGTTGACTGAGGAAGAAAGGAGAACTGTGTTCAGACATATAAAAGGCACTGCAGAGAGGAGGGGATAACCTGTTTGTTACATATGCTCTGAGCAAGACAAGAAGCAAGATTCTTGAATTGCAGTAAGGTAGAAAAAGGCAAAAACTTCTTGTCAATAAAGAGGTAAGGGGTGGAAACCACTTATGAGGAGGGCATGGAGCTTCCACCATTTCCCCAAATGCCTATTGGGCATGCCATTGGCAAAGGCAGGACACAGCCCAGCACAAGCAGGCTGGGACAGGCAGGGTCAGAAAGGGGAACAGACTCAGCTCCCCTGAGCAGATCTCAGGGCACCACGAGCAACAGCAGAGAGGCTCACTCCCTCTGGCTCCTCCATTATTGGGGTTGCATAAATATCTGCCACAGGTACAACTCGTTCAAATTTATTTTCAAAGCACAATCATTAAATTGCAGAGCTGAGAGCAGAGGGCAGGTAAGCTAGTTCTGAATTATCTGTGCTGCCCACCAGACCACAAATACTCCCATTCTCCTCACACATGGAATTAAGCTTGGCTGAAAATGACTTTTCACCTCAGTATGGTCTAATACAGCAGTGTTAGCAACAGCAGCCCCAGGTCCGAGGGGACCAGAGGAGACCTTCATTAGGAGGTGTGGCTTTTTCTGGAGAGAAGTGATTTGGCAGGTTAGAAAAGTATTCAAAGTGTCCTCTCATGGCTGCCATCATGAGCAATAAGTGATCCTTGTGCCCCGGGTTTGTAAGCAGGTCATATTTTAACGATGTCAAGCGTGCTGCTGTCTTTTCTGCAATAAAGCTCACCTAATCAAAACAAGTCAGAGCTTATCTAATCCCCTAGCCAGAGATATTTCTGTGGTGGCTACAGAGCCAGGTTTCCTAGCAACCTAAAAGGCATTAGACAGGGCTTTGTCGACATTTATCTGTTACACACAAAACCCCCTGTTTGAATAATATCATGGGTGTAACATCAACTGACAAAAGCCAGGAAATTCAGAGCCGGGGTTGATTTTCTATCCTTGCCTCTCATCAGGTTGAAAAACAAAAGGCAGAGTCATGTGAGTGATGAGCAGAGCAAACCAACCTTTATGTTTCCTGGCTTTCTCCCAAACGAGATGCCATTCAAATGAGGTGCTTGGTATTAATTTCCTCTGTTTAAGACAGGTTTAATGCTTACATCAGGTAGCATGTTGGCAGTGCTGCCAGTTTCTCCATGGGTACCATTTTTCCTTGGAGAGGCCAGCTTGAGTGAGGAAAGAGATATCCCAGCCCCTCTGAAACCTTGGTTTCTGTGAATGAACTGCAAGAGGTTTCTCCATGGTGAAACCAATTTTCAAATTTGTGGGTTCACAGGTAACAAGAAGGCTGCAAGCCTGCTCTATGCAGGGTCACCATGGCATCTCAGGAGATCACTGTTAGCCCAGGGGAGCCAGTGGGGATACACAGGTTAAAACCACTCCATCTTCCTGCTAGTGCCCAACTAGATACAGGAAGATGATTTTCAAAGGTTTCAAGGGATTCTTGAGGTGGATCTTGGAATGGATATTTTTTTTTCAAGCATTCTGAAAACAAAAGGTCAGAGGGAAAAAGGATTTAATGTAGGTGGGCATTTTTTTCCCAGACCAAAAATATACTTAGGACTAATGAATGGTGTGGAAAGTGATACTACAGTAATGTCTTTTATTTCTTCACTTGTAGCAATGGCAGTGTTTAAAGTCTTACAACTTGAAGTTTGTGGAGGAAACTGATGGACCAAGGGATAGAAGAACAGCTATTGCTGCTGATTGTCACTTCAAATCCTTTGGGGAAGAGTGATCTGGAAGTGAATGGGAACTGATCACCTTTCTACAGACTTCTTGAGTCATCTCAAGAATTTAACAGAAAATAATTATTTCACTTCAAATTGATATAATGGGGCTTAAAAGTGCTTGAAGATAAAATATGTGTTTATTTACACAATCTAAGTTATCAGCTGGGATAAATTAACTCAGAATTCTGTGCAATTCTATATGTGTGCCATCTCTAAATAGGTAGATTTTCATTTGTGCATTTGCACTGCTTCAGTAGTTCCATCTCTGGGGCTTTCACAAAATGATAACAGCCATTTTTACATTTGCTGGAGGCCTGACCGAAGGGTTTATCTCCATGTAAATTTTCCAGCCCAGCTGTGAAACCTCTGAAATGGATGGTAAAGAAAGTTTTGATGAAACTTAACTATAGTTGGGTACTTGGCTGCTGCAGGGGAAAATCGGCCAGTCGCTGTCAGTGGGTGAGCAGCTGGGCTTTCATCCCTCCATTCTTCACTGTAATCTTCATTAACATAAGAGTTGGTGTTTTGCTCCCCACACATGGATTCCATACTGTTTGAGCTCCAGGAGGCTGCTGGGATAAAGGCATGTGTACAGGCCTCTCTGCTGACCACAGCCAGCATTTCTTTAGCGAGCATAGCATGAATATCAACGTTACACACGCCACAATGGAGAGGAATTACTATGCACACTATCACTTTCATCACTTTGAAAGAAACAGTAGCAGAAGGAGGTTCTTGCACTTTCTGCCGACATCATCTTTACTGTCCATCCATTTGTTCCCCATTTAGCCTCCCCACTGGCAAAGCCTCTATTGTGTGCTCACAGAGCAGACAATGGGAGCCCACTAGCCCTGGCAGTGCAGGCATTGTTCATGGGCTGCCTATAGAAATCCCTGTGCTTGCATGACCCGCTTTCCAAAGTTTGGGGTTTTTCTCTCCCCAAGGGGGAGGGTAAGAGGAAAAGGGACAGAGTCTCACAGCTCTGTGCAGATTAGTGGTACGTTCATGCCCATATATTGAGAGGGATAAAATAGCCATAAATTTTTCCCAAAGTGCTTTTTTGTAATGCATGCATGAACTCACTTAACAAGCTTAAAATATTTAGTGAACACTGAAGTGAATGGAGAGTGTGGGAGGGGGGGACAAAACTAGCAGAGATAATTGAATGCACTCAGCAGTCATAGCAGCTTTACATAGCTGTATCATATTCTCTATGGATAACACAGCTGGGAAAATATGGTTAGAGTTTTAAAATATCTGGGGACTTCTGTCTTAAGATAGTTATCAATAATTGCAAACAAACATTAAATATTTTTGGCTTTGTTAAAATATATACCTCTTTATTTAATGCATGATAAAATATCGTAAAATAGAGAACATTCTCCCCTTGGCATTTCTTCAGAACTCAGGTAAGCAGGAAGGATCTCTGAGAGGGGCTGTCTAGGAAGTCTGTCTTGGGGAAACCACAGGCTGCCAAAGACAGGTAAATTAAAACACAGAAGACAGGAGTCCCTCAGACTTGACAGCATTTGAAATGCCAAATGACAGCAAGGAGATGGGTTGCAATAACACAGGTTCATATCACCTGTGAAACTGGTAAAGTCCTTCAGCACTGGAGAAAATCTTGCCAAATTAATTCATAAGTTTCTGCTTCATTCCAACTGAGCCAAAATTTGCACCCTTGCCCTAGTTCTGACTAGGACTTCAAACCCACAGACTGCAGCAACACATCCATCTCAGCTCACACCTAATTAACTGCTTAATTAGAGCAGCACTGGGGAAAGCCTGCTCTTTGTTTTCCCTTTCTCTCTGGTGCCTGCTGCCACTTGTAGCAGCACAAAGCTCTTTGAGTGGCTGAGCCTTCCTGGTCATGCATGGCAGGTTCAAGGTGAAGGTCTCCTCTGCTGGGCTTTTCCTCTCTCCTCTGAGATAATTGACCTTGGTGGCACCATGCAGCTCCTCCCCAGGTCACAGCACTGACACTGCAGCCAGTATCTCAGCTAGAGCTGGAGACTAATGCACGGCTGTTTAATTTGGAAGAGCGACATGAAGGTCACTGAGGAAGGTAATGCAGTCCTGTTGATTGAACATGTGGATAAGGGCACCACAAAAGCATAATCTGCTTTATTGGGAATGCGATAAACCAGGTTTATGTGGGCAGTTGGCAAGCAGTGCTTCTGAGTGTTACTCCATCAGATAATCCAGGCAGCAGAGCACTCATGTATCCTTCTGGTCCCCTAATATGACTTGAATCTAAAGATTAGGTAATTTTCATATTTGTGGGGTTTTCTAAAACAGTATTATTTATTTCCCACTTCTTTCCTGTTTTTTACTTATGACATTCTTATTTCTGTAACCAAGCAAAGGTAGTCTAAGAGGAAGACTTCTGATATTCCCCCTTCCTTTTCCATCCAGAGTGAAATGTTCAGAAACCCCAGAAGATTCACTGGGGTTTGCAGACAGACTCAGCAGCTCTGCTGAGTGGCTGGGGTGCTCCTCTTGTGACACTCATCACACACATGGTGGTGTGTGGCTGGGCAGTACACTTGCTGTATATATCTCTCCAGCCCTCCAGGGTGTCACAGCATAAACCAGGGAGTTTAGGTCTTGTAAAACAGCCCTGTACAACATTTGCACACCCTTCTCTGCACCAGGGAGGTTGTGAGTGGGAAGGAAGGAGGTGGTTGTGTTGTTAAGGTATGATGGATGTGATCCAGAGGAAGCTTTGGCAGAAGATGGCCCTATCTTCCAGCTCTTGGGATCAGGTCCTGAATCAGAGCTGCAAGAGGGTTTGTGTGATTCAGCTGCTAGGCAGAGGGACGCCTTTCTGACCAGGGAATGTCACGTCTGTACACATATTTGTTCTCAGGTATTTGGTAGCAGGTCAGACATAGAGGCAGCTTAAACTAAGCATAAGACCAGAACTGTGAGGTTTATATCCAGGGACAACTACTTAAACTGTAGTTAGGACTGCAGCTTAAGTTCCACAAGAAGATGTGAACATCTATTTATGAATAAAATTAGGCTAGAAATTAAAAGGATTTTAGCCATGAGAGGGGTGAGATTCCAAAACAGCTTTCCAATGAGAGTAGAAGGTTCAGAAGCAGTCAAAAAAGTCTGAGATTGAGATCTACATGGTACAGTCGCTGAAATATTGAGGGGCATGGGCCAAAGACTCTAAGGTATATTTCCACCCTATCTTCCCTGCTTGCTTTCATTTTGATCCTCTCTGTTACTCTAATTTCTCCTTCTCTTTTTTCCTGTTCCTTTTCTACTTGGATGACAGGCCAGGAAATCCTCTCTGTGCATTTTTTCTGTCATTGCTGCATCCATTTGGTAGAACAAAGCAAAGGCAAATCCCATTCTGGTACATCTCAGTAGGCTCATTGAAGTCTGCAGGCAGAGCCAGCGTGGGGCTGACCCTCAGGGCATGGGAGCAGGGGCTGTAGGAGGCCATCAGACCCTGGTGACACAGGAGAGCCCTTGCCCTCCTGGTGCATGGCTAGTTCCCCTTGCTCTGTGCCACAGACACACTCATGCCTTGACAGAGCATCCACTTTCAAAGCCCTTGATTTCTGCTTGGGAAAGCTGATGACACAGTATCTAGCCAGGAAGACTGTTGAGGGGTAAGATTCATTTAGGGGATGACTGCTGTGTTTCTGTGCAGCAGAAAGGTCCAAAATGCAGGTACAGCTGTAGCAAACATCACTGTAAACAGAATATTCTGTTTAATTGGAAAGGGAGAGGCTGACCAGGTAGCACTTGTTGGGGGGAAGGAGGAGATGCCCTCAGGACCCAGTGCCAGGAGCTGCAGGGCAGCTGCACCTTGACCTGCAATTGGCACTAGCTGTGAGTGCCCATCACTTTTGAAATCCAGTTCTCCCATGCTCAGCAGGGCTGGTCTGAGGCAAAACAACAGTGCCAGGATTCCTGCACTGTACCACTGGCACTGTCACAGTATCCAATCAATCCTGCACCTCCCTCTAGACTCTGAAATGCAGCTTGCAGAGAGCAACTTGTTTTAGCATACAATAAATACAAAGGGGATATAATGCTTCCTGGCCCTGGCTGCTTCAGCAGCACTTGTGCCCACTTGCAGTGACTGTATTTTGCAGATTGCAGAAGGAGTTGCTTGTCTTTCACTACATGTTTTTCTGAAAAAAGTGAGCATGACTTGCAAGAAGTTTGGCCAGTTAACACAAAAGTGATTTAGATGCTAGTCAGACCTAGTCATTATTTTCTTCTATCACTCTATTGCAGCAGATGTTTGGCTCATGGGCAGCCACCTGAGAAGCTGCCACAGCTCTGTTAGTTGGCATCAGCACCTTCCTTTCTCAGAAAGAAAGCTGTTGTTTTTCACTGTTTGGGCTGTAATTTGACAAGTACTTCAGCTGTGTTCCCTACATCCTGGCCATGGGACCCTGCCTCCTTCCTCAAACAGCTCCAACACAAACCAGCTCCAGTGCCCTGGCATTTCAGCATGCCTAACTGGCAGAAAGTTATTCACCTTCAATTTTAGCAGGCCAAAGGGGAATGTCCAAATCCCCAGGAGCTGGCCAGAGCCTGAGCATTCTGCAGTTAGGTGGGCTCATGCTGATGAAGAGCATCATCCATGTGTTGCTCACAATTTGTAGGGAACAGATTTAAGGCATCCAGTGGCTTAATTCACCTTGTGTGTGATCCTGCTGTAGCTTTTCTTAATTGCCACTACAATGAATTTAACTTCTTTCTGTGAAACCTGGTCATTAGAGATGGCACACCACTACAAACATATCCTTCCTAGTACAGTATTAGCAGTGAGTGAAGGGGACTATTAAAATCATGGCAGTTTTCTTCTCTTGATCAGTGTCCTGTGGGTTTTCCCTTGTTGGAAGAATAAGTTAATACTAATTAAGATGAAAGCAGAATACAAAGTGGAAACTTCCAAAGTGTCTGTCACTTGCATTTGTGCAAATTAAAACATCTCACATACAGCAAACCCAGGCCCTTTCTTTTCTTCCTGTAGATTTTGTATTCCACAAGCAGCCTGTGGAGCAAGATGTGTTCTGTCATCCTGCTCACTCTGATGCAGCCCATGCTCTGGTAATCCCACAGGACCCAACAACAGGCTGGGATCCTACACTGGCAGCTGTTTCACCATCAGGTGCCTGGGAGAAGGGTTGCCAGGTAGAGGTATCTCTAGCACAGGCAGGAGGATGTGACCAGGTGTCCTTTTGGCACCATAAACCCTCTGAGTGGCTAGGCAATATTCAGAGCCTTTAAATTTTTGGGTGTTTTTTTTGTTTTTTATTTTTGTTTTCCTTTTGAAGTTTCTGATGAGATTTAATCTTTAAAAAAAGCAATTTTTTTTTTTTTACAGCTAATGACCTCAGAATATTGTTTGTCTAATTGTAATAGAAATAAGAAACACCCAAGCCATTTTCACAACCTCAATCTCCCTGTACTCTGTGGCCATAGACCTTCCTGCTGACTCCTTGGGGATGTTCTTGCAACGTGGCCCATGGTTGTTTGGGCAGTTTTTGCAGTTTTTTCTCTCACACAGACACA
Source organism: Fringilla coelebs (assembly GCF_963513975.1). NCBI lineage: Eukaryota > Metazoa > Chordata > Aves > Passeriformes > Fringillidae > Fringilla > Fringilla coelebs. The sequence goes on along the minus strand of NC_140034.1, from coordinate 17,127,971 downwards.
CATTTAACTTGTGTTGGTTTTGGCCAAAGAATGCCCATTGCTGGGCCCAGAGGTTGGCCCCTTGCATTGGATAGCTGCTACTTCTATCTCATGCTACAGAATTATAGAATGGTTTGGGTTGAAAGGGACCTTAAAGGTCATCTAGTTCCAATTCCCCTGCCATGGGTAGGGACACCTTCCACTAGAACATGGGGCTCAAAGCCCCATCCAACCTGGCCTTGAACACTTCCAGGGATGTGGCATCCACAGCTCCTCTGGGCAACCTTTTCAAGTGTTTCACCACCCTCACTGTAAAGAATTTCCTCCTAACATCTAATCTAAAACTCTCCTTTTTGATTTTAAAACCATTTCCCCTTGTCCTATCATGACATGCATTTGTAAAAGGTCTCTCTCTGTCTTTTTTGTAGGCTTCCTTTAGGTACAGTTTATTAGGTGTTTCACTCTACAAAGGGTCTTAACTGAGCCTGAAGGACATTTTCTCAGTGCTTTAATCAGAGCAATTTTGAGTAAGACAGATTAAAGCCTTCCAGTATTATTAGTTCTCTTGCAGCAATGGGTAAAGTATCAGATCTTAGAGAAACACTTATCAGCAGTAATGTACTTCTCATAAAAATCTGAGCCTATAAATAATGAAGTTCTTCCCTTTCTGGAACATCCTTGATTATCATAAATCCAGAGGGATAGTTACAACCTGCATGATGTATCCATGCACATAACAAAATTTTGCATGGTGCCAAAATATTCCCTGTAGTTGGAAGGATCATGTAATAAAAAAAAGGAAGAAATTGTCCAGCATGGTGGAAATCATCTGCTTAAAATCAATCATAATTGAAGGAACAGCCTCAGGAGCAGAAGGAGCTCAAAGAGTCAGCAGAGCCCATGTTCTGGGTGCTAATGATACTGGCTACTGATCTGGCAGAAATGTGGGCATTTATATCTCTCATATGTGGAAAGGCATGTCAGCTGAGGAGAAAAACCAGCTGGTATTCTCTCAGGTTAGACCTGCTGGATACCTGCCAGGAAGTTAACATAATATCTGTGTGCTAGATACCCCTACGTGATGCCCAGACCACAGAATAATCTGTAACAACCTCACTTTTTGGTAAAGGACTTTATTTAATGAGGCAGATTAAATTATCAGAAAGAAGAGTGTGGGGAGGAATTCAGCAAAGGTTTGTGGTAGCTCAGTGAGCTACAGATATATTTTTCTGCAGAGCTCATTGCTGCTCCATGCTGTCATCACATTCACGGATGCTCTGCCTCTCCATGCTTCCCCTCCCTTCACTGACCCTTGCTCACATGGCAGCAGTGTGTGGTGCCTCTTCAGGCACCAGCCTCTGGATTCCTTGCATAAGGTTACTGTTTTCATTTGAATGATGTGGGCTCAGAATGAGCCATGGATCTGTAGAAGGTCTCCTGTGCTCCCCTGCCTGTTCCTTATCGGATTGTAGCTTCACAAGCACAGTTTCATTAGAAAGGCCCATAACAGAGATTGCCTTCCCACTCCTTCCTGTTTATATGGTACTGCTTATGTGTGAAGGGCAGAATAGTCTTTTTCCTCTCTGCATTCCCAGCACAAGACATTTATAAATGCATAGTGGCCACTTTAGTCTAATTTTGTAGTGTCTCTGTAGAGGGAATGTGGAGCTGAAGCAGTCCACTGGGGCCTAAGAACACTGGGATCAATCCTTCACCTAATATACAGCTAAATTGGGTAATTTGGTTCACTTCCCTTTTTATCCTAGATGTCTTTTGAAACTGGGGACAATGACATTTACCTAGGTAGGATCACATCAGGCAGGGCTGACTGCTGCAGCACTGGGCATTGCCATCACAGCTCCAAGCTCATGACCACAGGTAGCAAGACAGGAGATTTCAGCCCAGGCTTTCCCACTGGTGCTTTGTGAGATGCCCACAGCTGTGCCTGCTGGCTCCAGGTGTGTGCAGGTCTGTGCCACAGGCACTCTGCAGCTGTGGCCAGGCTTGCTCAGGTGCTGTGCTTGTTTTGGGGTGCTGTGGGTGGCCTGGGGAACAGCACAGCCCAGAGCCTCTCAGAGCTCTTGTAGAGAACCAAGAACCACTTGCTAAAACTTCCTGGGCTGTCTTTGACCCCTTTCTCTAAAGAGAGAGGAATGTTTTGAAGAGGTAGAGCTGCTGCAATCACTTGGTGTCTGTGACCTAGATAGCCTGGTATTTTGTCTGGTAAGGACACCCACCAGGCATCTAGGAGGACAAAGCAAGAAGAAGCACAGAAGGGCAACACCAGTTATCTCTCACCAAGAAAATCTCACTCGTAATCCCCCATGCTGAAATATTGGATGGAACAGGATTTATATTTGAGTTTGGGCTTGTGGTGTACTTGTAACCCATTAAAGTGCCTATTCTTCCCTTGAATCTGCACTTTGATTTTATTCTCTACATAACAGTCTGTGACAATTAGTTTCCCTGCCTAATTATTGATTGTGGGGGAAAATATTCTTTGAATTACCAAACATTTTATTTGCTGAATATCCTCTGAATCTCTGCTAAGAATATTCTCTTTTCTGTCTCAGTTCTACAGGACTTCGGAAGGATACCATATGCTACATGGATAGTTCAGTGTTTTATTTTCCTTTGGAGCTCTAGTGTTGAAATTATATATGGTATTTTTAAAAAAAAACAAGTAATGTATTTTCTATCATGATCATGTCTTGCTCAAACTAGAAGAAAAATTAAACTTTTTAAACTTAAAATCAGAGACTCATAGAATCATTTAAGTCAGGAAAGGCCTAAGTCATAAACTTTCCTTTTTTTTTACCTGAGTTCCAGTCACAGCTTTCTTGAGCAAGGTCACCAGCTCATCTTTTGGCACATATGGACCACATGAAAAATCTGAATTCTTCCTCTGGTGAAGCAGTTTGGCTCCTTTCTCAGCTAACCTATGTCTGCTACAGGTATATACAAATGCACATGAAGAAATCTCTATTCCTTCTGATGAGGCTGGTGCCATGTTTTGGCAATTAATTAGCCCTGGAGAGTCAAATGATGAAAGTAACTAGTTTTGATTGATTCACATAGTTTATATTACTAAATTTTGAAACTTTTCAGAGGCTGAAGATATAAGTGAATATACTATCAGATTTTTACCTGTTTGATCTTCTAGCTTGCCTTAACTGTTGACTTCTTTTGTATTATATTTGGTCCCTGGTTCAAGTACATGCCTATAGCATTGAATCACTTCCTTAAGGAGAAGACACATTTCCAGATCTAGAATTAAGTCAGTGTGACTAGAAGTCCTTGAATATATACTGCATTTGGGTTTCATCTGAGTTTGCTTCTTACAAATATTCCTTTCCCTTACAGGTTTTTAGCTTATTCACTCACATGGAGTGGATATTTTCAGAGTGACTTAGATGGGCTGGAGCAGATCTAAGGCTGAGATTCAAGAACTTTGCAGTGCATTTGCCTAGTGAAGACAAGGAGTTAAAGAGCAGGGACTAATTTATTCAACAGTGATTATAAAAACATTTTATTCTCTGCCCATAATTAACCAATTCATTCAGAAACCACAGAAGCAGGAATTTCTGATGTGAAAACCTTTGGGTCCCCTAGGTGTCTTATGTGCAAGCAGCAGGGCAGAAATGAGGAAATTCTGACACTTGAGTGAGAGTTTCAGGTACTGACTGCCACATACACTTCAAACTTGAATAACCATATTTTTTTCTGCTTCAGAGGCTGACTTTGGATGTCCTTGAAGTCTGGTATTATGCATTCTGGCAGGCAAGTGGAGAAATGAACTAGATGCAGCAGTTTAGGCATATCGGGAGGTTTCTAGTAAATTTTGCACAACGGGGTAGTGACAGTGTACTTAGTAAAGCCACATGCTTTTGTAAAAATAGTGCTATTGATTTTCTTAGTGTGTGTATCAAATGTTAGCACATTCATTAGAACAGCAGCCTTCCAAACACTGCTGTAGAACAACCAGCAGGCCTGGAGTCAATATCCATCTGAATACTGGCTCGCTTTCAAAGGGCGAATTAATATTAGGGCATTGACTTTTCATGTTAGAGAGGAAAGATTTTAAAGGGAGCATTTATCAAATAGAGTTAAGCAAGATTTAACAAATACAGCTAGGCTGCAGGCCCTATTTGAGCAGGCAAAGATGTGCACCGTGTACAGCACTAGCAAAAAAGCATAAGACATATTTATACATATATATATATATATTCACTTAGGATATTGGTTAATACAGTGACATGAGGAAAAAATATGCAAGATGCTTATCTAAAGAAAATTTCAGTTCTAAACTCCTGTGTGAGTATATTGAAATATCACTGAGTAGGAATGTAATGTATGACAGTGATTAAATAAATAGTGTGTCTGTCCTCATAATGTAACTTCTTGTACAGTGCTGTGAACAAAGCAGCACATGAGTCCAAATATAACCTTGGCTGGCAGTAGCTTTACAGGAACAAAATACAGTCCACTGAGTCTGTTGAAAAAGAGCTAGCATAACATAATAAAATCAACCTTTTATTGTCTCTCCTTGTAAGGATGAGAGAGGAAGGAAGATGAGTAAAGGTCATTCAACTTCTCATAAATTTATTATGAATTTGGGATTTACCTGTTCTTATTGTTTCCCCTTTGTATCTGTTTGTGCAATCATTCAAGCTTTCATGGTCCCTGAGGAAAGGCCCTGTGGAATGTGTTTGATACTTGTTGTGCCCATCTGTACTCTTAATTTGATTCTGTATTCTTAAACCCATGAGGATGAACATGTCTCTGGAGGACAAGTGGTCTCATTATCAGGCCACTCTTGCTTCAAACACTAAACTGTAGGCTTATCTAATTTCTGTGGGGTTTATTTAGTTGGTGTGTTAGTTGCCTGGTTGGGGCTTTTTGAGCTTTCTTGTAACCCATTTGACAACATTGCTCCACTGCCAACAACCTACCTGTGCTGAGGTGGGTGGGGAGAAGAGGAGGTGAAGATTACATTGCTTTAGCTACCAGCAAAAAATGTCCCTTGGAAACAAAGCCAAAGCCACCTCCTGAAGTGTCCAACTTCTCTTTCTTGCTTAGAGAGGAGTACCAAAGCTTCAAAGGCTCTAACTTAAGCACCTTAGCTAGGTGGAAGACAACAGGCTTGTGCACTTACAGGAAGTTATACACAGATTTTAGCTGTGTATTACTACCTGTGGACATTCTGAAGGGTCAATCCAACCCTTCAGAATGTCCACCACTGCTGTGACTGCAGGAGGATACTTTGGTGAGGTGCCTGATGCACTGGTGGTACCACAGTGGTGGCTCCCAGCAGTCCCAGGGCCATTGTGCCTGAGCCAGGACTGCTGCTACAGGTGCTGAACTCAGTGAAATCTTGACAAAATCCCAGCTGGATCTCTTCCTGCTTCCTAGCCACGTGCTGCAGACATTGAACTGCATTTTCCCTCCATTCTCCATTTTTCTTACTTTCTCTTTTGTAATGCAGTGTCAGTCTAAGAGGATGATTTCATTTGTTTTATTGTTCACGGGTCTTGTTAATTTTCTACCTACTTGCCCCAGTGAGCTGTTTTGGGAGGTTTGGGTTTTGCAACTTCTCAAGTCTCAGCTGTGACACACTGAAAAGTGCTTCTGTGGTATTATTGTGTGGCAAACAGTTAAACAAACATTTTGTAGGTACTCTGTGTTTCTAATGGAAACAAAAGGTTTCTGTCTCTGTATTATTTTCTCCATTCAGATGTCCTTGTAGCTGGGACTGGATGCCTCTTTCCAGTGTGATCTCATTTTGAACCAGATTCAAGTGTTTTTCATGATGTTAGTTCACTTCTTTCATGTTGAAGGCATTATTACTGCAAATGAATTTTACTCTTTGCTCAAGATGCATATCCCAAATATTTTTATTTCCTGCTCCAGAAAAAAAGGCCATGGCTTTGGGCAGTCATGCTGTGTAAAGGACAGTTTTATTGTTCCCCACAGGATATGACCTCTCTGAAGTCTTTCTGAATTCCTGAATCTCCTCCTCCACTGTGCCAAAGTTGTGCTCTAGAGTCTGAGGGGTCACCCAGAAATCCTTACCATTGTGATGTATTGCATTTATCTTGTCCTCTTTGATGAATGCTGAGCAATAATATTAAACCTTTCTTCCCTTCCCAGCAGGATAGATTTTCATCTGGAGCTTGGTGTCTTCAAAATAAATCTGAGATAAAATCATCAACAGGAATGAGCAAATGGAGCATCGAGGAGTAAATATGAGGCCCAGTGGGGGTTTGAGTCTTCTTTGTCATTAAACCACCAAAAAGAACCATTGTAACCAGTGAAATTAATTCAAGACTTCTTTTCCACCTAAACCACCCATTCAGAGGGTGACTTTAAATTCATCTTTTAGAGCATTAATTCACAGGTGGCAGCAGATTCAGGATGAATTTTAAATGCTGGTTTGAGAAACTTGACCTCTGTGGCAGAAAAGTTGAGCTCCAAAACGATGAAGTGCCCAAAATATGGACTCCTCTCTCTGCCTGATTTTATTAAATAAGACTGACATTCTTTAGCATGTTTTTAAAATACTCTGAATCAAGGCTGGCATGGATGGGCAATATATTAAACTAGAGCTATTTAGGTAACCTTTCTCCTCCTTAGCCTTCTTCTCTTTTTGGGCACCTTGTAGCAAACTGTGGCCAGTCTGGAATCTGCCACATGGATTGCAGAGCTCTGAGAAACACAAAGTGTAGGCACTGTGTGGAAATTAACCAGATTACCAAGCTCAGATAATTTATAAATGTTAGCTTTTTATGTCCTTTATGTAAAAAAATGAGAAGAAAAAAAATTTAAAATTCCTTAAAAAAACCCCAGATCCTTTTGGAGCATGACAAACAAAAAATATAGCATTAATTAATCTCATTAAAATTTCCTTTTGGCAATGCCTTCCTGTAATAAAACACAGTCCCCTAAAATTGCGTTCTAGAAGGAAAAGGTTCTCAGTTGGCCACTGAGAAAATGAGAAAATTCTTTTTGGAAACATTTGCAGCCAAAGCCCCTCAGAGGAGCTCCTTGCTGCTTTGATAGCTGGACACTTCCAGTGTAGAAGGAGGAAAAAATCTGGTTTTGCCCATGCCAGTCCCAGCCACCCTGAGCCTACACCCACAGCTAAGCCTGGGCCCATTTCTAGGCTGGTGTGAGCTGCTCCCAGCTGGCACAGCTCTGCTGAGGGCTGAAATTCACTCTCTGCCCTCTGTAGGGATGAACACATCAGAAAGGGAAAAGTGAGCCCCATGCACCTCTCAGGGATGAATGGGACATGGAGCTGAAGTGCAAGGGATGGCAGAAAACTGCTCAGAAATCAAGAGGAGTTCTGCATTTTATGAACTTGATTTGTGAAATTACCCCCAGATTTTATTTTTTGCTCAAAAATGGGCTTCTTCCTGACAAGAAAATTATCTGTTTGAAGTTTAAATTACTTGGAGATTAAATTAAAAATTAGATTTCTGGATTTTAAAATTTCATTTTAATTAAGTGTTGCAGCCCTTTGGAATTCAAAGAAACTGAAACTCTCTGAAGACAAATGGCAGACACAATATTTGAAATTTGATGACAATTTTCCCCTTAATTTTATCCAATTATATTAAGAGGTCTTTCAGTTACAAAGCATTAAAAAGCACTACTGAGGCCAGAGACATGCTAGTGAAATATTGTTTCTGTCATGTGGAGCTCTGTACAGAATTGTGTGGGCTTAAATAAATGTATCTTGATAGTTTACCTTAAAACTCTCTGTCCTTTTCCTCAGTTCAGCTGAATCCTATGAAATAGATACGCAGCTTGAAGAAGTTCTTCACACCCCCACAAACGCTAAAAATGGCCCTGATACAACATGTATTTATGTAACAAAATCATCTGCATTAATATCTTCCTTTCCTTTCTGCAAGAAGCACAGGAGGGACCCAGGCTGACACATTTTCCTGCAGCCCCTTCCAGTTTTCTCCTTGCATTTGGGGCAGCAGGGCTGAGCTGAGTTTTCCCTTAAAAAAAAAAAGGCCACTGAATAAACAGGAATTTGATGTGGCTATTTATAGGGTCAGCTGCAAACCTGCAGCCCAAGCTTTTGGGTGCTCTTCCCTTGAGTATTCAGTAACCTCTTATAATAACAAGAGTTCTGGTCACTCTTGTTATCCAGATCTTTCAAAATAAAGGGGGGATTAAAAAATATGTATTTCTTCCGCTTTTCTGAAAAGAGACTGGCTGATGGGATCAGGCATGATGTATTGAGCTGTTAACTTCTTCTTCATATCTGACAGAATGAAGAGAAGGATGGCCCCACCTGGCAGCTGTTTGCTGTCCCATTTGTCACCATCATGGTCAGGTGGCTGTCTGCTCTCTAGATCACAGTGAAGCCCCAGCAGCTGGGCAGGTGTGCAGCTTGAGGAGCGGGCTCAGGTGCTGTGGAAACAAAGCCAGGGGTCCTGTGTCAGCCTTCCAGGGCTGGCTGCTGGCCTGGGGTGAAGGGAAGGAAGACTGCATTGTAGCTACTGCTGCTGCCAGTAGGATCAGAGAAAGTCTTGGTAACCCTGCCATGTTTAGCATCACCAAAGTACCTGGGAAAATCAACAGCCAACAAGCCTCCTCATTTTTCATACGGAGACTCCTGCCCCAGCTCTGCTGCTCCTGTCTGGATACTGAGAGCTGGAAGTGTCAAAGCCCTTCCCCACGCCACAGCTCACCAGGATGGCTCCCAGCTGCAAGCTGGCTCCTTGGAGGGGAGTGCTACTCCCACAGGGCTGTCCTGAAGAATGACCAGAATGACCCCCTGAGTCTGCTAAAGCAGCACTCACCGCCCCAGCCTGCTGCCTGCTGTGGAAATAAATCCCGAGCAGCAGTGGAAATCAAACCAATATTCTCAGCAGCAGCTGTAAACTCGATAAGCTCTCTGTCCTCCTTTCTCTCCCCCTGCCCTGTCCCTCCCCTTGGAGTTGAAATGAAGGCAGAGACATGCTGAGAGAAGCAGTGCAGCGCCCTGTTTGCAGGATAATATGCAGACCACATGTATGTATTAAAGACTGTATGGAGTTATAATTGAGCCGGGAGCATTTAAATGCAAGCCAAGGGGAATTTGCTATTCTGTGTGGGCAGATTTCAATTGTAAGGTTGGCAGCTCTGGTATCCTGTTCTCTAATACCATGAGATGAGAAAAAACAGGCTTTTCTTTCAGAGCAGTTGATTATTGAATCCGCACCAGCTGTTCACCCTAATCCAAGCTTTCTGTGCTCGTTCCTTGTAATAGAGGCATCCCTCATCTGTCCATCCGTCCGTCCATCTCCCCACTCTTATTTCCATGGGGCTTTTGTGATCTTTCAGAAAGGTGGATTGCAGATATCAGCCACCTAAAGCAACATGAGCATCAGTGCAGGCAAAGGCTATAACGGCTATAACTAATTAACAAGAGAAGAAAGCTGCCCCCCCCCCCCAGCTGTATATTGAAACTCAAATTATATTTCACATCTATTGCAAGATGGAAAAAAAGCCATCGTGAATCAGAAGGCAGAGAACCGTTTTTTAGCAGTGACACCTGACTCTGTGCAGCAAACCGTGTGGGATCAGAGCTGGAGCGAGTCCTGAGCCGGCGCAGAGTGGCAGCTGTCCCTGCTGCCCCACTGCCAGCCCAGGGACCTGCACCCAGCCATGAGGCAGCAGCAAAGGAAATAGAACTATTTTGTTTCTTTTTTTCTTTCCTTTTTTTTCTTTTTCATAATAAAGGGGGAGGAAGGGGTGAGATAAGTGAGTTCCTTCTGGGTGCTTCTCACCCAGCCTGCAATGTTATGTAAGGCTGGTACAGCTAATGCCTGCTCTGCTTCACCATCAGCCTGGCTGCTTCATCCCCACTACACAATTATTTCATCAGTCTCTCCTACTAGACATCACAGTGCTATTGCGATTAGTCACATTTATTAGGAGAGCAGCTAAAATAAAATTAGCAAGCACAGGGGCCCAGTTACTCAAGGGACTGGGTGATCACAGCTCCAAGTAGTCCCTGCCCCAGAAAGATTCTAATCCCCAGGAGGAGGACGGCTAGGGACAAGGGGGTGACACACAGGACCCAAAAGAGGGCTGTGAAAGCAGCAGGAGGAATGCTGTTTCCATGAAGAGCTTTGGCAGGGGAGGGTGAGTCCAAGTCAGAATGAGTCAAGTGGGAATAAAAGGCAGCAGGAGAAAGGACATTGTAGGGGAAAGTAGGGTGGAGGGAAAGGTAATACAGTAAGTGACAAGCTGAAGAACAGAGGTTGATGGCGGGGAAAAAAGACAAGTTTATGCAAAAAGGCAACCAGCACAGCAAATCCTCCCTGTCTGCCTGTCCCCTGCCCATTTTTGCTGCTGCTGCTGCTACACATTTTTGCCCTCAGTCCAGTTTCCTCACAGCGTTTCTCTGTCTGAAGGGTGCCTCCTTCCCTGCTCACCATGTCCTCCTGGGCTCAGAGGATTACCCCACGCTCTGTGCATGGGCAGCCTATAGCATCCTCTCTGGAAGTCTTGGCTGAATCACAGAGTCTGTGTGTAATGCCAGAATCATGCAAACTGAAAAGCTGCATTAGCACTACAGATTGTATGCACAGATTTGGAAAACAGAGATACGGAATGTTCTGGGGCATCCTGGGGAAAATGGACTGGATGACCTGAGAGAGGACAGACAGACAGGCATGTACAATTGCATTTCTGTATGTTATGGGCATATGGATGGAAAAATGAGCCCTTGAACTGACTAGTGGATTTTCAGGAGCTGGAGATGCCAAATGATGTATGTCATTTAGCTATCAATTTAAATCAATGTATCTCGACAATTTATAGATAAAACTCCATAAAGAATTGGCTTGGCAACTCATTAGATGGCAGACCTTAATATAAAAGGAGGTCTGAATGTGGTTCTTGGATGAGTAGGGAGAAAAACAAGAAAGTGCATGTTTTCCCTTTGCAAACAGCATTGACGATACTTCAGGTGGGTTGCTGGATAATGCTCGGGTGTCCACATTTTCAACAGAATATTGTAAAATGATGAAGTTGCATCAAAGAGTTCCAAAAAGATTTTGAGAAAATAGGATTATAATTTGATATAATGCTTTCTATTAAAAAACTTGGAATACCTAATCTGTTATGCTTATCAAAAAGAAAATTGAGAAGTGTTCTGATTATGGTGTGCATAACTTCACAGTGAGAAAATACCAGATACTAAAGAATGCTTTAATTTAGTGGAGAAAAGCATAATAAGGAACAATAGTTGTAAGCTGCAGCTGACCAGAAAAAATTTAAAAGAGAAACTAAAAATAATTCTCTTTTTAACAGAAGTAATTATTTCTGAATGAAATTCTAATTCACCTCTCTGTTTGTCAGATGATGATTAAACTCCTCTCATAAAGGTTCTGTCAAACACAATCTTTCTGATTTGCTGCCAATGGTATTGGGTGAGAGTTGATGGTTTGTGTTATAACTTGGTGGTGTTTTGTTGCCTAGAACTCCATGAGCAGCTTATGTTCCCACCAGAGCTAAAAGCTTTGTATTTCATCCACTTTATCTAATTGCATTCTTTGTTATCAGTTCACAGGTAGAAAGTGAATGGATCTCTACACATTTGCAGAGCAGTTAGCCCAAATCCTGGAGATCCTCCCATTCACCTGGTGAATAACTGTAATTAAAATTTAAAAGCTTACAGTCTCAGTTTCGATCAAGACTAACTTCCAAGGGTATTCTTTTGAGCTGACAACAACAGGAAGGCAGATATGAAGGTTATACGAGTTGAGGGAAAATTGGACAGAAGAGAAGTGTTAAATTGTCAGTGTGGAATGTTCCTTAAATCTGGCACTCAGCAGGTACCTAAAATGGTTAAAACTGACGCACAGTTCTTGGCAAGTACTGCCAGAGGGTGGCTGCTATAGTGCTGGGAACCACTTGGTGTAGTGTAGATGCTGTCTGGACCCTTCTGGATTAGACAAGTATTACATGAAGTCTGCAATCAGGGCTGGATTCAGTAATTCTGTTGCTCAAGTCATATGGTCCTAAAACATCTGCTGCTGGGCAGTGCAGGTATGCACCAGCAGGAGCTCTAATCCAAACCCTGCAAACATGTTTGCTTGATCCAGCGTGTCTCCCATTGCTGAGGGTGCTCCCTGAAAAGTCTGACAGGAGAGCTGGTTGGCATGAACCTTGGTGTCAGCAACAAACAAGGGCAAATATGTCCCAAATTTAGAGCCAGCAGGTTTAATAGACACAGTGCTTCCTAAAACTGCTGAAAATTAACCACAGTTGCCAGGCTGCTTGTTTTACTTCTACCACTCCATGAGCCCTGTCAAAAAACTGGGAAAGAGCATCCCAGTCAAACAAAAGCCTGGTACAAAGCCTGCCCAAATGTGAATCAGTGCAAAGCCCTAAAGTTTCTGTGGCCTAGCCCCACTTTTAGCAAATTTACCCCCTGATGAATCAGGACTAAAGTTGTCACATCTCACAAACCTGTCTTTCTGAGCACAGCCTGCTTGCTCCTTTCTCACACCTTCAAATGCAGAGCTGGCCCATTTTGTACATAGCTGCCACAGTTTGATTTGCTTTGTGTTTATGCCTTAAGCTTTGCCTCTCTGTTTCCATGTCCACGGCCCCAGTCTATTTTATGTCATCCTATCTGGAATGCCTGGGAGATAAACATCCCCTTCAGTCAGCCATGCATGAGGGCAGCAGGGCTGCAGTGACACAGAAGAATCACACTTAATTTCTCTGATTGGCTCTGGGTGGTGTTGTGGGGTGATGGGGTGTCCTGGTACTTGCCATCCCATCCAGCACCCCATCAGGGTGCAGGTCTCTGGCAGCTCCTGCGCTGCCTCCCGTCCATCACCCAGGGAAGCTGCTGATGCAGCAGGGCAGAGAACAGCCAGCCTGACAGACACCGGGTGCACCTGGCCTCGGCCCCCTGCAGCTCACAGCTCCTTCCACGGGCATCCCAGGTTTGGCTGCCAGCCTGGAGCTGCGGTGCACACGCTGTGCGGGAGCGTGGGTGTAAGTCAGGAGCAGCACTTTGGGAGTGGGGGATGCAGCGCTGGTGTGCGGTGACGCTCTGGGGGCTGTGCTTCGCTTCCAGAGAGGGAGGGAGGGAGCGCCAAGGTAACCACAGAAACATGGTATCCTTGGATATTAGCAATCCTGACCTACTTCTGGGTATTCACTCGCTGCTGTTGACAAAAGAGGAGTAAGATGGAGGGCTTAAAGCTCTGAGAGAAAAAGAAAGGGATCTTTCCATAATTTTCTAGGATCAAGACTATTCAGATTATATTCAGCTAATTAAAATCTTTAAGTTTTAATGCCTTGCACATCATACTGTTTTCATTCCTGCTTTGTACACTATAGAAAATATTTTAATAATACATTACTGAAACATAATGGCAGAGATGTATTGTTACATATAGAGTGTAGATCAGAGTGACTGATGGGGGGGTCATTATGCATGTATAACCTAGTTGTTGTCAGTGGGGTTAATCTGGCTCTGCATTTCATTTAGATCAGTGAGAAACCCTTTTCCTCAGTTGCAGGTCTACTGGTGATCCAGATACAGCTCTCCACTTGCATCAATAAAATCACACTGTTGTAATTGCAGGAAAAATCAAGCCCTGGATTGCATATGGAGAATTTATACTAGCAAGTAACTGGGAGCAACTGAGTCTGTCTATTTTATACCAGATTAAATATCTATTTCAAATCAAAAAACAAATGACAGGGAAAACGACTGTGGGATTCACAGTCATTCTTAAACTATCAAGGGGAGGGTTTTTTTGATAAACAAAACCAGCTAGAGAGACAAGAGTTGCTGTCTGGTGTTGAGCTCTAAGTGTCCACTGCAAAACATGGAAAATACATTGTTTAGGGCTCGAGCTGAATCCCATTAAACTTTCATTTCAGTGAACCATGTACCACTGTCTTGCAAAAATCTGTACCTGGTGTGTTAATAAAGACTAAAATTGAGGTTTAAAGCCATAACTTCAGTTTCTTATTTTTGACAGTTCTGTGACAAAAAAAAAAAATAATGAATCAGGGCTTGTCAAGGTGTTTTTAATATTTTTCTCAGCTGCAATTCATTTCTGCATACACAATCTCAAACATTTAGACTATGCTAGCAAAATGAACCAAAAAGAGTCTGAAGGGGAATGGTAGCAAAAGTGGAACTTTCCAGCATGACTTTTTATTAACTGATAAAAGAAAACTAGATTAGGTAGTGATGCTAATGGTGCCTGAATTTTGTTCCAATATTGGGCATATGCAGAGCTGCCTTATCTAGAAATTGAAATGTACAGATATTTATATATCATCTGCAAAACATGCATCTTGACAGCATGATACTGACTAAAGACATGGCTTGAAGAAATCCCATGTAGCCCTTCCCCAACACCAGGCCTGGTTCAAGCCCTGTTGTTAGTCCTCAGAGCTGTAAATTATGTGTTCAGATTCTGCAATTCCCACTTTGTTGGCGAAAAACTTGTATTAGATGGAGGTGAAATAATCTACCAAATGCCACCCAATGATTCACAGCACTGAGTGCAAGATCAAATCCTTACCTCTGTAGGCATTGGTCCAAATATTTTCACTATTTCTTTAATCTGTTCAAGAAGTATTCATAGCTGGTTTCTGCTGATAATTCAGGCATTGTCTCATGTAGAATTGCTCTAATCAGACTGAGACTGTCTGTATTGGAATCTTGGCTCCACTGAGGTCAGAAAGAGTCTCACCATTGACATCAATGAGTTATGGTAAATGCTACTGAATCTCTGCCAGTTGCTCTGGCTGGTAGCCTTGTCCACTCTACATGGTAAAGCCCCACTCACACAGCACTACCTGACAGTAAACATTGAGTGAACTTTTAGTGGAAACAACAGCAAATTTGGAGCATGCACCCTGCCTCTGCCTGCCTCCCTTTATCCCCCACTGTCAGCAGGGACATCCTGGAAAGGCAAATATGAAGGGGGGAGGAACATGTTGGTGGGCTGTGGATAATGCTGAGCAAAATGTGCAGTTTTGCAGCACTGTCTAATGCCTATGTCCTCAGGGAAATACACTTTCTTGTTTGAAAAGGGCTTGTGCAGCAGGTTCATGAAAGATTTTTCAGAAAAAAGCCTATCTCAACAACCTTTTAGTAGCACAGCCTTATGAAAGACTCAGATATCTTTCTAAAGCTGTTGGCTTAATTTATTTTGGTTGGACTGTGGGATCTGAGACTTTATTTTTTGAAAGGAGACTTTTTTTCCCTGCTGTACTCCAAGTTTGGTGTTTTTCAGTTAAAAACACAGGACACATGACTCTTTCTGGTCAGGTATCTGAATCAGCCCCTGCACCATGCTGAAGTGTCTCTGTTAGTGGGGTCTCATTCATTGAACAGTATTTCCCATGAGCCTGCAAATTTCCTTCTTCATCTAGATAGTTACTTAGTCTTTCTTTACTACAAAGTCGAACTTAAATGAAACGTAATTTACATAACAAGTCACTCATAGCCTATTGTGTGTCAAATGGAAAAACCTGCCATATTTTATCCTTTCTAGCTGACAAGTAGAAAGAAATATGTTGAAAGGGACATACCCAGTTATTAAGGGAGTCTGACAGTATTTTTTTCTCCTATTTTAATTTAGCAAAGTGTCTTTGCAACAGACTTGGATTTTTAAACATAAAATATCCTGAAACATTAGATTGTACTATGTGGACTTCATTCTTAACAACATGCAGGATCACAAGGTAAATGGTTTGTAGGAAGAAGCTACAAAAAAGAGGCTAATAAGCCTCTAAATAGCCTCTAAAACTAATAAGAAATCCATGATGGAGTGGAAACCAAGAAACTGGTTCTTGCATACCATACATGAGCAATTCCATTGACTTAAGTAAAACATTTTATACTAGATCCTCTAATTCTTACTCATGTTCTTGAAGATGTGTCTTGCTATATGGGATTCACAGTGAACAGTGGCTTGAAAGACTGAGTTGTAACTGGAGTCTGAGCTTACACTCGTCATCAAATACCCAAAGGAATGTAAGGAACATTTGGGCAGCAGTAAAGCCTTATAAGCTATGAAATGCACAACAGAGGTCATGACCACCCAAGAATATTAAATATCAAATGCAGTTTTCTCAGTCTAGAAACTGGGTTTGGTGTATAGTCACATTTCAAAGTGGTAAT
This sequence comes from Fringilla coelebs, assembly GCF_963513975.1. NCBI lineage: Eukaryota > Metazoa > Chordata > Aves > Passeriformes > Fringillidae > Fringilla > Fringilla coelebs. Next base: position 17,111,818 of record NC_140034.1, on the reverse strand, counting down.
AATCTACCTATGGCAGTTTTACCCACCTACACTGTTATATTCTGTCCCATCCCACAGTATGACATGCTCATCACTGACAAAAAAACTCCTGCTCTTCAGCATAGGAGTTAGAGTCTCACAGTGGGCAGAGATACCAGTGTGCTGCAGACACTGTGACAGGAAAATATTTGTGGTGAACAGAAACATGTAAATACAAACTTTTCTTTGCAGAAGCTGTGATCTTCTGGGGCTTGGCCCCACCCATGAGCCCCCATGGTCTGGAAGTTCTGAAGTTGAGCAGCACCAAGGACTGACAGGTTTGTTCATGGCCTGCATTGGCAGCAGCCATTTCTTCCTGGTGTCTCCATGGGGAAACAAGCCCTGCATCTGCAGCTTTTTGCCAGTGACAGGATTAGTGGGAACACTGGGTATCCCACCGAGGAAAAAGCCAAGGATGACATGAATAATGTAATCCCTACAAACCCAAGTGTGTGCCAGTCTTTCAGAAGCAGTGGGAAGGACACGGTTCGTCCTGCAGCTGACACTGCGGCTTCAAAGAGCACAGGCAGCTACACACAGCGCCACTAAGGGATAGAAATACTTCTCTTAGCACTCCATGCTAGGCTCCCTGCTGATACAAGCTGTTCATGAGACATCCAGGCTAAACCTATCCATTGACACAAGGAACACAAAAGGTTAGGATGTTTTAGATAGAAGGTATATGAGGTCTCTAAGCTCCCAGTTGCTAATTATCCCATATTCCTTGAAGGTACCGTTTTCTTTTGTGAGCCAATCTCTGTATTTTAGGTGACATATTTACCCACCAGGGACAGCTTGCTTTGGGAATGGTGGGGTTTATCCTCACAGAATCATGTAAAACTTTGTAGGATCCTTTTGTGCCATATTCCAACCTCCACTCACAAGGACAGTACACACACTAGCACTGAGCCCAGCACCACATCTCACCACAATGTGAGAAGTGCACACCATGAAGGGGGAAGAGCACTGTGCCTGCATAATACCCCTTAGCAGGGATACCCATCAGTCAAAAGCCTTAGAGACAAACGCAGACCCCAGGCAAGACCTAATTAAAACAAAAAAAAAATTGTAGAACTGCCTGCAACAGGATGAAAGCCCTAGTAGAAATCCTGCAATCAGAGGATCTGGCTAAACATGGCTCCATGCTGGCCTGGGGAGACACCTTCTCCCCTCAGAGCAGCTCAGCAAAGCAGAGGCTGTTCCTGCCATTTGTTACAAAGCTCAATGACAGCACTCCAGCAATGCGTTATGCAGGCAGGATGAGTAAGAATGCTGGCTGTGCCAGGCAGCCATAGAGATTTGGAGTGTCCATGATTGCACCCCTGCAGGATACAGGATACAGGTTGTGTTGCCTAGAAATGGAAACCACCCCAAAGGACTGGCTGGGTAGAATGAGCCAGTAAGTGGCTAGTGATCATGGGTGTTGCCTCCTCTTCCTAAAATTCCCTGGTTTTGAAATACCATGTTTGTGAGGAAAGTAGCTTACCTTTTCCTTCAGTATGTCCTTAGTACAATGACAAGTGCAGCACATCTGGCATAGGACTACCTGATTGTTTCTAAAATGGAAAGACAAAGGCTTAGCATTCAAAAAGACCATTATTGTGCTGTTGATCTCAGCAGAGGTGAATTTGAATAGGAAAGGAACATTACTGCAGCAACACATAATGTAAGTATAAAACCATAGCTTCCAGAATCTCCTAGAAACTGCACAGGTCTTGTTTTCCTTTGGACAGCTCTTCTTTATTCTAAAACAGATTTTGGGGAAAGTTAGTTGCAGGGAATCTATGTCTGCTTTACCTCCTTTCATTACTGGTGACAGAAAACAGCAACTGAAGACATTTGCAGATTATTACATTTTGAAAATATGGTTTTGCACAGCTTAGGAGTCTATCTCCTTTTTTGCAAAAAGTGGTCATCGATTAAAACATTAACTTGGATGCTCAAAATGCTCCTGGCCAGCTATGAAGCTGGGTGACCTTGGATATGTTACTTAACCACTATATATTATTAAAAGACATCTTTCCCTTATAGGGTTTTGTTAGAATAAGAATATGAAAGGTTGCAAACTTTCAATGTGGACAATACATGTTTAAGGAATATTTTTGTATTGATAAAGCATGGGTCTTGGATGACTTTGGTTTGCTTAATCATACAAACTCTGAAGTAATCAGGGAGAAAGTGTTGATTGAAAGTGTTCTGCATAACTTTGTTGAGAATACAGCAAGTTGTTCTAACTCTAGTTGTTTTGGAGAGCATGTTGACAGAAAAAGACCTTGCAGTTCAGAACCAGACAATTTCTGTGTGGCAGCCAGAGATCTCATAGTATCTATTCCTTTCCTGCTTTTATGTGTTTCTGCATTTCAGGTCCCTTCCCTGCCAAGATTTTTAAAAGTGACTATGCAGCTTAGAAGCTTCAATTTCTAGACAGCTCTGAGGTGCCCCCTCAGTGCCTGGGTGTGTTCCTGTCACAGGCTGCAGGTACAGTAGAGCAGGAGGTGCAGACCCAGAAACAGGCTCAGAGTTCAGTCTCTTTTCTCCCTAGAGATGCAGATGTGCAAGGCAGGAACAGTGCAAGGCTGCTCCACATTTCTGTGTGTTGCTCTTTGTATGCTTCCTTCGGAGAGAAGTTCTAGTGAGCCTGGGAATACATGTATATGTATATATTTACATATGTATAGGGTGCTAGTTTACATAAAAATATGTGTTCTGCTTTTTTGCAATCCTGTAACGTGTTAGAGACAGACTGACAGCAGTCAAATCAATTAATCTTGGTAAACATGCTCAGTTCATCCCTGGGTACTGGAGGTCTTAAAATAGTGACCAATGTGACCATGTGGCCACCAGCCTGATAAACTGGGTGGTTTATGAACAGAACAACACAGACAGAAATAATAGATGAGATCCCCTCTGATTCTGGAAATAAAGATTTTCACTCTCCAGCAGAGCTGGTGCTAGCCAGTACCCTGATTCTGGGATTTGCCCCATTCAAAGCTCAGCTCCCTTAGGGGAAGCCATAGGAATGTGTACTGAAAGGCTATGGAAAAATCTGCTAATACTGAAGGTTTCTTCTATGCTTACTATTAAGCCTGGACTAAAAACATGAGGAGAAATTGCTCTTAAAAACCCAAAGTTTTAATCTTGTCTAGTACAATCATGCATATTTCTGTCATTCATATCAGAATGTAATTCATCTTCTCTCTCCTTTCAGGATGAAATTCTACTTCTGGCATTACAGTTAATGCCACTGCCTGTCCTTCAGAAAATGTGGGGCATCACCCTCGTTCAACTGCTCATTCTTGCTGTGCTGTGTTCTTCTCTTTCCACCCTGAGAAACTAAAGCACAAAGGCTGACTGCATGACTGCTGCTGCAGGGAAGGAGAACTACTCATGGCACAGGAGTGGCAAAATCTAGAAGAGAACTGAAGCAGTGATAAAGACACAGGCAGAGGCTCCTGCTCCTCTCCCATCCCACGTGCACCCCCTGGCCTGAGCACAGGGCAGGAGCAGCCTGCAGCACGCCCTGCCCTGCCAGGGCCCCTCTCTCAGGTACATCTCAGTCTCTGGTGGCTTTGGCCACCTCCCCAGCACTGGGAGAGCTGATGCTACTGTACCTTACAGCTTAAAGAAACCAACAGACAGAAGTCCAATGAGACAGATATTCTCAGATGAAGTCCTCATCTAGTCCTGTATTTTACTGTGGTTTATTAGTTTTGTATTGAATTCTTGTTCTGTAGGAAGAGTCTTTTCTGGAAATTAAGTAAATGAGCGAAGGCCAAGCTGGACTCCCTTTGGCTCCTGCTATTGCTAATGCAATGCAAGAAGTCTCACTGCACTCCCACCTCCTCACAGCAGTACCCTTGGACTATGTTTCACACCAACCCAGGTCTGAGGCTCATGTCTAAATAATCTTCTCTCCACACAATGAAACAAGTGAAAAACAGAAAATCTGTATCATGCTAAATTCAACACAGAAATATAAGATAAAAGCACATCTATAAATGTTTCCTCTTTTTATTCTTTCCCCCCCCCCCCCTTTTATACTAAGCTGTGTTGAGACCAGTCTTCTTTTAAATATTTTTAGAAATATTGAAATAACTGATGCATTGTAATACCAGTAGAGGCCTCACCATGGTACCCTTAGGCATTGCTCTGCTATTTCAGGCTCTGAAACAGTGCAGTTTGATAGATTGAGAAGATCAGAAAGCTTTGTCTTTGTCCTAACTTGATGTCTGAGTCCTCTAGGATCTGCTTCAATGCCCTGGGACTTTTGCTCAGTTCTTTTGAGCATTATTCTGGTACTATGAGAGAAGCAGAGGCCATGAGCTGGGACCATGCTGCATCTCCAGAGGCAAAGAGCCTTTAGGGTAATTTCATTGCCTAGGGATTTGGGGGAAGCTTAAGGATCATTGTGCCTTAGGATTTCAAGCTATATCAGGGATCAGAAAAGCTACTGGCACACATCAGAGTAGCTTCCACAGCCTGAATCAGGCCACAGCCTCCAGAGCAGCACGTGCTACATAATATTTTCTGCTCTTAGTGCTTTTCCTTTCATCCCTGCCATCTTTTCCAGACCTCACAAGGCATCAGTGTTGGAAGCACAGCAGAGATTGTTCTTGTCTTTAGTTACTCAGCTCTGGTCCATATATGCCTTTAGAAATGCACACCACAACTTGACCTAGAGCAGAATCTGCCCCTGTTCATCTGGATTTCCAGTTACGTTCAAATCAATGATACAAACTCACTACAGAAAAATCTAGAGGGATTTCATATAACATGAGAAATTATTTGCAGCATTAACTGAGCAACTATTACACTGTGCAAGTGGCTGTGCATCTGTTCCTATCTTTAGGTATTCAAACTGACATTAGAAATAAAAATATATAACAAATAGGTAATGAATATAATAAAAATTCACAAGCATAGTCATTCAGATTTTAAATTAATTCCCATAAATTCTGTTCATTCCCATCATCAATGAATATTCAAGAAAAGGGTTCATGAACAAAAATGTTCACAAAAATAGCTTGCTTTAATTAAGTGATGCAGCATATTCACTGAAGTGAATTTCCTATTCATAACTGTCAAAATCACATCAGAAACCTTTCTTTAATAATTTTGTCTAGTCTAGCATGATAGAAAGACCTTCCACTGGACCTCTGTGTCCCACCAAAGTGCTTGAGCTTTCTACATGGAGGAACAAGGTTCCCATCTAAACATTTTCTCTTTGAAATTCTGCTTGATATGCAACAAGAACCTAAGGTTTTCTTGTAATCTCATCCTCTGTTTACTTGCCCAATGTTTGTCATCAAAGCCCCCTTCTTGAGCAAAATGATTTAAGCAGTTGCAGCAATTGCCCAAAGCAGTGGCTAAGGGGAAAACATGACTATTTGTTTTCTGTGAGCAAGTGTATCCACTGTAGAAAGAAAAACTCAAATTAATGGTTACCTATGGCAGAAAGCCAGGACCATGCAGGAGCTGTTTGTGCAAGAAAACTGAGAAAAATGATTTTTTGTTAAAATGTACTGTGATGGATATCTTTTGTAACCAAAAGATATCTTTTGGATATCTTTTGTAACCAAACAGGGATCTGTAAAACTCAGTTTCCATGGACAACACACAGCCAAAAGGCATGATAGTTCTTTCAGAAAACACAGGTAGGTGTTAAAAAGCTGATATTTAGCTGATACATTAAAAAAAAAAAAAGAAAAAAAAGAAAAAAAGAAGATGAGAAAAGATGACAGGGGAGTTAAGACATGAGAGGCTGGAGTGGGAGGTCAGTAGCCATGGCTGTGGAGTTTGTCTGGAGGGGCTGCTGTCTGCCCTGGGAGCTGAGCTACTGCCTGGGCTGAAACAGCAAATGGAGGAAGGAGAAAAAGCATTTTCTGGTCTAGCTAAAATAAGATTGCTGAGTCTGGACCTGGCCAGAGAATGGTGTGGCACTCTGGCACAGTGCAGGGCACCAGGAGCCACTACACATGTGCCCAATACCTGCTTGAGGTGATTTGATTATTAGTAATAAATTATTCTTTATATAATCACATATTTCTGGGTCAGTCTTAAGGAAAATGCTACTGAACCTGTGCCAGATCAATGTATAGACACTTAAAATTGATTTAAATTATTAGCTTTTCTTCTTCTCCAAAACCATCTCCCAGAGATCACTTACAAAGATGGAGCAGAAGGCAAGAAATGACTGTGACTGAATGGTTTAGTTATGACAACAGGCTGCCTGAATGGGCTGGGGACAATAAAATTTAAAATAGATTTTAATGTTGGTAATATGTATGATTTGCTCTACCTTAAGAAACCTCTGAGGCAGGCAAATTATTCATATCCATATGAAACATGCCAAGATTAACTCTGTGTCTCAAGTATATAAAAAATTACAGATTTGTGGGATGAATTACTTTATTTTTTGGCTGAAGAGGAATAACATGTGAGCATGAACAATTTTCAGAAGAAAAGAGTTTGTGTTTTGCAAGGTGTCATGCAAGTCTAATCTCAAAAATGGCACTGGGTGTTGCAAGGCATCGGTTCAGAGGCATAAAACAACCAAGCACAGAAAACAAACCGAGGCAAATTCAAAACTTTGCTGTCCAGCAAGAAAAGGATTTCACCAAAATGAAGGCATTTACATCTGAAGAACTCTTTGGAAAGCCTGCTCAGGAGGGAGCTGCTCTAGGACTTCTGTCTGTAGGGTAAGTGGAAGAGCCCTAAAGCCTTACCTTACTAACAATCTTGGTAGTAATTTATCATTGCTTCCCCAAAGGATAACAGTGAATGTAATAATTTACCCAGCTATAATCAGCATTTCTCTCCTAATAGATGAAAGGGGTGGAGAACAGCTCATCAGAGTGTTTGCTTTCTTCATTGTTGACAACATACACTTCCAATGGGTACATCTAGAGAGAGACAGTACAAGATAGCACTAACTGCAAGCACTTGGGAGGAGAGGAGAAAAAAAATCCCTTGATAGAAAGCTTGGAACATTTATAGCCAATTGGTATTTTTGAATGGAGCTAAGAGTACAGTTTTCCTGCCTTTTTGGCTATAAATAAATCACCAGAAATAGATACAAGTGCTGGTGCAACTGTGCAGTCTGTTTTTCTACCTCTCAGCAGGATAACCTGCTGAGGATATGGAGGACTGTCACTGTCCTGTATTTTGTTTTGAAGCAGAGAGTCTCAATGCATTGATCAGAAAGCAAATTTAGACTGAGTAAACTGAAGTGAGTTCATATAAAATACGAAAGTCTCACAGGTCTCAAAGACCAAATTCAAATACTGAGAATTCACTTGTCAGCATGCAAACTTCCAGACTGAAAAACTCCAGAAGTTGCTGCCATCAATTGTTCTTGCCCAGCTCCATGGAGGGGCTTTACTTTTTTAGGATGTTCTCAGCTCTTTCTGAAAATCAGACATTGATGTGCTACTAATTTTGTTTGTGCTCCTCCAAACCCTGGCTCAGGTTCTGCCTTCCCAAAGTATCCCAGTAGCCATTACTTGTTGAGAGTCAGATGAGGATGAAGCTTCGTTTCTTGACTTTGATACAGTGCTGTAAGTGAAATAAAATTTACTGATTCAGCTTACTCAAGTATCTCTACAGAGAAGCTGCCATGCTCTTGACAACACATCAGTGTGGTGTTATGCTCCTGAAGGAGCTGAATGCATGCTAGATGAAAAATGCTCTTCATTTTCTGCTTGAATCTATGCAGCTTTCATGGGGATTTTTCTTAAACTCACTGCTGGTCTTGGTCACACTCTGTGTCAGCAAAAGCAGACTTGTTACTGCTGAATTCAGATGAATTTCCTTGGCCTAGGTCCTGCTTGTCAGGGCTCTGCAGCAGAGGAGAGGAAGGCAGAGGGGTGTGCAACTTCAGAATTACCAGCTATGCCTGTTTGTGCCCAGAAGGCAGCACAGACTGCAGCCATTGCAGCAGGTCACTGAGCCAGTCCAGCTGGCACTAGGGGTTGCCACATGAGCCATGGGTGTTGGAATACTGTAATGCCACAATGATGGCTCTTCTGTCCCCAGTGGTTGCTTTAAGTCATCTTTAGTCAATTCTACAAGTGGAGCCTTATTTGATCGAAAAACAAGCGTGTTGTTTCCCTTGCTGCACCTGCTGGACTGGCCTGCTTGTACAATCCCTTTACAGAAAATCCTTTTACAACAGTTCCCCCCTTTAAATATGGATTCTTTTCACTGTGGCATCTGAAAGGATACAGTTACTTGAAAGTGGGGTGACAGCCTCGCAGTGAAACCTGTTTGAGAGTCTGTGCTCTCGCACAAAACCAACAAAATCAAGTAGATTTCTGATACTTTTTCATTGGTCTGTATAATTCTAACTACTGTTATGTTATCAGTGCTTCTCAATATTGCAGAGAAAGACAGAAGGCCTGTTTAAACAAGCAAAGACTTTTAACAAGATGTAACTGGTTGTTTTTGTAGCCTAGATAAATGTGGACTTTTATTGGGATGCAAAGGATCACCCTCAACATCCAAAGGTGGGAGCAGGCAAGTATAATCTGCAACTGCTTTCATGTCTTTTGCCTTGATTAGAAAGAGAAGGATTGAAACCTGACCTCGGGTTATTAAATGGCCCTTGGGAATCATCACGGGTACCCAAATAAATGTGGTTTCCTACAAAGAGCATAAGGCAAAAAGCCCAACCACAGTACACAAAGAGAGAGATCTGAACTGCAGGGCAATTTGTTCTGAGTGTGGCATCAAACAAAAACCCAGGTTGGAATTTGGGATTTTTGAGAAGAATCAGGAAATAACTAGAGATGGTAAATGTGTTTAAGAGATTCTCAGTGATAACCTGATGTGTTTTTAACATTATGTAGCCATGGGCTACTAATGTGACTGCAGGCTGGATGGAATTGCATCATGTGTGCTGGTCAGGAGTTTAAATAGCTCTAATAATCTCATTGACCTTAAGGAATGTTGTGATTCCTTCTAAGTGTGGTTTCTGTGATGAGCCTTGTGTAAGTCATGACAGGCAAATTAGTGCCTAACTCTGTGCCAGGATTGTTCTGCCTGAGAAGTAGCCAGCAGCTATTACCAGACAGTACCCTGCCTTTAAATATTCTATTTTGGCTTTTCTGTTCTCTCATGAAAATAATTGAAATACCATGGACTGGGGTAGGAATCAGGAAATAGGCACTATTCACTGAAGCAGTTGTAGTTTGGTTGTTGTTAAGATGCGATAAATAGTTAACTGTATTAAACATTTTTCTAGTGCCAAGAATTGGGATCTATAATTTTGAAGTTTCAGGTGTTTGGTTTTTTTAAAGATGCAAGCAATCCTCAGGTTAATGAAATATATCTCTCTCTGTATGGTATATACATCACAGATGCCTTGGTGAAATATAGTTGTGAGTGGTGCTTGTTTAGGTTTCATTGTATTTAACATCCAAAACAAAAGGTGCAAAAACCTCTTGCAATGAAAGAGCTACTCAGACTCGGCACATCCTGAAGTTCCCTATTTGAGAACTACATGAAAAGGACTTAAATATATGATGAAAAAGAGTTCTTCCATGAGGACTCCATTTTCCATTTTCAAAAAAGTGGAAATACATCTGTAAAGTGGCAGTGGCAGGGGATGATTAGGACTTGCTGAAGCCAAAATCTGATTTGTGAGACCAAATCTTCTCTGATAGCAAGACAAAGATGAAATATTTAAAACTTAGGTTTCTTAAAATGACTAAAAAGTCAGTTCTTAGTTTTCTACCCAGCTTGAGAAAGAAGTTGAAAGTTAATTTGGATAGTTTATAAGACATCTATTTTCAGAAATGGCTGAAGCATTTGATCAGCAAATCACTTTCTGATTCTTGAGCCTTCTGCTGTATCTAGACTTCTAAGAGAATAACCTTTTCATACATAATGGCAAAACCATCCATGAATTGTGAGCCTAATTCATGATTAGTTCCTCTCTCCCCCTTTGAAGTTAACTTTTTTCCTTCAATAATTATGAGAGTGGCGTTTCCATCATCCTGATGGGCCCAGCCCTGGCTGGCAGTGGGTCCATGCTGGAGCTGCCTGCCATTGGCTCTGTTGGATTAGGGGAAGCTGCAGCACCTTCTCACAGAAGCCTCCTCTGTAGCTCTGCCTGCTACCCAAACCTGGCCATGCAAACCCAATAAAAATATGGCATGAGGAACTGAATGTTGATCATTTTGACCAGAAAATTGTTGTGATGATTTTGGTGCCCTTTGCACTATTGTAAACCATACTTTTGTATCTTTTTCTAAGGAGTATCATAATAGCTAGGAACAATATGGCTTAAGTTTTGGTGGGAGGTTAGCAATTCTGGCAACAGTGAAATTTAACATGAGTGCCATTACTCCAACCCCCTAATCAACCTCCAGTAAGTTTTGATTTTGCTATTATAGGGTGCATTAGGCAAGCTGACAAAATTAGATATCAGCTGCATTTCCTAACTATAAGAAGGTTGAGACAGGTAGGTGTCTGTCTTTTATTCACCTTGTCTAGCTTTTTAATCCACATCTAGCTAAAGTCAGTATGACATGGCTGACATAGAATTTAAATATAATTAATTCTTTATGTGATTTGTCATACAAGTAGGGGGGAGAGACAATAGTAATGTTTCCACTCAGAAGAAGGAATGCATTGTGAAATCCCCAATTTTATACACCAGAGAATTCACCCAGGAAAAAGCAACCATGAATTTCCTGCAATTGGAGTCAGCTTTGCTCAGAATTTGTTAGGCAGGATTTACATCAAGCATAAGGCACAAATTCCTAGGAAATTGTTTCCTTAGTTTTTGTGTTCTAGAATTCCTCTTAGTTTTGAGTAGTAAAGCAAAGATAGCAGTAGTGTTCTCATCTAACTAAGGAGTTGTTCCAGATAATGTTTGCAAAGTTGTGTTTGAGGAGAGAGTAAATTGCTGTTGTATGATGTTCTTCTGACAAGAACCCCAGGGGAGATGACAGCCTGGTCTGCAGGGGTGTCAGGACCATGCTGAAGGACCTTGCCAAAAACAGATGGAAGAGTACAGAGAAGGAGAGGCAAGAAATTGAGGTAGTCACTTTAATGATATAAGGAATAAATACAGAGGCCTGGGGAAAGAAACAAAACATTCTGCCCAGTGACAGAGTTAATGAAATCCTTTCAATCCTTGTTCTGCAGTTGAATTCCCTCGTACCAAATTTTCCAGTACAACCTGATAACCAATATTTTTTCCAGCAGCTGGGAATTCACAGCATCTCTTTCCTGGGTGGATTCACTGTGTCTGAGTAAGGGCTGAGCTTCAATTTCAGCACTCCTCTGTGGGAAAACTAACAAGGTTTAGAAGGGGATTGATAGGAACAGGTAGTGCACTGGCGTTGGTTTTCTTTGAACAGTTAATTTATGTTGAGTCACTGGATGGCTTGGACATTTTTCTGCGGACCTCAATTTATGTTATGCAGGCTTTCTCTACAATGGTGCCTAAGGTAGCTGTGAGAATGTATTTTCTCATTTTACCACTCAATACCAGATCATACACACAGAGACATAATCACACAAGAAAGAAGTATCTAAATTTTTAAAAATGTATTTATACCTAGTCACACTGAGTTTCAAACTTATGCAGTTACAATAATCATCAGACTCTCAAGGCTACAGATATGGGTTGGTATAATAAATAGAGAGTACATGAACTTCTATAAATTTTTAAATAAATTTTTTAATAATTATTTTATAAATTTTTTACACAGATTTTAGACTTGTGCATGTGTTTCAAAGCAAAAATAAGGTTTTAAATTTCCATTACTATGGTTAGATGTTAATCAGAAGTAAGAGGAAGAAGTAAAAAATAACTTCGGTGAACCTACATACTGCTTAAAATGCATTATCCTAGCATCACACAGTCATAGAATTATTTGGGTTGGAAGAGACCTTAAAGATCATCAAGTTCCAATTCCCCTGCCACGGGCAAGAGTACCTTCCACTAGACCAGGTTGCCCAGGGCCCCATCCCAACTGGCCTTGACCACTTCAAGGATAGGGCATCCCCAGCTTCCCTGGACAATCTATGAGAGGGCCTTACAGAGTAAAGAATTTCCTCCTAATATCTAATGTAAATCCCCTCTCCTTAGTATAAAACCATTCCCCCTTGTGCTATCTCTATCAGCCTGTGTACAGTCTGTCTCCAGCTTTCTACAGATCCCCTTCAAGTGCTGGAAGGTGCTCTGAGGTCTCCCTGGAGCCTTCTCTTCCGCAGGCTGAGCAAGTCCTCTGATCATCTTTGTGGCCCTCCTCTGGACTCACTTCAATGAGTCCACACCCTTCTTATCTTGGGGACCCCAGGGCTGGATGCAGCACTCCAGGTGGGTTCTCACAAAAGCAGAGTAGAGGAGCAGAATCACCTCCCTTGGCCTGCTGGTCAGGCTGCTTTGGATGCAGTCCAGGATGTGGCTGACTTTCTCAACTGGAAATGCGCATTGCTGGGTTGTGTCCAGCTTTTCAGCCCCCAGGACCCCCAAAATCTTTTCTGCATGACTGCTCTCAATGAGTTTGTCTCCCAGTCTGTGCTCACGTCTGGGATTTCTCTAACCAGGTGCATCTTGCACTTAGACTTATGGAATATCCTGAGGTTCTTGTGGGCCCAGGATTATCTGAGAATTATCCAGGTGCTCCTGGATGGCATACCATTCTCCTGTTGTGTCGTTCACACTGCTCAGCTTCATGTCATCTGCAACCTTGTTAAGGGGGTGCCCAATCTCACTGTCTATGATACCGATAAAGGTATTTGAGCACCAGTCCCAAGACAGAGCTCTCAGAGACACCAGGAGGAGGCTCATCATCAGTCTCCACTTGGACATAGAGCCATTGACCACAACTCTATCTGCCTCCATCCCACCAATTCCTTATCCACTGAATACTCCAGCCATCAAATCCATATCTTTCCAATTAGGAGATGAGGATGTCATGTGAGAACATTTCAAAGACCTTACAGAAGTCGGTGTTGATGACATGGATCAGTCTTCCCTTGCTGACTGTTGAAGTCATTCCATAATAAAAAGCCACCACATTGGTCAGGTATGGCTTACCCTTAAATTAACTAGTCTTGCATGCCAAAGTTGCAGCAAGGAAACCAATTATTTCAGAGAAAGTCTGCTCTTGCTCAGCTTGGCAATGTGGCGTCAGAAGCTTGGCATGGTTATAGTTTTTATACTCACTTGGAGTTTTTTTAGGTGCTGTTCTCCATACCATAAAGCCCCTTGAGGTGGGTCAGGGTGAAGGCAGTGCAGGTAGGAGACAGCAGGACTGATGCTTGAGGTCCCTTCCTCCAGCCCCTCCATGCCCAGCAGCCTTCACAGGCACCTGCCATGCTTTGCACCAGCCCCACCCCGGGGCAGGCCCGGGGCACCTGCAAGTGCCAGAGCCCAGGAGCCCTGGGAGAGGTGATGGCAGGGGCTGGCAAGCAGGACAGCTGTGGGGTGCTGCCAGCACATGGCGTGCGCTGCTCCTGGTCCCGGGTCACCCGCAGCCTGGCAGCATCTCACAGAGGTTCAGTGCGGTGCCGTGTAGGAAATGCTGCTTCCCACTCAGGGTTGCCATGGCGATGGAGAAACAGGCACCGTTTCAGGCTCTTGGCAGCAGCGTCTGAAGGGAGCGGCCAAGGCGTGGGTGAATGTCAGCCCTGCTCCACACACTCTCACTACAACCATTTATATGTATATATATATATCTATGTGTGTGTGTGTGTATAAATACATATATAGACACTTTTCTGCTAGAAAGCCCTTACAGAACCTGTTTGAGGAAGTAAGTTAACGATTTATATGAACCAGAAAATCAAGAAGACAGTTTACGTCGGGGAAATCCTAATTTTGGAAAAAAACACCCACTCCAACATTCACCATTCAATACAATGCAGCATTTAGTTCCTTCCACTGCTGCCAGCTGTGCAACAAGCACAGAAAAATCCCAATGCCCAGCAGCACAGTGGTGGTGGGAAGGCAGCCCCAGGCTGAAAGGGTCCCAGCAGCTCCTTGGCCATGTGCAGCCAAGGACCCTCTGCAAGCAAGAGGGGCTCTTTAGGTGAAATGCAGGGCGCCTTGGCATGCCAGTGATCCCACAGCCCTTGTGCTTGGCCTTGCAATGCTCACAGGACCAGGGAGCTTTCAGCTGTCAAAAGGAGACACATCTCACCACAGTGAGGTTGAAGCACTAACAGTGACTTTCGCCAACACATTGGCTACAGGCAACTGCCTATAAACTATTCATGTTTGTGACTTATGCACCCCTTTAACTTGCTTTTGAAGAATTAATATAGAGAGATCTTGTAGTTTTTCTTGTTAATTCTTTTCCTGAAAGATCTCTGTATATCAGGAGTCACATATACAAGTGACCCTGCAATAGCAAAGCAAGTTGTGCTTCAGCAGGAAGGAGACCCTGGAGTCTATTGCTGGTCTGCAGTGAAGGGATATTTTCCCTTTTGTGATGCTGTGCTGTTCAGCTTTGCTGTAGACTGGATTGCTCCAAGGATTTCTCTGATCCAGAATGCAGTGAATTGTGAATTCGAAGATGGTTTATTTTCCCTTTGTACAGGTGATAAATTTGAGATGTGAATAATTTTTCCATTTATTCCAGCATAAATCAAGAGCATCCTGTTGAACTTGCCAGAGTTTTACTAATAGAAAGCTCTCCAGGCTTTCTGGCCCCAAAATCAATACCAACTCTTGCAATTTCTATTTGACAACATTCACCTTTGATGTAGGTCATAATTTTTTGTCATTTAATATGTCTCAGTAGAGCAGTTCCAAGTAAACTGACATAGGACTATGGGCTACTTGTGGGTTTGAAAGCCACTAAAATCACACCATAACGTAGGAAAGAAAGTAGTTGGTGTTATGATAACAGTAATCAAGACCACAAAAACGAGATACACTTAAGCTTAATAAAAAAGAACTTGTATACATTGTCAATTTTTTCCTCTGATGTTTTTCCATCTTTACAAATGCAATTTTCTTACAACACCTCTGAGATACATTCTCAGTACTGTAGGTTTCTACCTAGTAGAAATCTGCAGCTGTTTGAGTTTCAAGTAGAAATCAGAAACACAAAAGAGAATTTCTCAAATGGAATTTAGCCAAAATTTCAGCAAAGCCAGGTGGCAGAATAAGTGAAGAATTTAGCAAACTAAGAAAAAAAGGATACTAAAGAAGAAAATAGTTACTTTGCATTATGCTTCTCAGATGTTGCTGGTATCTCTGAACAGCAGGAGATGATGCGTTCATGGAATCCCCTTTAGAGCAAATTGAATTTGGGGCACTCAGGCCCTCCTGGTTTGGCACTTCTGTGGTAGTGTCTGAAATACCATGCAAATATGTCTGTTCATATTTAAATTACTCCTAAAATTCATTTTGTGTGCCCTTGCGATCATTTGCACTAGTCATCAGTTATTTTTTTCCATCTGAGGAGTTTCTGTCACTCCACTCTCTGCCCTGTTTCTGTATAGGATCAGGTGAGGATTTGGGCTCTGTAGAAGAATTGCCAAGAAATAGGACAGTGTGTGTCCTCTTTCATTCTCTGCCCCATTTTCCCAAGGGGCATTAGTGCTGCCTCTGAAGGGATGCTTGTCTGGTGAGCTGGAGCAGGGAACCTCAGCATGCACAGCACTGCCTTTTTAGCAGTGCATCACCCCAAATGCTTGACTTGTTTGACAGGTGTTTCTGTGATTCCAGGTTCCCTGTGCCATATGTCCCCCCTTGCTAGGGAAGGATGCCATGGATGTGTGTGCAGAGTGAGCCCTTACTTGCTTGGACAACACAGGGAAAAAGCCCTCAGGGCTTCTTGCTGGAGAGGCAGAGAGTGGAACAGAGCAAGAGCTGAGGTCTGGGCAGGGGTGAGTGGGGATCTGAGGGATTTGCAGGGTTGGAAGTTGCAGTCAAGTAATTCAGCAGGGTTGATACCTGCTGAATTACTTGACTGACAGAGAGTAAGGGGCACAAGGGGTCTAGGCAAAGCATTCAGAAGACAAGTCCTGCCCAAAATGTAGTCACATAGAGCTGGCATAACTGTAGTGATTCTGGAGGCAGTCATTACTTGGGTCTGAATCATGACTTTTAAATTTTTTAACCACTGACTGTTACTTACCTAGGGCATAATATGCTTCTCTATCATTGTGCTGAGTCCCCATTGCAGAGCTTGGCCAAATTTAGCATTATACTTTGCTCCTATTTTCTTAGAGTTTGCTCTCACCTTATGTACAGAAAGATCTAAATTTACTAGAGCTTTATCACCTGCTTCAGAAAGAAACACCTCATTTTTCTCACTGAATCTGCAGTGAACTCCAAACAGCCAGGGCAGGTTGAGTACACTTGAGACTCATGAAATCAGAATGCCAGTGCATCTAATAATTAAAAAATATAGTTCTGTTAGTTACTGTTCCCTGCAGAGTTTTAACTATAGTTTAATGCTGGGGAGCATATAAACTAAACTCCTTCATAGATTCACTTTGCCTCTTTCTTTTCTAGGTTTTCAATTTTGCTTTGATACAGGTTATTTTGTTGGGGTTTTTTTTGTAAAATATGTACCAAAGGGACAGTGGGAATGTTTTAATGATTCAGATTTCATTAAGAATATTTAAGTTGAAACCATTGAATGAAATGAACATTTCCTTGCTTGAAGACTTGTTCATTGGCACTCAGACTGCTTGTAGCACTAAGAGGGCAGCTCACTGTGTCCCAAAGCCTTGTTGTCTCAGCAAATTGTCCTGGACCTGCAAAGGTAATACAAGGTATACAGGGCAAGAGGGGCATGGGTGGTACCAAATGCTTCAGGCTGTCCCTAGTTTCTATCTAGATGGACAATGATCAAATCTGGTTTTGTGGCTTTTTTAATGTCTAAAGTATTGTCAGCTTGAACAATGACTGCACAATAACAAATGAGAGCAAGGAGGAGGAAGTGAGCAGTCTGGTTTTTGTGGTTTAGGCATAACAAAACCAGATTAAAGCAAGCAGGCAAACAATATATAGAGCTAACTTTGTTAAGGTAACTATAAAACATATGCAAACCTGTGGAACTTATGATCTAAAAGCATCCAAAGTAAACTGGTTGTTTAAATCTAGTGATTGAGATCTAGGGTATTTAAAAGACAATATATGACACTTCTGTGTGAAGAAATATGTACATTCCATTTTAATAGTCTGATATCTTGTGGTTTGACAGGCAAGAATATTTTGGTTATTTTATATTCGTGATATCCCATTAAACTAATAGATGACTTCATTCACTATTTTTCTTGTTGCTATTAAAACTGGTCTATGTTCTTTCTGCAACTGGAAAACTTCCCTCCCACAAGCACATAACTCAGTCACTCACCTAACTCAGTATCCAAACAGTCTAGTTTATCAGGGTGAGCCAGCTCTGGCACATTCATGACCATTTATCCACTATTGAACTGTCACACTGAAAATTTACTCATATTTTGTGCTGCACTGCTGTTTTCAACAGCCGTGAAGAGATTCCCATGACAGGCTGTCATTTCTGTCTTCTCACATGTAATTAGTTTTCCATGTCATTAAACACAAACATAAAATGTTTGCTTTTTAAAAATGTTCAAGTTGGTGTTCTATTTGAGCCACAAGTGGAAGCAAAACCACTGGATACCTTGAAAGCATATATTTCAAATCAGTGCACTGTTCCAAAAGGTCTATCACATTGTTGTGTTTTGTACAGCATATCAGGCACAGATATCAATTAAAAGCTGCTTCTTTACAGGATGAGACCCTGGTGAGGCATCCCTCAGCTAAAAGACAGCAAGGCAGCCTCCTTGGATCACACGTTGGCTCTCTACAAATGCACTCTCTAGTCTTATGAAAAGTTAGTCAATGACTTCTACTCTTCTGCGGGAGTTTTTACCATGTTTTCAGTGTGTTTAACTTTGCAGAGCAACGTGAAGCTTTAGACTTTACTTCTGAACCTGAGGAATCAAAGTTAAGCTGCCAATAGTGTAATAGAGAGGGGCTAATTAAAACAGATTCCTCATTGAAGGAAGGGTTCCCTACTCAGTTTCAGAAGACAAAGCTCATCTGAGCTGGCAGTATTGTGGCTTGCCTCTGCTCACAGCCATGCAGTTTAGCTCTCCCCTCATTCACACAATATCTCTAGGAGAGACAAAGCAGATATGGGTAAAACAGTTATAAATGCAAAGTATTTACTGGAGATTTGACTTGAATTTAATGTATTGTCCTGTCTCTCTCAAGTGTTGCTATTCTTTGCCTTTCTCATTTCCCATGCCTCTCTCTGGAAAACTGTCCCAGATAAAAATTCCCACTTGGCATCTAGATTCTGTGGGGCAGTGCAGGATCTCGTCACCTCCATTCTGTTTCCTTCTTCCACTCTGACAGCAGCAGCTTCTGGTAGGGAAAGATTTGGTATCTGCAACTCCCATTGTCAGTGGCACTATTAAGTATAAACTCTTTTCCACAGGAAGGATACCACAGAAGCCAGGAAGGAAAGAGGGAATGTGGATTCTGCTGTTGCAGGTGTAGGAATTGCTGCTGCAACAGGAGATTATTCATATCTGAGCAGCATCTTCAAATCCAGTAGGCTTCTGACAGCCTCCTTGTAGAAAGAAATGCTGAACCTTTTCTGGGTATTAATTATTCACCACTGGAGAAGGATTTAAAACATATATGAATTCTCTTAGCAAGCAATCCCTAGTAAATATATATGCTTTGAAAACCTGAATCAGTGGTGTTGATGGCAATATCTGCAGAGATTTCAAGGGGCTAGAATCTAATCTGGGCTACTCAGTTTAGTCAAGATAGCTTGGGCATCAGCATATCCAATAAATTAATTATCATATTTGTACAGGACTTCTTCACGTGTCTTAATTCCTCCCTCTAAGTATTCATAAGGCTCCTATCACTACTGCATGCAAATGTGATGTAGATCTTACATAAAATTAACTTAGTGGAGCTATTCTTGATTTACAATGGCATCAGTTAAATCAGAACTGAATCTTTCAAATATGTCTCTGCAGAGTGCTTTGAGCATTATTCAGAGAGTTGTAAAAGAACCACAAACAAAGGTGTTTCTTACAGGAAGCTGAACAGATGTACTGAACTGTGCAATGTAAACACAAACACCTTACAACTGGGGCATGTTCTCTCAGACTCACTCCAGGCCTGGGTACAGAACAAGGTGAGATAAGTAACATGAATGGAAGGTCTTATTTATTCTTCTGACTTGTTGCAACAGAGAGAATTACTAGAGAGTGTGCTGAGTGACAGTTCTCTTACAAGGATTATCTTGAGAACGTTTTAACACTGATAAAATGGTGACTAACATTTCAGAGCAGTAACAACACTCTGGCAGAAAGGCCACTCCTTGGGAATCAGTCCAGCAGAGTGAGAATAAACTACAGAACACAGGAGGAAAAGGGGACAAGAACTAGAGAGAAATACTAACTACTGATATATGAGGAGTAGTCCCCTGTACCATGTCCAAACCTAAGCTTCCTCCACAGGCCAGTCAGGATGTGCCAGGGCTGGGTGTCCCTCTTAGTCCTTTACATTGCACTGTGGTGCCCTGGCTTTCTGTGCAAGACCAAAGGTGATTTGATCTTTGTAAAAGAAATGAAATAGGTAGGGGCTGCACAAAATCTCCTCCTGCTGCACCCTCCCCTCCCAAAGCCCTCAGCCCTCAGAGAGACTGTCTGCTTCCAACTCACCAGCTGACCTGTTCATGGCCACCTGAGCTGCCAGTTCCTTTGCTCAGCACCCCTGCTGCCACTTCTGCTGGGAAGGAATAGAAATCTCTCCTGCAGTGTGTGAGAGCTTTTAACCTCCGGTTTGCACAATTACAAATGAAAATCCAAGGGTAAAGGCAGAGGGGGATGTGAGAACAGGGCTGGAAGAAAAGAAAGAAGGACAAGGTGTAAATCCTGTTTAAAGCAGCCATGCTGTGAGCTTGCCCTAGGTGACTGTAGTGTATGGAGTTTGTAGGGCCTTGTACTATAGGACTCTGCTGCCTTTGGGATGTGATAGTTAAAATGGTGAGTGCACACACACGTGCACAGAGGGCTGACTGCTTGTACCTGCTAAGGTTCTCACTTTGCACATTCGCAGCTACAAAATCAATAGGTCTCGTGTCCCCGACAATTTGAGAGTGGCTTTGTTTTGTTTCCTGGCTACCCTCCTTACCAGTTTTAATTGGAAGACAGCTTTTTCCTTTCTTTTAATTGCCTGCCCTAAACTGTAACAGTAATTTTCTGTGTGTTTCGCTGTCCACAGAGATGTTCCAGAAAAAATGGTCTCCAAACCTTAAATACATCTAATTACTGTGTAATTCACCTATCTGTGGGTAGGGAGATTACCTTCAACCTGCTGTAGGCTTTTAGCAGGAAAGTGGAAATTAAACATCTATCCAACAGTCTAGTTCTCAAGGGTTTTTAATTTTTTTTTCTTTAACGATGTTTTCTTACTTCATGTAATGACATTATTTATAAGAATGACAAGAAAATTTCCAAGCCATTGAATTTTGGCCTTCTGATTTAAAAATACCCAAACAACCCTGAATATAGCATAATAGTAGCCTAAAACCTGCTAGCTAAATGCATATTGTGTCTTCCCCAGAGAGAGGGACTTTAACAGCCTAGTTAAGCTGTTGGAATAGATGCTGCATTTGGGAGGCCTGAAGCTGTGGACAGGCTCTGCCAGTCATTTTTGCTATGAAAACATCAGTCAGCCCACAAGTACAGACATACTAGCATAGTTCAGCTGACAAGCTGTCAGTGCACTACTTTCAGACAATGACCTCACTTTTTGCTTTTGAAGCTTCCAGTTGGCCTTGGCTGCACAGTTATATATAAGAGTCATATGTATATATTAGTACTTAAATGTTTCTCATAAAATCACTGGAAATGGATTATCTCTATTCTGCATCATTTGCTTGAGGATTCCTGGTGCACAGAAGTTTGTCTTTCTCCAGTAAGCTCAAATGAGTTCTTTTATCCTAAAATATCTGCTGGTGTGGCTAACAGCTAAGAAACAAGAGCAGGCAAGCCGTCTGAAAGATAGCAAATGACAGAAAGGGGCTGTGTACCTGCAGTACAGGGCAGTGACACCTGTGAGTTTCTCCTGTTCATCTCTGGAACCTGTGTCAACTCCTCCCTGCAGTGAACAATCTCTGGGCTTGAGCAGTAACCAGAGCATTACAGCAAGGTCAGACCTTGACCCTGTTAGCAAACCTGCCTTGTGGTGCTTCCGGGTTCATCAGTGGGTGTGGCACAGCCTGTTGGGTCACTTCACAGGGTTGCTTCTGCCGCATGAGACAGCTGGTTCCTCCTTGTCAGGATTCTGCAGCTACCAAGCACCAGTGGATCTGCCTCTTGGCTGCTGTCGTGTCTTTTGGAGGCTTTGCAAAATAGATTATCAAAAATACATTTCTGACTATGTTTCAAACAACAAACAAATTTCTTTATGGTAGTAGTGATGGGTGATTCTTAGGAAATAAATACTTGACAATATTACAATATAATTTAACAAGTTACTACATATGGACAAGTGTAGTACATGCTATTCTTACCTGCGACTGAAGTATGAGGCCAAAAGGAAGAATTTAGTAAGTATCTTAGCAAACAGAATGGACTAAGGCAGACTACCAGAAAAAAAAGCCCCAGAGGATGCAGAAAGGAACTGCTCAGAAAGGTTTTGGAGTTTCTTATTTCCACAAGTTGAGCAGATAAATTGATGAAGGCAGCAGCAAGCTGAAAAAATACATGTTTGGGGGAATTTTTCCAATTCATAATGTTCTACTAACCTGGAGGTGAAAATTATAAATCCTTGAGAACAAGCCCTGTATAAAGCTGTTCCAGGTGACTGTTAGCAGAATTGTTATCCAGGACTCCAGTTTGGAAGTTATGCAGTACAGCACATTGGAGTAATCTGATTATGACCTGAAAATAACTGCATAGATGGATGAGGCCATGAAGGATGAACCTGTTCATGTTCAGATCAGGATACTGCAGCAATACACTGTTGAGAGACATGGCAGCACTGACCTGTGCTTCATAAAAAATTGTTGATAATAGCACTGGACTAGATGAAACCAATTATTAAAGTGATGAGTCAGGTGGAGTTTAGAGGGGTTATGACTGGGTCATAACATGATTATGATAATGAAATATCATATGTGTTTTCAGTAGCATCTTTCATTACAAGAATAACATCTCTTTAAATGTATTACTCTGAGTAGGAAATTACAGTGACTGTCTCTGGAAGGAGAAGTGGTTTAGTGTGCCAAGTTCAGAGCACTGAGGCACTATTCATAAGCTGGAAACTGTGTGCAGGTACCTAAGAATCAATGTGCACTACCTTACAACATACCTGTGAAGTGTGCTCTTGGATTAAGCTATTATTTGCAAGTCTGATTCCCTTGCCTTTGCCCTTAAAAGGGCAAAATACTGTTTTGCCATAGGAATGTATCTTTAACATGCAGCAACTGGGATTGAGTGAGGATGATAAAATATACAGCTGGAATAAATAGCTGAGACAGACTAATAAATAGTAGATAGTAAAACTTCCACTCTAGGAATAGTATCACCTATTTCAAAATCCCAAAGGACCTGTAACAGGATATCATATTTTTGATTCTCAGAAAAACCTCAGCTGATACACAAAATAGACCTGCCATGTATGGTACATATTCCAAGTATACCACTCAATCAGGCTAGATTTTTATCTAGTTGATTCTTTCTGCAAAATCTCTTCTAAGAAAGGTCCTCTGATGAGTTTAGGTCACCTCTTTGTTAACATGTGCTGAGTCTGTTATATTCTTAGTCAACCCGTGATGACTGTAGCCGAACCCGGGTAACTGAAGTTGAAAGTGTTTGTTAATAATGGTCAATAAAACAATAGCAATTATGTGCCTGCACAAAATGAATATGTGAGAACTGCCATTCCAGTGTATGTGCTTGGCTGTTTGAAAGAACAAATTCTACTCACTGGAATTTTACAACTCCCTGAAATAAATCAGCCAGTAAACTGTGTTTTGTGTTAGTACAGTCATGGAGTGGAATGGAAATGGAAAGTGCTTTGTGTGAGTCCAGCAAGCCCATGGTGGGAGTTGCACAGAAGTGATTAGTTCCTTCTTGATTTTTTTATGTGTGACTTGTCAGCTCTTCTGTTAATGAGGTATGGAATGAGAGAACCTTGTTGACATGTTTTGAAGGAAGAGAGGAAGTTGAAAATTACCAAAACAGATTATATTTTCAGTCCTTCTAAGCTACCATCTCATTTTTGACAAACACATGTATCAGGCAGTTTGTATAGAGGTGAAGAGGGCAGAAAGGCACTGTAAGAAAACAGGAGTTTAATTCTAATCTGGCTTTGCAGTAGTAAGTTATTTAATAAAAAACCCCACAGTGGTCCTAGCTTTACATTTTGGACACAGCTTACTATTTGTTTTATACTTAATATAAATACAAATACATATTTTTAAGTGTGTGTTTGTGTGTGTGTGTTTGTGTGTGTATGTATAATATGAACTTTAATATGGATTTTACAGTTCAAATTCTGAAAGGTGTCTCCAGGATGCTTATGGAATGCACCTTCGACTTTATTGGCAGGAGGAGGCCTTGGAAGGTAGAGGGAAAAATGACTGACAGCCAGTGGGAAGAGTTTTATCCATTCCTATCTAAGCTAAACAGGAGAGACCTTCACTGAGCCTTGGTTTTAAAAAGCTAATCAAAAAGTCCTTCCAATTGCAAATCACAAATGAAAATTGACACTAATGCTGCATATTCAGAAAGCTGGCATTTGTGAGAGACTTCTGTTGCTGTTTTCAAATGAAAGAGGTCACTCCTTTACTCATTTGTTTGGTGTTTGTCATAATAACTGTAATTATGAGGCACTACTGGGATAATTTAATGTAATTTAGCACATAATTAGCGAACAAAAATACTACACAATAATTCTTTCATGGAGCCATGCTGCTAATAAATAGTGGCATTCAGTGACATCTTTCCTATCATTTTTCCTCCTCAGGCTTATGTAGCCTACAGTATTTTTACTTGTCTTGTGGGGTTTTTTTCTTTTTTTTTCTTTTTTTTTAAGAGTATAACTACCATAGCAGAAATACTGAAACGAGAGCTGCAAAAATTGTTCTGCCCTTTGGCAAAGAACACTAACTTATCCATTATCCAGTGAGTACAGCTTTAAAAAGAGTGTCCTCTGAAAGCTTCATTGTCCTTTCCATGCTCCGATGATGCTCAATAATGTCATCACTGCTGATTCCAGGGAAAAATACTTCCACCAGTGGGAGGGGGAACAGTGATTTCAATAGGCTTTTCTGGTGCAAACTCTTTTCAGTTGATCTCAAATACAGGAGACAATCTCTGATGTTTTCTCTTCATGTAGAAGAGGAAAGGCTTGAACTGCGGTTACTGGGACCACTCCGCACATACACTGGAGAAAACTCAGACGATGCAGCGACACATGTCACAATCACAAACCTGGAGTAAAAGAATTTTAAAAGCTCCCTTTTGAAACCCTCTTAAATATTAATGTGACTATGGAAGCACTATTTTGTATCCCTCTCAGATCCAGTATCTGAAGCTGTGGGTTTTCTAGTCCAATAGCTTATCTTAATCCAGATTTTTAAATACAAGGACTTCCTTAAACTCATGTTTAGCCTTAAAGAAGGCTTATGGGAATCTTACCAGCATGCATAGATACATACCTGATGCAATAGAATGAAGAATCTTTTCAGTAGTGCCCACTGACATTTCAAGAAGCAGTGGGCACAAATGGAAATGCATAAGATGTTCAGAAAACAAGAAAACAAGTTTTTACTGTCAGGGTGGTCAAGCACTGGCACAGGTTGCTCAGGTTGTGGTTGTTCATCTGGGGAGAGACTCAAAACTAATGCATGCAGTCCTGAACACCCTACAGTAGCTGATCTTGAGCAGAATGGTTGGACTGATGGGCACCTGCAGCTAAAGAAATTTTGAGGAGAAAGGAAAAAGATATCTGAGGACTGGGGTGCCTGTAGACAGATGTTGACTGCATTAATAAAGAATGGGGACAGCACCACATTTGCACTGTGATCTTATTAGCATGCCTGAGGGCTGGAAGGGTGTAAGTAGTCCCCCCTCCCAAGAAATCTTTTTTCATCAGCTGTATTCAAAACCTTTCATTCTAAATCTGAACCCTTATGGTCCTGCCCTTTCTATATCAGCCTATTATATGGGGATGTGGTTAATCCCCAAGCCCTTGACCTTTAGTGATTTGTACTGCTGTCAAGACACATTACACAGCTTTCCAAACTGCTCTGCACTACAGAAGAAAATGTCCACAGTAGGGTTCTTTTGTTTAAACCACCAGGCAACAGGCATCAGCTTTATCATGCAAACATTTTCTTATTTTTCTTCAAGGGAAACAAGCCCCCCCCCCCCCCCCCCCCGCCATCCCTTCCCCAGAAGAGTTTCGGCATGAAAAACAGAGCTGAGAAGCTTGAGTAGGTGCAGGAGAGCTGTTTGCAATTTGCAAACCAATGAAGATTATGTTATTCCTGCTGGGACAGAGCTGAGAGGAAAATGTGAGCTTAGTAGTAATACCCAGGAAGATGATGGCTTGATTTTTCAAAGAAAAAAACTTAATTTTTGAAATATCCCATGACTTTGTGAAAAAAATAGGTTGCTGGGGTTTAGGAGCAGCTATATGATACTCAGGGACCTCAACTCTACTCTTCATAGGTTTTGGTGGATAAGTCACCTATGAATATGTGTAGGAATGGCTAATGGTCCCATTAGCCCCAAAGAGAGCAGATGCAGCATGCATGCAATCTCCCATCCTCAAGGTTCCTTTATTCAGAGATTTAATCTTAGCACAGCAAGGACAATTTACTCTCCCTGCCTGTTCAATTCTTGTTTTCTTTGAGGACTTTGGCACAGTCTTAGCTGGACTAATGGGAGTTTTGAAGTGGACTAAAAATAGCAACTAATTTCACAACCAACAGTGATGTTTTTCTGCCATCAGCCTAAGCTATATTTTGATATGGAGTTAGGACATGAAAAGGGATCCTTGGGTCACAGTTGTCATTTCTCTTAAAACTGCATTTCAATACCCTTTGCATAAGTTCATAGATGCTAATGTCAGGAGTAGCATCTACTTGCAGCTGTGGTCCTTCAACCTGGCAAGTGGAATGATGGGATCCAGAGGCACACTAACAAGGGTAACAGGGGTGATTATACATGAGAAACAGCTCTTTGCACAGAGAATCAAATAGCTTCAAAAAGCATCAAAAATCAAATGATGTTTTACACTGTTTTACAGCAGAGATTACTGGGGTAGAGTTGACAGATTTAATATGGCCACAGGTGACCATATTAAAAGAGAAGGAGAGTGGGAAATGATTATTCACAAGCCTCACAATACAAGTTAGCTAATGATCTTACCTCTTGGCGAATATAAAGCAAACAACATGAAGTCTGTTTCCCCAAACAAGCGTTCCAATATTAAAACCATGAGACTCATTGCTGTGAACAGTTGTGGAGGGCAAAAGTTCAGAAAGTGGTAAGACAACTTCAGGAAGGGTAGGTCTGTCAGAGCCTATCAGATATCAAACCCTGGCAGCAGCTTGAAGCTCAGAAAATTCCCAACCTGCTCCCCACAGAGGACTGGAGGCTGCTGCTGCAAAGATCCTTCTGCCCATTTTGCTCTTTCCTGAGCATCCTCTCCTGGCAGCTGCTGCAGCCTGTAAGGGATGGATTGTAGGTAGATCTGTACTCTATAGGCCTTATCTATGGTTATGTGTAGGGTTTAGCACCCAGGATGGTCAGTGTGTTATAGGTGTTACAGTCCTGAGAGCCTGGACAGAAATTCATGGCAACAGCAGCAGGAAGTCTGAGGCCAAGCGTGCATGTGACTCGTATTTTGCCGCTGTAACAAAGATCCTGCTGTGTTTTCTGCACAGTCACAGCTAAACCATGTGGGCCACATTTCACAGTGATTTCTCTCTATACTGTTGTGTTTTGTAACAAAATTGCAAGGATTTCCAAGCAGTGAAAAGATAGTTTTCTTGCATTCCCTTTTGCTGCTGGCCTATCCACCCACGCTTCCCTTCACTGGTTGCTGTAGAGTTGAGACCTCTCCTTCAGAAGTTCTCTCATCCCTGGCTTCCCCAGCTCCATTCATGCCAAGTAAATATGGTTTTCAGAAAGGAGAAATCTGCTTGGCAAAGGGAAAGGTAGGGCAAAGGGGCAGAGACAGTTGGGAAACTCGTCAGGCTGTTCACCCACTCAGCTCCAGCCACATTCCCTCCTCGTGCCTCACGCCTGTGTTTCCAAGCTCATTTGTAATCCATTGCAATAGCTCTCTGTGCTTTGAATTTGCAAATCAGTCTGCCTGTCTAGAGCCATATCAAATGTTTCCAAGCAGCTCCTGTCTTTCCCCCTGTCAGCCACGCTGCTGAGCAGGCCCAGGAGTGGGGCAGGCCGCGCCGTGAGGGGACAGGGCCTCCATCGCAGCAAAGCTTGCCGTGGCGATTTAAGACTTCACCATCTGCAGCTCCCTCTTTTTTGAGACTTGCTATTTCATAGTGGAAGAGAATAAGTAGTTGCTTCCACCTTAACTGACCTGCTCCTCATTGCCTTCATCACTAAAAGGTGAGACATGGTGACACTGCCACAGGGCCACTCCTGTCCCTGCCACAGAACGAGCGCCCAGTGTGCCCCCAGATCTCCCCTCCGCTTTCTGTGCTCACCAGGAAACCACCACATACACACATGTGCTCTGTGCTGAGAAATGACTTCTTTGGTTTGTTTTTTTACTAAAATTAACTCAACAGAGGCAAGATATGTTTGTTTTACTTAAGGAACTACAATAGGCAATGTCAACTCTAGGAACAGCTGTTGGCTGCAGCTGAATTAAGTTATTTTCATTCCCCTCTCCTCTGGAATATGTAGAGTAAGGTAAAGCAGCAGTGAATTTTGCAACTGAATGTCAATTTTACTACATTTCTTCTCTGAGCAGGAATCCTGGAAAAGCCCTTTAAATCATACAAGTATTTTCTTGTGATGCTTTCAAATATTCATTTAATTAGCAGCAATATTTCATTTAGAAATTTCTCTTAGTGTTTTGGAGGCTCAAACAAAATATTCTAGGTAATTTTTCTGCTTCTTTGAATTGATAAAAAAAATTCTCCCATATTTTTGATTGCACAAAATGTCTGTGTTACTTGATTGTGATTGACCTGAATTCCCAACATAGATTCAATTTTATTAATTTTTTTTCATGTAAAAGACTCAAAACATCCATTATTAGCACATCTCACGGTGCAACTTGCTCATTTATTTCACAGTAGAAACAGTACTTTCCTTTGCTTCATTACATCCTATTTTATACAGCCTTCCTGCATTGCCCTGACAATTCCTCTGCCTTCTCCTGGCTGTCCTCACCTCTCCAGGCCTTTCTATTGTATCCTTCTGCTCTATATAGGTCACTACTGCACTTCCCTGGTCTCCCCTTGTCGTTTCTGAAATGAGATGCTTCATTAGCCACTCTCCAGTCTTCTGGCATTACTGACTTCTGCAGTCAGCTTGCAGACACCTCTGCTGGTGGCTGTCTTCCCCTTCTTGCTGCTTGCCCTACAGAAATAATGCCAAACACATTCATGAGTCAGAAACTCTGGGGAATGCCCATTAGTGTGTGGTGGGTTTCTCTTGGGTGTGCTTCACACTCTGAATCCTATGGAAGCTCATTATGTTTCTTTTCTATTTAGATGCTCGACATAGCTGATATTTGAGGAGGACAGATGAAAGGTTTTAATATTTTTTTTTTAATTCCTTACATTGCTGTATTTTGGGGTAGAGGGAGGAGATTTGCAAATGAGAAGCGACTGTATGCTTCCAGCTCAAATGGCTCTTATTTTACCCTAAGAAAAAGAAAACTAAATGAAGAGGAAGAGAATTATCTTCATGAGTCTGTGCAGCTCCCTGCCCCCTCCAACTGGAGCACTGAAAACAAACAAGGCATGATGGCTGTCTTCTGCTGGGGAGAGGCATTGCAAAGGAAGGAAACAGAGCACAAAGCATGAATGTTCCAGAGTTCTGCACACAATCACCAACAAATAAGCCTGGCAGCACCTTCACTGTCTGTAGGAGTGTGCTCCATGCAGCTCATCCCCGTGTCCTGAGCTGCCATCTGGAATATGCCACAAGCAGGTCTGGGCAGCAGAGGTGCTGCAAGGCTGCCACAAGCCAGGCAGTGCAGCCAGGGCCTGCCAGCAGCCACAGGCTGTTCCTGCTCAGTCACACTTGCAGCCTAACACACAAAATGTACCCAGTGAAGGGCAACTGCCCCCTAGGAGAGGTCTCCTGGAAATAAAAGCCTGAGTCGTATCAGCAGTATTTCCCTCTCCGAGTGTGGCAGTGGGATGGCCCACAGCACACTGCTTGGGGCACCACCAGCACCCTATGCCTGGGAAACTTTCAGAGAGCAAGAGAAATATCAACAAGAAGCAAAAAATGCCAAAATCCAGTGAGAGGATGCTTGGTCCCCACTGTGCTAGGAATGAAGGCCAGGCAAAGGCAATGTGGCAGCCAGGGACCCTGTTACCCACCCCACAGTGCACATTGCCCCCATCACACACAGTCCCTGTCAATTGCTCGTTTCAGACAGCAGCATGCTGGTATCCTCTGTCACCCTGTGTGCTGGCCCAGGCCTCGGGCAGAGCCCCAGCAGCTCATCTGGAGAGCCCCATGGTGTTCCCTCACCTCTGTGGAATGGGGGGGCCATGCTCCTCATCCAAGCATCAGGCGGCCCACATTGGTCTCCCACTCTTCAGCAGCCACAAGGCTTTTGGTGGGGTGTAGGGGTCATGTGCAGGCTCTTTACAGCTATTGCTGTTTCTGCTTCTGCTGTGTGATATGGGTTTTGTCTCTCCTGTCCTTTCCTAGCTTCATCAGCATCTTAATTGTGCTCAGCTCTCTTTTATGGCAGGCACGTGTAGGCATGTGCAAATTTCCTGCTCCTGGAAAAGCTCTCTATTGGAAAAGGTGAAAAATGGCTCAAAAAGTGCAGCCAAGTCCTGAAGGCTGTAAGCATGAGGACTATTTTTCTCCCATTTTTTAGGCTCTTCACTGGGCTGTCAGATCAGCAACAGCTCCTGC
This sequence comes from Fringilla coelebs, assembly GCF_963513975.1. Classification (NCBI taxonomy): domain Eukaryota; kingdom Metazoa; phylum Chordata; class Aves; order Passeriformes; family Fringillidae; genus Fringilla; species Fringilla coelebs. The sequence goes on along the minus strand of NC_140034.1, from coordinate 17,081,671 downwards.
CATTGGAGGTGCTTTCCACCCAGTGATCTCAAGGTTGTCTGCTGAGAGTCACAGACTCTCCCTAATCGCACTCCAGGGACATGGGGAAGGAAGAAGAGAGATGTGACATGATCTCCTGCCTGCCCTGCCTTGCTCTTGTCTCTCCCAACAGCTGCAATTTCTCACCACCTTGAGACTTGAGCCCTTGTGTCACACAAGAAGTAGAAAATCATCCATTAATCCTCCTTCTGTTTTTCCCCCCAGGAGTTGCTATGTTTGCTCAGGCAGGGATGCATTTGCTTAGAAAGGCAAGTGCTGCCTGTTGGCAGTGAACACCCTCCCTCTGCCCCTTTCTGGAGGGCTCTCTCTCCCCGTGGGGTTGCAGCAAGTGCATCCTGCCTGATGTCCATCAGAGGTAAACTGGCAGATGGGTCATCTGCTGCTCCAGAACCAAAGCACCAACCCCCTTTGTTGACATAAATAGTGAAAGGTACAACTTCTGTTTGTAAAGAAAAAGAGAGAAAAGGCAAAGGTTTGGGTCATGTGTTTCCCTGCCTCTGCCTCTCCCTCCTGTGGCTTTGATCCATTTTGGGCTTTGGTCCAAAAGCTCATTAAGAGAAAAGTACAGCCAAGTATTTCTCTGAAAGAGAAGAAAAAATGGCTCATCCATCAGGAGAAAGACAAACAGTGTCGGATAAGGGTTGCTAATTTGCTCTCCCTAGGGAGATCTGCTTATTTTTAACCAGAAGTGTGTTTTTCCACAGAGGAATGCTGATTCAGCCTGACTCTTTCTGGGCCTGGGCTTCTCCCTTTTCTGGGAAGATCCCAGTGCAGACATCCCCTTGCCTGTTGATCTCTGAAGTGCTGGATGGGCACTGCTTGAGAAAGAAACTAATGCATGGATGGCACCTAAGAGTTTCCTGCAACACCTGAAATGTGACAGATCCTGTAACAGCAGCAAGGTGGCAAATAAGGAAACTCAAAAGAGAGAAAATAATCTGAACCATAATTCTATTATTCTATTAGTCTGGAGAAAAAGATGCTGAAGGGAGACCTTATTGTTCTCTACAACTACCTGAAAGGAAGTTGTGGTCAGGTGGGGGTCGGTCTCTTCTCCCAAGTAACAAGAGATAGGACAAGAGGAAATGGCCTCAAGTTGTGCCAGGGGAAGTTTACATTGGATATTAGGAAAAGTTTCTTCCCAGAAATGGTTGTCAAGCACTGGAACAGCCTGCCCAGGAAAGTGGTAGAGGTGCCATCCCTGAAGGTATTTAAAAGAGGTGTAGGTGTGGCACCTAGGGACTTGATTTATTGGTGGACTTGGTATTGTTAGGTTAACTGTTGGACTCAATGACCTTAAGAATCCTTTCCAAGTGAAATGATTCTGTTATTCTGTAAGACCCATGTACAGAAAAATAAGGCATGTTAAAAAAAAAATTTCAAGACAAAACTAGTTACATCACTAGTACTAGCCCAATACTCAGGGCAAGGACTGTAGAGAAAGCTAGATGAAGATGAAAATGTTGCATGATGACAATGAAATGTTTTTTTTGTGCAAAAGTCATTCAAAAGCCTTTTGAGCAGAGATTACTGAAGATGTTGATTTGCAGTGTTGCTAGGAGAGCTAGGGATATGACAGAAAAGTGGAGGAAAGGTGATGTACTAATATTTAAATGAGATGTCCTTTCATGGCTTTTGGGTCCATGAAAAGTAATGGAGGAGCTGAATGGAAGTATTTATTAAAATTAGGGAAGAGGGGGTTAATAAATGCCAAACATTGTCAAAGCAACTGGAATCCCTTGCTTTGTTGAGAAAATGTTTTGTGCCTAAAGGTAAAAATACTTGTGTGTTTAAATTTAGTTTTGAGCCAGGCATTTTCTTCGAGAAAACACAATGTTTTGATTAAAAAACCCAAAATGATGCATAATTCAAAGTGGAGCATGTTCAGTGGGTTGGGAAGTGACTCACAGAGCTCTTGTTGTTCTGGCAGGCTGGTTTCCAGTTGGGTCATCTGCAGGAGGAGGAATCTTGCCTCATCTCCTGCATCAGCTGTGGCATGTGCTCTGCATGTGGGTGCTTCTTTGTGTGTGTATATGTACATGTATGTGTCTCTTTTTCTGTGGGGTTGCATCTGTCTACAGGGGCTGTTCCTTGATCCCACATCTGTAATGGCTTTTATCATGAAGGGTATCAACATGACCCCTGTGCTGATCACATCTGCAGGCAACATAAAGTTTGGAATCTGGTGAAGAAGGAGGATATTTGCTTACTGATACGGTGCACCTATGACTGCTTGGTAGGATGAGCACAAGAAACATCTGCTTGGTGAATGAACTGGAAGCCCTGGCCCACTGTGGGAGCTTTACCTCTGCTTAAATCAAGCTTTCTCTGACAGGTGCTCCCATCAGGAACACACCATTGTAGGGCTCCTCAGTCTGGCAGGTGAGAGCACAGGAGCAGCAAAAGCAGGGAAGGTCCATCTCAACAAATTGGAAATAAAGTACGGTTTTTTCACAGTCAAGGAACCTCTCCTTGCCATGACTTGCCAAGGGCTGTGGTCACTGGGCACACAACATCACCATACAGTGTTTTTCCAAATGCTGTGCCCATTATCAGCTGGAGTTGATTTGAGGAAGGCCTCTGGTCTCTAGCGGTAGCTTTCGTGTCCTTTTCATCTGAGAACTCATACATTCTTGCCACTGAGAATGTAGATCCCTTAGAAATGTCATTTATGTAGTTTGTAATACACATGTTACTGATGTTGCTTTATTGAAGTTGACCTGTTTATTCATCTTTTCTATATTTTAGAAGATAGTCTGCATGGGTACAGTAGGTCAGCTGTAACAGGCTAACCCTGGCAGTCCTGCTGAGCTCATCCAAAAACTGGTACTTGTACCTACTTATTCTCCAGAGAAGGATATATCCTCTAGTACAACATTAGTCAGCAGTCTCCTCTGCTTCAGGAGTTGCTATTTTTAAGTCATTGGAAGGAGGGCTGCTTTAAGAAATACCATTTGAGTCATAGGAAAATTGAACAGGGGTCAAGTCTCACTGTCCTGAGTAGGAAGTTGCACTCCCACTTCCTTCCTTCCTCTTTCCAGAAGAGCTTGGTAATTATCTCCAACAGTCTTTCTATCAGTGAGCTGCCCTGGGGACTGAAACCTGCCCTGTCTCCCTTGGGAACCTGTGAAACACTCCCTGAAACCCCACTAGCTGCATCTTCTGGTGAAGCTACAGGATATCACTAAGATCTTTTGTGAAATCTTGGATACTCAGCCTCATCCCACCCCTTGCCCTGTGTGTCATTGCTCCTGGAGAGGTGAGAAATAAAGTGCCCTCAGCAGCGGAAGGCTGGGCTAAGGGCCCAGAGGATGGTGTGGAGCTGTCCACAGCTCTACTCTGCCATTAGCACCTCTTCCTACTGGGCCACCACACGTGAACAATGGCCACTTGACCATCTTTAATTATTATTGGGTTGGCTGCAAGTTGAGTGTTTGCTGCTTGATAAATTGATGCATAACACAGGGAACTATTATTTAATTCTATTTTGCGAATGGGAAAAGTTTGGGCCTCTTCCTCTAAGTGACGCCACTGAGGGTTATGGCAAAAAATGGGCTAACTCTAGGTTCCCAAGGAGGAAAAAGCTGAGCATACACTCATCCTGGCACTGCTGCGGCATGTGTGCTTCACAAACAGCACTGTGGGCAGCTCTTCTTCTGGTCAGCACATGGAGGAGAGACTCCCTGGGGTCAACACAGGGTGGAAGGTAGTGCTGGCTTAGGAGCTGCAGGGAGGATGTGACTCCACATGTGTCACTGGAGAGAGGCCAGCAGCTGTGCCAAAGCAGTGGTGATTGCCACTGAGCCAGCAGAGAGAGGGCCCTGCAGCTTGGATGTTGTGTCTGGCTAAGGAGAGACCCTGAACGAGGAGAAAGGGCTCAGCTGCGATAGTAACAACAAAGCCACTGCTGGACCTGCACTACCCAGTGAAGGTGGGGTGGAAAGATAGGAGGTGGAGCTTTCTGGTTGATTTAGAGAACACCTGCACACCCTACTCTGCAAACGTGTCCTCATTGTCTTGCATGTGGCAGTGCCCCCAACGGAGTTTTTTGGTTGTCAGACTCAATTCCTTGTGTGCTACCCTTCATACAAGGTTCCCAAAGGTGTCTGCAGTCCTTGACTAAACTGGTGAACTGGTGCCTTCCAGGTATGTAAATAATAAGGAATGAGTTTCATATGATTTTTTATATATATATATTGCCAATTTTTTACTCTCATGTGAAAATCATGTTAAATTTTTACACACTGAAACACCACTGATTCTCTAAACTGATGTGGGAAGGGAACAAAACTGGATTTTCCTTCTTGTGTTAGCAGGAGACATTTACCCAAGGCTAGCAGGGAGCTTTGATAGCACTAGCTGCAGATCTTCATTCTCACTTAGTTACAGGTGGCTTTGTGCCTCCTGTCCTGCTGAGCCCCACACGTGCTGAGCTGACAGCACTGTGCTCCAGCCTCTCGGGCACAGCATGGACAGCAGAGAGCTGTGGAAAATGGAGTGGTTCTGGGCAAATGCTGGCAGCCCCTTGCTGTGCACATGGCAGCAGAGCATCCTCTGGGCTCCTTGTGTCTGCTCAGAGTTTGCCAGCACAGAGGCACTGGTGCCCAAGTGTCATCACAGCGAAGCAGTTCAACCCACTGCAACAGAGGCAGTGTGGGTTTGTTTAGTTGTGCTGTTTGCTGGATTCATTTTTATTTTCACTGTGACAGCTTTTACAAGGAGAAATCAACTCTCCTCCTAGCTAAACCAATTATTCTATTGCATTGCAAAAGAAAAGTAGAAACACTGTTATTGTCTGCAAACATCTATGTGTGGTGAATATAATATTAGGAGAGGAGGCTCTAAATTCTTATTTTGAAGGAAAATTAAAACTATTAACAACTGTCTCTCTTTTGCATTCTGAAGGGCTGGGTGTAACCTAGGTTTTGGGCAAAAAATCCAGTCCTTCCTCTGAAACCTCTTTTTTTTTTTTTTTCTATGTGGTCTGATCCACCAAGTGGGACACTGTGTCTCAGAGCAATGGGCACAGAGAGCTGCCACTGAGCATCACTGAGTGCAGGCAATGGCTACTCTGCCTCTGGCAGCTGGATGTCTCTGCAAGTGGATTACAAGAAGTTTGTCATTCTCCATGTTGTCTACATGTGATAGGATCTTCTATAATCAGTAAGCAATTAGCAAGCTAGTATCTAGAGAAGGTGTAAAAGACAGACCAGTTTTTACTGTAGTTTTAATCAGAAATATCCCTTCTCATTGCTGTTGTGCCCAATTTTGTCTAAGCAGGATTAGTTTGTGACCAGAGGGCAGCTCATCTGCGAGCCCAGGTAATCTTTTGAAATGATTTCTGAGGAGACCTCATTATTTTGCCAAATGACACTGAGCTGGCCTAACACACCAGTCTTTCAGGGCAGCCTTGGGCAGCCAGGCAGTGCTGTCAGCCAGCAGATGATTTTCCTAACCATGTCTTAAGCAGGGCACCATGGGCAGCAGGGAGGAAGGAGGACTGAATTTGTGGGCGCAGGTGGAAATGGGGCAGGATCAATGTCAGGATGTGTTGTTGCATTGCTGTAAATCCTTGGCCACCAGAGTGTCCTGGGTTTGTAGACTTTATTAGGATGATGTGACATGGCCCAGAAAACTGAGAAGTGTTTCTGGTTTCCTCTTACTGTTTCTCTGAGCCATTCACTGTTTTCACCACTATGGAGAAGTTAATCAGAAGCATGCAGCAGAAAAGACTGCAATGTGTGGGGCCTTACTGCAAAACTGCTCACCACAACAAGCAGGAGGTGTTTCTGGAGAGAAGTCTGGAGCCAATGGTCCAGGTTGGGCATCTGAACCATGACCACAAAGGGCAAGGCATGCTGCTTGTTGCTGTCTTCCTTTGACCCAAAGCCCTGGTGGCACAGAAAAGGCCTCCTGCAGTAGCCAGGATTGGGAAGGAGACTCACTGTGGAGTGAGCCCCCTGACAGGAAATTGTTGTTTCTGTACCTTGGAATGGCTTGGACAAAATCAAGTTGATGAAAGGCACCATGACTATACTCCAGCATGAAGGAGAATCAGTGGAGGGGCTGCTCATACTGCAGTATGTCTCAAAGCACTGTATTTGTGGGTGCCTGAACACAGATTGTATGGTGTTTTTCTCCTTGTAAAGAAGGACACACTATTTGTCTAAAAATAATGTCCAAATTCAGCCCAGAGTGGATTCCTCCAGAATACAGCTTTTGGCCAGACTACTCTGAATTGGACAACAGCATCTGGAAAAGCCTCTGTGTCCCTTGACTGCTAGAGAAAAAGCTGTGCTTGATCTTGGCACATATCCCATCTCTCTTCAAGGTGCAGAATGATTCTCTCCTTTTTGACCTCGTTGCTGCTGGACTTTACTCCATCCAGAGTTTATTGCAACAATCTGAAAGCAGCTGGCAGCTGAGTTCAATACTTGCAGGAATAAGATGGCTGATTCCTTTTGCAGAAAGGCACCGAAGTGAAGCTTTGTCCAGGCAAGCACATCCCACAAAAGGTATGAAGCAGAGCAAATTTCATCAGCTTTAGGTCACAGAGACTGCGCTTCCTAGGAGGAAAAACATCATTCTGTGCCATATAAATCTACATTTTTACTGTAGGTCAGGACACCTCTCTGCCATGGACCCAGGCTGGAACTTTCAATGGCAACGGGCTATTTACTCTTCCAGGGAACTCAGTTCCACCAGTTTGAAACACTGGAGTTAGTCATCATTACCTTATTAGCCCACCCCTCCATGACATAGCATGTGAGTACATTTCTAGCTACCATTGTGGTGCCTCATGGCATTTATCCCACTGAAAGGCAAAGGAGAAACACTGGTTCCAAAGGGAGCTGCAAGTGTGGGTAGAAATGCCTCCTCCCTCCGTGTGTGGTGAAGCCAGCTGCCATGCTCTGAAGCTGGCCCTTGCCTTGGGCAGAGGGAGGTGAAGCCTCCAGTTCATTTGTGGGGCACAGGAAGGGCAGATCCAGCCCCTTTGCAAACAGACAGGAGCAGGGTGCCCACTTTCCAGCATGGCTCTGCCAGCGCTGGAGACAGATGCGTCAAGAGACTCTGCAGTTGACTCTGTACTGCTGAGATTTGCACAGTTTCTCACCCACCTCCTGCCTGTGTCCTGAGAAGTGTGAAAATCTGATTTCCTGAATGTTTCCTAGCTGGCTCCCAGCCCAAGGGGGTGAATCACAGTACCACTGTCCTGCAGCCAGCTGCCCTCAGCTGATTACTCCTTGCCAACATGAAGTCCGTGAAGCAGGATGGCTCCTTCAGTCTGCCTCCTAACATCCTTCAGACTCTGGGCTGGTGTAGTCCCTGCCCTGCTGCTGACCTGGTCAGGAAACCTGCAGGGGACAATCCAAGGCCCCTGGGTGCTCCAAAATTACACAGGCTTTTCACTGGTGCCAGGGAGTGTTGATTCACACAGGGTTGCATATCTACACCTAATTAAATTGAAGAACCTTCTTCACATCAAAAAGATTACCTATTTTATCTGACATGGCCTCCCCTTCATCACCTCCAGCCACTACTTTCTCCTGGATCTGTGTCTCCCCTAGATACACAGGCTTTCAATTGTGTTGGGCTTTTTAAGTTAAATTTGAATTCGAGAAAGAACGAAATGAGCTCCAAGTACCAGAATGTGAAAGCTCTGGAATGTTATGCAGCATTAATCTCAGCAGTGAGTGGGAGCAAGACACAGAGGGATGCACAGCCTGAGAAAACCAGGGAGGCTCAGTAAGTAGCAGGAGCAGATAAAAGCAGACAGCTTGGAAGATTTTTTTGGAAGAGAAATATCAGTGTAAAGAAGGCAGACAGGAGAGAGACAACCCAGGCCACTTCCAGGGCAGACCTTTCAGTGAGTGCCAGCAGCTCTGTGCTGCTGGATATGGAATTGTTTTATGAGTTCCTCCAATCTCCAGGCTCTTGGAAAACTATTGTCTAGTGCCTGATTTAACAGGAAGTACAACTGCTCAAAACAGGGAGCAGATCCAAGAAGAAAAATGAAAAGCAAAAATTAAATCCAGAGGTTAGCTTTTCCTATTTTTAGCTTTTCTGCAAGTTATCTGGAATGCATGCAACTTATTTTGGAAGATTTAGGAAGCAGAGTGTGTTGCCAGTTCTTGCAGTAGAAAAACCCAAATGTACTGCATCTCTTGTGACAGATGATGAGCTGCAAAAGATACTTCAACAGGCAAGGTCCTTAAGGGATGCTGGCTTTAGATGACTGCATTAAAGATTTGTCTAGTAAAAGCTCTGTTAAAGAGAGACACAGAGAATGGGACAGGGACCCAACATATGGTTCTGGAGCTGGGGTCACAGGTTGTGTAGCTCTCAGAAATGACTGAATTGGGCCATAGCTGTATAGGTGTTTTGCATTTCCAAACTCTCCCATAAGAGGGAGGTTGCACTGTGTGCTTCGCAAAGATCCCCACAGATCTGGTGGGGATTTGGCAGCAGGACTCTGATGGTTTGGCTATGTTACAGGCAGCCAGGCAAAAGCATTGCCCAGGACCAGCTCCTTTCCTGACCCCACTGAGCATTGCTCTGTTCTCTGGCCTTACCCACCAAAGAGCTGCAGCCTGAGCTGCTCAGAGAGCAATCCTGAAGCTCCCACCTTCATTTGAGGTCTGGCATCTTTGAAGGGGAACAGTGATCAAACCCCAGCTTGTGGCTGTCTTGAATCCCTTTTCTTTGACTTATTGCACAGATACAGAGAATTCAGTTTTGCTTTCCTGTGAACCACTGTGGCTTGCTGACTCCCACAGGGTTGCTCGTGATGAATACACAAAGATCTCCCTCACCAAACACAGCTATTCCTGGTGCACACAGGCTCCCTCTTCCTCACAGCTCCATTTACTGCCAAGGGCTTGTAAGCTCCCCAGTACATCAGGAGCTGGGCTGAGGTGCCTTTCCCTCCTGCAAGCTCTGGGAACATCAGGATCCTAGAGGTAAAGGCACTCCAGGAGATCATAACCAAGAGATTTGTGTTGTGTTCATCCAGGAGGTTATTGTCAGCAATACTCAGGTACTAATTGCTGATGAGCCCATATATATGTAACACATTTTGGTTTTAATCACATAAACAAGTATTTTCCTGGCCATGGCACTGGCAGCCAAAATGTGATAAAAATTTAGTGAGCTCCCTCCTCTCCCTGACAGTGAGCATTCCCACCGAGCCAGTGGAGGCAGCCACCAGCCACGGCCATGATCTGAGCCATAGGCTGAGCGATGGATTCTGAAAGGAACATGCAAACCTGTGGGAAGGACTGTTTTCCTTCAAAGGGCTGCAGAGCTCGTTGCTCAGAGGACCCTGCTGCATTATTTCAGCAAGGAAAAGGCAGTGCTGCCCCACAATGGACAAAAGGGATGCAATGCCCCGAGGTCTCTCCCGGCAGGCTCCCAAATTCGAGAGAGGATGGCCTGAAAAAGAGGCAGCAATGTCTCTGCTGATCCTGCCTGCACTCTCCTGAAACGCCTTCATTGTGTGCAGAGGGGCTACTGCTGATCACTGTGGGGCCAGAAGGAGTTGCTCAGCTCTTCACACAGACCTTGGGTATGGAGTGCTTGTTCTTCTGTTATTCCCATCCTCCAGTGATGCAGAAGAGTGTGGCATCTGCATGTGAGGGCATGCAGAAAGGCTGCTCCCAGCAGCATGCCTGCTGATACCTGTGGGCTTTCTCTGATGTGCAGAAAGAATTGTTTTCCAGCCTGGGGTATTTCTTTCTTTCTTTCTCTTTCTTTCTCTTTCTTTCTTTCTTTCTTCCTTCCTTCCTTCCTTCCTTCCTGCCTTCCTGCCTTCCTGCCTCCCTGCCTCCCTCCCTGTACTCCTGTGTACTCCTGCTGGTCCCTTGGCTGATCTCAGCCAGTCAAGTGGTCCAAGCCCCTATCCCAGCTGGATGCTAATTTATTCAGGAGGGCTTGCTCCTTTGGCAGATGTTCTGCATTTCACTACTTCAGATACTCAGCTGTCAGCAGAGTGGAACATGCTGTTGAGGGCCTCCTGTAATGACAGCCACTGCAGAAAGCTGTTTGAAATGCTGGCCAGGGATGGTAATGCACCTCAGCACATGCTGTGCCAGTGAGAAGCTCCCTTGCAGGCCTATGGAATCTCACTCCATTTATTAGGCAGGCTGATTGCTCTGATCTCCACTCAGAGACACCTTTCACTACAAGCTAGATGAGAGTTTTCAGTGTGCCAGGTGTGGCATACTTGCACTCTACAGGACTAATGAAATTTAAGCTTTTTTTCCTAGAAGGTGGCTTCATTCACTTCTTGCATGTTCCTTGTTCAGTGATTCCAGGTAATCCTCTATCCACAGGCAGTGAGCACATGGGGATATTAGCATGGATACTGTGCATTAGCTCCCTCAGGTAGTTGTCCATGGATATACAAATGTGGTCAAAGATGCTTGTTGGTGTCTTCCATCTTATCCTATAAAGCTTCTAGTCAGAGCCATGAAAACTGCAAATACCAAGCACATAAAGGGCTAAGTGCTCTGCTAATAGCAGTGGAACAGAACTTTGTGTGTGTGCAAGGAACAGTTGATATAGCTGAAATACCATATTTATAATTTTTAAAAATTTCCTCAGGCTTCCTGGCTTGTGTTTCACCATGTGGTGGAGGCCTGTGCTAAGCCACCTGGAGCACATATGTTGTCAGCCTATAAATCTAGATGGTGGTGGCATCTCATGGGTGAAGACTTTCTCAGTCCTGCTCCTCTCAGGAGCTCTGGCCATAGTGCCATGCCATGTCATAACTGGAATCATTGTGGTGGTATTCTTTGAGGCTGCTCCAGATTTGAGCACATCTGAAACAATCAGGAGACAGTTACTGGAACCATCATAACATGACCTTCACACAGTTGTTCAACGCAGCCAGTTGCTGGGCTTTCAGCTAAGACCTGGGCAATAGCTGAGCTGTTTATTCTTGCCTGAGATTATATTCATTCATTGGTACCAAATTCCTCAGGTCTACTTGGTGGACGGGCTTTGCTGTGTCCCACTCGTTTCTGTGGGATGCTACTTATTGTGCTTCTTAAGATTCAGCTTCAGATATCAAGCTTGTATTTCCAAGGCAGCAGTCAGCCAGCAGCCAAGCCCTGCCAACCAAGAAGGACATAGATGTGTCTTGTAGAACATTGTTCAAGGATAAGTGTATGTACAGAGTGACACCCAGAGAAGTCTTTCACAAAGCAGGGTCAGCTCACATTAAGCAGTGCCTTGCTGCAGGTACCCTCTGTGGGACAGCTTTGCCATGCACCCCTTTGCAGCTCTGGTGGTGGAGAAGGTGCCCAATCTCCAGTATGTGCAGCAGCAAAAGCACTGCAAGAGCTCTGTTGCTAAAGGATGGCCTCAGCATAGTTCTGGCTGCAGAAGCTGTGTGTCTCTGACGCAGCGATCCATGCAGAGCAGTGACAGGCACAAGTTGTCACCAGCTGTGGCTACCAGTGGGTTGCAGCCCTTCAGCAGCTTGTCTGCCTCTGGCTGGGAGCAGTGAGCTGGTCGTGGTGAGTGAGGTGGCTCAGCCTGGCAGGTGCCTCCCTTTGAGGGGCACAGCTAAGCATTTGCTGCTATTTCTATGCTGAGGTGGTGGTTGAGGGTTACTATTGTTCACATCCAAACATCAACTTATGAAACCTCTCAAGTCTGTCAGCCTGTGGATTTTTTTAATGCAAGCAGTGAAATTCACTGCCACTTCCACTCCCAATCCAAGGTTTAGGGTTTAGTTAGCAAATTTTCATCTCTCCTGGATGGTAATTTGCAGGCATCAGTGGCATCCAGCTGAATCCACCAGGAAAACCCAGCAAATGTAGGTTACTATTCATGAGTGCAACCTGCACTTCCAGGGGGTTATCAGGCTTGAAGTACTAAAAATCACTGAGCACCTCCTGGTCAGAAGGGGAGTTTGTGTGTCCTATAAACCAAGCACCACATGCAGCTGGAGATGATCACATTGGGTCTCTTAGACACTTGGTTCCTGTCCCAAAAACTTCAGCACTATTTTGCTGTAGTCCCCTCAGGCTTGGTGTGCAAATGTGCCCAGGTCATGCCAGCTAAGCTACAACGGCCCAGCAATGACAGCTTCCACCCAGTTGATAAAATAGTTCTTGTCTTGTCTTGCCTTGTCTCATCTGGGCTGGGAGTGTTTGCACTTAGAGTTCCTTCAGCACAAAGGCAGTCAATCAGCAGGGTAAGGAGGGGAGTTGGGGAGAAAACATCCTCATGTTGAAGCTGTCCTGCAAAGAGGAAGATAGGTTCCCAAAAGCTACATGGCAGATGGAGTAAGGCCCTTGCCAGAGCCTAATAAAGTGAAGCTGGGCAAGCCCAGGGTTCCTGACTTGCAGAATACAGACTTTTTTTTCTAAGTCAGTCACAAAGATAAAGCTCAAACATACAGAGTCACTAGTGCCACAGTAAAATTTCTGCAAACTACTTAAAATCAGGAATTTTACCAAATGAAGAAAACTGGAAATTTTGGGTCCCCTCCAGTATAACTCTGATGCTGGCTCAAGCAAAGCTTATTGCAAAACCAGGCTGAACCTGAATACTGCAGCTCTGGCCATAGTGCCAGACCATGTAATTTTTCCTGCCTCTCTTCTTGCAAGCTATTTATACCAGCCCTGCTTCATGTAGGCTGCAGCTGTCGCTGTGCCTGAGCGTCTCAAGGCGAGGGAGCTGCTCTGAGAGGATGCTTTCCTCCAGGAATCAGGGCACAGGAGCCGCTGGAGCGTATTGCTCCTCCTGTCCCAGAGAAACGGGAAATCGAGGGCAGAGAGCAGGATGGAGGCAGCTCTTGTCAGGGAAACATGGTGGGCTTTGCACAGAAAGGAGGCTGAAGAATCAGAACATGAGAAGAGCATCGATATCAACATACTGGGAAGTAAAATGTAGCTAAGGCTGAATTGCCAGTAACACAGAATATCATTTCCAGTGAAAATCCTATTTAGAAATGTCTGTGAAGGCTGGATGCTGACAGAGCTGTCTCACGAGCATGGCCAGACTGATGGGACAGTCCTTCCTCTGAGCCAGAGCCCTGTGTTAACAGTGGCCTAATTTGGGCCTATGGCAAGAGAATGATTCAAAAACTGCAACCCACTATACATGGCACTGAATGTTGGGTGGTGATAATGGCCAAGAATTACAACTTAAGTCCATTTTGGGGCCAGGAAAGGAAATAGTTGTGCAATAGCATTCACTTCCCATTCAAATCCTCTACAGAGAGGGAATCAAGGTCTGATAAGAATCCTAGTTAAGAAACACAGGGTGATGCTGATATGCTCTGAGGTATGTTGGCCATGAGAGTTGTTGTTGAGTCTTCTCAGTTGTGACCTATATGGTCTGTGCCTCCTTTCCTCTGGCCTTTCTGGCAAGGCTTGGAGCTGTGAGTCTAGGGTACTGTTCTACACCAATTTACAAATTCTCATAGTTCATTTGTAAGCTACAGTGAGCAAAGTCCACATTATTTCTGAACAAGAAACATCCACATAACCATGTAGTATATTTTTATCATACAGATTATTAGCATCACAGTTGTAATGAATGCATTTTAACTTTCCTGAGCATCTCTAATATCACCCAGTCTCTATTTTTCAAACTGTAATGTAACAAGAGACATCATTAGCATAATACATCAGGCTACTACTCACAGCAAAGGCATCTCTGCTGGGAACAGAAACCTCCCATGCTCTTTCCTATTGTGTTTCTTAGGGCAAGTGTGGTGCTCTGTGGCCAGGATGAGAAAACTACTTTCCATGTGGGTGAGACCCAGCTGGGAACTGCCACCCTACTTCAGCCTTTGTTTTGATGAAAACATTGAGGGAAAGAATAGTGCAGGTTCTCAACAGGCATAATCCAACCCACCTAACTGCTATCTATTTCTGAAATGGGCTCACATCACCTCCCCACTTCCAGTGCCTCCTCTGCAGTGAGGAAACAACCCAAAAAGTAAAGGCCATGAGCACGGTGGGCTGGCCTGGCTTGCCCTGTAGCCTCACACTAACCAGACATAACAGGAGCAGAGAGAACACGGGGACAAGGTCTCCTGTTCAACAGCAGCTGCTTGGTTTGGGTCAGGCATGAGATGAAGTTGCAGCGTAACCTGGCATCCAAAACATATTTTGATTAACCCTTGCTGTTGCTGAGGCTCAGCCCTGCAGTACATGATCCTCCACATGAAGCCTCTAATCTAAAACAAGCAAAGAAGGACATGCCAAAGTTCTCTGATAAGCACAAGATGGAAGCTGCACAAAGGTTTGTCTGCATCTGCTTGTGGGCCCTCCTGGGGGCTTTCCATAAGGCAGAGGAGCTTGTGCCCACTTCTTTTACTTTTTGGCTGTGTGTGGCTGACTCAGCACACCCCATAAAACAATTGCTTCCAAACCAGTGTAATGTGATTTACTGCTCCACATGGTGCTGCCAGCCCATGGACCCCTGTGAGGTGAGGCAGCGTGGTGGCCAGGAGCACCTGCCCTAGAAATGGGGCTTCCTGCAGGCTGGCCACCAGGTGGGCAACCCCTGCAGAACTGGGGCAATGGGATCACCAAGTGGGACTTATTCCTGAAGGACATGTCTAGGAAGAAGTGATTTTAGCCTAAGAGCATGCAGGTCCTGTGTCAATAAAGGCACTTGCTGGGCCCTTTGGGCTCAGGACCTGCCCTGAAGGTTGCAGTGTTCTCATTGCAGCTCACAGGAGTTAGTTATCCTAAAAGACTGCAGTATTAAAAAGAAGAAAGGCAAAAAACCCATTATTGAAGGGACCCTCAAATTTTTTTTTTCCAGTCAGAGGACTGCGGTTTTACTCCCAATAAAGAGCTATTTTGCAAGACAGTCAAAAGGAAAGCAACTTGGCATGTTTTATGGCCTCTGTTGCCCCCTCCAGTCCTACATTAGTAGTTGGTGCTGTTTTTTGGAAAACAACAATCTTAGGAAAGCCTGCACTAATAATAACAATGTCTCAGGCTCATCATTTGATATACATCTGGCATAAAAGCCTGCACTAATAATAACAATGTCTCAGGCTCATCATTTGATATACATCTGGCAT